>NC_134728.1:28398705-29023058 GCF_049634645.1 Pelodiscus sinensis | reverse complement strand
TTGTCTGTAAATGAGAATAGGCCTTTCCACCAAGGCCTCTGACAGTGAGAGGTCATTTTCCAAGATACTTTATAGATTGTGGATAATGCATTGGAGGGGTTTAATTTGTGGACTGTAGGTAATGACAAATGGAACTAGGGATCACCAAATGAAATTAATAGGTAGCAGTTTTAAAACGAACAAAAGGAAGTTTTTTTCTTTGTGCAGTGCACAGTGAACCTGTGGAACTCCTTGCCAGAGGACATTGTGAAGACTGGGACTTTAATGGGAGTAAAAAAAGAATTAGATAAATTCATGGAGGCTAGATCTATCAATGACTATTATCCAGGAAGGGTAGGAATGGTGTCCTAACCTCTGTTTGTCAGAGGCTGGAAATGGATGACAGGAGAGGGATCATTTAGTAATTATCTGTTCAGTTGACTCCTTCTGGGGCATCTGGCACTGGCCACTGTCAGCAAACAAGATACTGGGCTATATGGACCTTTGGTCTGACCCAGTATGGTCATTCTTATGCTATTATGTTATGTTCTTAGCTCTTCCCCTGCAGCATGAAGCTTGGGTCACTTGCAGGAGTGAATAGGTGAAATTCTGTGGCCTGCGATACCCAGGTAGTTAGACTCCCTTCTGAACTTAACATCTATGAATCTAAGCCATGTTTTCTATAATTTACATCTAACTTCCACTCACTTAGAAGCAGCCACCATAGCCCTTCCTCTTGCCATGGTAACAGCAGCTATGGCAGCTGTGCGTTCTCCTGTGTTGTGGCTATTTTCTATTTATTTTTTGTTTTACAGCAATTTTAAGGGCATTTGGAGCTAGTGAAAGGATATGCAGTGATATTACACAAATATCGATTTTGTTATTTCTTCGTACCATTGAGCTGAAGCTAGACCACCACTGATTTAAAGGCAAGTGAGAGTTGGGAAAGGTCTGAGAACACTTTTCCAAGGTCTTATCCTCTTGCCTCTGACATCTTCATTCTCATCCTGTTCTAAGCAATTGTAGCCTGAATTCTCAGAGTGTGGGGAACCGATTTCTTCCTGGTCCTAGCCCATGTTACTCCTTCCTTGTAATGAGGGAGGCCACTGCTTGAGTATCCGGTGCTGGGCATTGCACTTTAAGAAAGATGTTGTCAAATTGGAGACAGTCTGGAGGTGAGAAACAGAATGATAATAGACATAGAAAGTATGAGGAAAGTTTGAACGAATCTTCTGTCCATTCTAGAGAGGAGACTGAGGGGGGGATATGATAATTTTTAAATAGGTGAAAGAGGATAGTGGTCTGGAAAGTGACCTGCTAAGCTGCTTGGAGGACATGTGGCAGCTCTGCAGGGGAGGCAGCTGAGAAGGAGATGGAGACCTGCAGCCTAGGAAAGCCGGTGCACTCCAGAAGGAGGGAGGGCAGAGCAGTGAGGGCAGAGACAAAGGCCCCACGCCTGCGCTCTGCTGGTACTGTGCTCCTGGGGAGATTGCATGAATCACCAAGCAGTGGGTGAGGAGAAAGTAAATGTGGGGGAAGCTGCCGTGATTTCAGGGTCCATAACTAGGCTAATGCCGGGGGTTCAAGGCAGCAGGGGGGAAGGGATGATGGTGCTGCTTTGTGGGTAATAAGTATTTTGGGTTCAAAATACTCGTGTGTTTTCTACTTAAACTCTGGATTAGGTTGGGATTGGCTATCAATGTTTACAATTGAATCCTGGCCCCAAAAAGTTTGAGAATGACTGTTCTATTTAACTGCCTCAGTGCAGGGGACTGGGCTAAATGACCTATCATCGGGGTGGGTACAAATCAGATTGTTTATTCAAATTGGATATTTTGATTAAATGCTTTTTGAGGAAAAACCTATCTAAAGATAGTTTTAATTACGATACGTTATAGGTCAAAGATATCTCATCATGGACTAGGGATTATAAATTCTAATTCTATAGTAAGAGACAATATATTCATGTAATGTTTAAGAAAAGTTTGGTAAATGAGTTCCCACTATTCATGGATTAGGAACTATTGGGGTTCCAGAGGCTCCTGCATAGATTACTTAGGTTACTTTTTCTCTCTGCCCAATGAGACTCAATGCTCAGTCTACAACAGGGGTGTCCAAACTTTTTTCAAACCCTAACCCTAACCCTAACCCTAACCCTAACCCCGCTCCTCCGCTTGGCTGCGGATTCGCCCTGCCCCTGGGCCGCTGTGAGGCCGGCGTGCCCTGCGCTCTCCGCCCGCCTCCGACCCTGCGGGCCCTCCGCCTTGGGGCTGAGAGTGCGGGGACGGCCCTCACGCATGTTCACTTCTTCAAATCTGGCCCTCTTTGAAAAAAGTTTGGACACCCCTGGCATAGGGGCATCAGGCAACACTGGGCAGCCGGATCCCAGGCCTTTGGGCACCCCTTCCACCTCTGAGGTGGAGCTGTTGCCTTCCCGTTGAGGGCCTACCAGTGGTTGCTAGTTCGAACTAGGGAGGCTAATGTAGGCATTCGAAGTTGCAAATGAAGCCCGGGATTTAAATATCCCGGGCTTTATTTGCATCTTCCCGTCCGGTCGCCATTTTGAAATTTCACTAGTCCGGACTAACTGCCCGCGACTACACGTGGCAGGGAGCTGGTAGTTCGAATTAAAGCCCCTAATTTGAACTACCGTTAAACCTCCTTGTAGCTGTTACCATCCTAACTGATGAGAAACAGTCCACTCAGCCATCTGAGCATCGTGGTGGTATGGGCCCCCTCCACATCTCTATCCCCGTGGTCCCGGACCCCATTCAGGAGGCACTACAGGCCGGTGGCCCAAAGCTGGGGGACTGTCCTCACACTCAGTTCCTAAGTCCCAGCCCTTCTACCCTGTTCTGATCCCTCCCCTGCTCCCGCACCTGCTCCTGGTCCTGATCCCATCACTACTCCTGGCCCTAGTCCCAGTCCTTCTCCCATCCCTACTCACAGTCCCACTACCACTCTCATCCCTAACACCATTCCCAGCCTGATGTCAGCTCCAGACCCTGACCCTACTCCTCGTCCTATTCCCACAGTAATGTCCGCTCCCCCTCCACTGCCCCCCCTCCAGCCCACTGTTCTTGCCACCTCTGTGGAGGCTGTCTCATTCCCACTACCTGCAAGCAGCACTCAGGGCATGGTTTATTTGTTCCCTATCCATATCCCGTAGGGGCTGCCCTATTCCCTCCACCACCCCCTCTGTTGCTGGGGTTGTAGACAGGCAGAGCGGTGCCAGCTCTTTTGGTGTTATGCTGGGGATCCAATCCCCGTTTGCCTGTCTCTGTGGCCTACAAAGTCCTTCCAGGGGCCCAGCAGGAGGAAAACCCTTCTGCCCCTCAGCACTAAGGGCTGAGATGCACCAGTTCCTTGCAAAAAACCACGAGGCCAAGGAGAAGGTGCAGTTCACTCTTTGGCACTGGGGGTCTTTCTCCGCATCCTCCAGGCCCTGTTGGAGGAGGGGAAAAGAACCAAGAAGTAGACATCGCGGCCTACTGCTGGACCCACAAATTTTGCGATGCTCTCTTGGCCTTCGGGTCCGGGTGTAGTCTACTGTGGGACCTGTAGGAGGCTGACAATCATCCTGCCCACTTGGATCTACCCCCGCCCATACTATGATGTATACCATCATTGAAACATTAAATGCCCGGGGCTGTAGGGTGGGTCTCTGCAGGAGCCGGATGCTCTCCTTCCTTTGGGAGGGGATACTCAGTTGTCTTTCTACAGGAGATCCACATGACTCCAACCATCAAGGCTGGCTGGTGGCTGGAATGAGGGCATAGGGTGTATTTTAGCCACTTTAGTGCCCATATAGCAGGGGTGGTCGGCCTTTTCTCCCCTGTCCTGTGGCCCAAGGTCACCGAGGTTGTCCCGGGCCACCGGCTACATGTCCTGGCCCATGTGGAAGGGCTTACATTGAACTTGGTCAACGTCTATGCCCCGAACATGGTCCCAGATGGGGTGACCTTTTATTGGCAGGCAACCACCTTCTTCGGCACCTTGGATCCTTGTGAGTGCCTGGTCCTGGGCAAAGACTTCAACACCCCCTTTGAGGACCCCGGTCACTCAGGAGTCGAGCCCTGCCAGGACACAGCAAGCGTCCCCAGGGACCACCACCTGGACGACACCACCACCTTCACCCACGTCCAGTTGGGGATCGATCATTTGTGCCACTCATAGTTGGACTGCATATACTTGTCATGTTTCTATCTAGCACAGGCCCACTCCTCCACCATCTGGCCAGCCCTGTTCACACACCACCATTTGGTGGCTGTGAAAACCTCTCTTAGCCAGGAGAGGTTGGGGTTGGCCTATTGGCACTTTAACAATAGCCTGTGGACTTCATGGCATCCTTCCGGGAGTTCTGGCTGGCCTGGCAGGGGCAGAGGCCCACCTTTCCCTCCGCATGGCAATGGTGGGATGTGGGGAAGGTGCATGGTTGGCTGTTCTGCCATGACTATTTCCGAGGCGCCATTTGGTGGAGGGATGCTGTAATAAAGCAGCTGGCATGTGAGGCTTTGAAGCTTGAAAGGCTCCTGGCATCTGACCACAAGGATCCACCCCTCTGCGAAGCATACCGGGAGAAGTGGGAGGAGCTTCAGGCCCTCAAGGACCACTGGATCAAAGGCACCTTTGATTGATCTTGCATCCATCTCCTTTGAGAGATGGATCACTGCTCCCACTTCTTCTATGCCCTGTAGAAAAAGAGGAGGGCTAAAAATCATATCACCTGCCCCCTGGTGGAGGACTGCACCTCCCTCATGGATCTGGAGAAGATGCGTATGTAGCCCTTCTGCCAGGTAGTGCCGTCAGCAGCCAAGGCCAAGTTCAATATCTAGGGGTTCCTTTTCATTCATCTCGCACAGAACTGGCTCAAGCCCCCACCCCGTAGCTTGGAACATTCACACACCTCTGGGCATCTCTGAGAGGCAATGCTTCCGCACTCGCAAGCACAGAGTCTGAGCATAGAAAAGAAACTTTTAATGAAAGAGGGAGAGAAGTAACATGGGAAAATACCACAGAGTTAATAACCAAACTATGAGTGAGCATCCCAGCTCATATGGATTGAGCGATGTCCTTTCCCTCTTTGGCTCACAGGTCCAGCAATGTAAGTGTACCATTCACATACCCAAACTTTCTCCACGCCCACTCAGTTGCTGCCCTTAATCAGGGCAGGTCAGAGCTCAGAGGTGATTTTCAGAGATCACCTTCCATCCTTGGGGCGAGTGGGGATAGGAGGCATCTCACCCGCTCCATTGGCCTCTCGCCACTGCTCCTGCCAGCTGCCCTGCTGACCGCCTGTCACTGTCACTATTGGCTGCCTGCTGGTCGCCTACTCCTACTTCCACGATGGGTCTGGGTCTGGGCCAAACCTAGTGATTTCAGCTCTTTGTCAGTTTCCTCAGTGATTTCAGCTCTTGGCCTACCACCTTGGCTGGTCAAAAGATTCCAACTTCCACTGGAATAATATTCCAGAATAATAAAGAGACTTCTTATGGAGTCTGTGTAAGTCTATCCTTAGAACATGGGGGGGAGGGGGGGAGACGAGAAACAGGTTGAACCAGTTTCACAGCTCACACCTGGAGGGCATGTAGCTGGCTGATTCAAGCCCCTTTCCCCCAACTCAGTCCACTTAAATTTGGAAAGGGGAGGCTTGTCCATCCAAGACTCTTTACAATGACAGTGTGTTTCCTGCAAGTACTGGTGGTCATATTTTACAACTCCTACATTTAGGGTTAATATGGTTTGTGACCCCACTACAGCCAAATTAGTTACAATACACCACATTCCATTCCAACAATTGACCATCCATCAGGCCTATAGCACTGGCTGAACTGGACTTACATAACCACATCCCGGATTCCTCTCCTGTTCCAGCATGAGCTGTCTTTACATATCAACGGTTCATTATCTGGCAGGGTTAAACAACTGAATGAGCATAGCCACATCCTTCTTAGCTGGCTGCACTGCCAGGACCTTCTACACCATATTATTCTCCCTGAATCCAACCTCCTCCGAAGCCTGTAGGGTGCTTTGGACCAAACTCCCAATGGCCAGCGTGGGCAACTGCGACTAGCTGGAGCTGCTTCTCACTCTGGCCAAACTCTCAGAAGCCCTCCGTCTCATGCCCACCAACAAAATCTCAGGCATGGACGTGCTGATTGTGGAATTCTACTGTGTGTTCTGGGACCTCCTCGGCCCAGAGCTCGTTGCCATCTGGGCTGAGTCCTTGGAGAGTGGGGTCCTCCATCTGTCATGCAGGAGAACCATGCTCACCTTGCTACTGAAGAAGGGGTCCTCTGTGACCTTCAGAACTGGCATCCCATCTCGCTCCTCAGCACAGTTGTAGTGAAAGCCATCTCATTGCAACTGTGTCAGGGGTGTCCACTATCAGGCCAGCTGCACACTCTGGTGATTGATCCCTTCTTCTGTCCCCTCTGCTGGAGGTTGATGGGGTTGGTGCTCCAAGAGCCAGAGCTGGAGCTAGTCCTGTTGGTGTATGCCGACGATGTGCTGCTCATGGTTCAGGACCCAGGTGACCTGGTGCGGGTGGAAGCCTGCTAAGCCAGCTACTCAGCAGCCTCCTCCATCCCAGTCAACTGGGTCAAGAGCTCTGACCTAGTGATTGGTGACTGGTGGCAAGCAGGCCATCAGATGGAGTATGGGTCTGCTGCTCTATCTTGGTATTTTTCTATCTACCATGCATCCCTCCCTGCTGGAGAACTGGCAAGGTTTGGAGGCCAGGGTGGGTGAGTGGCTGCAGAGATGGACAGCACTGCTCCAGTGTCTCTCCCTGTGAGGAAGGGCACTGGTGCTGAACCAACTAGTCCTGTCCATGCTCTGGCACCTGCTCAACACCCTGAGCCTGGCCCCGGAGGTCCTGGCCTGACTCCAGAGGTTAATCCTGGAGTTCTTCTGGCTGGGACTGCACTGGTCTCTGCAGGGGTGCTGTGCCTCACTTCTCCATGGCAACCAGAAGCTGAATGCCTTGGGCCTGGGGCACTCTGCTTCTCACCACCATGGAGAAGCCAAGCACAGTGCTTTGAGAGAAGGCAGCAGGCCACAGCTGAGCAGGTTGCCAGGCCACTCTGGATTCTGCTGCTATGGTGAGAGGGAACATGTGACTGCCACCACACCAAGCCTCCAACCCCAGTTAATTCCATGGGTCTCATCCATAGGACATTTGGAGAAGTTGCCACAGGGCCCCCAAAATGGCAGAGCCAGGGACAGCTCTCCAAATTGTCCTATGGATGGGATGGCTCTCCTTCTATGTAGCACAAGTGGTGAGTAACATGCAAGTACCATCTTGCAGTTTTTGGTGGCTGTAGAAAATGAGACGGGGAGAGGCTCAGTTCCATTCCTAACAAGCAAGTGTCCAGATCACAAACGTAATCATTACAATTAGCTCTGTTGCACACTCTTGATGGCAGTCATAGAATCATAGAACTGGAAGAGACCTCAGAAGGTCATCAAGTCCAGCCCCCTGCTCTAGGCAGGACCAATCCCAACTAAATCAGTCCCAGCCATGGGATCAAGGATGAAGTTGGCCCATGGATTTGTCCATACCTGTATGATTCATCTGTTCTTCTGAGAATTTAGGTTCTGATGATGTAGGTTTTAGTTACAGAGTGTGATGTGATCTTTGACATAGCCCTGGCCTGTCTTTACGGATGGACCTTTGCCTGAGACCCCACACTTACTCTAAATATGGTGGTTGGTTTTTTAAGACCAAGAACAGGGACTCAGTGAACAGACATGACCTTTGGAATTTTTTTTTTTTTTGAAGATAGCACTGAAACTAAGTGAAGAAATATATAAATAAGTACAAAATTAAAGCCTCATTAGCCTCTTCAAAAAGTCACTGTCATTTGCTAAACCTTTCAAACGAGCCCAGGAAAAGGGAGAAGTGCCCATTAGAAGGGTAAACAAATTCATAGGTCTGAATGTCAGATCAAATTGAGCACAAATTAATTAATGTTGTGAATAGTAGAAGGTTGAGTTCAGTGTCAGCGGAGGCTGTTTACCTATTCTGCTAGATTGAAAGGAGGAAAGTGGCTATGATGGAATTAATACAGGCTAGGTGCAATTCCCATAGCTAGCACTCCTAGGAAAAATCCCTTTGTGATTCTTAAAACCATTTTTCTTGAGTCCTTGATAGATGTTAACTGAAAATTTCTGCAAATTGAAATCACTCTGGGTATGTCTACACTACCCCCCTAATTCGAACTAGGGGGGTAATGTATGCATACCGAACTTGCTAATGAAGCCCGGGATTCGAATTTCCCGGGCTTCATTAGCATAAAGCCGGCGCCGCCATTTTTAAAAGCCGGCTAGTGCGAACCCCGTGCCGCGCGGCTACACGCGGCACAGACTAGATAGTTCGGATTAGGAAGCCTAATCCGAACTATCTAGTCCATGCCGCGTGTAGCCGCGCGGCACGGGGTTCGCACTAGCCGGCTTTTAAAAATGGCGGCGCCGGCTTTATGCTAATGAAGCCCGGGAAATTCAAATCCCGGGCTTCATTAGCAAGTTCGGTATGCATACATTACCCCCCTAGTTCGAACTAGGGGGGTAGTGTAGACATACCCCCAGAAACTGTTGCCCAAGTGCTATACTCTCATTAACCAAGGGAACTTCCTGGAATAGCCATTTATGGGCTCCCATTTACTTCAGTGGGTTTTGGATCTGCTTATGACTGCAGATCTCATCGAAAACCATGCCCAGAATTGAATTACTTGTAGCTGAGAGTTAATCCCCTTGAAATCATACACTTCTGATCCCTGAAGCTGCTGTTCCAGTGATGGACATTAGCAAGTGAAAGCCAGTCTCCTGAAATCATCCCTCAGGGTACATCTACACTGGCCCCCTAGATCAATCTAGGGAGGCTAATGAGGGCAACCGAAATTGCAAGTCAAGTCCGGGATTTAAATATCCCGTGCTTGATTTGCATGTTCCCGGCTGGTCGCCATTTAAAAAATTGACTAGCCCGAAGTAACTGCCTGCGTCTACACATGGCAGTGAAATGGGATTCTGATTTAAAGCCTTAACTTGAATTAGCCGGTATTCCTCCTGCAATGAGGTTTACCAGCTAATTCGATTTAGGGGCTTTAAATCTGAATCCCGTTTCACTGCCATGTGTAGATGCGGGCAGTTACTTCGAGCTAGTCAATTTTTAAAATGGCAACCGACCGGGAACATGCAAATCAAGCACGGGATATTTAAATCCTGGACTTGACTTGCAATTTCGGTCACCCTCATTAGCCTCCCTAGATTGATCTAGGGAGCTAGTGTAGACGTACCCTTTGTCTCCCCTTTCTGAAACCAGCACTTTTCTGTTATTATGCTAGGGGACTGAACAACCGTAATCAACTCTTTTCCGCTCCATAAAACAGTTACTGCTAATTATTAATTATTGGGTGTAAGTCTTCTACCATATCTAGAAGCATGATATTGATTGGGCATTCACAATAATCACTGGTTTTAGACGAGCCATTACATGTGTAAGCAGTTGGATATGCTACCAACATACTTTTTAATAGACATGAGCCAAAAATGTTTGAAAAGGAGGTTTAGGTTATCAGACAGTAATACACGTACATTATCAAATACTTGAATTCAATTTTGTAATCCGTAATAACACATACAAACTTAGATAAACATGTATAAGTCAATATGCGCAGTACCAACCAGAGATTTGTAGCTTGCCAACAGCATTACAGTGTACTGTGAGATGCAGCCAGGTTGGTGGGACTGAGGAGCCCATGTTGTACCTCAGCGACTCTCTCACAGGGCAACTTGTGACATTCCTATTGTTACTTATTTTATAGGCCCACCAAAGACAAAAAATGCCACCACTCCTGCCTAGATGTGCTTACAATTGAAACTTTAGACATGGCATAACCTGTGGGGTGACAGACAGGAAAGCTGAAGCTTAGAGGAGTACTACATATGGTCCTTCCCTTTAATCATGTGAACATCACAGCGATTCTTTTGTAAATATTTTGTATTATTATTTTAAATAAGATCAGGAAAATAAAATGGTAAGACTGAATATTTTTGGCTGAGTTATTATGGGCATCATAGGAGAGGAGAATTTTGAGGGGTGATTTTAATCAAGAAGAGGTGGTGGTTTGACCAGAGAGTTGATAGGGAGCTCCATCAATGGGGGACAGCGTGATAAGAGCTATCATAGAATAATAAAATCTTAGAACGTTAGAACTGGATGGGACCTCAAGAGGCCATTAAGACCAGTTCCCTGCCCTCTAAGCACCATCATCCCTGATAGATGTCTATCCAGCCTGCTCTTAAATATCTCCAGTGACAGAGATCCCACAACCTCCCTCGGCAATTAATTCCTGAGATTAGGAAAAACTTCACAACTGTCAGGACAAGCAACGGGCTTAAATTGCAGCAAGGGAGGTTTAGGTTGAACATTAACCACCCTATCATCAGAGGCCAAGGAGAACAATTTTTCTCCCTCCTCCTTGTTACACCCTTTTAGACACTTGAAAACTGCTATTATGTTCCTTCTCAGTCTTCTCTTTTCTAAACTAAACAAACCCAGTTCCTTCAGTCTTCCCTCATAGCTCATGTTTTCTAGACCTTTAATCACTTTTGTGGCTCTTCTCTAGACCTTCTCCAATTTCTTGGATCCCATATTTCAGAGTCCTGGGAAGAGGGCGCTGACTTTAAAAGAGAGGACTGGCCCCAAGTGGGGAAGGAGGGCAGAAGTCGGGTGGGCAGCCAGAACCCACAAGGCAGACCCTCCTGGACCGGGCAATTGAGGAGCCGTGGGACCAATCTCCCCCTCCCCCCCTCCCAGGCACCGAGGCTGGAAAGGCACCATACCGGGGGAGTGAGCAGAGCTGAGCGGCCAGGACAGAGGAAAGCCAAGGGAAGGAAGCAGCCCAGGACAGGGTCAAGGAAGACCCGAAGGCTGGCGAGTTGCAGCAGTGGCCCCCCCAGCCGAGCCGGGCATCAGTCACGCCCACTTTTAGGGTCCTCGGCTGGGACCTGGAGAGTGGGAAAGTCCTGGTCTCCCTTCCCTCCTGGCGATCTCCCGTATGTACTAGGTAACCTAGAGATTGGCCCAGGGCTAATAAACACCGCGGCAGCCAGGGGCGGTTGCAATGACTGGTAAGGGGGACAACACCCAAAGGGGGGGGTTAACCCCAGACAGACGCCAACCCCCTAACATTGCTGTATCCCTTATTTCCACTGAGTTCATATTCTATATACAGCCGCTCCCTAAGTTACGACCACCTCTACTTACAACCATTCACACCTACAACCAAAGCGGTCGTAAAAGCAGATCCGCGCTTACGAACGGCGATCCGCGCTTACGAACATCACAGCCACCATGTAACTCTATAGGATCCGAATTATGAACACTTCAAGTTACGGACCAAGTGTTGGTCTGTAACTTGTTCGTAACTCGAAGAGGGGTTGTATTGTTCTCTATTCTGTTTAAAAAATAATTAAGGACAGCTGCTACTGGATCAAATTAAATTATTTTCTAGATCAAAGTGTCTTCTGTTTATGTTGTAATGAAATAATTTGATACAAGATCTTAAACCGTGATTTTAATCAGTAGATATCAAAGCATTACACAAAATGTATTATTAGAGCTTGCCAGAAAACTTCAAACATAGGAGTTTGCTGTGAGAAAATGCTGTGTTCACAAAACAGACATCTCACATTATGCACTATTGCTACCAAAGTCATGAAATAATATAAAAATTATGAAAGTATAAAAGCAAAATCCCAGAATGAATTACATTTTGAAACTTTTTGTTTTGTTTGGATTGACAACAAATTTCAAAATTCCTGTGAAACACAAATTCTGAGTTTTGCTCAGCTACACAGGTTTAATACCCTATGCCAGGGGTGTCCAAACTTTTTTCAAAGAGGGCCAGATTTGAAGAAGTGAACATGCGTGAGGGCCGTCCCCGCACTCTCAGCCCCAAGGCGGAGGGCCCGCGGGGTCGGAGGCGGGCGGAGAGCGCAGGGCATGCCGGCCTCACGGCGGACCGGGGACAGGGCGAACCCGCAGCCAAACGGGGGAGCAGGGCTGCGGACGTGCCGTACAGGGCAGGCTCTAGGACCACGGAGGCCATGGGTGGCGGCGGCGGCACAGCCGGAAGCGGCACACTGGGCGCGCCAGTTCAAAAGAATGCCAGGGAGCCAGGAGAGGGGGAGGAAGCGGGGGCCGTATTAAACCGGAACACGGGCCGCAATTGGCCCACGGGCCGGACTTTGGACATGCCTGCCCTATGCGGACATAGGGTATTAAATAAAAGAATCCTTCATAGTTTAACCCAACACCCCCTTCAGCAACATAATAACTAAGGGTATGTCTACACTACAGCACGAATTCGAACTAACTTATTTCAAATTAGTTAAGTTGAACTAAGCTAATTTGAATGAGTGCATCTAGACCTAAAAACTAATTTGAAATAGCATGTCCACGTTGAGTGGACCCTGAACCGAAGTTAAGGCTGGCCTGAACCAGTGCCGGCAGGGCATCAGGTTAGGACTTAAGAGTGTGGAGCTGCTGCCTCAGGCTAGCCGAGGGCTATGCTTAAAGGGACCCGACCCCCACCCCGGACAGACAGTTCTCAGGGTTCTCCACTTGCTTGTCTACCTTGATGAGGGACAGCAAAGCAGTCCTGTCTTGGAGTGCCCTGAGTGCACTCGGCACATCACAGCACTCAGCCATCAGCCCTGCTGCACTTGCTGCAGGCTGCCATCCGAGGGGCGGGGGTCAATCAGGAGGCTGTCAGGATCCAGGAGGCCCTGCAGGAGAGCTTCCACCCCGAGGAGCCCACAGAGCCACCCCAGTCCTCCCCATCGGGGGCTCATGCCCCATTCTTCCCTCACCTCCTTCCACTTACCCCTCTCTAGCCCCCCTTCCTGATGTAAAAAATAAAGGACACCTGTGTTCAAAAATAGAAACTCTCTTTATTTAACAAAACTCGGGGGTGGGAGGGATTAACCTCTGGGGAGACTGGGAAAAGGAGGTGGGAGAGGGAAGGGAGGGAAGGGGGAAACCTGGGAGGAGGGAGCTGGAAGGGAGAAGCCAGGGGAAGAAGGAGGAGGGGAAGTATAAAACTATGGTACGCCATATCTTCAGTACTGTGTACAGATGTGGTCTCCTCACCTCAAAAAAGATATTTTGGCCTTGGAAAGGATTCAGAAAAGGGCAACTACAATGATTAGGAGTTTGGAACAGGTCCCATATGAAGACAGGCTAAAGAGACTATAACTTTTCAACTTAGAAAAGAGGAGACTGAGGGGGGATATGATAGAGGTCTATAAAATCATGAGTGGTGTGGAGAGGGTGAATAAAGAAAAGGTCTTCATTAGTTCCCATAATAGAAGGACTAGAGGACACCAAATGAAATGTATGGACAGCAGGTTGAAAACTAATAAGCGAAAGTTCTTCACACAGCACATAGTCAACCAGTGGAACTCCTTGCCACAGGAGGCTGTGAAGGCTAGAACTATAACAGAGTTTAAAGAGAAGTTAGACAAATTCATGGAGGTTGGGTCCATGGAGTGCTATTAGCCAGGGGGTAGGAACGGTGTCCCTGGCCTCTATTTGTGGAAGGCTGGAGATGGATGGCACAAGACAAATCATTTGGTCACTGTCTTCGGTCCACCCCTCCGGGGTACCTGGTGTTGGCCGCTATCGGCAGACAGGCTACTGGGCTAGATGGACCTTTGGTCTGACCCAGTACGGCCGTTCTTATGTTCTAAGCTCAGGGCTCAGGGTCGGGGGTCTCACGGGACCAACTTGATTTTCATGCAAACCTGCTCCTGGGTTCGCACGTGGCATTTGGTAGCCAGGCTGGCAGCTATCCTGCCCTAGACAGCCGCATTGCTGTGTCTAGTGCGGAGGTTGTGGACGTTGGAGGCCTCCCCCCAAACCTCGATAAGGTCCACGATCTCCGCACTAGACCAGGCGGGCGCCCGCCTCTTGCGGCCCTGGGCAGGCTCCTGGGAGCTGCCAGCCTGGTCCTGGGAAGAGACAGAGTGCTGGCTCATGCTGTGCCAGGTGCAGGGTCTGCTGGCTGGGTGCTGGCAGGCTTGCAACTGGCCCAAGCACTGTATCCAGACCGTGCCACTTTAAGGGCTCTGGGGCCGGGAGGGGGGCAGAAAAGTTTCCCTGGTTTGGCCCAGAGTGGCCACCAGGGCAACCTTGGAAGGGCTAGCCTCCAACTAGTTTGAATTAAGTGACTACGCAGCCCTTAATTTGAACTAGGCGTTACTCCTTGTAGAATGAGGTTTACCTAGTTCGAATTAAGCGCTCCACTAGTTCAATTTAAATTCGAACTAGAGGTTTGTATGAATAGCCCTATTATAGTTAATTCGAACTAACAGTTGTTAGTTCGAATTAACTTTGTAGTGTAGACATACCCTAATATCATCCTAGCAATGTCATTTTTAAATTTCAAAGCAGTTCAGCATCATTATCCCCATTTTAATAACAGGGACACTGCAGTACAGAATTGTGAAGTGACTTTCCTAAGATCACACGGCAGAACTAGAACATAGGTTTAATAGAATCATAGAATAATAGGACTGGAAGGGACCTCGAGAGGTCATCGAGTCCAGCCCCCCGCCCTCAAGGCAGGACCAAGCTCCATCCACACCATGAGTCCCAGTACACTGTGCTACCCAGTAGGCCACATTGTACGTTATTATTGCTTAATCAGCCATATTATTGGCCTTGTGATAACACATGGGCACATCAGTGTCGCAAAGTGCCATACCTGGTAGCCATAGGTAGCAGCTGTTTAACAAGGTGTGTTCAGCAATTAAGGAATACTGGAACCTATTGAAGAAAGACAATGACTTCACAACAGTGGATTACTTTGTGCACTGAAGTAATGTTTTTGTAATATACTTGGATTTGTTACACCTTCAATTTCCTGCAAGAGAAACCAATTCCTCACTAAATGCTGAGACATATGCAGTGAACAGATAACTTAGTTTTTTCTTAAAGACAGTTGTTAATCAACTGTGCAACCACTTGCACAATGGTTTCAAGACAAATAGATCAACATGATTAATGGTTTATTAAATTGATTAAGTTCTACGGCTAACTGGTTGACATACAGAAGGATTAAACTCATAATCAGCTGCCAACCACCATTGTTCCTGGTTCACCTGGAACTTGTCTTTAATTACTACTTGGTTTTGGTCATATTTCTATAGCAACCAGTTTAAGTGACATTTTGGCTGTTATTTTGTGCAGATATTATTTTAGAATTGCCTGGAATTGTAATTGATACCACAAGGTCTGCAACATGACATAACTATCTTTTCATGGGATAGTTTTGCTCACATCTTATTTACCTCTGTGTATGTGTGGGTACATGTGTTATTTTATATTATTGCAAATATCTATATCTATATTATCTCTCTCTCTCGAGATATATATATAAAGTCTTATTTAATATTAGCATATAACATCATATCATACATGTGAATGGTATATTAAACAGTACAGAAAAATATAGTTTCTACCCACAAAGAACTTAATCTATTGTTTTTTAATTATTGCTATTATTTCTTTTGCAGTAGCTTCTAAAGAGGCCCAATCAGGGTTTGACATTGCACAAACAACCCTAAGACATTCCCTGCTGCTTGGGATTTAGGCCTAGATTCTCAAAGGCGTTTAGGTTTTTTAATCACATAGTCTTGGATTATTGCCCTCGGCAAAAAAAGTTTAGACAATAGTCAGGACATAAGGGAAAATAAATATGTAATCTATACTAAGGATGTTAAAATGTGGTTAATTGACTAGTTGACAAGTCAATAGGCCCTTCCACATTCCTCCTTTGAAATGTACAGGAGCCCCTGCTAGGGCTCATGTACATTTCGAAGGAGGTATGCGGAACTCCACATACAGCCCGGGGCGAGCAGGGAAGCGCTAAAGTGGGTGCCTGCTTTGAAATGCACAAGAGTCCCCAGTGAGGGCTCTTGTGCATTTCAAAGCCATGGAGCCCAGGGTCAGCAGGGAAGTCCCAAGCTGCCCCCAGCCCCACTGCCCCTTTAAAACGGGTGGAGGCATCAATTTCAAAGGGGAAACCGCAACACAATTGAGCAGCTGTGCAGCAGCTTCCCCTTTGAAACTGCTCCCTCCACCTGATTTAAAGGGGCGGTAGAGCCACAGAGGCAGCAAAGTGTGTGTGTGTGGGGGGGCGTTATATCAACTAGTTGACTAGTCTTTTACATCCTTACCTGTTATTTATGATCATATTAAAACATGGAATAATAAGTTTAATTAGTTTCAGTTTAAAGCCTACAACCATGTGTTGCTGGGTGTCCTAAATGATGTCTGATGTCAGTGAAAGTTGAAGGCACTCATTCCTGCATACGATTTGGCCCTCAAGATCTTTAGTAAACTCGTTTTATATTCAGAAGTATAACTGGTGTCTAGGTACATCCCATAACTGTAAGGGTCCTTTCTTTGTTTCTGAAGAGGTTGATGCATGCTGAAGAACTGTTGTATAACATAGCTGTTGTCAGGCAGGAGAAAATCTGACCTAATGGCAAACATTAGATTTCTACATAAGCATGAAAACTTCAAAGCCCCTGTGACCATGAATGGGAATATTAAAAAAAACCTCTTAGCATGTTGCAGGGTCTTTTTTCAAAGCCTCTGAGAATATTAACTGTGCATTAAAAACATGCTTGTGCAGGTTCAAGGAGAAGAAATTAAAAATTCAATTTAGAGAGTCATCCAATATTTCTTGATATTTTATAAAGAGAAATAGGGAAAACTCCCAACTGCTCTCTATTGTCACGGTTCAGGGCAAGTATCATATTAGCTATGAAAAAAAAGGCTGGGTGATTTCATCTACCTAAATGCAAGAAAAATGTGGCAGGAACTTGTTCAGAATTGGCCTTGCGAGAGAGTATAAAAAGAAAAATAACTAGTTACACAGTACAGTCGTTATTTTAGAGAGTTGCAATAAATAGTGTGCAAAGCATGTCATAAGGTATCACAGGAAAAGTTATAAAGTGATAGGTATAATAATCATCTTTACACACATATAGAATCATAAAATCATAGGGTTGGAAGAGATCTCAGGAGGTCATCAAGTCTAACTTCCTGCTCAAAACAAGACCAATCCCAACTAAATCAACCCAGTCAGGACTTTGCCAAGCTGAGACTTAAAAACCTCTAGGGATGGAGATTCCACCACCTCCCTAGGTAACCCAGTCCAGTGCTTCACCACCCTCCTAGGAAAATCATTTTTCTTAATATCCAACCTAGACCTCCCCAACTGCAACTTGAGACCACTGCTCCTTGTTCTGTCATCTGTCACTACTGAGAACAGCCTTTCTCCAGCCTCTTTGGAACCTCTCTTCAGGAAGTTGAAGGCTGCTATCAAATCCCCCCTCACTCATCTCTTCTGCAGACTAAACAGACCCAAATCCCTCAGTCTCTCCTCACAGGTCATGCACTCCAGCCCCCTAATCATTTTGATTACCCTCCACTGGACCCTCTCCAATGCGTCCACATCCTTTCTATAGTGGGGGGCTATAGGACACAATACTACAGATGTGGCCTCACCAAAGCTGAATAAAGGGAAATAATCTCTTCTCTGGATCTGCTGGCAATGCTCCACCTAATGCACCCTAATATGCCACTAGCCTTCTTGGCTACAAGTGCACACTGTTGACTCATATCCAGCTTCTCATCCACTGTAACCCCCAGGTCCTTTTCTGCAGAACTGCTGCTTAGCCAGTCTGTCCCCAGCCTGTAACAATGCTTGGGATTCTTCCATCCCGAGTGCAGGACTCTGCACTTGTCCTTGTTGAACCTCATCAGATTTCTTTTGGCCCAATCCTCTAATCTGTCCAGGTTACTCTGGACTCTATCCCTGCTCGCCAATGTATCTATGTCTCCCTCTAGCTTAGTGTCATCTGCGAACTTGCTGAGGGTGCAATCCATCCCCTCTGTCCTAGAACAGATCCTTGGGGCACTCTGCTAGAAACTGACCGCCAACCTGACATTGAGCCGTTGATCGCTACCTGTTGGGCCAAACAATTTAGCCAGCTTTCTATCCATCTTACAGTGCATTTATCCAATCCACATTCCCTTAACTTGCTGTCAAGAATATTGTGGGAGAACCACAATATCAAATATCAAAAGCTTTGCTAAAGTCAAGGTATATCACATCCACTGACTTTCCCAGATCCACAGTCCATCCACAGATGAACCTTCTCATCACAGAAGCTAATCAGATTGGTGAGGCACAACTTGCCCTTGGTGAATCCATGTTGACTATTCCTGATCACTTTCCCCTCTTCCTAGTGCTTCAAAATGGATTCCTCGAGGATTCCCTCCATGATTTTTCTGGGGACAGAGGTAAGGCTGACTGGTCTGTAGTTCCCTGCATTGTCAGTCTTCCCTTTTTTCAAGATGGGCACTGCATTTGCCTTTTTCCAATCATCCAGGACCTCTCCCAATCTCCACGAGTTTCCAAAGATAATGGCCAACTCCCTCAGTACCCTCAGATTCATTAAATCCGGACCCATGGATTTGGGAATGTTTAGCTTTTCTAAATAGTTCCTAACCGGTGCATTCCCCAACAAAGGCTGTCCATCTCCCTCCCATACTGCGTTGCCTAGTACTTTAATCTAGGAGCTGACCTTGTCCGTGAAGACAGAAGGGGAAAAAAAGCATTGAGTACTTCAGCTTTTCCCACCTCATCTGTCACTAGGTTACCTCCCTCATCCAGTAATGCCCCACGCCCTCTCTGATCACACTCTTATTGCTAACATGCCTGTAGAAACCTTTTTTGTTGCCCTGCACATCCCCTGCTAGCTGCAATTCCAAATGCACTTTCACCTTCCTGATAAGTCCCTTGCATTCTTGAGCAATAGATTTATACTCCTCCCTAGTCATCTGTCCAAGTTTCCACTTCTTGTAAGCTTCCTTTTTGTGTTTAAGCTCACCAAGGATGTCCCTGGTAAGCCAATCCAGTCTCCTACCATATTTGCTTTTCTTGCTGCGCATCGGGATGGTTTCTTCCTGTGCCTTTAATAAGGCTTCTTTAAAATACTGCCAGCTCTCCTGGGATCCTTTCCCCTTCGTGTTAGCATCCCAGGGTATCCTGCCCATCAGTTCTCTGAGGAAGTCAAAGTCTGTTCTTCTGAAATCCAGGGTGTGTGTTTTGCTACTCTCCTTTCTTTCTTTGGTCAGGATCCTGAAATCTACCATCTCATGATCATTGCTTCCCAGGATGTCACCCACCTCTACTCCCCCTACTATTTCCCCCCTGTTTGTGAGCAGCAGGTCGAGCTGCGTTTCCTTCAGCACTTGTATCAAGAAGTTATCCCAACATTCTCCAAAAATGTCTGTCTTCCTGGATTGTCTGTGTACTGCTGTGTTAGTCTCCCAACAGATGTCAGGGTGATTAAAGTCCCCCATGAGAACCAGGGCCTGCGATCTGGAAGCTTCTCTCAGTTGTCTGAAGAAAGCTTTGCCTACCTCATCCACCTGATCCGGTGGTCTATAGCAGACACCAACCACAACATTACCCTATTGCTTCCACCTCTAAACTTAACCCATAGACTCTCAACAGTCTTTTCTCCCTCTAAATACTGGTGCTCCAAGCAATCATACTGCTCTCTTACATACAATGCAAAGTTCCTCCTCCTTTTCTCCCCTGTCTGTTCTTCATGAACAGTTTATACCCTTCCATGTCGTTTTTTTTTTCTTTTTCTTTTTTTTTTGAGAGAGGGAGGGAGTGCATCCTGAGTGCTACCCTGAGGGGCAGATGCTGGGACAAGTGGTGGCTGCTTGAGGAGCTTACAGGGAAAAAAAATTAAGGGAATGAGGAGGCAGCCGTCAAAGAAGAACAAGAAAAAAATGGAGAGAGAGAGAAAACTGACAGATTTTCCTCTCTGAGGATAGCAGAAGAAGAACGGAGAGCTCCATCCATGACCGAGGACGTCAGAAAAGGAACGGAAGGGGGGGGTCAGGCTGTGCATGCGAGGTGCCAAACTGAATGTAGCGTAAGGCTCCCTTTGCACATGCCCGGTCTGCTGATAACTGCTTAAAAAGCTTTGCTCCATGGCTCTGGGATGTCACTATACCGTATGTGGAGCGCCCACAGGGACATCATCCGAAAAAGAACAGCCTCTCTCCATCCTCTTTCAAACCCCCCTGTAGGTAGTTAAAGGCTGCTGTCAAATCGCCCCTCACTCTTATCCTCTACAGACTAAATAAGACCAAATCCCTTATCCTCTCCTCTTAAGTCCTATGCTCCAGCCGCCTAATCATTTTGGTTACCCTCTTCTGGACCCTCTCCAATGCGTCCACATCCTTTCTATAGTGGGGGGGCCCAGAACTGGACACAATATTCCAGATGTGGCCTCACCAGAGCCGAACAAAGGGGAATAATCACTTCTCTGGATATGCTAGCAATGCTCCACCTAATGCACCCTAATATGCCATTAGCCTTGGCTGCAAGGGCACACTGTTGACTCATATTCAGCTTCTCATCCACTGTAATCCCCAGGTGCTTTTTGCTGAACTACTGCTTAACCAGTCAGTCCTCAGCCTGTAACAATGCTTGGATTCTTCGGTCACAAATGCAGGACTCTACATTTGTCCTTGTTGAACCTCATCAGATTTCTTTTGTCCCAATCCTCCAATTTGTCTAGGTCACTCTGGACCCTATTCCTATTCCCACTGTAATGGGGCTTATTTGAAACCCCTTCCCCAGCCTTGAAGGAGGGACGACTGGACCTGGGGTTCAACTAAATACTTGGAACAAATAATGAAAAACACAGTCAGGGGGTGCAGGTCACAGGGTCAAAACAAGGGAACCGGTTGGGGATACCAAGCAGAGAACCCCGGACAGTGCCCACTGCTCCTCAAAGCTGTCGATGGAGCCAGTGGACACTGCCCAAAGGAACTCTGCCCGGATACATGACACTACGGATGAATGGAAATAGGCCCCACAGGCGCAGGGAACCCCCTCACCTAACATCCTCTCCCTGGTGTTATAGATGGCCATTTTAGCTAAGGCCAAGAGAAGGTTGACAAGGAGGTCCCGCGACTTTGTGGGGCCATGGATTGGGTGCACGTAAATGAAAAGGTGAGGGGAAAAGTGCACCCAATTCCAGAGGAGCCAGCATAGGGGCTGCAACCTGGTGCATTCAAGGTAGATGTGCGCCAGGTTTTCCCTCATGCCGCAGAAAGGGCAGGTGTCTGGGATGGGAGTGAACCACACCAGGTACACGCCCGTGCTCACAGCTCCGTGAAGGAGCCGCCAACTAATGTCCCCGATGGGCCGCGGGATTAAGGTGGAATATATGCTTACCCATCGGGGTTCCGCACTCTCAACGGATCTTAGGGTATGTCTACACTACCCCCCTAGTTCGAACTGGGGGGGGTAATGTAGTCATACGGAGTTGCAAATGAAGCCCGGGATTTGAATTTCCCGAGCTTCATTTGCATAAAGCCGGCCGGCGCCATTTTTAAATGCCGGCTAGTTCGGACTCCGTGCCGCACGGCTACACGCGGCACGAACTAGCTAGTTTGGATTAGGCTTCCTATCCAAACTAGCTGTATGCCTCGTGGGTCCTTACACCCAAGCTCCAAGAGATCCTGGACCAAATAAAGGTTATCAAAAATGCTACGGCCCGGGACGGTGTAGGTCTGGTCGGGATGGATCACGTCTGCCAGCACGGACCACAGTTGCAGCAAGATGGCTTTTGCTATGACCTTGTAGTCCGTGCTGAGGAGCGAGATGGGATGCCAATTCTGAAGGTCGTGGAGGTCCCCCTTCTTCTGTAGCAAGGCGAGCATGGCTCACCTGCACGACAGAGGAAGGACCCCGCTCTCCAAGGACTTGGCCCAGATGGTGATGAGGTCTGGACCGAGGACATCCCAGAACACGTGGTAGAACTCCACGGTCAGCCCGTCCATGCCCGGGGTTTTATTGTTGGGCATGAGATGGAGGGCTTCCGAGAACTCAGCCAGAGTGAGAGGCAGCTCCAGATGGTCTTGGTCGCCCGCGCCGACCGTCGGGAGCTCGGTCCAGAGCATCTTGCAGGCGTCGGCTTCGGTCGGATCCGGGGAGAACAAACTGGCGTAGAAAGCCCTGGCCCTTCCACGCATCTCCGCCGGATCCGCGAGGGGGGTGCCGTCCTCCGCCAAAAGGCAGGTGACGTGCTTTTTAGCCCCCCTCCTTTTCTCCAGGGCATAGAAGAAGCGGGAGCCGCGATCCATCTCCCGAAGGAGCTGGATGCGAGATCGAACAAAAGCGCCCCGGGCCCTGTGATCTTCCAGGGCCCGGAGCTCCTCCCGCTTCTCCCGGTATGCCTCGCGGAGGAGTGGATCCTCAGGGGCGGACGCCAGGCGCCCCTCAAACTTCAAGACCTCCCGTTCCAGCTGCTCTATCGCCGCATCCCTCCGCCGGCTGGCGCCCTGGGAGTAGTCACGGAAGAAGAGCCGGGCGCTCACCTTCCCCACATCCCACCATCGCTGCGCCGAGGGAAAGGTGGGCCGCTGCCCCCGCCAGGCCTGCCAGAACTCCTGGAAGGATGCCACGAAGCCCACATCCTCCAGCAAGCTATTGTTAAAGTGCCAGTAGGCCGGCCCCAGCCTCTCCGAAGTCAGAGAGGCTTTCACGGCCACCAAATGGTGGTCCGTGAACGGGGCCGGCCGGACGCTGGAGGAGTGGGCCCCTGCCAGATGGAAACGGGAAAGGTAAATGCGATCCAACCGGAAGTGGCTGGACCAATTGTCCTCCACCCGGACGTAGGTGAAGGTGGTATTGTCGTCTGGGTGGTGGTCTCGCCAGACGTCCATCAGGGAGTGATGGTCCACGATCTCCCTGAGGATGCTTGCTGTGGCCTGGCAGTTCGCGCGTCCTACACGGTCCCGGTCATCGAGGGTGGTGTTAAAGTCCCCGCCCAGGACCAGACACTCGCGAGGATCCAGAGTGCCGAGGAAGGTGGCCGCCTGCCGATAAAAGATGACCTGGTCCAGGCCCGCGTTCGGGGCATACACATTGACCAAGTTCAACGTCAGCCCCTCTACGCGGGCCCAGACATGCAGCAGGCAGCCTGGGACAACCTCGGCGGTCCCCAGCACCTCGGGCTGTAGGGCAGGGGAGAACAGGGTGGCCACCCCAGCCGAGCGAGCGCCAAGGTGGCTAAAATACACTCCGTCCCCCCACTCCAGCCGCCAGCCAGCCTCGACGGCTGGAGTCGTGTGGGTCTCCTGCAGGAAAGCCCCCCTCCCGAAGGAAAGAGAGCACCCGGTGTGATGTAGTGGGGGTACTTGCTGGGCTGTGGTGACCTCTGCTGTCTGGAGCAAGACCCAGCAGGGAAAACCTCTCTATGCAAAGGTGACTCAAAAACCTGTCTGACCTGCGGCCCCCATGGGGAGAAACAAGGGGAGGTGGAATGCTGCCCTGGCTGTGGGCAGGGCTGGAAGAGGGGGAGTTAGTTCCTGGCTGGAAGGCAGGGAAGAAGGAGCTGGGGAGGGGGGCTGGGACTCCCCTATCTGAAGGGGGGCACTGAGGCCTCTTAGCCCCAGTTCCTGTAACCAGATTACATCTGTGCTGCGCTGTGCTGGAGGAACAATAAACAACCTCCATTCTACTGGCTGGTGAAGTCTGTTCATGCCATTTCGGGGGTGCAGGAGATGGGAAAATCCCGACGCGTCATCACACCCGGCTCCTGCCGAGACCCGCCCTACAGCCCCGGGCGTTCAACGTCGCAATGATGGTGTAATTCATGATGAGGGCTGGGATTGATCCTCATGGGCAGGGTGATCGTCGGCCTCCCGCAGGCCCCGCAACAGGACGCTCCCTGACCCGAAGGCGAGGAGAGCGTCGTGGAATTTGAGGGCCCGCCGGTAGGTCGCGATGTCCCGCCCCTTGGTCCCTCTCCCCTCCTGCAAGAGGGCCCTTGTGGCCCCCAAGATGGAATGGAAGTCCCCCCAGCGCTGAAGGGCAAGCGCCACCTTTCCCTTAGCTCCATGCGTATCCATGAGGAATTGGCAGAGCTTGGCCCTCAGTGCCAAGGGGGCACTGGATGTTTCCTCCATCTGGGCCCTGGAGGGCTCGGCGGCTACGGTGCCTGAGTCGGCTCGGCCAATAGGTAACAGTAGGGGCGCCCCGAGCGTAAGGACGGGGTCGGCCACCTGGGACATAGGATAGGATTAGGGCTAGGGTTAGGGAGAGGAGGGGGCAGCGCCACAGAGTCACCGCCCAGACCGAGTCCGGCTGGCAGAGGGCCATCATCACCCTGGGTAAGCGGGGTCAGACCCAGGGCCTCGATCTCCCCGAAGGTGGAGCTCAGTTCCAGCCCCTCGGCCCGGGAGCCTTCCCCGCCGGCCGCTGAGGCCACACTTACCTCGGCGGTAGCTGCGGGGAGTGCAATCGAAACCAGGGCCGGGGAAGCTCCACCAGAGGCCTCCTCGCAGATAGGCTCCGCAGGGGGGATGTTGTTGTCCCCCTCGCTGCCACGGTTTCCTCAGCCGGCACCTCCTGCTGAGGCTCGCCGGGGGCGATCTCCACAGCGCTGGCCCCCCTCGGAATCTTACGGAGGGGGGCTTTCCCACCCTCCCCATCTGAGGGGGGAGATTGAGTCCGCGAACGGTGGTCCTTGCGCTTTCCCCCGACGAGCGTCCAGCCCTCCGAGGTGGAGGTGGAAGGCTGGTCAGCAGGGGCAAGGCCAGGGGACGCAGTTGGTTTTCGTGGGGGGCGTTGAGGCAAGGGAGGGAGAGAGGAGGGTAGGGAAACCTCCACCTGGGGAGAGCCCTCTCCCTTGCCCATCAGCAACTGCTCCACCCTCTCCTCCTCGGGCCCCGCAGTGCCGGATGGAGTGGAAGCGGGGCCCGCCTGCTTGCTCAGGCACGCCAGAGGGGGCGCCTCCAGCTCCTGAGCCAAGCCGTCGGTTGGATGAGGGGCAGCTGCGGAGTTTCCCCCAGGTTGGGGGAACCTGGGCACTCGGGGCAACAGCAGGGGACTATTGGGAGGCTGGGGAAGGATAGAAACACTAAGCAAGCTAGGGGCAGGAAGAGGCAGGCTACAACTGGGAGGGGCGGGGCACACATAACAGGCAAGCTTGATGAGGGCGTGGCAGGTAAGAAGCTCTGGGGCTGGTGTGGTGGGTAAGGAACCTTAGGAAGGAAGGGGAAATCAAACTGGGCTAGTAGGGCAGGGCAGGCTGCTAAGGTGGGGCAAACAGAGGTGGGGTAGGGGGGCCCCCTCAGCCAAATGTAGCTGAGGGAGGGGGCCAAGTCCAAGGGGATCGGGAGGGAGCACACCCACGAGCGCTTGTGGGGCTCAACCTTACCCACCTCTGCAGCAAATAGTCCCAAGTGGAAAGCGGGGCAGCAAACCCCACCAAGGGGAGAAGAGGCAGTTCAGATGCTAAAGGGCAGTGGAGGGGGCATTGGGGGTGGTGGCAGCAGGGTGGGGGGCAGCTGGACTAGGGGGAGGGCTCTGAGCCCCTCCCTCTGCCCCCCTTTTTAGTGGTTCAGTTCTCCACCACCCCTGGAGCAGGTGAAAAAAAGCTCAGTCTGGTGAACAAACCTCCTCCACAGTTCTGGATGGTGGTGCTCCTCTTCTCCTCCTCAGCGGGGCACAGCAGCAGCAGTCAGTGAGGAAAGGCCTCTGGGTGGTGGGGTCCTCTTCCTCCGGAGTGGAGGGGAGATGGAGGGCAGCCAGCAGGCCCCCCCTCTCCCTTCAGGCAGCAACAGCAGCCGGTGGTGGTGGTGGAAGGCAGCGGTGTCGGGGGGGGGGGGGGCAGGTCCAGCAGCACAGAGGCCTCAGGTGATGGCTGGGTAGGGCTCCGGCTGATGCAGGAGCAGGAGGAGGAGAGAAGGAAGAGAGCAGCCCCTGCACCCTGCTGCCTCTTCTTCTTCTCTGGAATGGGGTGGGGCACTGAGTGGGCACCCACTGACCAGGGGTATGTCTACACTACAGCGCTAATTCGAACTAACGTGTCTAGAACTAAAAACTAGTTCGAATTAGCGTTTTGCTAAGTGGACCCTGAAGCGGGGTTAAGGATGGCCGGAAGCAGCGCTGGCAGGGCATCAGAGGAGGACTTAGAGCGTGGAGCTGCTGCCTCAGGCTAGCCGAGGGCTGCGCTTAAAGGGTCCCGACCCCCACCCCGGACAGACAGTTCTCAGGGGTGCCCCGCTTGAAAACCAGTCCTGGCTTGGAGTGCCCTGAGTGCCCACACTGGGCACATCACACCACTTGGCCATCAGCCCGGCTGCACTTGCCGCAGGCTGCCATCTGGGGAGGGGGGCAATTGGGGGGCTGCAAGAGAGCTTCCACCCCCAGAAGCCCGCAGAGCCAGCCCAGTCCTCCCCATCGGGGGCGCGTACCCCATTCCTCCCTCACCTCCTTCCACTTACCCTTCCCTAGCCCCTTTTCTTGATGTACAAAATAAAGGACAATTGTGTTCAAAAATAGAATCTGTCTTTATTGAACAAAACGGGGGGAGACTGGGAAAAGGAGGTGGGAGAGGGGAAGAGAGAGGGTGGGAGAGGGGAGGGCAACTACAATGATCAGGGGTTGGGAACAGGTCCCATATGAAGAGAGGCTAAAGAGACTGGGACTTCTCAGCTTAGAAAAGAGGAGACGGAGGGAGGACAGGATAGAGGTCTCTAAAAGCAGGAGTTGGGTGGAGAGGGTGCATTCAGAAAAGTTCTTCATTAGTTCCCATAAAGAAGGACTAGAGGACACCAAAGGAAAGGAATGGGTAGCAGGCTTCAAACTAGTAACAGAAAGTTCTTCTTCACAAAGCAAAGAGTCAACCTGTGGAACTCCTTGCTGCAGGATGCTGTGAAGGCTAGAACTAGAACAGAGTTTAAAGGGAAGTGAGATCAAGTCATGGAGGTTGGGTCCATGGAGTGGTATTAGCCAGGGGGTAGGAGTGGTGTCCCTGCCCAAGGTTTGTGGAAGGCTGGAGAGGGATGGCACGAGACAAATGGCTTGGTCACTGTCTTCGGTCCATCCCCTCCAGGGTCCCTAGGGTTGGCCGCTGTTGGCAGACAGGCTACTGGGCTAGATGGACCTTTGGTCTGACCCAGGACGGCCATTGTAAGCTCAGTGCTCAGGGTCGGGGGTCTCAGTGGACCCCCTTGATATTCATGCACACCTGCTCCTGGGTGGCCAGGCTGGCAGCTCTCCTGCCCAAGCCGGCCACTTTCCTGTGCCTAGTGCGGAGATCATCCACAATGTCTGCACTAGCCCAGGCGGGTGCCCGCCTCTTGCGGTCCCGGGCAAGCTCCCGGGAGCCGCCAGCCTGGTCCCGGGAAGAGGGGGAGGGCTGGGGGGCATCGGGTGGCTGGCTCGATCCGTGCCAGGTGCAGGGTCTGCTGGCTGGGTGCTGGCAGGCTTGCACCTGGCATGGGCACCGTAGCCAGCTCGTGCCCCTTTAAGGGGTCCAGGGCCAGGAGGGGGGCATAGAGTTTCCCTGGTGTTGGCCAGAGTGGCCACCAGGGAAAGCTGGGGAGGGCTAGCCTCCCACTAGTTCGAATTAAGGGTCTACACAGCCCTTAATTCGAACTAGCTAGTTCGAACTAGGCTTAATCCTCGTAGAATGAGGTTTACCTAGTTCGAACTAAGCGCTCCGCAAGTTCGAATTAAATTCAAACTAGCGGAGCGCTAGTGTAGCGCCTATGAAAGTTAGTTCGAACTAACTTTGGAGTGTAGACATACCCCAGGAGACAGAGGTATCCCTCTGGAAGCCATTTTGGGTCCAGCGTAGTCCCTCCCACTCACCTGACAAGAAACTGGGGGGAGGGGGGGAGACCAGGGCTATAAGAACCCTGCTGGGGAGCTCAGTCAGGGCCCAGTCTCTGGAGGAGCCAGAGGCCTGCATAGAGCTCCCTGCTTGGGAGGCCAAGACTTGGCTCGGGTCTTCAACTGCCCCTGACCCAGAAGAGCCAGGGGCCTACACAGTGCTCCCTGTTGGGGAGACCGAGGCTTGGCCCAGGCCTCTGAGTGTAGCTGCCCTGGAGGACCTGCTTGAACCTTGACCCCAGCCTGTACCCTGGGACTGAGAGCTCACTGGACCCGCAAGGCCTGCCAGCCAAGCCAGACCCTGGGAACCAGCCCGATCACTGCCGCCGGTTGTGGACTGAACTCCACCTGGAGCCCTGCACCTGAAAGCGGCCAAGGACTGGGTAGGGCCAGCAGGACCTCTGCTGTGCAAGTCCGGCCTCGATTCCCGCCGTGACCTGCTGGAGAACCAGGTACCTGCTGAGGGGGAGAAGGGAAGTGGCCCGGGATTAGCACAGGCTGGTAAAGGCCCTAGGCTGGCATGTTGTGGGCTGGACCCCCTGCTGAGCCAGCCACAGCTGCTTGGCTACATCTAGGGCAGAGGAGTGGGTGGGCCCGTGCTCCCTCTGGCATCCACCTACCAGGCGGTCATCTTCCCGCTCCCCGCTACTGCAGGAGAATGGCCTGCCACCCTCCTGAACCAAGAAACCCCAAACCTGAGTTGTGTTTGCTGCCCCGCCCTGAACTAGGGCCTGGTCTTCCTTTAAACTGCTAAACTGTTCGTTTGTTGCCCAGCCCGAACAAGGCTGGGGCCCCTGAACTAGGGAAGTGTGTGTGTGTGTGTGCTGCGCTGCGCTGTCCTGCCCTGCCCTGCCCTGCCCCAGGTCCAGGGCTAACTGACCATAGGAACTGTTTGTTTGCTGCCCTGCTCTGAAACAGGGCTAGGGCCTTGAGCGAACTGCTCCCTGTGGGACTCTAGAACTAATTGTGTGTTTACTGGCCCACTTGAACCAGGGCCTGGGCTAGGGAACTGTTGTTTGTTTATATTTGTTGCCCACCCTGACCTAGGAACAGGGCTCACTTATTTAGTAACTGCCTGCCTGGGACAAGGCCTGGGCTCTTGAACTTGTACTTGGGGGTTGTGCTGCCCCGCTCTGACCGAGGGCCAGGGCCTCCTAAACCGTCTTAGTTTGTTGCCTGCCCTCTCCCAGGGCTAGGGCTTTTGTGACTGTGTTGAACTCTTACCTTTTGCCCCAACCTGAAGCAAGGCCAGGTTGTGGAACTAGTGACTTGGGGAGTATTTTAAATAGCTGTGTAATGGGGCAGACTGTCCGCCCACTGACCCAAAGGCAGAGGAACCCCTCCAGGAAGTCTAACCAGCTTACACCCACAGCTTAGTGTCATCTGCAAACTTTGAGTCTGCAATCCATCCCCTCATCTAGGTAATTAATAAAGATGTTGAACAATGTATTATCATTGTATCTGAATGTATGAACACTCCATGGGAACCAGGATTGCGGAAGGGATTACTGGATCCAGGACTGAGCAGATTACAGGGGACAAATGATGAAAAACAGGGTCAGGAGTGCGGGACAAAGGTTCAAAACAAGGGAACTGGATGGGGACACTGAGCAGAGAACCTCAGACAGTGCCCACTGCTCCTTGAAGCTGTCCTGGGAGTCAGTGGATGCTGCCCAGATACATGAGATTAGGGAGGAGCAGAAATAGGCTCTACAGTCACAGAGCACCCCCTCATCCAGCATCCTCTTCTTGGTATTATAGATGGAAGCTTTCGCTAGGGCCAGGAGGTGGTTGATGAGGAGGTCTTGCAATTTTGGGGGGCCATGGATGAGGAGTGTATAAATAAAGAGGTGAGGGGAAAAGTACAGTGAGAACCCCAGCAAGAGATTCCGAAGGAGCTGGAAGAGGGTCCACCACCTGGAGAATTCAAAGTAAGCATGTGCCAGGTTTTCCTTCACACTGTAGAAGAGGCAGGCATCAGGGATGGCAGTTAACCACACCAAGTACACACCTATGCTCATAGCTCTGTGGAGGAACACAATGATGTCCCCGATGGACCATGGGATTAAGGTTAAATATACACTGGACCATTGAGATTCCTCACCCTCGGCAGGTGTTAGATTGACCCACCACTTGGTGTCAGGGTGGGACACGAGGGTGAGGAAATGCAAGGTGTGGAGCATGAGCATATACAAATGGTCCCTGGGTGTGGTTCAGAAAAAGACTGGCTACAGATCTTATCTGGCTGGGGGTCCAGGGATGGAGAAGCTGGGGTGGGGGCTGTGGAACAGGGGCCCAAGAAAGAGGGCCAGATGACTTGCTGTGTGAGGGGGTATCCTCTTGCAGGGCTAGCTGCAGGAAATCAAGTGTGGGTGACAAGGCCACCTTCACTTCCTGGAGTAAGTGCAGGAGGTTCAGAGGATGGAGAGCCCCATGTGCTGAGTCCAGGAGGTCCAGAAGGTCTCTGACCATGGTGGTTTCTGACAGAATCAACGTTGGATACACTGAAAGAGACTCCCCCACTTGAACGCATAAGGCTGGATTGTGGAGCTGGGGCTTTGCAAGGAAGTCTGTTCCCTTTGTGGCCACAACAGACCTGGTCTCTGAAAACAGCTTCCAGGTCTGGAGGGGTTCCTAGCAGAATTCTGGCAGCTCTGAGAGATCGTGTGGAAGACCCCTCAGGTGGAGGAAAAAAGAACCGATGGTCATATCGGTGCCCTCAGAGACAGCAGAGGAAGACACTTGCCAAAATGCTCCACACTGGACTACCTGCACTATAGAGGAGTCTCTGCAGGACCTAGAAGCAGAAGATCTGGACCAGGCTGAGTATGCAGACCAGGCTCTGTACCCCCCCGTCCTCTAGAGGAAGACATAGGACCCCTGCAGAGATCCAGTGTAGTTCCAGCCAGAAGAACTCCAAGGCTATCCTCTGGAATCAGACCAGGATCCCTGGGGCCAGGCTCAAGGTGTTGAGCTGGTGTCAGAGCATGTACAGGGAGAGACACTGGAGCAGTGTGGACCATCTCCGCAGCCACTCACTCACCCTGGCCTCCAAACCCTGACAGTTCTCTGGTGGGGAGAGATGCGTGGTGGATAGAAAAACATCAAGACAGAGCAGTGGACCCACGCTCTACCTGAAGACTTGAAACATGGGTGGGAGGGAGCCTGCCTGCCACCAGTCCCCAACCACCAGGCCAGAGTTCTTGACCCAGTTGACCTGAGTGGAGGAAGCCACTGAATAGACAGTTTGGCAGGCCTCTACCCACACCAAGTTGCCTGGTTCCTGGAGCAGGAGGAGCACATCATCGATGTATGCCGACAGGACCAGCCGTAGCTCTGGCTCTCAGATCACCAACCCCATCAACCTCCGGTGGAAGAGACAGAGGAAGGGCTCAATCACCAGAGTGGACAGCTGGCCTGACAGCTGACACTCCTGATATACTCCCTGCCCAAAGCTGACTGGCTCAGTCAGGGTGCAGCTGAGCTTGACCAAACACTCTGCAGGAGTGTACAGCATTGAGAGAGAGACCATGAAATCGGGCTTGAAGCTGAAGGCCTTCAGAGTGCCCAGGAGATACCCAGGGTCTACCCTGTCAAACACCTTCTCCTGGTCCAGGGACCGGAGGGCAAACCACAGACCATCCCGACGCCTGAGCTCCAAGTGATCCTGGACCAGGTACAAATTATCAAAGATGGTGCGGCCTGGGACGATGTACATATGGCCAGGATGGACCATGTCCACCAGCATGGACAACAGTTGCAGTGAGATGGCTTTTGATACAACTTTGTAGTCCGTGCTGAGGAGCAAAACAGGATGCAAGTTCCAAAAGTTGCTGAGGTCCCCCTTCTTCGGCAGCAAGGTGAACACTGCTCACCACAGTTGGAGGCCCTCTAATGGGCCAACAGGTAATATTATGGGTGCCCCAAAGGTGAGAGTGGGGGCGGCCGCCTGAGGAATGGGGGAAGGAGGACAAAGAGGGTGCAGCACAGATGAGTTGTGGCCCAGACTGAGGCCCATTGGTAAAGGGTCGTCCTCCACCTGAGCAAGTGAGGTCAGATGCAGGGGTTCTGTCTCATCAAAGATGGAGCTAAAGTCCATCCCCACATCCTCAGAGTCCTACCCACCAGCCACCGAGGCAACAATTGTCCCGGTGATAGCAGCAGGGGGTGCAAATGATGAGGTGCTGGAGGAGCTCCATCCGAGGCCTCCTTGGGGATGGACTCCAGAGGGGATGGGGGCATCCCCCTCCACTGCCATGATGTCCTTGGCCAGTGCCTCCTGCTGATGGCATGCCTCTCCCTCGGCCTCCCTCGCAACAACTCCATTTACCACCATCCCAGCAGCACAGATATTAAAAAGCTCAGTAATTGAAAACGAACCCCCTCCACGAATCTAAATGGTGGGTCTCTTTCTCCTCTTCTTCCTCTTCGATGGGGTGCAGCAGCAGCGGGCAGGTGGGCAGCCAACCAGAGAGGGGAGACCTCTAGACAATGGGTGCTGGTGGTGGTAGTGGTGGAGTTCTCTGTACCTCTCCCTCTGGGGGGGGGGAGGGGAGCAGGCCAGCAGGACCGCCCAAGAGACAACAGTAGCAGGAGCAGTTGTCCTCTGGAGGAGCGGCCCAGCAGCGGGGTAGGCAGGCAGCGGCAGGGCAGGGAAAGCTCCTGCCGGCAGCAGGTGACGGCAGCAGCAGCAGGAAGAGGACTGGAGGGAGAGAAAGAAGCAGCTACCACACCCTCCTTGGAGTGGGGCTCAGAGTGGCTGCCCACTGATCCAGAGGGGAAGGAGCCCCTAGCAGAGCCCTGGTGAACACCGCCCTACCGGGCCACAAGCTATCAGCTAACTGGGATTCTGGATCAGTTAGAGAGAATGGGGCAGAATTTAGTGAGGGGAAGAGTTTCTAAATTCTAGTTTGTTATGGCTGGGCTTATGGCGAGACAATGGTGCTCTGTAGAGCGAGAGTCTTGCAGAAACCAGAGAGTGGATATTTTATATGCTCATCCCACTCCCTAATCCATTTTGGATACAGGCTACAGATTTCTGTTTCACCAGCAACTGGGAGGACCAGAATCCCAAGGGATGAAATGATGCTAGTTGTAATGATTCCTAAACTGTTTGCTGTCAGGGTTCTGAAAGACCTGAGATGCTGCCATTTCCTGAACTCTGATGTGCGCATGTGAAATGCTACATTCTATGACAATGCCATAAAGACTGAGACATCATCTCAGAGCAAATTGGAGGGGGTATGTTGTTTGAGGTGCCTGGTACAACATAGGAAATGTTATGTTGAAGCCTTATAACTGAATGTATGTATGTATGTAACAGAAACAAAAGGGGCAAAGTCTTTGAAAGGAACACCAGTAGAGATACTTGTTGATTCACTTTAAATTTATTCATAGCAGAGCAAATATTATTTACAACATTTAATGCTATTCACAGTGGCTACACCTGTCTACACTGGCCGTGAGTACTTGCGCAAGAACACTGAAGTTCTAATGTATAAAATCAGTGCTTCTTGCACAAATACTCTGATGCTCCTGCTCAGGGATAAGCCCTTTTGCGCAACTGTTCTTACACAAGAGACCAATGTAGACAGGCAACATCAATTTATTGCGTAAGAAAGCCCGACGTTTAAAATGGCCTTCAGAGCTTTCTTGCGCAAGAGAGCATCTACACTGGCATGGATGCTCTTGCGCAAAAGCACATCTTTTGCGCAAAGGCACATGCTAGTGTAGACGCTTCCTTACTCAAATATCTAATGCGAAAACTCTTGCGTTAAAGAGTATTTGCGCAAAAACTTGCCAATATAGACATAGCCAGTATGTTTTGTGTGCATAAAAAGCTTCTTTTCCTAAGAAATTGTATGGTGTTCTCTCTTTTAAAAATGACTAGGAATTAACACATTTATCAGGGTTTTATATACAATAATCCTGAGGCTTAAATGCTTTCTGAGAAAGTTCTGAAAAGACAAAAATCTGGTCTGTGATTAGCAAAGAGTTAAGCAGAGGTTCTGGAGGAAAGGGAGTGGATAATGCAGAATGTTGCTTGGGTGTTCCCTCTGTCTAGGGTTGCCAGGTGTCCGGTATTGAACTGGACAGTCTGGTATTTTCGCCTCCTGTCTGGTTTTAAAAAAAAAAATCAGAATACTGGATACCTAAAATATCTGGTATTTTCTGATTTTTTTTTATTTTATTTTTTTTTCTGGCCAGGAGGCAAAAATCCAGGGTGTTTACTGGGTTCTGCACGGGAGCTGTCCAGCCCAACTCAGCTCAGGGAGGCCAGGATGGCGGGTGGCCACCAGCAGCCTGTTAGGGTCAAAAAGCCTCAAAAGCAAAGTGTTCATAAAGGGGCCACGCTGTTTTTGGTTTTGGTTTTTTTTACTTAACAACTCTCTCTCTTTTGGCTTGGTATTTTTTCAGAAACCATCTGGCAACCCTACTGATACCACATTACAAAACATAGACATTCTGTCAAATACAAGCTAGCCAGGGGTCAATGAACCCAGAGGAGACAGACATAAAAATCTATTAGAGCTAGTTAGGAAATTGTGAGTGTGAAAAGTGAGCATAAAAGAAAGTTAAATGAAAATATTTTTTTAATTTTCAAAAGAAAATGGAGTTTTGAGGAGAAAAAGTCAATTTTTGCTTATGGTTATTTATTTATTTTTTTAAAAGACCCAGATTTGTTTCACTAGTGTTAGCCCTGATCACTGGCTATGATTTTGCTATCCCAGCAGCCACACAAGCCCTGCATGCTGTTTTCTGGTGTCACAAAATCTCATTCCTATCAAACTCAAAATCCTTGGTCATCTTTGGAAATCTACTCAGGTAACACTGCTAAGCAATTGTGTCTGACTCCTTCTGAACAACTAGCATCTGGACACAACCCTGTGGCTTTGTTTCAACTTTTTGTAGCAGAAAGTCTGCACATTTTGTGTGTGTATCTTCAGATAGATGATCTACAAGCTGCTGGTGTCAGGTACTGCAATCTGAAAACCATGAGTCCTGCTGCCATTGGAAAGGTCTTTTATCTCCCTCCAGCCGAGTCTCACTAGGGCCATGTCTACATTGGCATGATCTTGCGCAAATACTCTTTAACCAGTGCTGGAAAAGGAGGAGGAGGGGAAGTATAAAACTATGGTACGCCATATCTTCAGTACTGTGTACAAATGTGGTCTCCTCACCTCAAAAAAGATATTTTGGCCTTGGAAAGGGTTCAGAAAAGGGCAACTACAATGATTAGGGGTTTGGAACAGGTGCCATATGAAGAGAGGCTAAAGAGACTGGGACTTTTCAGCTTAGAAAAGAGGAGACTGAGGGGGGATATGATAGAGGTCTATTAAAATCATGAGTGATGTGGAGAGGGTGAATAAAGAAAAGTTATTCATTAGTTCCCATAACAGAAGGACTAGAGGACAACAAATAAAATGAATGGACAGCAGGTTTAAAACTAATAAGCGAAAGTTCTTCTTCACACAGCACATAGTCAACCTGTGGAACTCCTTGCCACAGGAGGCTGTGAAGGCTAGAACTAAAACAGAGTTTAAAGAGAAGTTAGACAAATTCATGGAGGTTTGGTCCACGGAGTGCTATTAGCCAGGGGTTAGGAACAGTATCCCTGGCCTCTGTTTGTGGAAGGCTGGAGATGGATGGCATGAGACAAATCACTTGGTTATTGTCTTCGGTCCATCCCCTCCGGGGTATCTGGTGTTGGCCGCTGTCGGCAGACTACCGGGCTAGATGGACCTTTAGTCTGACCCAGTACAGCCATTCTTATGTTCCAGGCAGAGGGTCGGGGGTCTCGCCGGCCCAACTTGATTGTCATGCAGACCTGCCCCTGGGTTCGCATGTGGCCTTTGGTTACCAGGCTGGCAGCTATCCTGCTCTAAACAGCCGCATTCCTGTGCCTAGTGCAGAGATCGTGGATGTTGACGGACTTCCCCCCAAACCTCGATGAGGTCCATGATCTCCACACTAGACAGGTGGGCGTCTGCCTCTTGTGGCCCCGGGCAGGCTCCTGGGAGCTGTCAGCCTGGTCCTGGGAAGAGGCGGAGGGTTGGGTGGCAGCGGGTGGCTGGCTCATGCTGTGCCAGGTGCAGGGTCTGTTAGATGGGTGCTGGCAGGCTGGCAACTGGCACAAGCACTGTAGCCAGCCCGTGCCCCTTTAAGGGCTCTGGGGCCGGGAGAGGGGCAGAAGAGTTTCTCTGGTTTGGCCCAGAGTGACCACCAGGGCAAGTTGGGAAGGGCTAGCCTCCCACTAGTTTGAATGAAGTGGCTACACAGCCCTTAATTCGAACTAGGCGTTACTCCTCGTAGAATGAGGTTTTCCTAGTTTGAAATTAAGCGCTCCGCTACTTTGATTTAAATTCACACTAGCGGTTTGTATGTGTAGCCCCTATTAAAGTTAATTCGAACTAACAGCCGTTAGTTCGAATTAACTTTGTAGTGTAGACATACCCCTAGAGATTGTTTTCTGCATAGTCACCAATAGCTGATTCCATGGTACTTCAGTTCCTCAACTTTTAGTAGCAGAAAGTCTACTAAAGCCAGCTAGACACTTTTGAAAAGTATTACCCAGAATGTTCTTGTGTGCAGCCCTCAGCCATGGTCGCATTCTGAAACAGGAGTAACATTAAGCTGGTAGGATTTGTTGTTTAGCTGGTAGCCAATATTGTAATAAGGGCTTTTGAGACGTATTTTAAGACAGGCTCCAAGGAGAACTGGGCAATGGAACTGCTGACAATAGAAGTTCTAGAACAGTCCTTTGGCACTTGAGACATTGAACTAAACCTGTTTGAACATAACCTTAGAAGGGAACAAGCTCAAGTTAATATTATGCTGCCCCTCTTGAGAGGTGCCTGCCAACCACCAACAGTTAAAACTAAGCAGCTCAGTTTTTCCCTTCAATGGGCATTGACCTTGTGGGTAAAGGTAATACCATATTGTATATCCTCCCTCTGACTCTCAACCCGTACCCCGGCCTGGCATCATGCCGACTGGTGGTAGGAAAAGATGGATTAGTCTGTGACTCCACCAGGGAGAAGTCTGGGGTGGAAGAGCAGGTGACCATCCTAACTCCCTGGGTGAAGCTCAAGAAGCCGTGTTGAAGCTATGCAAGCACACACCTGCCTCATGCCTTGCCTGAGACAGACTGGTGTAGGATCAAGAGGGGATCTTCATAGGCCTGCACGGGGCAGACGGGCCGGCTGGAGGCTGCTGGAGGAGGAGGGGTGTGTAGGGGCAAGCCCGTCCCCCGCCCCCGCAGGAAGACGCCGACGGCCGCAGCATCAGAAGCTGCGCGGCCCGGGGCGCCTCGGCGCTGCTGCTCATGCTCTGGTGGCCCCGCGGGAGGGGGCCGCAGGAGATCTTCGGTGAGTGCGTCCCCTCCCCGCCAGTGTACCCCCACTACCGCCCCCGGTGCGGCTCTGGCAACAGCAGAGGGGAGCCACTCACAGGGAGCGCGGCGCGGCTGGGCTCCCTGCCTGCCAGGGCCACTCGCCCACCTGCGCCCCGAGCCCGAGAGCCGCCCCCTCGGTGCCGGGGCCCTGCAGCCCAGGGTCTTGCCATCGGCCAGGCCGCGCCGCAGCGGCCGCTCCTTGCGCGCTGGGCTTGACCCCGAGCTGCCCACATGGCGGGGGGCCGCTGCTCACAGCACACCCAGGGGAAAAATACCGGCCGGGAGGCGGGCGGGGGCAGCACGGCTGGCTGGGGGAGATGGGCCCAAAAACCGGACTGTCTGGTAGAATACCAGGCCCCTGGCAATCCTACCCGGGAGGCAATGGAGGGGGCCACCGTGGAAGCTCGTCCTGTCGGGAGCCCAGCCGGGTCGAGGCTGTGCACGAGCATGTGCCTGGCACTGGCAGCGAGGGGGCAGAGCCAGGCAACGCAGCCACGCTTAAAGGGGCAGAGCGTTCTGGGCTACCTGCAGCGGGGACAATGCCAGCCAAGACCCTCGCCCCCACCGGAGCCCTGCATCTTGGAGCGTGACAGCATTTGGCAGCCAGGGAAACTGAGGCACAACATGAGGCGGAACCATGCCCCCTCCCCCGCGGCCAGTGGTGGAGCTGGGGCCAGAGCCCCTGGCTGTGCTTCCATGAGGTCTGTCTGCTTGGTCATATGCAGCAAGGTCTGGCCAGGAATCCAATTCCTCCTTTGCTACAAACCTTCCCAAGGCACGCCCTCCGTCTTCCCCCACCCAGGGCCTCGCTCGTCCCCTGTGTAGGCAAGGCCCCTGGGCCCTCTGGGGCAGCCTGCACGAGCCAGCTTGAGAACACCCTGGGCCTCTCTTGTAATGGGGCTCAGTGGCCCCAGCAGCAGGGGTTACTCATGGAAACCACAGAACCCATCAGCAGCCCCCAGGGATCACCCCCAAGAGGTAGGGGGGGCATCAGGGAAAAGGGGGCAGGGGCAGTGAGGGAAGGGAGAGGCATCAGGAAGGTACAAGTGCCAGGGGATTCTGGGGGTTAAGCAGAAGGGCAGACACCTGCAGGGGAGGGACCAGCACCAGAGGAGAGAGGCAGGGCAGGTGTGTAGAGGGCGGTGTTAGGAGAGGGGATGAGGAGGGGTAGCTCACATGATCAGAGTGGGGCTACTGGAGCAGTGGGCACAGCAGAGAGAGAAGGGCTGGTGGAGGGGGGCAGGTCTCAGGAAGGCTGAGGGCAGTGAGAAGGGCAGGAGTCAGGTCAGCAGAGGAGGGCGATGGGGGCTAATTTGGCTATGGCAAATCAGGAAAGAGATCTTGGGAGTTATCGTGGACAGTTCTCTGAAAACTTCCACACAGTGTGCAGCGGTGGTCAAAAAGGCAAATAGGATGTTAGGAATTATTAAGAAAGGGATAGAAAATAAGGCACAGAATATCTTACTGCCCCTGTATAAAACTAGGGTACGCCCACATCTTGAGTATTGTGCACAGATGTGGTCTCCTCACCTCAAAAAAGATATTTTTGGCCTTGGAAAGGGTTCAGAGAAGGGCAACTAAAATGACTAGGGGTTTGGAAGAGGGCCCATATGAGGAGAGGCTAACGCGACTGGGACTCTTCAGTTTAGAAAAGAGGAGACGGGGGGGGGGGAGAGATATGATAGAGGTCTATAAAATCATGAGTGGTGTGGAGAGGATGAATAAAGAAAAGTTCTTCATTAGTTCCCATAATACAAGAACTAGAGGACACCAATGAAATTAATGGGTAGCAGGTTTAAAACTAATAAAAGAAAGTTCTTCTTCACACAGCGCATAGTCAACCTGTGGAACTCCTTGCCAGAGGAGGCTGTGAAGGCTAGAACTATAACAGAGTTTAAAGAGAAGCTAGATAATTTCCAAGGGATAGAAATCGTATCTCTGGCCTCTGTCAGAGGCTGGAGATGGATGGCACAAGACAAATTGCTTGATCACTGTCTTTGGTCCACCCCCTCTGGGACACCTGGTGCTGGCCACTGTCGGCAGACAGGTTACTGGGCTAGATGGACCTTTGGTCTGACCCAGTACGGCCATTCTTATGTTCTTATGTTGGGGGCAGCAGGCACCAGGGGAGCTGATGGAACAAGGGGAGGAGACATGGCAGCAGAGGGAAAAGGTAAAGGTTTATAAGATACTTATTAATAACTTGGATGCCACAGTGGCACGTCCAAACAAGCCACATGAACTCAGTATTGGTGCACAACACAATTCATTCTGCTCATGGGAGGAAACTCTTAGAGGGAACGCTTCCCCCAGCCTCTCCGCCCCCGAGTTGATGTCACACAGATTGGATTAATGCAATTGCAGGATAGTTGCATGAGGGGGGTTTGGTGGGGAACAAACTAATCCCTATTGGTAGGAGGATGGTGGGAAAAGTCCCTGGGGGGTGGGAAGGTCACATGACATCTTTTACTTCTGGTCATGTGTCCATCTTGCCCGGGAGAGTTACCTCCAGAGGTGTGGCTAATGGAAGTCAGGGAGTGTGGCTAATGGGAGTCAAAGTACATTTAAAAAAAATCTTTGGGTGCACACCCTAATGAAATGTGCTGCGCACGCCTATGGTGATTTTATCAAATGCTGCAGTGGTCCTATAATACAAGTATGGATGTGTCCATGGTCAGGAGGAAGCCAGCCATCGGTAACTTTCTGCTCTGTATCCTGGCCAAAGCCTGATTGTGAAGTAACTAGGAAATCTGTGATGCCTAAACAGAGGTAGAAGTGACTGTGAGCATCTCAGTGAGTTGCATAGGGAACGCAGCTGGTGGCAGGGAGCAATAGTTTCTGAAGTGCAGGATGAGGTTACAGTGTGCATTAATGGGGTGTTGCTGATCTCAGTTGGGATCTTTTTTCTGAAGCTGAGAAGGGCATTGATACGCTCATGCCTGGCAGTTTCCTTGCCGTGCTTCCTTGAGTGTGAACTTGCTGCATTCAGAGAGGCAAAGTGTTGTGGCATCCTCTGCCCAAAGTAAGGTCCCTGGCACCACAAAAGGCTGCTTTGGAATGGGATGGATTCATAGGCGATGAGTTATATGGTGCTGTGGTGCCCAGGCTGTACCAATGTGAGGGCCCTGGGAGCCCAGTCTGTCCCCTGCCGGCCCCACACATCTCCCCTGAGTGAGCATCCCTGCTGGCTGCCTGACCTGAGAAATCTCACCTGTGCCTCCAGCAACAGGGAAACAAGAACAGGAAGGAACACCAAGAAGAAGGGGAAAGACCTGGAAGAACCACTCACCTCTGACACAGCCCAAGACCAGAGCTGCCAGGATTATCCTGCACGACTGTGACATGCAGCCGCTAAGATCCAGAGAGACTGACCTTGCTTGGCCAACAGGGGAAGTCTGCCTGCCTGTATCAGGATTGGTGAGCATGACCCTGGCTGGCCCCTGGGTGCTGGGGGACTGGGTGGGGGAGAGCTGGTTGCCATCCTCTGGCCACTGGCTGAGGGTCTGCAGCTGCTGACAGGCCTGGCTCTTGCACGTGCCCAGTGGCCAGAGTCTGCCCCTTTAAGGACCCCGTGGCTGGGGGAGAAGAGAGGAGTTTTCCTGGTTTGGCCCACAGTGGCCACCGGGGGGAACTGGGAAGGGCTGGAGGCCCCCTAATTCGAAATGAGTGTCTACACAGCACTTATTTTGAATTAGGTGTTATTCTTCGTAGAATGAGATTTACCTAATTTGAAATAAGGGCTCTGCTATTTTGAATTAATTTTGAAATAGCGGTTTGTATGTGTAGACAGCTATTACAGTTAATTTGAAATAATGTCTGTTATTTCAAATGAACTGTGTAGTGTAGACATACCCTAAGAAGCAGGCAGGTAGTTCTGTGTAGCGGGACATGCTGTTTGCTGGTGAGTGAGTGAAAGCATTCAAGGTAACAGCAATTGAGGGTTGAGATTGCCTGGCAGGAATCCCTCATGCCAGACCATCTTTGTGTCTCGCTTTGTTTTCTGCCACTGACATTAAGCATACACCCCCATGAGTCAGTGGGTGATGCTCTGTGATTGTTTGCACACACAAGATCATCCCACCAGTAAATCCATTTCAGCTAAAAGGTGCACTGAAAGCCATCCGATCACTCAGGAACAATTTTGAGACTCCAGCAGGGCTCTATTTTAAGAGCTGAAATTGGTCCATAATGGTGCTATATCTTGCTTGAATAGAAAATAAAGCTTTGCTGAATTACAGTGTTACAAAGGTCTCTGAGAGTGGTACAGAGAGAAAAAGGCTGACCAAAGGTCCTTGATACAAGATGCCACCCCCCATCCCTCTTTTGGACTTGCAATAATTCCATTAGCCTAGTGTTATCAAGTAATACTTGTGAGGGTCGTTCTCCCTGGGCAGTGATAATAACATATGACATGTGCCCTTTTCCAGGATGAACTTGAACAGACGAGAGAATTGGTTCAGATGAGTGGCAGGATGGGGCTGGTTTTCATTTTGTATTATGATGATTTTGTCAGGCTTGACTGTGGAGACAGAGAGGGACTTCTCAGGTGTATCGGAATATGGCTGTCTGCTCATAACTCACTATGGGTATGTCTACACTACCCTCCTATTTCGAAATAGGAGGGTAACGTAGGCATACCGCAATTGCAAATGAAGTCCAGGATTTGAATTTCCCGGGCTTCATTTGCATAAGCCGGGCGCCGCCATTTTTAAATCCCGGCTGGTTCGAACCCCGTGCCGCACGGCTACACGCGGCACGAACTAGGTAGTTCGAACTAGGCTTCCTAGTTCGAACTACCGTTACTCCTCGTGGCTTCATTTGCAATTGCGGTATGCCTACATTACCCCGCTATTTCGAAATAGCAGGGTAGTGTAGACATACCCTATAAGATTTCTAAGGGGAGAAATGGCAATAAGGAGCATGGGGACAGAAACAAATGAAACCAGCAGATGAGGGCCTGAGAATAAAGGGGTGGCTAGAGTGAAGGAAAGGAAAGTAATACCAAGAGGAAGTGAGCTGGGGCAGTCAGACACCCTGGGCACACAAATAAGTTGCATTCTGATTCAACTTTTGTGACTGCACCATTTTCTCCCTGACTGCTGCCCCTCATATCTGTCTTCCCTCTTTCTGAGTCTCCCACCATTTCCAATAGTTCTCCCATTGCAGACCCCTTTTCCTCCTTTGTTCCCTTGACCCACAGTTACCCATCTTCTTCCCCCTTCCCTTTCCTTATCTCTTGGAAACAGTGTGCTTCCTGCATAATGCTTTTGAATATACAGCATTCTTCTTTCAGCACATATGCAGCCTAACACCAAAGGGCTGGCATGTCTTCCATATAGCACCATCTAAAATGCGTACTTTCCTGTTTCAGTGCAAAACACTTGGGGTATTCAGCCCATTGATTGTTGTGTATTCCTGATCCTAACACTATAATTTTGTGGAGTGGGTGTCTCATGCATGGTTGACAGCAATGGGAAGAAACATAATGTTATGATTGCTAATTGTTTCCTGGAATGTGGCATTTTACAGTTAAATCTGGATCTGCCAGCACATTGTGTGGCTGATCTGTGTTATCTGCTTATTAGAGCAAAAAATTAGCCCACAAATTAAGGCTTTTTGCCTTGAGGCATCTGGAAAGCAAAACTGATTTCTCTGGATGTATTTATTTGGATTCATCAGATAATTTATGGGACCAGATCATTTTCAGTCACTTTTCATGAGGTCACTTTGACCTGATGCTCACAAACAGGAGAAACTAGCAGGGGAAGTAGGCGTGGGTGGCAACCTGGCAGCAGCGATCATGAGATGGTAGATGTCAGGATCCTAACCAAAGGAGGAAAGGAGAGCAGTAAAATACACCCCCTAGATTTTAGAAAAGCAGACTTTCACTCCTTCAGAGAACTGATGGGCAGGCTCCAGCGCACTTTGGGAACCCCAGGGAAGCAGATCCAGCCGTGTCTGCTCATGGTCCAGGTCTCTTAGGCAGATGACCCTCCGCAGCAGGATGGAGTTGGTCCTCCTCTACTGCAGAAGGAGACCAAAAAACCCACACAAAACAGAGAATGAGAGAGGGAGTGCCTGAGCCCTTGGGAGGTGCCCACCCCACTCTCAAGGCAGCTGGCACAGAGTGCTGCAAAAACTTCAGCACGGCCATGTGGGGCCATTGCATGTCCAGGGGCAGCTCTGACTCCATGGCTCAAAGAAAAAAGCTGTGGTGTCCAGAAAACAACAAAGCAACCCCAGCAGGCACTGCGAGAGCTTTGCTGTCCCTCGAAGAGGTAGCAAGCACACAGCAGAAGCAGAGAAATCACTGGCCAGGGGGGTCCTTTTAAGTGCATGTTTCTGCAAGGCTCCGGCACCAGCTCTCGGAAGCAACTGGTGACTTAAAGCCCTGGCTGAACTGGTTCTGGGTGATTTTTTTTTTATGTATGTGAGTGTCCAATTAGTCTGGATGCTCTCTTTTGAAAAAGCAGATCTTTTTTGATGCGCTTTTGTGTGTGGACACACTCTTTTGAAAGAAGTTTTTTCAGAAGATCTCTTGAAAAAGCTTCTTCTTCAAGAAGCCTGCAGTCTAGACATAGCCTTTCTAAATAGTTCTCAACCTCTTCTTTCTCCACTAAGGGCTGCCCACCTCCTTCCCGTATAGTATATCCTAGTGCAGTAGTCTTGTCCCTGAATACAGAGGCAAAAAAAGCATTGAGTACTTCTGCTTTTCCCACATCATCTGTCACAAGGTTACCGCCTTCATCCAGTAAGGGCCCCACACTCTCTCTGATCACCCTCTTATAGCTAACATGCCTGTAAAAAACCTTTCTTGTTATCATTCATATCCCTTGCTAGCTGCCATTCCAATTGAGCTTTTGCCTTCCTGATTATACCACTGCATGGTTGAACAATATATTTATACTCCTCCCTGGTTATCTGTCTAAGTTTCTACTTCATGTAAGCTTCCCTTTTGTGTTTAAGCTCGCTGAGGATTTCACTTCTAAGCCAGCTGGCCACCTACTACATTTGCTTTTCGTAATGCGCATTGGGATGGTTTGTTCCTGTGCCTTCAATAAAGCTTCTTTGGGAGCCATAGATGGGATCCACATCCTGATCCGAGACAAGAACATTGAGCGGCCCAGTATATTAATAGGAAGGGCTACTTCTCTGTCATGCTGAAGGTCCTGCTCACCTACCATGGACACTTCATGGACATTTTTGTTGGGTGGTCGGGCAGGGCACATGATACCTGTGTCTTTAGAAACTCGAGCCTTTACGGAAAGCTGGAGGTGAGCACATTCTTCCCCCGCCGTGAACTTGCTGTTGGAGACATGCAACCTACCCCCTAATGCCATGGCTTATGAAACCTTATACCTGCCACCTGAACCCCAGCAGGGACCAATTTAATGCCTGCCTGAACTGAGCTCAGATCCAGGTGGAGTGTGCCTTCAGCTGCCTGAAGGCGTATTTCAGGTGCCTGCTGACCCGCCTTCACAGGGGGGAGCACAACATCCCCAACGTGGTCGCGGCATGTTGTGGAGAGAAAGGGAGAGGCCTTCCTTCCAGGGTCGGGGCAGACACTAGCTGCAAGGAGTAAGCCTTCCTGCATCTGTGGACAGCTGCCATCCTCCAGGCCCATCAGGCTGGGGTGTGCATCCGGGGGCCCTCTGGCTTACTGCTCTATCCCTTCCCCACCACAATCCCTCCCTTCGCCCCTTCCCTGACCTCTCAATAAACGCATCTCTTTGGTTTTCAACAAAATGAAGTCTGTATTTATCTAACATTAAGAAAAGGTGGGCAGGGGAGGAGGCTCATAACCTGGAGGAGGGGCTAGATGTGCCAGCTCAGGTGTGGGGACATTGTTGGAGTGGGGGTTGGGTGGGTCCAGGGACCACAGGAAGATGGGTAGGAGGGGAGACTAGAGCGGGGGCAGGGATGGAAGGGAGACTAGGGAAGGGGCATGGGCATCACCTGGGGAGGGAGCAGAGGCATTGCATGGGGGGCAGGCAGAGAGGGAATGGGCATAGTAGGGAGTGCAGGAGGATGGAAGGCAGGAGCAGCGACAGCAGGCGTGAGTGCCATCATGTTGCACATGATAGCACACATGTTATCACACCGCTGCATGAGCTGGTCCTACGTGTGGTTCAGCCACTCAGTGTCCTTGCATATCTTCCTCACCAGGGTCTGCTGCATGTCACACAGCATGTGTCTAGACTACAGGGTTTTGTTGACAAAAGCGGACTTTTGTCAACAAAACGATTCCTGCATTTACACTACCGCCGCGTTCTGTCCACAGTAAGTCGACAGAACACGGCAGTTTTGTTGACAGCGATAACCCTCATTCGACGAGGAATAATGCCTTTTGTCAACAGAGTTGTCAAAAAAAGGAGCTATTGCATCCACACTGCTTTTCAAAAGAAAGCATCTAGACTCTGTCGAAAAAGCGGCTTGCTTTGTCGACAGAACTGGCTGTAGTCTAGACACTCTTTGTTGACAGAGGCTTTGTTGACAGTATCTGTCGACAAAGCCTCTGTTGAAAAAAGCCTGTAGTCTAGACATACCCACAGGATGCTGACATGCTGGCACATGAGGTCTTCCTTGACCCTGGTGTGGCTTTGGGTCCCCCAGCTCTGGCGATGTAGCTCGACCCTCAGTCCCAGCTGGTCTAGTAGTGGAGAACAAAGAGGGTGGGGTGGTCAGTCATCCATGCAAACACCGTCTCTGAGGCCATGTCCTCCTCTGAACAGTGACCAGCAGTCCTTGAAGCAGAGGAGCGGGATGTCCCAGGAGCAAGCCCATGTGTAGTCTGCACAGCAGGCCATGCCTCACAGGGGGACTGTGCTGACAGCTTCCCAATCCTCCTGCCTGGCCCATGGACAAGCAGGCAAGGGAAGTGTCCGGTCACAGTGAGATCCCTCCACGGGCACCAGAGGAGACAGGAGCAGCCTGGCCCTCCCTGGTGTCCACACACACACCTGCGGCTCGCAGCGCTACCCGCAAGAGCAGATGGTGCCTCGCATGTGCAGGCATGCCCATGTGCTGTGTGCAGCACTCGTCTGTGTGTCTGGGGTTGTGCCTGCACCCTTGTGGCTAGCCTGTTTTTACTGGTGGCAGGTCCTGGGAGCTTCCATCTCGTGGCAGGATGTGTGTGGCCTCCGCTGAGCCTGGCAGCAGGATCCCACCCCTGCTCAGGAACTGCCTGCTGCATCCGTGTGGTGCACACTAATCCAGCTGGGCAACGACAGGGGTCTGGAGGTCACCACGATGGGTGGGGAAGACATTTCCCCATCCCCAGGATCTGGTGCAGCTTGTCAAAGTAGGAACAGGTGTGGGGTCCTGCCCATGAGGGATAGCTGTGCTCTCTAGCCCAGACATAGCCCTGGCAGAGCTCTTTCACCTTACTCCGGACCTGTTCCAAGGTCCAGGGTGGGTGTCCATGCTCCACCAGGGACTCAGCCATGTACTCGAATATCTTGATGCATGGCGCTTGGAGCGGAGATCCTGCAAAGTTTCCTCCTCGCCCTACAGCTTGAAGAGGGACAGGATCTCCACTCCGAAGCAGGAGGGTGCCTGCCTCTTGGTCCCTCTGGGTGGGTCCTGGGGACTTCTGGGGCTGCTCCCTGTGAGGGCCAGGGGTGTTTCGGGCAGCTTGAGGCTGGGCCATGGATTGCAAGGACTGTAGCAGGAAGAGCCATGCAGTGAAGTGCTGCTCTCAGGCCGGTTTCCTACCACAAGGCTTGTCCATGGTGCTTGTCCAGCTGGCCCCTGGGTGCTGGGGGACTGGGTGGGGGAGAGCTGGTTGCCATCCTCTGGCCACTGGCTGAGGGTCTGTGGCTGCTGACAGGCCTGGCTCTTGCACATGCCCAGTGGCCAGAGTCTGCCCCTTTAAGGACCCCATGGCTGGGGGAGAAGAGAGGAGTTTTCCTGGTTTGACCCACAGTGGCCACCCGGGGAACTGGGAAGGGCTGGAGGCCCCCTAATTTGAAATAAGTTTCTACACAGCACTTATTTCGAATTAGCTATTTTGAATTAGGTGTTATTCCTCGTAGAATGAGATTTACCTAATTCGAAATAAGGGCTCTGCTATTTCAAATTAATTTCAAAATAGCGGTTTGTATGTGTAGACAGCTATTACACTTAATTCGAAATAACCTCTGTTATTTCAAATTAACTCTGTAGTGTAGACATAACCCTATATGTCAGGGCTATGGTATGGAGCCCTGTGCTTTTAAAGACTGAGCTTTCCAGACAGAGTTTGGGAGGTGTCTCTGGGCCTGTGGCCATTCTGCAGAGCCAGCTGGAATCAGACACAGAATAAAGCAGAGCCCCCAGGGGGTGATAGCAATTTACAATCTGCAAGGAGCAAGAGAGAAGCCCATTTCTTCCTCCAGGGATGGCACAACTACATGCCGTTCCTTACACAAGACAGAGTGCAAATGCATGCTCCAGCCCTGTTGTTGCAGCAATCAAGGGGTATGTCTAGACTGCATCCCTCTGTCGGCAGAGGGACGCAGATTAGGCAGGTCGACATTGCAAATGAAGCAGGGATTTAAATATCCCGTGCCTAATTTGCATAAAATGGCCACCGCGTTTTACCGATTCAGCACTTTGTCAGCAAAAAGCAGCAGTCTAGAGGGGGATCTGTTGACAAAGCCTTTTTCGACAGATCCCTTATGCCTACAGCAAGGAGGTTTACAGGATCTGGGGGAGGCTTTCCTGCCCGCCTGGATAGCTGAAGCTGACTGCATGGCTGGCCAGTATGCGCAGCCCCACACTGCTGCCGTCCGGGAGGCCCAGCAGGGGGCCGTCCAAATCCGGGAAGCCCTGCGGGAAAGCTTCCAGGTGGAGGAGGAGGACTGAACTCTCCCTGCATACTCCACTGGGGCCTTCTTCCACCCTTCCCTCCTTCCCCTCCCTAGCACCCCTTCCTAATGTAAAATAAACACACCTGTTTTGCCAACAAAAATCTCTCTTCACTGTACATAACTGGGGTGGGGGAGGGAGGAGTGACAGTGTGAGAGGAGAGGGCGAAACCTGGGAGGAGGGAGCTGGAAGGGGAGGAAGGGAAGGGAAAGCTCAGGGTTGGGGGTCCTGCTGGCTCTCCCATCTCGCAGCACTGCGGGTGCGGGGGCATCAGGGGGGAGTGGGTGTGGAGGGAAAGCAGGGGTGGGAGGAGGAGTGAGAACTGGGGCGGCCACAGGGGCTGGAGCAGGAGGAGGCAGGAACCTGTCCACCAGGGTCTGGAGGTGCCCTCTAAGGGCACGGCTCTGCTCCTCCAGCACCTCCAAGCTCCGCTGCCGCAGCCGCAGGTCCTCCCGGACCCAGTGCTCCTGTTGTGCCGCTGGTGGTAGTTCCTGGTGCGCCTGCTGGCCCAGGTGCAGTGGCTGTTGCAGGCAGGGTGGTGCGCCCTGCAGTCTCAGGTGCTGCGGCTGTGGTGAAACAAGAGCAGTGGTCAGTTCTCCCTGGGGACATGGTGGGTGAAACCCAGCCCCCTCTGCAAGGCGAGGTCGGCCTGTGGGGAACGGGCCAGGGCCCTTCATGACACCCAGCTGCTGCTTCATAGTGGGCAAGGCCCAGGCGCATGGTCCCTGGGCTCCCTCTCTCCCCACGCTCCCCCATACACATAAGCGGAGCATGATGGCACTCACATGTGGAGCCCTCCCTGGCCTAGGATGACACAGGCAATGTGCTCTGTGGGATGCCTCGGGGGTTCTGGGCAGGCCCCCTGTAGGCTCCTGGCTCTCAGCGTTCTCCTCCTCTGGGTCCAGGACGGGTCCCTCTGCCCGAGATCAATCACCATACACTATGTGAGCCCCTAGGATGCAGTCTAGGGCCTCATAATGAGGGCATGCCTCTGGGTCAGCCCCTGACTGGAAGGCCCTGGAGTAGGCCTGCCGCAGGTCCTTAATTTTGCAGCGGACCTGCTCCTGGGTCTGCATGTGGCCTCTGGTGGCCAGGCTGTCAGCCATGCGGCTGTAGACGGCCACGTTCCTGTGGCTAATGCAGAGGTCGTGGATGTTGGAGGACTCCCCCCAAGTCTCGATGAGGCCCATGATCTCCACCCTCGACCAGGTGGGCACCCGCCTCTTGCGGCCTCGGGCAGGCTCCTGTGAGCCGCCAGCCTGGTCCTGGGAAGGGGTGGACGGCTGGGTGGCAGCGGGTGTCTGGCTCATCCCGTGCCAAGTACAGGATGTGCTGGCTGGGTGCTGGCAGGCTTGCAACTGGCACAAGCACTGTAGCCAGACCGTGCCCCTTTAAGGGCTCCAGGGCCGGGAGTGGGGCAGAAGAGTTTCCCTGGTTGTGCCCAGAGTGTCCATCAGGGCAAGCTGGGAAGGGCTAGCCTCCAACTAGTTCAAATTAAGTGGCTACACAGCCCTTAATTCGAACTACTTAATTCGAACTAGGCCTTAGTCCTCGTAGAATGAGGTTTACCTAGTTCGAATTAAGCACTCCGCTAGTTCAAATTAAGTTCGAACTAGCGGTTTGCATGTATAGACACTATGAAAGTTAATTCAAACTAACGGCTGTTAGTTGGAATTAACTTTGTAGTGTAGACATACCCTTTCTGATGTACTCCTTCCTAAACAGTTGCTTCCTATTCTGTATGGATGTATCTAGACTGGCAAGTTTTTCCGGAAAATCAGCAGCTTTTCTGGAAAAACTTGCCAGCTGTCTACACTGGCCACTTGAATTTCCGGAAAAGCACTAACGATCTCATGTAAAATCATCAGTGCTTTTCCGGAAATACTATGCTGCTCCCGTTCGGGCAAAAGTCTTTTTCCGAAAGATTTTTGCGCAAAAGGGCCAGTGTAGACAGCATAGTACTGTTTTCCGCAAAAAAGCCCCGATCGCGAAAATGGTGATCGGGGCTTTTTTGCAGAAAAGCACGTCTAGATTGGCCACGGTCGCTTTTCCGCAAAAAGTGCTTTTGCAGAAAAGCATCCTGCCAATCTAGACGCGCTTTTCCGAAAATGCTTTTAACGGAAAAGTTTTCCGTTAAAAGCATTTTTTGGAAAATCATGCCAGTGTAGACGTAGCCTATGTGTGAAACTGATTGTTCCTTCTTAAGTGTAGTACTTTGCATTTGTCTTTATTAAACTTCATCCTGTTTACCTCAGATCATTTCTCCAATTTGTCCAGATCATTTTGAATTATGACCCTATCCTCCAGTGCAGTCGCAGCTCCTCCCACCTTGGTATCATCTGCAAACTTAATAAGCGTACTTTTTATGCCAATATCTAAATCCTTGATGAAGATATTGAACAGAGCCGGACCCAAAACAGACCCATGCGGAACCCCACTTGTTATACCTTTCCAACAGGATTGTGAACCATAATAACTACTCTCTGAGTACGGATATCCAGCCAGTTATGCACCCACCTTATAGTAGCCCCATCTAAGTTGTATTTGCCTAGTTTATTGATAAGAATATCATGAGACCATATCAAACGCCTTAATAAAGTCTAGGTATACCACATCCACCGCTTCTCCCTTATCCACAAGACTCGTTATCCTATCAAAGAAAGCTATCAGATTGGTTTGACGTGATTTGTTCTTTACAAATTCGTGCTGGCTGTTTTGTTCCCTATCACTTTGCCACCTTCCAAGTGTTTACAGATGATTTCCTTAATTACTTGTTCCATTATCTTCCCTGGCACAGAAGTTAAACTAACTGGTCTGTAGTTTCCTGGGTTGTTCTCATTTCCCTTTTTATAAATGAGCACTATATTTGCCCTTTTCCAGTCTTCTGGAATCTCTCCTGTCTCCCATGATTTTCCAAAGATGATAGGTAGATACCTCCTCTATCAGCTCCTTGAGTATTCTAGGATGCATTTCATCAGGCCCTGGTGACTTACAGCCATCTAACTTTTCTAGGTGATTTTTAACTTGTTCTTTTTTTAATTTTATCTTCTAAACCTACCACCTTCCCACCAGCATTCACTATGTTAGGCATTCCTTCAGACTTCTCGATGAAGACTGAAACAAAGAAGTCATTAAGCATCCCTGCCATTTCCAAGTTTCCTGTTACTGTTTCTCCCTCCTCACTGACCAGTGGGCCTACCCTCTCCTTGGTCTTCCTCTTGCTTCTAATGTATTTATAAAAAGTCTAATGTATTTATTAGAGGACTGTCCCACCCAATTAGGGACAGATGATCACCCTGCCACACATCCCGAGAAACTGAATGCAAGAGGGAAGAATGTCAATCTGTCCTGAGGTGGGAACCAGCGGGAGGGGAAGTGGTGCTAACAGGACTTTGCTGGAACTTTCCAGCACCATCAGATGAACTCCTGCTAACATTACCCCATCTCTGCACCAGTTGTCTAAGGAAGCATCAGGAAAGCATATTTATGTTCACTCAGTGTAGCAAAGAACAATAAAGTGTGCATGTTGGGGGAGGGGAGAAGAAGAAGATATAGTCTGAATATTATGCCTGAATTTTCTATTATTACTGTTTCACTATGTCAAAATTGAAAGCAATGTAAGATTTCTCAAGAGGGGCCATCAATAATGCATTGCAGAGCCATGTGTAGGTGTTTTATGAAATGCTTTTTATTCAGACCAGTATATACAACAATAACATTATTGAAAGAAATTGAAGGCCCAGTCTTCTCTCTTTAATATATTCATTATTCATGTTATAGTCTTTTAACAAAACCTAAAGCCAAATACATATTCAATTTCATTTTTTTTTTCTTTCGGACTTACCCACTATTCATCTTGGGTGTCCAACAAAGATGAAATGCCCTCTTATTTTTTTTGTATTAGTTTCTGACAGTTCAATTTCTCTGAGTGTTGTGCCTCAGACAATCCCTAACGAATAGCCACATAGGTAATTGCTTTGATCCAAATTTCTTGGCAACTCTTTTAGACCTAATGTAGATCACAAGAGAAATGATGTTGACACATTTCTGATTCAACCCAGGCAGCTGATACTGTGGGGAATTTTTCTTCTGCTAAAAATTCTGCTAACATTATTGGAATAAGCCATCACACACAAAAATACACCCAAATACTTCCCAGTCTATTTAGCCATTGCAGATATTTTCCATCTATACTTCAAAACACTTGTTTCTATCTTTATTCTGCATTTACAGAAATTAAATACCCAAGATATTTTAGAGTATCTAGACTGGTGGTTCTTCACAGAAGAGAGAGCCTGTGGTGTACCCATATCACCTTTACCTTCCAAGACCTTAAACTCTTAGTTGATCAAAAAGGTTATGTGGGCTGCTGATCTAAGTCATGCCTCTACCAAAGAACTATGATCTAAGTCATGCCCCTATTACAGAGGAAACTTAGGCTACATCTATACTACATACTTGTTGCACAAGAAGCCTTTTGCGCAGGAGTTTTTGCACAAAAACTTCTTGCACAAGAGAACGTTCACATCTCAAAGCACATCACAAAAGCGATGTGCTTTTGCGCAAGAGACCCCTCTGTGCTTTTTCCTCTGGAGAGTCCACACTTGCCTTTTAGCACAAGAACTCTTGCGCAAAAGGGAGTTATGCCTCATAAAAGGAGGTTTACCTACAGCAGAAAAAGCCCTCTGTTCTGCCGTTTTACTCTTGATTTCCTTGTGCAAAAGTGCATTTGAGGTGTGGATGCTCCACGGGTTTTTGCGCAAAAACCTTGCAGTGCCACTACGAGTTTTCTTGGCAAAAAATATGCTAAAGAGGGACTCATTTGCATGAGTTGGGATCTCTTTTGCATATTTTCTGCTGATCTGTTTTTGTGCTGGGGTTTTTGCACAAAAACAAGCAGTGTGGACGTTTTCTTTTTGTGCAAAAAAAAACTTTTTCTGCAAGATCGGAAAAAGGGCATTTTGCGCAAAAAGAAAATGTCCACACTGCTTGTTTTTACACAAAAACCCCAGCGCAAAAATGGATCAGCAGAAAATATGCAAAAGAGATCACGACTCATGCAAATGAGTCCCTCATTAGCATATTTTTTGCCGAGAAAACTCGTAGTGTAGATGTAGCCTTAGTGTTTTATCTTGACTAATTTCAAAGTACTTTAAAGGGCTTCCACTTAGAAATCTGTTGCACAGTAAGCGATCTTATTAATACTTAGAGGTAAGTGCTATGTAGAGAGAGATTGCTCATCCTGCCAACAGATAGGAAGCTGAATAGGGCCTGGACAACACTAGGGATGCGTCTAGACTACAGGCTTTGTCAACAGAGACTTTGTCGATAAATACTGTTGACAAAGCCTCTGTTGAAAAAGAGCATCTAGACTACAGGCCGTTCTGTCGACAAAGCAAACCACTCTTTTGACAGAGAATCTAGAAGCTCTCTATTGAAAAAGCACAGTGTGGATGCAATAGTGCCTTTTTTCAACATAACTCTGTCGAAAAAAGGCATTATTCCTCATAGAATGAGGTTTACTGCCGTTGACAAAACTGACGTGTTCTGTCGACGTACTGTCGACAGAACTCAGTGGTAGTGTAGACGCAGGTATAGTTTTGTCGACAAAAGTCCACTTTTGTCGACAAAACCCTGTAGTCTAGACACACCCTAGAAGTTTAGGCTGAACATACCTGCATTAGGTTACATTTATATACAGTAAATCCATACCACCAAGCTCATTCCACTGACTTTAATCACTGTTATAGTTGATATCAGTACTCCTGCTTTTCTCAAGAAGTAATATAAATTCGATCTTGCCTCGTCGACTTTACAATAGTGCAGATGTAGTGCTATGAAACCAACAGAACACCACTGGCCATCACCTACAGTCCTCAGCTAAAACCTCTCCAACACATCATTAGTGATCTTCAACCCATCCTGGACAATGATCCCTCACTTTCACAGGCCTTGGGAGGCAGGCCAGTCCTTGCCCACAGACAACCCGCCAACCTGAAGCATATTCTCACCAGCAACTACACACCGCACCATAATAACTCGAACTCAGGAACCAATCCATGCAACAAACCTTGGTGCCAATTCTGCCCACATATATACACCAGCAACACCATCACAGGACCTAACCAGATCAACCATACTGTCACTGGTTCATTCTCCTGCACATCTACTAAGGTAATATATGCCATCATGTGCCAACAATGCCCCACTGCTATATACATCGGCCAAACTGGACAGTCCCTACGTAAAAGAATCAATGGACACAAATCAGATATTAGGAATGGCAACATACAAAAACCTGTAGAGAACACTTCAGTCTCCCTGGACGCACAATTGCAGATCTAAAGGTAGCCATCCTGCAGCAAAAAAACTTCAGGACCAGACTTCAAAGAGAAACTGCTGAGCTACAGTTCATCTTCAAGTTTGACACAATCAACTCTGGATTAAACAAAGACTGTGAATGGCTTGCTAACTACAAAAGCAGCTTCTGCTCTCTTGGAATTCACACCTCCAGATCAGCTACTAGAAGTGGGCCTCATCCTCCCTGATTGGATCCACCTCATCATCTCCAGCCTGATTCTGGCCTGCATATTTATACCTGCCTCTGAAAATTTCCACTACATGCATCTGACGAAGTGGGTCTTTGCCCACGAAAGCTTATGCTCCTACACTTCAGTTAGTCTATAAAGTGCCACAGGACTCCTCGCCACTTTTGCAGATTCAGACTAACCCGGGTACCCCTCTGATGCTATGAAAATTGACATTCTTGGCCTCTGGGAGGTGTCCCTCCATGCCCAAATGTGAGCATTCTGGCTTGCATTTTCAAATCTGCTGTTCTCCAGGTGAACAGGAAAAGGCCCAGGAAAGTTTGAATTTCATTTCCTGTTTAGCCAGTGTGGCAATCCCAACAGCACATGTCAGCATCACAGCTGGCCATGAACGCACACAAATAAAGTCCTGCATGGAGTATGCAGGATATCTTAGACCTCATTGCTGGTGAAGAGAGGAATCTGGGCAGGCAGAATTATGAAGCAGTAAAAGAAACATTGATATCTATACCCAAATCACACAGGGTATGATGGAAAAAGACCGTGCCAGGGATGCCCAGCAGGGCCATGTGAAAATAAAGGAGCTCAGGCAGTCCTACCAGAAGACAAAGGAGGCAAACGGACAGTCTGAGTAAGTACCGCAAACACGCTGCTTCTATGAGCAGCTGTATTGAATTCTAGGCAGGAGACATGATCAGTTTCCCAAGCCAGTCCAAGGATTGCTCCCAATAGACTCCTCTGGCAGCCTCAGGTAGCAGGATGAAGGACAGTGTGAATGAGGAGGAGAATGGTCAGAGGGTGAGTGGAGCATCTGGTTTTACCAATATCCAGGACCTTTTTATGACTTTGGAGCCAATCCCTTCCTCCCAGGATGTCTCACTGCTGGGCCGCAATGGCAGGGAGGGCACTTCTGGTGAGTTCATAATTTTAATCATACTACAAGTGGGTTAAGGCAATTGGATGTGATCTGTGGTAGCCACTATGTCTACATAGCAGGGGCTCCCTGGAACACTTTGTTAATGGGTCTGGGTACAGAATGGGCATCATCCCTGCACATCTCCATAAAGCTCTCATAGAGGAACTCTTTCATCCTTCTCACAAGGTTTCTGGGGAGGTCTGCCTTATTCCTTATCTGGCCTCAACAGTAGGATACCAAGTCAGCAGTAATTGGTCTGGCATCATTGCAGCACAAAGCATCAATTTCAGTCACCTTCCATGCCCTATCATTCTGTGTGATTTGGAGAAGACTAATATCACATATGGCAATCAAGATGAAACAAGGGAAGCTATTTTAACAGATACTGTGAAGGCAATACCCCTTCTTTTGGTCATCCCCAGCAAAGCACGATTGGAGCCCCTGCCCTGTCACCATATCTGCACCTCTTCTCCTCCACAGGTTCCTGTGAGAAGGAAAAGTTGTACTGTCCCAGAAAATGGGAGAGTGAGAGCTCCTGAACATATTGTCACTATGTGAGCCCCTGCCCTGCTACCACACCACCGTGACCCCATTTGCAAATGCAGATGTTTGCCTAGCTGCAGGAGTTGCAAATTGCAAGTACTGTGTTGCACATGCTTGCAAAAGAGAAGCAAAAAAGATAACCCAGACCTGTCCCTTACCATTCCTGCCACCAAAGGGAGTCCAGATGCTTCCTCATGATCTGTGGAGTACCTACTCCTAGTGGGTGTTTAAAAGCATAACTTTGACTTTGTGTATAACACATCCCTATTGTCTTGGACAGATGTTCTTTTATGCTTAGAGATTAGATTCTGTGTTCCACAATGTATCTCCTTTAAAGTCTACCCCTCACTTTTTAGCACAGACCTGAAGGTGAAAATGTACTCAGGATGACATATACAATGAACAAATACAATCTGCCCCATACACAGGGTACAGGAGAGGCAAATAGAGGAGAGCGTGCAGGGAACATGAGCTGAAGACACAGGAGGATGCATTGGGGATCTGGGGTAGCTGATGGTAGACTCACAGGAGAGTCAGATGCAGAGTCCCCCTCTGGCCCATGCTGAATCACATTCTTTCCTTACCAAGTTTAATTACCTTCTCTCCCAGTAGGCCCACCAGTGGGGGCGGGGAGTGAGGGGAAAGGGCAATTGCCTTGGAGCCCTGTAATTCTAATGAGGCAGAATCCCAGGGAGTTTAGAATTGCCACCAGAGTGTTGGTCAGTGCACTCCAGAGCTCCGTGCTGTGCACTCCAGGGTTGGTGGGGAGGGAAGATGGCCATCTGGGTGACACTGGAGGCTGGCTGCCCCAGCCCCACCCTTTTCTTCTGAGGCCACTCCTTTTCCAGGAGCACCAAGCCATCCCTCTTCCATATTGCCCATGGGCCAGATGATATTGTCAGCTCCCTTGGCAGAGACAAAACAACGCCTGCATTACTCTTTAAACACTATGGCTGTGTCTACATTGGCATCCCTTTCCGGAAAAGGGATGCTAATGAGACACTTCAGAATTGCAAATCTGTGGGGGATTTTAAATATCCTCCGCGGCATTTGCATTTACATGGCTGCCGCTTTTTTCCAGCCTGGGGTTTTTGCCGGAGAAAAACGCCAGTCTAGACACGATTTTCCGGAAAATAAGCCGTTTTCCAGAGGATCCCTTATTCCTACTTTCAAGGAGTTGGCAGAGGGATGCAGATTAGACAGATCGCCATTGCAAATGAGGCAGAGATTTAAATATCCCATGCCTAATTTGCATAAAAATGGCTGACACATTGCCAACAAAGTGCTGAGTCTGCAAAATGTGGCAGACATTTTTATGCAAATTAAGCGCGGGATATTTAAATCTCCGCTTCATTTGCAATGTCGACCTGCCTAATCTGCATCCCTCTGCTGACAGAGGGATGCAGTCTAGACATACCCTTAGAGAAAATCCCTATGCATGCTCTCTTTGCAGTAGCTTCTCAAAATTATTGCTACCAACTGAACATTTTAGAAGTGGTATGAGCAAGGGTGTTGTGATTACCTGATGAAAACCGTGTTCCCAATCCTCTTGTTAACTATTGTGTGTGGTGTTCACTGTATTTCAACCACCTACTTTAATGTGATCTCTGCATGCAGCGTAAGGGTCCAAATGCTCTATCTGTTTCTGGAAAGGAAATTCAAAGACTCTAAATGAGTAAAGTATAGGATGACATGGAGAGCAGTCTAATAGCTTTCCAGTAAATAAAACTGTAAACAAATCTTTGGTGTTTTCTCCAGATTTCAAACAAGGTGGTACAGAGAAAGGGCACACATCCTTCATTCATATGTGTCTTGATTGCTGAGCAGTAATAAAATGAAGATGTATCTGTTGCATCTTCCTTGAGCACCAAACAATATGGAAACATTAATAAGGACCTAAAATCACTTGCCTATTTAGCTTTAAATAAATATAAAAAGTCACAGACATACTGGCAGCCTACTCACGGGTAATTGATGTGCTTGATTTGGGTGAATCACCAGCAGTAATCATATTATCATTTCTATTAGTTTTTTTCCCTCTCTTCCACAGTTTTTATAACTCAAGTGATTCATCTAGTAGATAAATAGATAGAAACAGACAAATACTTCAAATTGTTTTCTGCGGGTTGAGGAGCTGTTTATGTTCAATTTGCCACATAAAAAGCCTAACTCACCTAATTTTCCACAAGATGAGGCTGTTATTAAAAACATAAAAAATGCCACAATCACACTAGAGTATGAAACAGAAGAGGGATTTAGAGGGTTGGGTTTGACAGGGAGGGAGAAGATATTAAGGAATAATAGACATCGGGAGGAAAGAATGCCCACTGCTATCCAGTCTTCCATAATAGAGAGGGAGAATCTGGTGAAAAAATCAAGTTCATGCATTTCACAGCCATGAGCAGACTGGGAATGATGTACCACAGACAAAGTAATAATGACTAATAGCCTCATCATTTTCAAGATAGGGATTCTGAGTGAACAGTGGGACATGGACATTTCCTAGACTATTAGGAGTTGAAGGTCATGCTGTATGTCATCCAAATGGTAATTTCCCCTCCATTGGCAATAAAATTTGGGCTTTTACTGAAGACCTTTCTGTCAAAACCTATTGATGATCTCCAGTGCTAAAAGAGGAATATACAAGCAAACAAACAATTCTTTTAGTTTTGGTAGATTTGTCTGATTATTATGAATGTACAAGGATATATGGAATCAGTAGAACTTGGTCATTTTTATAGCACTGTTTATTTGCAGCAAACCTCAACTTTCATGAAAAGAAAAGTATGTTTCTAGACCTCATGGTTGTAGAGAAAAGCCTGAAAAACATGACCCAAGTCACAACGAAGAGGCTCAAAAGGCAAACACATCAAATATATCATTTAATAAAAAATCATGCGCCCCCTTCCCACAATGTATTTTCACTGGTTAATTTTTCTTGGTCCATAATAATAAAGAAAATGTTTTATTTTTGAAGGTCATTATAGCCACTGGTAAATTGTCGGTTGCAAGAGGCAATAGATCACTTGAAATTTACATAATGTCTTCACTAGACACTCAGTGCTGCTATATATCATATTAAGTTTCAAGTGTTATGTTTTTTATTATATATTAAGCTTCATATATTATGAATCCACCATCACTACCTGCATACTTTCTATTTCCTGAAATAAAATCGTGTGCAGGCCTAGGCAGTTCATAAGCAAGCAATAGCTATTCAAGGGACAGAGAATCAATTATATTGGATTACAGAAGCATTAAGTAAAATGGACAAGTCTTAACTTCAGTAGGTATCCCTGGAACAAGGTCATGGAGAAGAATTTCAGATGTTGACCAAAGAATGATCCAACCTTAGAGGAAAGTTTAAAGACCTGACTCAGCTCAGTTGTGCCTTACAGGCATTGAGGAGTGATATAGGGATGCAACACCCCACAGGGATTTTCTCTCAGAACTCTCTAGTGCTCAGTGTGAAGGAAACACCTTGCAGCCCAATGCTGAGGGGGATACCCAGGACTGCAAGTATATGGGGGGACCAAGTCCGAAGAGGCTTTGTAAGCGTTCCTTCTTCTTTGAGCCTCTGATTTACCCTGATGACTGAGCTATTTGGGTTTCAAATCAGACCCCTAGGTCATTTCTATCTTGAATTTACCTGGCAGCATGATTTTATAGTTCTGCAAATGATCTCAATAACAACGGCTTGACTATCATCTACCAGCTGCACTGCTTAAATTAATTTGCTCAGCTGGACTTCCAAATAAAACCATTTTAAGAGTGTAATGTACCATAGAAAGCAATTTGTTTCCCTAAGATTTAGTACCAAATGTCTGGATTGATTTTGATTTTAAAGATAGCAGCTTGTAGCAAGGTAAGTAATTTGAAACTTAACATAGTTCTCCTCCCTGAGATCTGAACATATTGAAATTAGGTGTAAAGTGCTTCTAATTTGTCAATCATTATGTGTATAATTCTATTCCTACATTACCAAGAAAATTGCCTTGGAGAATTTTTTTGCTTCCTTTCATCTCCTTTTCACTTCACTTTGACTTGATCACAATTGTGCAGGCAAACAACGCCCCCATACCCACTTGCATACCTTCTCCCCTCATGCCAACAGTTGCTTCCAGATCACCTATTTCCAGTATCGCCCATAGCATTGATGGGTGAAATGAGAACAAGACTGGACCCCAAACTCAAACTATAGTCCAAATCACATCTAAAATCCAAAATGTATGGTACACTCAAAAGTGAAAAAATAGAAATATCCGAAGATAAGTGACTCTGGAATTTTGAGTGCGAAACTTGTAAGTTCTAGAAATGTCTTGAGAGAACCTGTTCTTGCAAGGGACTCAGCTTATCTTTAGATCAAAGAAAGGTTCTGCGAATATTCTGATTTAGAGCTGTAAATTTATGCTATGAAAGCTGAACCTCACAAAATGTGTTGGTCTCAGATACTGTTACAAACTCTAAAGTTGAATAACATGGTTTTCTGCATAGAAAATTTCTTATAATATCTTCCCAATGTTCATGAAATCAGAGCTCAAGTTTTAGGACTGAATTTCCAGCAAACCTGGGCAGATGTATGGATTTTCATCAAAATTATGCCAACATTTGCATATTTGCAAAAGTTTCAGCCAGAAACAAGGTAAAGATGAGGAATTTGGATTATATTTCATTTTCAGTTTGGTTTCATGTAAAAACTCCTAAATCACATGTGTGCACATATGCCAATATGGCTCAGAAAATCACAAAACACATTCACACAAACCCCTGCAAATTGCAGTGCTGTGCATCTGAAGTTGAATCAATCTTCCTGAAGCATATCAGGCTTGCTCAGCATTAATCTGTAGTATTGGGCAAGAATGTCATTCCTTACTGCAGGAGGGGATGGATGGATCAGACTTTTCTGATGGGAACTAGAATGAACCTATAGTATTTAGGATCCAGGTCTTCTAATCAATGTATGAACTGCTTTGATTCTTTGATCTGAGCTTTCTTTTGCAGAATTCAGGAACTTGCCTTTGCTGTAACAGACTAGACCATTGATCCATTAAGGGTATGTCTACACAGCAAAGTTATTTCATAATAATGACTGCTATTCCCAAATAACTTTTCGAGTGTCTACACAGCCAAACTGCTATTTTGATATAGCAGACAGCTTATTTCGAGTTCTGCAAACCTACATTCTACAAGGAATATGCCAATTCCAGAATAAGTGCAGTGTAGACAGGAAATAGGGGTTAATTGGAAATAGGGGACCTCCAGCCCTTCCCAGGGTGCTCTGCTGGCTGCTTTGGCCACACATAGGAAAACTCTGTCACCCCCCTCCCGACCCCGAGCCCTTAAAGCTGCAGACTCTGCAGGCAGCGTTTGTGGCTCGCAGCAGGCCTAATAGCCCTGAGCCATCCTGCAGCTGTTGCTGACTGCATTTCGGCCCAAGATGAGCCAGACAGATGGTGCCAGCCAGCTCTCCACTGCTCCCCGGGAGCATTCAGACAGTTCCCAGAAACCTGCCAATGGCCATAAGCGATGTGTGCCTTCCTGGTCTGGTGCAGAGATCTTGGGCCTTATTGAGGTTTAGGGGGACAAGACCAACCTCCAGGATCTCCACACCAGATGCAGGAACAGGGACATCTATGGCCACATGACAGACAGCCTGGGGAGCAAAGGCCACATCTGCACCCAAGAAAAGGTGAGCATGAAGGTCAAGGAGCTCCGCCAATCCAGGGGAGAGCCTCACACCTGCCAATATTATAAGGAGCTGGACTGCATCTTGAAGGGTGGGGCAGTCCCTTCCCCCCCAGTAGTGATAGACTCCGGGGTGTAGAGGCCTGTTGTCATTCTCGCCGGGGATCAGATGATGGCAACGAGTAGGAGGAGGAGGCCAGCCTGACCACTGACCTGTGTCGTACCTCGGTGTTTTCGTACCTCGGTACCTTCGGTGGTCTGGACTGTCAGTGTCAGCGTCCTCTGGTCAGGGTTGTCCTGGCGCGCTCCTGACAGGACCTCTACTCCGTTGTTAAACTTTCGGCTGCGTGCGTAACAATCAGTACTCCCCTTATCTAGAGTGTTAGACCCCGTGCACTTGGGTCAACACAAGAGATCTCTGAGAGGCCCCGGAAACGACAGATGCAGGCAAGGTTTGAAATCAATTGAGCAGGTTTATTGTCAAATAAACCTGTTGGTAACAGAGATCAGTACAATGTTACACCACTGGGCACTATGGCCTGCGTTGACAAGGTACCAACACCGGGCAGGCCTATTGCCATATAACAGATATTAACAGCAGTTAGTCAAAGTTAAGCTACTGTGCACTCTGTAAATTTAGGCAATGACACCTGCCGTTCAGGCGCCTAGTGCGCACCCCCAAGTTCAGCCGGAGAGCACCCTCTGCGGTGTCCTTTTATAGACAGGTACAAACAACTTACATCATTTCTTTACGTACCAGGTTACCACCCTCTGTTGCCTAGTTACCACCCCTCACCTTACGGAAGGGGGGCTTACTTACTATCCTTCATGCTGTCAATTTCGACCCAGTCCTGAACCTAGGTCGGTATGTGCATTAGTTTTTAGGGAGTTTTTGTACCAAGACATTTCTTATTAAGATGTTCCGTTACTCCCCTTTGGCTTACAGTCTGTACCCAGTGCCTCCCTGTGTCCTTCCATGCTTCACCTAACTTACACAATCACACAATTATCAATAGGGCCTCTTTCTTGGCTCCTGTTACTGAACCAAAGTCTTGCTCACTAGATTGCAGGCCTGTTGCTGTTTTCATGTTACAGGCCTCTATTTAGGCCTGCTGACTCATTACTGACCCTCAACTTACTACAACCTGAAGCCTCCCTCTGGACATTCTCCCAGGCATCATCTGAGGCCGGGGAAGGAACATTGTGTGAGTGCCATCACATCCCATCGTGCAGGTTGTGGGGAGGGGGAGTTAGGCACTAGAGTGGAGATCATTCAGCAACCTGTACACATGAGAGCATGTGCCATGCTGCTCGTGGGCACATGGCCCCAACAGGCTGCGACACTGGAGCCTTGGGCTCTTGGCCACAGGGTGTCTGGAGAGACCTTCAAGGCTCCTGACCCTGGGGTGGGACACCCCCCCTCCACAAACCACTTCAAAAAGTAGGCAAGGGACATCCGCCCCCACACACTCAGCACTCCTGTACATGGCCACAATCTTGGGGCAGCCCCCAATCTTAGGGACATCAGGGGCCACTGGTCATAGTGCACGTGGCTTTGCTCCAACCACATTGGCTGTGACGGTGCCGAGAACTGTGGCTTTTGGCTTGCAGATGGGGGCTGGACTTCAGGCACTGGATCCCCTGGGATGACTGACCAGCTTTCTTTGCTCTCCACAGCCAGAGCAGCTGCAAGTGGAGGGCAGTCAACACCACCCAGGACATCCTCCTGCACCCGAGGCTGCAGGATGGCTGCTGTTCACGGCTGCTCATAGGCCCTGCCTAAGCAGTCCGCCTCCGCCCCGACCATGGCAGGAAGGCCTAAGCAGTCCGCCTCCCCCCCCCCCCGACCATGGCAGGAAGGCCTCCCCCTTCCTCTTGCACATGTTGTGCAGGACACAGCACACAGCCACCACATGTGGAATGTTGTGCTCCCAGAGGTCCAGGCAGGTGAGGAGGAATCTAAAATGTGCCTTGAGGTGGCCAAAGGCACTCTCGACCACCATGCAGGCCCTGCTTAGCCTGGCATTAAATGCCTGTTTTGAAGGGTTGAAGTGGCCAGTGTACAGCTTCATGAGTCATGTCTGCAGGGAATAGGCCACATTCAGCACCAGGCATACGGGCATGTCCATATTCCCAACCCTGATGTGGCGGTCAGGGAAGAATGCCCCAGCTTGCAGCTTCTGGCACACGCTAGAGTTCCTGAACACACGTGTGTCATGTGCTTTCCCCAACCACCCAACATTTATATCTGTAAACTGTCCTTGATGGTCAGTCACAGCCTGCAGGACCACTGAAAAGTATCCTTTCCAGTTAATGTACATTGAGGCCCAGTGGCCTGGGGCATGGATAAGGATGTGTGTCCCGTAGATAGCCCCCCACAGTTGGGGAAGCCCAGAGTGCCAAACCCCTCGATGATAACATCCACATCTACAAGGCAGATGACTCTGCGCAAGATGCTGTTTTATCACCCTGACCACCTACAGAAGGAGACAAACAGGCTACGTCTACACTGGCCCCTTTTCCGGAAGGGGCATGTAAATTTCACGAGTCATCGTAGGGAAATCCGCGGGGGATTTAAATATTTAAATAAAAATGTCCGCCGCTTTTTTCCGGCTTTTAAAAAAGCCGGAAAAGAGCGTCTAGACTGGCCCCGATCCTCCGGAAAAAGTGCCCTTTTCCGGAGGCTCTTATTCTTACTTCAAAGTAAGAATAAGAGCCTCCGGAAAAGGGCACTTTTTCCGGAGGATCGGGGCCAGTCTAGACGCTCTTTTCCGGCTTTTTTAAAAGCCGGAAAAAAGCGGCGGACATTTTTATTTAAATGCCGCGGGGGATATTTGAATCCCCCGCGGATTTCCCTACGACGACTCGTGAAATTTACATGCCCCTTCTGGAAAAGGGGCCAGTGTAGACGTAGCCACAGAGAATCACAGGGGTGCCAAGATGCCTTAGAGTTCCCTCCCCACCCCTCTCCTCCTCCTCCTCATTCACTAGGAGCAACCCCCTGCAATCATGGCCAAGGCAGGGCTTTGTGCAGGTGGGAGAGAACAAACCCTCCCAGGGAGAGGGTTTGCATCCCACCCCCTTTGCCCTAGGGAAGCCCATTCCTTCCTTCCACCCCACTCCTGAGACAATAGCCTGAGAATGCCATACCTGCATGAGCAGAGCCCCAATGGTCAATCTCCCCATGCTGAACTGCTTCCCCACAGATTGGTAAGTGTCTGGCATGGACAGTTTCCAGAGGGCGATGGTGACATGCTTCTGGATGGGGATGGTGAACCTCATGTGCTTGTCTCATCATCTCAGGGCAGGGGTGAACCACTCACACAGCTCAAGGAAGGTGCCCTTCTTCATTCAAAAGTCTCCCCAACGCTCCAGAATGATGTGGTCCCGTCTGCACTGGTGTCCAGATGCCAAATGCACCGGGGCACAATGGCTGGACCACAGCGGGCAGCATCCAGGTCCTGTAGCTGCTCCCCCGCATACCCAAGGAGGGTCTCCAAGAAGCCCTGGGGGTTGGGTTCCTGCAGAGCCTGAGAGGCAGCCTGCAGAAAGTGCTGCATGCCTTGCAGCAAAAGTTGCAAGAGTTGAAGACTGCCCAGAGCCAGCTCCTGCTCCATAGCAGAGACTGCTGTGGTGTCCTGAATCAGGGTAACCAGAGTAAGAAGAGAAAATGCTTTTCTGTCCCTCAGAGAGGTAGGCAAGCAAGCAGGGAAACCTCAGAAACTGCTCCCCAGGGAGTCCCTTTAAGCATGAGCCTTACATAGCCTCAAGCAGCAGCCACACGAGGTGACTACTGACCTGATGCCCTGCCTGAATGGATTCTGGGTGGCCTTAAATGCAATTTAGCATCCAATCAGTGTGGGCGCACTATTTAGAAATTGCTAAGTGCTATTTTGATATGCATTTTGTGTGAAGACGTGCTATTTCAAAATAAGCTATACTGGAAAATCTCTTCTGGAATGGCTAATTCCGAAATAACACTGCTGTGTAGTCATAGCCTAAGTGAGCACCTGCCATATTCTACTACTGATGTCTCAATTGTGAAAGCTGTGAATGGAAGAGGAACAGCAGGATAGATTCCTTCATAGAGCTCTGCAATCTGAGATCTGAACACTTTTAGCACATATAACTACAGATATTATGTTTTGTTTCTAAACAGATATTATGCTTATTTTCTAAAGTCTAGTTATGGAGTATGACTCCTTGACCACCATTTAGCAGTGAGTATCACAGGCTGATTACATGCTGTATAAGGAAGTATTGTTCTATATAAAGCAACATGCAAACATTTCAAGGCTTTCCTGAGCCTGAATGTGATATTTGCTGTACTGTACCTGGAACCAACTGTTTTCATCTTCATCCATTCTGGCACTGGTTGGTTGCCACCCACATAAACTGGCAAATTGGAATATTAGTTGCAGCCTTTTAAGTTTTACAAGGATGATGCACAAGCACAATCAGAATGATTCTTCCCTTTACTAGGTTTGCTGCTGTGCTGCTCCATGAACATCCCACTGAAATCAAAGACCTTCTAGCAGCTATCTGGTGAATTCAGCAGCACAGGTACTTTCTGTCAGACACATCTGGTGTTGTACCTCGGTGTTTTCGTGCCTCGGTACCTTCGGTGGTCTGGACTTTCAGTGTCAGCGTCGTCTGGTCAGGATCGTCCTGACCCGCTCCTGACAGGAACTCTACTCTGTCGGTGATGATAAACTTTCGGCTGCGTGCGTAACAATCGGTACTCCCTTTATCTAGAGTGTTAGACCCTGTGCACTTGGGTCAACACAAGAGATCTCTGAGAGGCCCCGGAAACGACAGATGCAGGCAAGGTTTGAAATCAATTGAGCAGGTTTATTGTCAAATAAACCTGTTGGTAACAGAGATCAGTACAATGTTATACCACTGGGCACTATGGCCTGCGTTGACAAGGTACCAACACCAGGCAGTCCTATTGCCATTTATAAATTTAGGCAATGACACCTGCCGTTCAGGCGCCTAATGCGCCCCGTCCCCACGGTCGGCCGGAGAGCACCCTCTGCGGTGTTCTTTTATAGACAGGTACAAACAACTTACATCATTTCTTTACGTACCAGGTTACCACCCTCTGTTGCCTAGTTACCACCTTATGGAAGGGGGGCTTACTTACTATCCTTCATGCCGTCAATCTCGACCCGGTCCTGAACCTAGGTCGGTCTGTGCATTAGTTTTTAGGGAGTCTTTGTACCAAGATATTTCTTATTAAGATGTTCCGTTACTCCCCTTTGGCTCACAGTCTGTACCCAGTGCCCCCCTGTGTCCTTCCATGCTCGACCTAACTTACACAATCACACAGTTATCAATAGGGTCTCTTTCTTGGCTCCTGTTACTGAACCAAAGTCTTGCTCACTAGATTGCAGGCCTGTTGCTGTTTTCATGTTACAGGCCTCTATTTAGGCCTGCTGACTCCATGTCAGTCATGTTACTGACCCTCAACTTACTACACCTGGAATGCTTGGCAGAAATCAGGATTTATAAAGTTCTTTTGTTTATTTAAATGTACTTGACCAGGCCTGCCGATGAGGTGGGCAAATGCAAAGGGGAAAGTTGCCTCAGGAGCTAGCGATTCTAAAGGGCCTGAGGTTCCCAGTCACCACTGCTACAGTAGCAGTGGTGGTGGCTGGGAGCCTGGGGGCTTTAAATCACTGCCAAAGCACCATGCTGCATGCTCCACGCAGTCCTGAGTGTTGGGGAGGAGGGTCGAGCTCTATGGTCTGAGTGGTGCTGATGATTGGCTGTTTCTAGCTCCACCCCTTCTGCCTGAGGTCTCTCCCCTTCCAGAGCCACAAAGGCAGCCCTCTCCCAACTGGTCTGGGGGCAGCCACGCCTGCTGACCGGATGGGGGAAAAAGGGACAGTTGCTGTGGAGCCCAGGGTACGTCTAGACTACACCTCTCTGTCGACAGAGAGATGTAGATTAGGAACATCAAAATTGCTAATGAAGCAGGGATTTAAATATCCCACTCTTCATTAGCATAAACATGGCCACCACTTTTTTTCAAAATGGAGCTTTTTCAAAAAAAAACCGGCCATCTAGATGGGGATCTTTCAAAAAAATAAACCCTTTTTTCAAAAGTTCCTGTATTCCTCAAAAAATGAGGTTTACAGGATCTTTCAAAAAAGGGTTTATTTTTCAAAAGATCCCCGTCTAGACTGCTGTTTTTTTTTTGTTTTTTTTTTTTTTTGAAAAAGCTCTGTTTTGAAAAAAAGCAGCGGCTATGTTTATGCTAATGAAGAGCAGGATATTTAAATCCCTGCTTCATTAGCAATTTTGACATGACTAATCTACATCTCTCTGTCGACAGAGAGGTGTAGTCTAGACACAGCCCCAGTGAGTCAGCATCTGGAGTTCTGGGTCCCTTTGAATCACTGCCGGAGGGCCATCCTGGGTGCTCCATGGGGCTCGGAGGGCTGGGGGAGCCCCTGCACTGTGGCCTAAGTGACACTGAGGGCTGGCCCTTCCCTTTCCACCCAAGTCCCCGCCCCTTCTGGGGTCATGGAAATGGCCTCCCACACCTTGCCCTGAGTCACACATAGGCTGTCAGCCCTGCGGGGGCCTGCACAAGCAGTCAGCTCCCCCATACTTGACTTAGGGATGTCAATCCCCACCCCCAAATATCAAATTCACAATATATAAAACTATCTGCTCCTTATTTACATTGAACTGGAGACAGTTGAACATTTTCAAATGTATGGCTATTGAGAAAACTGTAATAAAAGAAATAAGGACGACTTTCGGTAAAGTTGTCTATGGATTTCCCTCCTTGTTTTTCAATTACAGTATGTGTTGACATTTTCAAAAATAGGTGTCTAAGTCGTGGCCACAAAATATTCCCTACTGAGCTCACACACAATTTCTTTTGCAAACTAGAGAGTAGTCCAGTTTAAGCAGGTGCCAGCTTGTGCAAATATATAGCCACATTAATTTTTCACATGCCACAGCCTAGTTTGAATGTCTAACTACCTATCTGAACATTCATGTGTATACTTAATTTGTATATAGCTGTGTGTTTTTGGAAAGCTGGCTCTGTCGTTTGGGTCTTGCTGGTGAAGTCGCTAAAGCAGAGCTGTAGGAGACAAAAAGATTAGGGTTATAATCCTAATTTTCTCACAATGTGACCTTGAAAAAGCCTGAATTATCTGTTTCTTCATATGTAAAGCATGAATTACTTACCTACTCACCTTGACAAAGCTCTGGAGATACTCAGATGAAAGGTGCAAATTACAATTGTTAATGTCACATGGAACATACCACAATGGGCACTCTAAACAGATTTATATGGGCAATAGGCAGTGTTCCCTCTAAGATTATCCATCTGTGAGTGGAGTGAATGTTGTCTTGTGTACCAGTATTGATGCCATGTGCACTTGTTTGGATGTGTGCCACTATGGCACCCACTAACAAAATTACACACACACGCACACACACACACACATCTAGACTGCAAGTTTCTTTCGGAATAAGCTTTTCCAGAAGAACTCTTCCGGAAAAAGCTTATTTCAAAGTAGTAGAGAACACAAGGAGGATGATTGGATGTGGTAGCTGCGGTATGTACATGATTCTGGAGGGGGTACCTGAAAGGAGTTTTGTTTGCATGAAGTGCCGCCTGATAGAGCTGATGGAAGAAAAGATCCGAGGACTGGAGATGCAGGTGGAAACTCTGGTCGAGTTTAGAAGGGGGTTTGAGCAGATGATGGGGCAAAGGCATGACGTGGCTCAAGGGGAAAGCTTAGATATGCAGATGGAAGCAGGATCAAGGGCCTCAGAGGGGGGACTGCTAGGCGAAGAAAATGGACAGTGGAAGCATGTGACTCAGAGAACCAGGCAGAGGAAAAGATGGGTCAGTGAAGGAAAAATAGAGCTCAAGAACAGGTATGTGGAGCTGGAGAATGAAGAAGGGGTATAGCAGGTAGATAATGAAGATGGAAGGGTGAGGAAGAAGAGAAGAGTGGCTAGTCCCATAGATAAAGGGGAAGACTTAATGGAGACAACACCAATAATGATCATTAGGAGGATATAGGATGGGTTAAAGAGGATTACAAGGGAAAATAGGAATGGCAAGGACTTGCAGCCAGAGGAAGCTAGAGATAGACCAGAGAATTTCACTGTCACCAGGAAAAGGCAGGTCTATGTGATTGGGGACTCCTTATTGAGAAGAATAGATAGGCCTGTAACCAGAGCTGATCCAGAGAATAGAAGGATGTGCTGTCTGCCAGGTGTTAAGATACGAGATGTGGAACTGAAGTTGAAGAGGATTATTAAGGGAGCAGGAAGGAATCCACTGATCATCCTTCATGTAGGAACAAATGATACGGCTAGATTCTCGCTGGAACAAATTAAGGGAGACTATGCTAGGCTGGGGAGGATGCTCAAGGAAATTGAGGCTCAGGTGATCTTTAGTGGGATTCTGCCTGTTCCTAGAGAAGGGCAACTAAGATGTGACAGGATTGCGATGATCAATAGATGGCTTAGGCAGTGGTGCTATAAGGAGGGCTTTGGGATGTATGGTCACTGGGAGGGAAATAGACTTCTAGGCTGGAGGCTGGCTCAACTGATTAAGAGAGCTTTAAACTAGGAATTTGGGGGAGATGGTTGGGAGATGCCCAGGTAATCTCTACGCCAGATTTTAACACTGAGAGGGAGGAAAACGAAGTAAGAAAGGATATAGCTGGGGTAGGAGAATGAACATGAGGAAGGGTGGGGTGGATACTAGTCTAATAGGTCATATTGGAGGTATAACGTCTGTGCCAAATTGGGTAAAGAATGTGAATGAGGCCAAACAGCAAAAATTAAGATGTTTGTACACCAATGCGAGGAGCCTAGGTAACAAAAAGGAGGAACTAGAGCTATTGGTCCAGGAAGTGAAACCAGATATTATAGGAACAACAGAAACATGGTGGAATACTAGGCATGACTGGAGTACAGGTATTGAAGGGTATGTGCTGTTTAGGAAAGACAGAAATAAGGGTAAAGGTGATGGAGTCGCATTGTATATCAAAGATGAGGTAGATTGTAAAGAAATAAAAAGTCATGGAATGGAGAAGACTGAGGGTATGTCTACGCTACCCTGCTAGTTCGAACTAGGGGGGTAATGTATGCATACCGAACTTGCTAATGAAACCCGGGATTTGAATTTCCCGGGCTTCATTAGCATAAAGCCGGCGCCGCCATTTTTAAAAGCCGGCTAGTGCGAACCCCGTGCCGCGCGGCTACACGCGGCACGGACTAGATAGTTCGGATTAGGCTTCTAATCCCAACTAGGTGTACAGATAGTTCGGATTAGGAAGCCTAATCCGAACTATCTAGTCCGTGCCGCGTGTAGCCGCGCGGCACGGGGTTCGCACTAGCCGGCTTTTAAAAATGGCGGCGCCGGCTTTATGCTAATGAAGCCCGGGAAATTCAAATCCCGGGCTTCATTAGCAAGTTCGGTATGCATACATTACCCCCCTAGTTCGAACTAGGGGGGTAGTGTAGACATACCCAGAGTGGCTATGTCTAGACTGGCCCCTTCTCTGGAAGAGGCATGCAAAGTAGGCAAGTCAGAATAGGGAAATTCGCAGGGGATTTAAATATCCCCCGTGGGATTTAAATAAACATGGCCGCTGCTTTTTTTCCGGCTTGGGGAAAAGCCGGAAAAGAGCATCTAGACTGGCGCGATCCTCCGGAATAAAGCCCTTTTCCAAAGGATCTCTTATTCCTACTTGCAAGGGCACAGACTGGTGTTATACATGCATCCACATGCACAGACTGCAGCAAGAGGGAAAAGGCCTCACGATGATCACGCCACAGCCCCTCAGCACCTGCCACCCCAGCTCTGTACGTGTGAAAAACTAAGAGCACTCACCTGATGATCCCTCCCCAGCCTCATAGGATGCCTGGGAGACATCCAGGCCCTGGGATACTGGTTCCAGTGTGATGGTGCTGGCTGTGTCTTCCTCCTCCTCCAGCTCCTCCTCCTTCTTCTCCTCTTGGGCTGGGAGCCCTGGCTAGGTGACAATGGGCGTCTCCAGACCTGAGTCCACCAGCAGGGGTGGGGAAGTGGCTGCACACACCCCCGGGATGCCGTGCAGTTCAGCATAATAGAGACAGGAGTGGGGTCCTGCCCTGGAGCAAGAGCAGCACTCCCTTGCCCTGCCGTAGCTCTGCCAGAGCTCCTTGACCTTGCTCCTGACCTGCTCAAGGCTCCTGGTGTGGCCCCTCATAGGCAGCCATCCAGCCATATGTGTCCACATTGCTCCGTCTGGAGTGGAGATCCTGGAGGGGCTCCTCCACATCCCATACTTCTAGGAGAGCCAGGATGTCCACCCCAGACCAGAATGGCGCATGTCTTTTCCTGCCCTTGGCAGTCTCCTGGGAGCCCTGTGCATGCTCCCTGGGAGGGCCAATGTGCTCTTAGGGGGCTTGTGGCTGGGACATTGGTGTCAGAAAAAGCCTTATTCCTTGTAGAATGAGGTTTACTGCCATTGGAAAAAGCCCTCCATTATTTCAACTTTTTGTCAAAAGAACGCTATCACAGTGTAAAAAGTATTGTTTTTCCAGAATAACAGCCGTAATTCCAGAAAAATGTTGCATTGTAGACATGCCCACATATAGACGTAAGCTGGGTCTGAATCAATGCACCCAATGCAGCCAACTGGAAGGGGAAAGGAATCCTGGGTGTGGTTATGCTCACTCAGTTGTTTAGCCCTGTAAGGCAGGGGCTCTCAAACTTTGTGATACCGTGACCCTGCTCTAAGTTGCTTGCAACCCCCCTCTAAGTTGCTAACGACCCCCCCCCAAGGGATCAGGACCCACAGTTTGAGAAATGCGGCTGTAAGGTATTCAACTATTGTTATGTAAATACAGTTCATGCTGGAATGGGAAAGAAATCCTGGGTGTGGTTGTGTAAATACAGTTCATTCAGTGCTATTGGCCTGATAGATAGTGAATTGTTGGAATGGTATTTTGCTTATTGTAACTAATTTGGCTGTTGTGAGGTCACAAACCATGTGGACCCTAAATGTAGGAACTGTAAAATATGACCACCAATGCTTGCAGGAGAGACACTGTCATCATAAAGAATCTTGGATTGACAAGGCTTTCTCTTCCAGACTTGGTGAAGTTAATTGCGGGGGGGGGGGGGGGAGGGGGACACGGAGTGCAGCACTGTGAACCAGCAGTCTACATGCCCTCCAGGGGTGAACTGTAAAAGGTTGAACCTGTTTGTCTTCCCCCCTCCCCTCTTCTAATGATAGAACTAAGACTGACTCCATAATAAGTCTCTTTATTATTTTAACGTGTTATTCCAGGGGGATGCTGGAATCTTTTGGCTGGCGGGCCAAGAGCTGATATCACTAGGGCTACGTCTACACTGTTCAAGAACCATTTTGCCAAGAGTTCTTGCACAAAAGTTCTTGTGCAAGAGCACATCCACACTGGTCAAAGCGCATTGCAAAAGCGGAGCTCTTTTGTACATGAGGGCGTCCACACTTTGAACAGGGCAAAAGGGCACCAGGACCTTCCGGGGGTAGGGGCTGGAGCTTCTCTGACACATGCTTAAAAGAATCTCCCTGGACAGCCGTTTCTCTGCTGCTGCATGCTTTGAGACCTCTGGTAGGGACTGAAAGCTGTTGCAGTGCCTGTTGTGGTTGCCCTCTGCCTCATTGGACACCACAGCATGTGCCCTAGTCCTTTTGGGGATTTTTGCATTCTGCTTGCTGTGCCATGGAGCCAGGGGTGGCCCTGTGCCTGCTCTAGCCCCACACGGCCATTTTGGAGTGCATGCAGATGCTACTCTATGCTGCCTTGCTACTCCTGCACAAGCTCAACTTTGAGCTCACTCTGGACTCCCTCTCCCTGAATGCGGCGGCTTTGCTGTGGCATCCCTACCCAACCGTGGAGAGGCAATACTGGAGACTTGACACCAGTTCCGACTGGTGGGACCAGCTGGTCCTGGAGCAATGGGATGACCAGCAGTGGCTCCAAAACTTCAGGATGTGGAAGCAGACGTTCCTGGAGCTGTGTGGCTGGCTCACCCCTGCACTCCTCAGATGCGACACCCAGCTGCAGCCCACCATCCCTGTCAACAAGAGGGTCACTATTGCCCTGTGGAAGCTGGCCACCCTGGACAGCTACCACTCGGTGGCACACCAGTTCGGGGTGGGCAGGTCCCGAGTGGATGCTGTCTTGATGCAGGTAAGGCCTGCCGTCTTGATGCAGGGGGGACTGCAGTCCCTGCCCGGGGGAAGGGAAGACTCAAGGCTGGGAGGGAGTGGAGAGGGTAGGGGAAGCCCTTTCACCCTTGGGCTTCTGCTGTCACTCCCTCACATAGGTCTGCTGGTGTGGGGGGGGCTCTGGGGAGAGGGGCTCTGGCGTGTTTGGGGGGAGAGAGCATCACGGGGGGGGCAGGCACCTCCCAAGGGCTTATGCACCCGCCCTACCTCATTCTGTGCATTCCCTGTGTTTCTTTGTGCACTTCTGCACGTTGTCCAAGCCATCAACGACATCCTACTCAAGGTCATCTGCCTGCGGGACGTGGACACAACCATGGCTAGCTTCGCTTCCCTGGGGTTCCCCAACTTTGGGGGAGCCGTGGATGGGACCCACATCCCCATCCAGGCACTGAAGCATCGAGTGGCCCACTTCATCAATCGGAAGGGGTACTTTTTGATGGTGCTCCAGGCCCTCGTAGACCACCGTGGCCACTTCACAGACATCTATGTGGGGTGGCCGGGCAGGGAACATGATGCCCGCATCCTCTGAAACTCCAACCTGTTCTTCCCCCAGTGGGAATTGACGGATGGAGATGTCCGCATGCCATTGTGCATCGTGGGGGACAAGGCCCACCCCCTGATGCTGTGGCTGATGCAGCCATACACCGGACACGTGGACCCCAGCTGGGAAACATTCAACCAACACCTGACCTGGGACTGCAACCAGGTGGAGTGTGCCTTCAGATGGCTGAAGGCGAGATTTCGTTGTCTGCTCACCCATCTCGACATGGGCCAGGTTGTCACGGAGGTTGTCACCGCATGTTGTGTGCTGCACAACATAGTGGAGCGGAGGGGGAGGCCTTCCTCCCAGGGTGGATGGCAGGCAAAGGCGGGCATTCGAGCAGCCCCAGACAGCTGCCATCCGGCAGGTGCACCACGATGGGGTGCGCATTTGAGAGGTCCTCAAAGAGATGTTCTTCCAGGCCCCACACTAGAGTTGCTTCTGTCTGGTGTCCACATCTCACTCCCATCCTCAACCCTTCCCTCCCCCACTTCCCTCACCTCCCAATAAAAACAAAACAGTTTTTTGTTTAACCAAGAATAAACTGTATTTTTATTTACAATAGGGAAGAAGGTGGGCTGTGGGAGGGGGCTCTCAACTGGGAGGGGGAGGAGAAAGGGGCTCTCACCTAGGAGGAGTTATTGCTGGGAGGGGCGGCTCCTGCCAGTGCCTCTGCGGGTGCAGAGGCTTCAGCGCCCTTCAGGCCAGGTTAGAGCAGGCATCATGGGGAGGTGGGCAGGAGGGGCGGCAGGAAGGGTCATGGGCACGGCAGGTAGGGCAGCAAGGTGGGGCAAGGCCATGCCATAGTTTATGGCATGGCCGATGTGCGATATGAGGGTGGAGATGGTGTCACATATGCAGTCGCAGTACCGCAGGAACTGGCCCCATGCCTGCTGCCACCACTCCATGTCAGCCCTCAGCTTGCTGCTGACCATGTCCTCCATCCACTCCATGGCCTGGACATGACACCGGAGGAGCTGGTCACGCTGCCTGGCCTGCCGGACTGGTACCTGGGTGGTCAGTGCCACCGCCGCAGGGCTGGAGTATCCCTCGCTCCCAGCTGGTCCCACTGCAGAGGACACGGAAAACAGTGAGGCAGTTAGTCAGCCCTACCCACAGTGTCCCTGAGCCCCGTGCCCTCCTCCATGAGCCTCACATCACACCACACTACAACTGTCCCATCATCTTCCACCATCCTCCTACCAATAGAGATTAGTTTGGCCCCCACCAAACGCCCCTCATGCATCTATCCTGCAATTGCATTAATCCACTCACATAGATCTGCTGGTGTTGGGGGGGGCTCTGTGGAGAGGGGGCTCTGGCGTGTTTGGGGGGAGAGAGCATCACGGGGGGGCAGGCACCTCCCAAGGGCCCATGCACCCACCCTACCTCATTCTGTGCATTCCCTGTGTTTCTTTGTGCACTTCTGCACGTTGTCCAAGCCATCAACGACATCCTGCTCAAGGTCATCTGCCTGCGGGACGTGGACACAACCATGGCTAGCTTCGCTTCCCTGGGGTTCCCCAACTTTGTGTGACATTAACTCAGAGGTAGAGAGGCTGGGGGAAGTGTTCCCTCTAAGAGTTTCCTCCCACGAGCAGAATGAATTGAGTTGTGTACCAATACTAAGTTCATGTGGCTTGTTTGGATGTGCCACTGTGGCACCCAAGTTATTAATAAATATCTTATAAACCTCTATCCTTTTCCTCTGCTGTCATGTCTCCTCCCCTTGCTCCATCAGTTCCCCTGGTACCTGCTGCCCCCCCCCCAATCCCTCACCCACCTCTGCTGTCCTGACTCAGACACCTGCCCTTCTCACTGCCCTCAGCCCTCCTGAGATCTGCCCCCCTCCACCAGCCCTTCTCTCCCCCCTGTACCCACTCCTCCAGTAGCCCCACTCTGATCTTGTGAGCTACCCCTCCTCATCCCCTCTCCTAAAACCTTCCTCTACACACCTGCCCTGCCTCTCTCCTCTGGTGCTGGTCCCTCCCCTGCAGGTGTCTGCCCTTCTGCTTCACCCCCAGAATCCCCTGGCACCTGCACCTTCCCTTACTCCTGCACCTTCCTGGTGCCTCCCCCTTCCCTCACTGCCCCTGCCCCCTTTGCCCTCTTTCCCTGATGCCCACCCCCTCACCACCCTCTGCCCCCCGTTCCCATCATGCCCCTGTGCCCTCACACGACTTGCTCCATCCCTGCCTTCCTCATGCCCATCCCTTCTTTCAAGCCTTCTCCCAGCACTTCTCCCTCCCCCTCTGCCCCCAATGCCCTTCCCCTCTCCTCTCCCAGCACCACTCTGTCCCCCCCTCCCACTGACACCTCCCCTCCTGCCCTTTTCCTCAGTCTCCACTTGGCCACCTGGCTAGGGTTGCAAGATGGTTGACAAAAAATAACGAACCCCCCGCACCACCACACACAAAAAAACACCGGGAAATAATTCTGTGAGGGAAAGAAAAGGGGGGGGGGGGGAACCAAAGTTGTTGAGCAAAAAAAATTAAAATAAAACAGCATGTCCCCCTTAAGAGTGAGTGCAGGGATAGGAACAGGGGTGTGGTTGAGCGCTAAGACCCAAGGGAAAGCATTGCTTCCCCTAGTTCTTTTGGCCAGCAGCCATTTTGTGCTGGCAGCCTTGAGGAACCACGTAAGCATAGGGGCTGGGTCCACCCTGTCCCTTGGTACCTTCCCCTTTCTTCTCCTAACATACCGCCTTCTGCTCAGCACAAGCCCCTTCCTCCCCCACCCCACCCTAACCTACCCTACCCTACCCTACGTTACCTTCTTCCTTCCAGTTTGCAGTGCTGGAGTCTGTGATCAGGTCCCAGCTGCTTTCGGGGCTCCAGACCACTTGCCAGGCCTGGAGCTGGGTTGCACAGTTTTAAAGTCCTGAGCTGTGACGTCACACCACGCCCAAGCGTCTCCCCTCTCAGCTGTTGCACAGCATTTCAGGATGCCACTCATGTAGTCCAGGGCTGGAGGGGGGGACGCTCTGAGGCTGGGAGGGAGAGGCCGGCAGGTGGGGGCCAGGCCCGGGGGAGAGACCCAGCTCCAAATATTGGTGGAGCAGGGCCCCCGGCTCTGAATATTCCTGGAACATGGGCACCATGAGCCCATAAAACTCGCCACCTATGGTGAAGACAAACTGTAAAAGGAAGACTGCGAAGAGAAACCATCTGCATACCCACGGTCAAGAATTGATCAGATTGGCAAAATTAATGGCTCTAAAGGTGAAAGGCGAGCACCCCTGAAAACAACTGATTAAATCCAGGACAGGATGAGCCTTTCAAGATGTTTTGGGAACACTGACACCAAAGAGATAACACTCTGGTCACGAGCTGACACAGCGAAATCCATGCACTTCAACAGAGAAAAAGATTATAAAATCAGAGTGCTTTGCTATGGGACTTTGGGTTTGTCTTGCCACCAACCCCAGAAAAGCATTGGATCAATCGACCGACAAAGGCCCTGCTCTCCCTCTGCATTCAATCTAGCTGGCCACTAGACTGATACAGAATCTGGACTGGTAACTATAACATTGTCTGACTGGACTGTGTGTGCGTGTGTGTGAGTGGTGTTTTTGTGAGTGATTGAAAAGCATATGCAACTGTTGTATTCTCAATAAATGCGACGTACTGCCTTTTCCCCTATAAAAAATCTCACGTGCTTTGTTTAAGTAGATAACAAGTTACGCCCGCCCCTCCCACCGCCCCACTCCTCCCCTTGTCAGGATGCCCCCTCCCCCTCATCAGCACAGAGTTGGCCGAGGAGCTGCCTCCAGGTGCCACTCCATCCCCCACTCTCCCTTGCCTTTGCCTGGCAGTCTCCCTTTTTCAGCCCCCCCACTCAGCAGGGCCTGTGCCCCAAAAGTGACTTATCTCCATCAAAATGGGCCCGACAGTAGACCTCCCCACACCAAGCTGGTGTCCCATGGAGCGGTAGCTCTCGGGGGTGGCCAGCTTCCAAAGGGCAATAGCGACTCACTTCTGCAGGGGGGTGGCGGGCTGCAGGTGGGTGTCTTGTTGTTGCAGAGGAGGGGTGAGCCAGGCACACAGCTCCTGGAATGTGGCCTTCTGCATCTGGAAGTTGTGGAGCCACTGCTCATTGTCCCAGAGCTCCATGACAAGCCGGTCCCACCAGTCCAAACTCGTCTCATGCCTCCAAATCCGCCTGTCCCCAAAAAAGTTTGGAGGCAAGGGCATAGCTCCTGCATCCCGGTCAAAGGTTTCATAGCTCTGGTCCGGGTCCATATAGAGCAGGAGCCTCATGACAGAGTCATGAAGATGCAACAGAAGTTGCAGCATGGCAGCATGGGGCCATCTCTGGCCATGGGGCAGCTCCAGCTCCATGTCCAAAAATACAATGAAAAGCAGGAAAACCAACAAGAAAAGAAACTTCTGTGGTGACCAAGGAAGCAGGGCAACCAGAGCAAGCACTGCAGCAGCTTTGCTTTCCCTCTAGGAGGTAGGCAAGCCAGAAGCAGGAGCAGAGCAATAGCTGTCTAGGGGAATCCCTTTAACCACACGTCTCTGCAAAGGGCATGGAGCAGCACCAGGAAGTAATGCTTTGCCAGAAGTGCTTCTGGGTGCCTTTTATTTTTCCAAAGAGAGTCCAGGCTTTTTTGAAAAAGCAGATCGATTTTTCGATCCGCGTAATGCAATCTTTTGAAAAAGCCTCTTTTGAAAAAGGCATGTAGTCTAGACGTAGCCTATATGATTTGGACTAAAGATCTTTAAGCAAAAGACTTTGCCCTGCGAACTCCGGGGATAGTACCTTGCTTATGGGTTTTCTTTGTTTATGTGTGTTCTTGTAGGTTGGTACTAGATTAGTTATTAAATAGACTGTTTCTATCTCCGACTCAGTGCTTGTGAGAGGCATTGAATTGCCTCAAAAGGCACCCAATGGGAATTTTCACAGTTTACTGTGTGGGTGCTCAAGCTGGTTTGGTTACCTCGTTGAAAGAACCTCCCTAGATACTGAACTTGGCCCTTCTGGCTGCCGACAGCTACTGGCAGAAGGGTTACATATATATACATACATATACACACATAAATATTTATATAATTTAAATTGTTATGCAAGAAAAAATACTGAAAAACAGATAATTAACAAGTGCATGACTCCTGCTCGAGCTCTGTGCTTTCTACAACCTGTGCATCGCCAACTCATACTTCCAGACCAAGCCCCAGCATAAGGTCTCCTGGCGACATCCGCGCTTGAAACACTGGCACCAGTTGGACCTTATACTAGTTCGCCACTCAGCTATCAATTGCGTCCTGTACGTACGCTCTTATCACAGCGCTGACTGCGACACAGACCACTCCTTAGTGTGCTGCAAGATCAGGCTGAACCCGAAGAGGTTTCATCATTCAAGGAAACAAGGAAATCCTCGCATCGACGTCAGCAAGATGTCGCAGCCTGACCTGACGCAGAAATTCGCAGAAGCGCTTGAGAAGGAACTTGACGCCACACAGACAGGAGACTCTGCCATGGAAAAGTGGGAAACACTGCGGAACATAATGCACCGCACTGCCCTGGCAACCTTTGGAAAGAGGACCACAAAGACGCACGACTGGTTTGAAGCAAAGTCCTCTGTGATGATTCCAGTCATAGAAGCCAAGCGCGCCGCCCTGGCAGAATACAAGCGGTCACCAAGCCAGAGGAACCTACAAATTCTCAGGGCTACTAGGAGCAAGGCTCAACAGGTTGCCAGACACTGTGCGAACGAATATTGGCAGCAGCTCAGCAGCGACATCCAGAAAGCAGCCATATCAGGGAACACAAGAGGCATGTACGACGGCATCAAGAAAGCGCTGGGCCCCACCCAGAGCAAAACAGCACCCCTCAAGTCATCTACTGGAGAAATAATCTCCGACAAGCAACAACAGTTGGGGAGATGGGTGGAACACTACTCCGACCTCTACTCCAGACGGAATACGGTGACCTCCGCAGCATTAGATGCCATTGAATGCCTGCCAACCATGGAAGAACTTGATGCAGAGCCAACAGTAGAAGAGCTCAGCAAGGCTGTTGATAAACTGGCCTCAAGAAAAGCCCCCGGCAGCAACGGGATTCCTCCAGACCTGCTGAAACAGTGCAAGTGTTCCCTACTGCACCCTCTTCACAAAGTGCTCTGTCAGTCCTGGAAAGAAGGAGCCATACCGCAGGATATGCGGGATGCTAAGATCATCACCCTCTACAAGAATAAGGGCAAGAGAAGTGATTGCAACAACTACAGAGGCATCTCCCTTCTTAGCATCGTAGGCAAAGTATTTGCTAAGGTCATCTTGACCCGACTGCAGAAGCTGGCTGAACGTGTCTACCCGGAGTCACAGTGTGGTTTCCGCGCAGAACGGTCAACCATAGACATGATTTTCTCCCTACGACAACTCCAGGAGAAGTGTAGAGAACAGCAGATGCCCCTGTACGTCTCCTTCATTGATCTCACCAAAGCCTTTGACCTGGTCAGCAGAGACGGACTCTTCAAAATCCTCCACAAGATCGGCTGCCCACCAAAACTGCAGAGTTTGATTGAATCCTTCCACACAGACATGAAGGGAACAGTGCAGTTTAACGGCAGTTGCTCCGAGCCTTTCAGCATCAGCAGCGGCGTCAAGCAAGGCTGCGTTCTTGCCCCCACATTGTTTGGGATCTTCTTTGCCCTGCTCCTCAAGCATGCCTTCGGCTCAGCAACGGAAGGAATCTACCTCCGCACCAGATCGGACGGCAAGCTATTCAATCTCTCTCGCCTCAAAGCCAAGACGAAGATACGCAAAACGCTGATCAGGGACATGATATTTGCCGACGACGCAGCAGTCTTCACACATACCCAGGAAGAACTACAGTCGCTGATGAGCCGTTTTTCCATGGCCTGCAAAGACTTTGGGCTGACTATCAGTTTGAAAAAAACAAACGTCCTAAGCCAGGACACTGTCACTCCACCAGCCATCACAGTAGACAACTACCAGCTTGACATCGTCCACCAGTTTACGTACTTGGGCTCCACCATCACCGATAATCTCTCCCTTGACGCTGAGCTCGACAAGAGGATCGGGAAGGCAGCCTCTACTTTAGCCCGCCTGACAACCTGAGTGTGGACCAACCCCAGGCTGACAACCGCAACAAAGATGGCAGTGTACAACGCCTGCGTCATCAGCACCCTGCTGTACGGGAGCGAGACATGGACCACATACGCGAGACAAGAGCGGAGACTGAACGCCTTCCATCTACGAGGTCTGCGCCGCATCCTGGGCATTACCTGGCAAGACAAAGTCTCCAACCTCGAAGTTCTGACTCGAGCCGGCCTCCCCAGCATGTACACCATGCTCCGACAACGTCACCTGCGTTGGCTTGGCCATGTACGCCGCATGGAGGACGGGAGGATCCCAAAGGACATCCTCTACGGGGAACTCATCTGGGAAGAGAACCACAGGGTGCCCGAACCTGCGATTTAAAGATGTCGTGAAGAGGGACATGAAAGCCATCGACATAAACACGCAGTCCTGGGAAGACCTCGCAGCAGACCGCCCGAAGTGGAGGGGCACCCTGACCACACAGCTCAAGTCAGGCAAAACGAACATGATGCGTGCATCAGAAGAAAAGCGAGCCCGCAGGAAGTTACGCAACAACAACAGCCAGGGAACCACCTACAGCTGCGACTTCTGCGGCAAAGAATGCCTGTCCCGGATTGGCCTTTTCAGCCACCAACGACGCTGTCCCCGACGCTGTCCCAGACAATCCGACATGAACCAAGACGAGAACTAGGATACGTCATCCATGGTCAACTGACCGACGGAGGCCAACAACAGACCCTGCACTCATCCACTCTGAAAACCAGCCGGTTTGCTGGCCCCTGCCTCCAACACACACTGTGCGGGCCCCACTGCCTGTGCCCCATCAAGACTATACACAGCCAGCTGGCATTTGTATAGGCCTGGCTAACTGCCTACCTCCCCCTGCATACTCTGAAGTTGTGCCCAATCTTGCAATCTGTCCCCCTATGTGTCACCACCCCCCATATGCCAGGGCCATGGTATCTACCCCCCAAACACAAACAGCCACAACCCAAACACCACCACCCAGAGATCTGTGCCCAGACACCACCTCATCTGTTCCTGCCCCTCATTGCCCAGAGACCTGTATCTGAGCCTGCATCTCACCCTTCCCCACCTCCTCCAGTACCTTCTACCACCACAAACAGCTGGTGTCTTTGCCCCCTCATGCCGGCTTCTGTGCTGGGTCCCTGCTGTCCTTGCCCACACTGCCTCTCCCATGCAATGGCTTGGCGCCCACCCTGACTGCTGGAGCAGCCTCCAGCCAGCTGCCACGCACCTTGCAGCTCCTCTGGCCATGGTCACTGAAGCAGCCTCCCGCCACCCACCATGTGGCTAATGGCTCCTCTGGCTTTGGCCACCAGAGCAGCTTCCTTCTGCCCACCACACAGCTCCTCCACCCCAACTTCTGGAGCAGCCTCCTGCTGCCTGCTACGTGGCTCGCGGCTCCTCTGGCTCCAGCCACTGGAGCAGCAGCCTGCTGCCTACCATGTGGCTGCAGGGCTCAGCGTAGGACGTGGGCAGTGTAGAAATTTTTTCTGCACACCTGCACAAGCACACGACTTAGAGGGAATCCTGAGTATAGGTGCTTAGATACAGAAGTGGTGGGAGCTAGAAGAATCCAACTAAACTAGAACATCCTAGGTCTCTTCTTGGGACATCCTTTGGATTCATGGGGGCCTATACAATACTACTAAACTGTGCCTGATGGGGAAGCATGACAGTTTTTTAGAGAAGTGATCTTAAAATCTTCAGCAACACACTAATGAAATATTTTTAACTAAAGTCCCATAGACTAACACAGTAAATTCAGAAACTGAGAATGTATACTTGGGTTTGGCAAATGCCTGTTAAATTGCTTTATTACCACTTGAATGGCTCTTTCACAGTGTCAATGTCTGATAATAAGTCTGGCAGTTTTTCACTTTTAAGTTAACTAGATCCTTTTCACAAGTAGCATAGCCACAGAACAGGGAGGGGTTGGAAGAGGTGGGTGAATGAACATTAAGACTTAGTGATTCCCCAGATTTTTTGGTGCCTTATATTCTTCATATGTGTAGGATGGGGATCTCTTCCATCTCTGATTCTTCTCGAATTCTTCTATAATTCCGCTAGAAAGGAATGCTATCAACAAAAGCAAGATTTAACTCCTGCCCATGTTGCACTGCCAACAAAGCTGCCAAAGAACAAGATGCATTCTATCATGTCTCATGCACCATCAGCAAAATCACCAGCTGAATCCAGACTCGTCTTTGTTGATGGAAATGATTTTTATGAGGCAGAAAGAAGAACAGAGTTTGGTGTTCACACATGGGGTTGGGCCTGCAGTCCTGGCATAGAGAGAAAGAAAGAGAATTTAGCTTTGATTTGTAAACTGAGCAAATTGATATGGAAGTCACAGATGGTGAATAAATATGGGATAACACTGTCATTTTGCAGTCATTTTTCCTGACCAGTTTAAGAGGAATGTGCTGTATTCTAGATTGGTTCAGTGGAAAAATATTCCATGCAGCAGTTACTCATCTAAGAGGCCTTCTTTGCTTCATGAAATATATTGGGGGTTTGAACAAGCACAATTAATTCAGTCTTCTAATATTATGTGTTACTTTTTGGTGCTCATTCTTTTATGGCATTTATAGGTTCACTGTTGTTCTCCCAGGGCTTTTGCTTAAAAAGCATCTGAGCAATTTTAAAATAGGTGTCTAGTGGTGAAGTGAGGACTGCGGATTAGGCAAGGCAAGAATCTTTGGATTCTAATACCAGCTCTGCCAGATGAATACCTGTAAACTCGGGCAGATCACTTCACTCAGCCCCATGTCGGGGTCCCCATTATAAGGCACAGCAGCACCTCCACCCACTGGTTGAGGAACCAAGGATGTGATGTCACATGATCACAGCCTATCCAGGACCAATGGCACAGCAGATGCTGAATGATACCTGAAAATAAGTGGCAGAATGTCTCTAGTGCAAGAAGGGGGTTTTGCGCAAGAAGGAGCAGTGTAGACAGCTCCTTCTTGCGCAAAAGCCCCTTGCGCAAATGTGGCACCTCATTTGCATATGTCCTTGCACAAGACTGGCTGTGTACACGTAGCCTGCGAGTTTTTGTGGCAGAAAATATGCTAATGAGGAACTCATTAGCATGTGTCATAATTTCATTAACATATTTTCTGCCCTTCCTTTTTGCACAAAACCCCCATTTGCACAAAAAGAAACTGCAGAAAATTATGCTAATGAGATCACAGCTTATGCTAATGAGGGACTCATTAGCATAATTTTCTGCCACAAAAACTCACCGTGTAGATGTAGCCTCAGGGTGGTTAAACTGCTTCATCAATGCAGCCCACCTGTGGCCAACAACAGCACAAAGCACTGAGTACTGTGAAGAGTGAACATCCTACTTTGCAGAAGAGATCTCAGTCTGCAGGGATCGAACCCTTCTCCCACTCCTGGCTAAAAAACACGTCGCTTTCATTGGATACTTTCAGCATATTTACATTACTGGAAGGACAACTAAATGATTCCCCAATTCCAATAATTGAAAGCTGAAGCTAAAAAATTCAGACTAGAAATAAGGCACAAATGGTAAAAGTAAGTAACCATTAAAATAATGTACAGATGAAGTGTGGATCCTTCATCATTTGAAGTCTTTAAAAAAAGACTGGATATCTTTCTAACAGGTATTCTGTTGTTCAAAACAGAAGTTACCGGCCTGATGCAGAAATTACTTGGTGACTTTGCCCTACATTATTCAGAGGCAAGTCTGGATGATTGTAAAAATTCCTTACATTTATGGAACTGAATAAAATCTCAGTGGCTCTACCCCATTTCTGAACAAAGGGTTAACAAATGAGAGCTGTAGTGAAATAATTATCCTTGTAACACAAAACACACAAAGCTATGCCTGACAGTGCATAGTGGCAGATCCAGACCAAACTTCAAGTGAAACAATGTAAAATTGCTTAGCAGCTCCTTAAACTATATAATTCTTTGCAGGTGGATATTTTTGCAGGATTGGGACACAAATAGCATTTCTTAAATTACTCCTTGTTCATCTCCTGTAGCTACCAGACCCTAAAAATGAATTGCTGTTGCACCCACCATGAAGCTCTGCTAAGCCTCTACAGTTTGGGTTGTTGGAGTAGCTGCCACACAAATGTAGGAGCTCTCTGGAGAATGGCCGTGATGTGCTCTTCAATAAACAGCTGTGAGCAGTAAACAAGGATTCATGGATAACAGTCAGTTCTTTAGTCTTTGCTTCCATGTATCCAAATGGGGCAGCAGCTCAATGAAAGACATAGGACTATCACTAGCCACTCTTAGGATAGATAAGTCAGAGCGGAAAAATTCAGATCCCAATCTGGAGTTTGAATCCTGCCGCATACCTTCCAATGTGGGAGTATTTAGTTACTGCTGGGTTTTGATCATTATTGAGATGGGAGTGCCATAATAATTCAAATCTGGGTTTCAACCCACGTTAGAGTTTGGAGATATTTGGATTTGGAATCATGTCTCAGACCCATCTTTATACTAAAATTCAGCTAGACTTGTCAAAATAAATGAACTAAGTACAGTTTTCATTCTTGGTTTATTTCCAAATCATGACTGTTCCCTTAGTGCTAATTAGCAAAGTTCTCCTTGTAATTAATAGTCACATAGCACCTGGTGATCTTCAGATGAAAAACTCTATCCAAGGTCAGAGAATCATGACTATGCTTTGGTTACAGACTACAAAGAAGATATTCTTTTAACAGCTCTGTTTTCTCTTGACAGGTAGTTCAGTAAATGAACTCCACTGCACACCCTCTCCGACAAATACAAGAATGCCTCATGGAGTTACTTGAAGTTCCTCTACAATTATTTCCCCATTATGATTACTCCCGCTGTGGAGGGGGAAATGTATTGTTAACAAGTTTCAAAATACAACTATACACGGGAGTGATTAGAGCTTTCAGAGAGGTCATCCAGTCAGAATCTTTGCAAAGCCTGTGATATGTAGCCACATAGATGGGTTATTAAATAGCTCCCAGAGATGAAAGCACCCTCTGATGGCATCTTCTTTAGTCACCACATTATCATATTAGTGATTAAAAAAGTCCAGCTAGAAATTCATAATAAAATACAGGCAGTCCCCGGGTTACGTGGATCCGACTTACGTCGGATCCCTACATACGAACGGGGCTTTTCTCACCGTGGAGGACGCAGCCGGCGGGACTGCCCAGATGCGCCGCGGTCCCGCCACCCGTGTCCTCCGCGGCGAGAAAAGCCTGGTCTGCTGGGGGGGGGGGGGACACAAATCAGATATCCGGAATGGCAATACAGAAAAACCAGTTGGAGAACACTTCAATCTCCCGGGACACACAGTAGCAGACTTAAAAGTAGCCATCCTACAACAAAAAAACTTCAAGAACAGACTTCAAAGAGAAACTGCAGAGCTATTAAACAAAGAGGCTACGTCTACACTGGCATTTTCCGGAAATACTTTTAATGGAAAAGGTTTTCCGTTAAAAGTATTTCCGGAAAATCGCATCTAGATTGGTCCCGGAGTTATCGTTATAACGATGCACTTTTGCGGAAAAGCGCGTCTAGATTGGCGGCGCGCTTTTGTGCAAAAGCAGAAGCCCGGAACCATTTTGAAGAGGGCAAAAGGCCACCAGACCTTTCCGGAAGCGGGGCTGGAACTCCGTTCAGACATGTGCTTAAAGGAGTCTCGCCGGACAGCCGTTTGTCTCCTGCTCTGTGCGTTAGGACCTCTGGTAGGGACTGACAGCCATAGTAAGTTTGGTGGTTGCCCTCTGACTTTTGGGGACACCACCCTTTTGCCCCCTACTGCTTTTTCCTGATTTGGGTTTCTTGTGCCCTGCTCTGTCTGCCATGGAGCCAGGGGTGGCCATGTGCCTGCTCTGGCCCCTGTCGGCCATTTTTGAGTGCCTGCAGCTGGTGCTCCAGGCTGGTGTCCTCGTCTTTCAGGACCAGGAGGCAGAGATCGCCTTGGACTCCCTCACCAGGGAGGCCATGGTGTCCCTGTGGCATCAGCACCCCACCGTGGCGAGGCCAGTCTGGAGATTGGACACCAGTACGGACTGGTGGGACCGGCTGGTCCTCAGGCAATGGGACGACCAGCAATGGCTCCAGAATTTCCGCATGTGAAAGCGGACATTCCTGCAACTGTGCGCCTGGCTCCCCTCTCCTGCCCCCCACTACAGAGAGCCACCATCCAGCTGCATGCACCCATCCCCATCGACAAGAGGGTCGCCATCGCGCTATGGGAGCTGGCCGCCCTGCACAGCTACCGCTCGGTGGCACAGCAATTTGGGGTGGAAAGATCCCCTGTCAGTGTTATCGTGATGGAGGTAAGTCCCAGGGCGAGTGGGGTGGAGGGAGGGTGCTGCACTCCATGCCCAGGGGCAGCCAAGACTCCAGGCTGGGTCACCCAGGGGTTTGGGCCATCCCTCCCTTGCACAGGCCTGGAGGGGGCCCTGGTGTGTGTGTGTGTGTGTATGCGTGCGTGCGTGCGGACAGAGGGAATCGTGGGGGGGGGCCAAAGGGAGCACACACTCACCCCTGCCTTATGTGATGTGTTCCCTTGTGTTTCTCTGCACCCTTCTGCAGGTCATCCATTTCATCAATGATGTCCTGCTACCGAGAGTCATCCGCCTGCGCAACATGGACACTACGCTGGCCGGCTTCGCTGCCCTCGGGTTCCCCAACTGCGGGGTAGCCCTGGACGCAAACCACATCCTTGTCCGGGCCCCGGAGCATAGAGCAGCCCATTTCACAAACAGGAAAGGGTACTGCTTCCTGGATGTCTACGCAGGCTGGTCCAACAGGGGACACGACGCCCGCATCCTCCGGAACTCTGGACTCTTTCGCAAGCTGGAGGTGGGCACCTACTTCCCCTGGCGGGACTTGGCTGTTGGGGAAGTGCCTATGCCCATCTGCGTCATCGGGGACGCGGCCTGCCCCCTGCTGCCCTGGCTAATGCGGCCGTACACGGGGCGGCCGGACCAGAACCGGGACCGGTTCAACGACCGCCTCAACCGGGCCTGAAATCAGGTGGAGCTCATCTTTGGACGCTTAAAAGCCCACTTCCGTTGTTTGCTCACCCGTCTCGAGATGGGTGAGTGGAATGCAACGGAGGTACTGGCCGCATGCTGCGTGCTCCACAACATTGTGGAGCGGAGTGGGGAGGCCTTCCGCCCTGCATGGATGGCAGCCAAGGCACAGACGTTCGAACAGCCCCACACAGCTGCTGTCCGCCAGGCGCACCAGGATGGGGTGCACATCAAAGAGGCCCTGACGGACATGTTCGCACAAGCCCCATAGTAGGGTCGCCTAGGTCTCCCCATACGACTCCCTCCCATCCCCTCCTCTTTCCCTCCCTCCCCTTACCTCCACCGAATTGTAAAGCATTGGTTCCAAGCACATCGGCCGTCATCGTGAATGTTCGTCGGGTGCGTCGGATGTAGTTAGGGTTTTTCTTTTTAGTTTAGGCTAGGGTTTAGGCCACCATCGCCTGTCCGAGCTGTCCCAAAGAACAGGAAGAGGATTCGTGGTTCACGTGGAAGGCTCGAGTCATTGTACCCAATTCCAGTTGTCTTCGAGGGATCTCCTGGCTGTTCCTCTCCTGAGCGACCAAAGGATTGAGGTTGCCAGCAACACTACAATCGTCCCCTGCGTCTAGACTATGTTACATATTCTTTTGTGTGCATCTTTTAACCTTTCTTTCTTGTTTCTCATCTATGTTAATATAGTTGTGGTTTAAATTTTACTTAAAAGTTGTCAGTATTTATTTATGTGCCACAAACCAATGACCACTTAAAGGGACGACCGGTGATAGATACACAATTTGGTGTCTGCATTTTGTAATCCTCTTAAATTTAGTTGGCTAATTGGCATCTCAAATCATTTATTACAGTTACCTTGAGTAACACAATAACCAACACAATAATCAACTGAAAAATTGTCTATTTTTATTTACAAGGGGGATGGGGAGGAGACCTTCAACTGGGACGGGGAGGGGGAGGGGGAGGAGCTACTCCTGGGAGGGGTGGCCCCTGCGAGTGCTCCTCCGGGGGCGGACCTGCACATGCGGGGCAGGCCGCATCGGGGCAGGTTGCACAGGGAGGTGGGCAGGAGCAGGGGGCATTGCAGGGACAGGAGGGGGCATGGGCAGTGCTAGGGGAGGGATGGTGGGATCATGGGGTGAGGCCATGCCATAGTGGATGGCATGCGCTATGTGTGCTGTGAGGGTTGCAATGGAGTCAGCCATGCGCGTGCACTGGGCCTGGAAGGCAGCCCAGGCCTCCTGGTGCCACTGCAGGTCCCCCTGGACACGCTCGCGAATCGACACCTCGATTCACTCAACTGCCTGCACGTGCCGGCGAAGGAGCTGGTCCCGGTGGCGGAGCCTGTGCCTGCATGGTTGGGCAGCTGGGGGTGCCGCTGCTGCAGGACTGGAGGGTCCCCGGCTTGTGCTTGGTCCCACTGCAGGGAAGAGAAGAAAGGACAGGTCAGTCAGGCAGCCCGGCCATTGTCCCCACTCCTCATGCCCTCCACCCCTGAGCCCAGGTGACCCCACAGTAGTGTGGCTTGGGCCCACTGGGTTCCACTCCTGCCCCCCGTGTTGTATGTTTGCAAGGAGGACTGCCCCTGGAGTAGGGTCCTCCTCCATGTCTTGTAACCACCGGTCTGTGTCCTGGTCCCGTGGAGGGCGCTTGTGTTGCATTCACCTGTAGAACTCCCTGCCGGTGGAGACTGTGAAGGCTTTGGGTTAATCACTGGTGTTTGACAGGGAGCAAGATGCATCCCCACACAGTGCCAGGGAGCACATTTGGCAGAGGTGGTCTGGGCTCTCAGATTCCCATCGTGTGGGATAACTCCTGGACGGAACCAGAAGAGTGACTGGGGGGGGTGTCCCATCCTTGCAGCAAAACTCAGGCGGTCCTAAGGGTGGCCCAAGTGCTTCCCCCTCTTCTCTCTCCCACTATCCCTCACACACGGTAGCCCAGGGACATGTGTGGCTACAGTGGGGACTTCCCTTGGGGAGCCAGCCAAAGCACCGGGAGCAGGCGAGGGGCTCGGTGGGGGCCACGGTCACAGGACTGTGATGCTGCAGTTTACTGAAGAGCAGCTGGCTGTGCCTCACAGCCAGGCATGGGACAGTGTGCCGTTCTCCGTGCTGCACCCTTGGCGGAGGTGCGGGCTCTGGGCTGAGTCCCTGGGGTCCTGGCCAGTTCCAGCCGGTATCCACCCTTCCCCCTGGTCCCGCCGAAAATGTGTGTGAGCAACACGGTCCCAGGCGTGCCCTGCAGCTGCCTGCCGCGGCCACGTACCACTCGGTCACCAGGCTGCACATGGTTGCACGTGCTGCTTGCTGCCTAATGCTACACAGCGTGCAGCTCATGTGGCCTGAGTGACATGCTCTTCCCCTCCCCCCTCCAGGAGCCTGGCTCCCCCGCCCTTCTGAGTGCAAAGTGCAAGACTCACCGGTGGATGAGGAGTAACGGTAGTTCAGAATAAGAAGCCTAATCCGAACTACCTACTCCATGCCGCGTGTAGCCGCGGGCACGGAGTCTGAACTAGCAGACATTTAAAAATGGCGGTGCCCAGCAATATGCAAATGAAGCCCAGGAAATTCAAATCCCGGGCTTCATTTGCAACTCCGGTTGAACTAGGGTGGTAGTGTAGACATACCCTTGGTGTTCACACCTCCACATCAGCTGTTAGTAGTGGGCCTCATCCTCCCTGACGGAATTGACCTTGTTATCTCTAGCCTTACTCTTGATTGGAACTCTTTTCTTATGCTTGTATATTTATACCTCCCTCTGGAATTTCCAGTACATGCAGCTGGCGAAGTGGGTCTTTGCCCACAAAAGCTTATGATCCAATAAATCTATTAGTCTATAAGATGCCACAGGACTTCTCCTTGTTCTATGCCCCATTAACAGGCATTCTAAAATCTCTCTTATTCACAAAGTAACTCAGGAAGCCACAGCTGGCAAAACATGATATGATAGCAGTTTCCCAGCTCCTCTGCAAGATGTAGAGAAGCAGGAAAATCTGATACCACTACACAATATCAGGAGATGCACATGATGCGGCTTCAACATACAAGGTGTGAAAAGTGCCTACTACAATAATAGAAGGAATAATTCATGACTTGTATCCTGAGATCCCAGTGGGCCACATTCACAACGATTGTTGGTGTTGTCAGTGTGGCCCAATCCTGTAGGTATGCTCTGAGAATGCCTACGGACCCTGCTAGCAAGATATGTTGTGCAGGAACACCAAGTTTGAGAATCCCACTTTTGGGCTTCTAGGACTTTGACTTGTGCCAGGACTTCAAGCAGCTCATTAAAAAATGAGAAAAGATTGATAAAAAGCAGTTGATACAACAGGTTCTCAGGGTCAGAGTGGACCAAAAACTACATATGAGTCAACTATTGATATGGTTGCAAAAAAAAGTGAACATTATTCTGGGACGTATTAACAGGAGTGTTGTAAGCAAGACACGTAGGCTGTGTCTACACTGGCACCTTTTTCCGGAAATGCTTAAAACGGAACAGCTTTCTGTTATAAGTATTTCCGAAAAAGAACGTCTACATTGGCAAAATGCTTTTCCGGAAAAGCCCTTTTTCTGGAAAAGCATCCGTGGCCAATGTAGACGTGCTTTTCCGGAAAAAAGCCCCGATCGTCATTTTCACGATTGGGGCTTTTTTGCGGAAAAGACTACTGTGCTGTCTACACTGGCCCTTCCGGAACAGTTTTCCGGAAAAAGGACTTTTGCCCGAGCGGGAGCAGCATAGTTTTTCCGGAAAAGCAGCTGATTTCTTACAGTAAATATCACTGCTTTTCCGGAAATTCAAGGGGCCAGTGTAGACACAGCCACGAAGTAATTCTTCCTCTCTACTTTGCACTAATAAGGTCTCAGCTGGAGTAATGTGTGCTGTTGTGGGCATCATGCTTTGGAAAAGATGGGGTCAAATTGGAGAAAGTCCAGAGCAGAGCACCAAAAATGATTAAAAGTCTAGAAAACATGACCTATGAAGGAAGACTGAAAAAATTGAGCACTTTAGTCTGGAGAAGAGAAGACTGATGGGGGATATGATAACACTCATCAACTGTGTGAAAGGTTGTTGTAAAAAAGAGGTAATAAATTGTTCTCTTTATCTACTGAAGACAGAACAAGAAGTAACAGCTTAAGTCACAGCAAGGGAAATGTAGTTCAGACATTAGAAAAAAACCCTTCCTAACTGTAAAGAGTAGTTAAACATTGGAATAAAGTACGTAGGCAGGTTGTGGAATCTTTATCTAGCTTTTTAAAAAGCTTGTTAGAAAAATACCTGTCAGGGATAGTCAAGATAATAATTAGTCTTGCCTCGGTTTCAAGTGGAGTTCCCCAAGGATTGGTTCTAGGGATGGTTTTGTTCAACATCTTTATTAATGACCTGGATAAGGAGATAGATTGCACCCTCAGCAAGTTCGTAGATGACACTAAGCTAGGAGGAGAGGTAAATACATTGGAGGTCAGGGATAGGGTCCAGAGTGACCTAGGCAGATTAGGGATTGGGACAAAATAAATCTGATGAGGTTCAACAAGGACAAGTGCAGAGTCCTGTACTTGGGACGGAAGAATCCCAAGCATTGTTAGAGTCTGGGGACCGACTGGCTAAGTACTGAGTCTTACCCAACTCCCTCCAGTCTGGCACTGGGTCCCGCTTGCACTAATCCTTTGGCAGAGGTGGAGGGAGTCAGGCTGGGGACAGAAAGGTGCAGAGGAGGTAGCTCCAGCCGGTGGTGGCAGGCAGAGGAGGAGCAGGTGAGCACAGGGATGACAGGGGGACTGTAGAGGGACTATACAGGCACTTCACTAGTGTGGCACCCAGAGGCCACTTCCCCTCCCCCTACCCCACGCCCTCCTCACTACACCACTGTAAATAATTCACTTCTTAGGATATTTATTGTTTAATGAATTTCTTATTTTACTAACTACAGACATATAAATTACATAGTTTTGTGGTTTACATTCTGTTAAATATTTTGCTCTCTTTAATTTGTTCATATCCCATTCTCATTAGGGTCATGTCTTTTACATAAAAAATGTCAAATTCTTAAATATGCAAGGCTATGCCTACACTCGCAGCTTCTTGCACAAGTATGGCTATTTGTAACAGGGCATTCGCCCTGCACTGGCCCTTTAAGGGCAAACCCCAGCCTGGAGCAGGGCCGGGGAGTTTAGCCCCAGCTGAGGCTGCATTAGTTGATTAGGGCCCAGCTAGGAGCTATATAAGAGGATGGGCCCCTGCTCCCAAGGAGAGCCTAGCTGCTGGGGGAGTAGGAGGCTCCCTGGAGCTAGGGCAGGGCTAGGGGAGCTCTGGCCAAGCACACCCCCAGACTGCAGGGCCTGAAGAAGAAACAACAACCACTGGAAGGGGGGGCTCAGAGACTGATGTGGGCACTGCCAGAGGGCAGTGTCCTGAAGAGAACTCTGTGGCCTGGAGAAAGAGGGGAAACACCACCTGAGGGAAGGTACCCTGCCAGCAGAAGGAGCCAATTCCTGAGGACAGATGGCAGGGGGTGCTATGGTGGTGAGTGAACCCCCTCACACTATTCTTGCACAAGAATCCAAAGAGCCTCCCCACTGCCTGCTCTTGTGTAAGGAAATTTACAGTACGGCGTGGGAAGAGAGGGCTTCTTGTGTAACAGCTATGCTCTTTTTTTAACAGGTGTAAGCCCTCTTGCGCAGGAGCTCCTATGCAAGAGGGCAGTGTGGACGCTCAGCAGGGATTTCTTGCACAAGAAAACCCTATGGCTAAAATGGATGCTCTTGTGCAAAAGCACAGCTCATGTATGGCAGTGTGGATGTTGTCTTGTGCAATACTTCTTGCACAAGAGCCCTTGTGCAAGATGTTCTTGCACAAGAAGCTGCCAGTGTAGACATAGCCCAGGTTTTATAAAACATGAGAAGTTAATGTTATACAACCTAAATATGAATTTCATCACTATATTTCATTGAAGCACTTAAAACCACTGTTATAGAAAATGAGTAACACATTGCTTTAATGAATAAAAGTAAAGATTTTGAGCATATCAAATTTATTGTAATAGAGGTAGCTATGTTAGTCGAATTTTGGTAAAACAAAAAAAAGTAGCACTTTAAAGACTAACAAGATACTTAATACACTTATAAGCAATCAGTAATGCTTCCTAACTGCCCATTTACTTACCTAGTTAACCTAATTGTTTTTCACATTATCGCACAGGAAAAAAACTACATGAGAGTTATCAATGTAAGAGATTAGTGTTTAAAAGTTTTTTGAAGTGTTATTTTAATAAAACTCACACACAACACACACCCTCGCTTTCTTGAAGGCACTTGAAGCAATAAGTAGCCTAAGGTTGAGGATACCCTGCAAGCGTGGCTTTCTGTCTGCCATGAGGACTTTTTCCTTCAGGCTGCCATGAGATTCTATCCTTAAGTAAAATAATAATAGAGATGTAGCCGTGATAGTCTGGTCTTGCTGAAACAAAAGACAGGACTATGCAGCATTTTAAAGTGCTTCATAGTCCTGTCTTTTATCCTTAAGTAAAGAAGAGCGGTTTCTCTGAGCCGCTCTTCCAAATTTCACACAAGCCCTTCAACTAAAGCCATAGATATCAAGATTCAAGGCCAACTTTGCCTTGAGCAGACTTCCTCTCCAGGTGTTCACAATCACAACATCCAAACATGTATAGAACTTTTAGCTGAGAAAGCCATGTTAATCCCCGATATCTGCTATGACTGGGAGATGGAAAATTGGCAACAAAACATGGGGTGATCTATCACTTCAGTAATGCCAACTCCTTTAGAACTGAGGCTCTGATTATCCAGCACCAGCTGAGGTACAGCGGGCACTGTGTGCACATCTGATACATTTTTACCAAAACTCCTGCCTGCCCACTCACCAAAGGAAAAAGGGAGGCAAAAAGGAATGGAATAGTACAGAACCTTTTTTATAAGCTTCAGAGGGGTAGCTGAGTTAGTCTGTAACAGGAAAAACTTAAAAAACAACAGAACAGTCTAGTAGTACTTTAAAGACTAACAAAACATGTAGATCAGAGGTAGGCAAAAGGGCCTCCATGGGTTGGATCCGCTCTGCGGAGCCCCTGCTGCTCTCTTCGCCTAAGGCCAGTTAGGGTTCGGGGTGGGAGAGCATGTGAAGCTTTCTTTGCTCTGCCCCCACCCAGCAGCACATGGCACTTCCAAGTACTCCTCACAAGGCAGGAGGAGGCTTCCCACGCTCCCCTGCCCTCAAGCCTTGATTGGCCTGGGGATGGGGGCGTGCACAAAGCCTCGATTGGCCTGGGGATGGGGGAGTGCACAAAGCCTCCTCCTGCCCTACCAGAGACATGAGTGCCTAATGGGAAGGAGGAGGCAAAGGTGCTCCCCCACCCCAGACCAATCATGGTCTAGGTAGCCCCGCCCCTTCCTATTTAGTCCCCGCCCCTTCCATGGTGACCCAGGACTACTTCAAAAATTTGTGAAGTTGCCCCCCGGCAAAAATTATTGCCTACCCTTTATGTAGATGGTATCATGAGCTTTTGTGGGTGGAAGTGCGTTGTGCCCACAAAAGTTCATGATATCATCTACATCAGGCATGTCAAACAGGCTTCTAGTGGGCTGCATGTGGCCCAATGGAAATTTTTTGTGGCCTGCCACTAGACTTTATAAAAAAATAGTGTGGCCCACTGGCCACTCGGAGCACACCGAGTGCAGATCACGGCTGACTGGGCTGCTCTGCACGGGCATCCAGAGCCTGCTCACAGCTGGCTGCTGTGCTCACACCTCCCCAGTGCCAGAGGAAGAAATATGTGGTGGCAGCAACACTGGGTCTGGGACCCAGGCATTATGTATGGGGGGGAAGGGCTGGGAGTGCCTGCGTCTGGGGGAGGGAGGAGGCATTGAGTTAGAGGGAGGTTCTCGAAGGGAATTGGGTTAGAACGGGGATATGGGAGTGCCTGGCTCTGGGGCAGTGGAGGGGGATATTTTGTTAATGTTTTGGTTTTTATTTATTTCCAAATAAAATCACAAAACGTATATTAATTTTATATCAACTATATGTCAATTTTTTTCAGTTGCACGAATAATTATATGTTTATGCAAAATCTCAAAATTACAAAGTATCTGAAATTTTCACAGAAGCCTGTTCTATTTGATTGACCATGGTCTATACTTGTTTTTATTTCAACAAGTTATGTATCATATACAAAATTTAAAAGTATCTTAAATTTATGTTTAAATTAAAAATTATTTTATGAATAAATAATAATTTTACACATCACATTATTGTACTATATTAAAACAAGACCTGAAAAAAATTATAAAATATACCTAAAATATAATCTTTAATATTAGATTATATAATATATTAATTATTTTATAATTATAAAAATATTATACAATATACCTAAAACATAATCTATAATAATAAATAATTACAATTTTCCAATGGAAGTACATTTTCTTTGGTGTCCCTGAAAGCTATCAGTTTTCATTTGTGGTCCTCAGTGGCCTTCACGTTTGACATGCCTGATCTATATGTTTGTTAGTCTTTAAAATGTAACCAGATTATTATTTTTTAAAGTTTTTCCTTTTGGTATAAAGTATCTTTTATTTAAAAAAAATTATAAGTAACCTTAATGTACCCACCTCTCCCCCCAGAGCCAGCCCCTCACCAGCGTCCCCCAATCCTAATGCACTTACACCTCCCACAGAGCCAGCCTCCCCAGTGCCCCATCCCAAAGCACTCAACCCTTCCCCTGAGCAAGACCCCCCATCCGAATGAACTCACCCCTCCCCCTGAATGAGCCCTCACCCCAGCACCAGGAGCACCCCCCCCCAACAAATCCTCCACCCACCCCCCAAGCCAGGCACAGGAGGAACGGAACAGCCAGGTAAGGGATTCTAACCTTTACAGTGGTTGCTACTGCCACCCAGCCCCAGCTGCCTGAGCTCGCAGCATGTAGAGAGCTGGGAACACTTACCCGGTCTCTGTTCAAAAGCATCACATGGGCCAGAGCAGCATGCAAGTCACTCCCAGCCCAGTCCAGCTCCCCCCCTGACATGGTGCCAAATACTGTCTAGACCATCCCTGATAGACATTTCTCTAACCTACTCTAAAATATCTCCTCAGATGGAGATTCCACAACCTCCCTGGGCAATTTATTCAAGTGTCTGACTACCCTGACAGTTGGAACTTTTTCCTAATGTCCAACCTAAACCTCCCTTGCTGCAGTTTAAGCCCATTGCTTCTTGTTCTATCCTCAGAGGCCAAGATGAACAAGTTTTCTCCTTATGACACCCTTTTAGATATCTGAAAACTGCTATAATGTCCCCCCTCAGTCTTCTCTTTTCTAAACTAAACCCAATTCTTTCAGCCTTCCTTCATACATCATGTTCTCTAGACCTTTACTCATTCTTGTTGCTCTTCTCTGGACCCTCTCCAGTTTCTCCACATCTTTCTTGAAATGTGGCGCCCAGAACTGGACACAGTACTCCAACTGAGGCCTAACCAGTGCAAAGTAGAGAAGAAGAATGACTTCTCGTGTCTTGCTCACAACACACCTGTTAATGCCTCCCAGAATCATGTTTGCTTTTTTTGCAATAGCATCACACTGCTGACTCATATTCAGCTTGTGGTCCACTATAACCCCTGGATCCCTTTCTGATGTACTCCTTCCTAGACAGTCGCTTCCCATTCTGTATGGGTGTGTCTAAACTACATGGCTCCATCGATGGAGCCATGTAGATTAGGCTGATCGGCAAAGGGAAATGAAGCCGTGATTTAAATAATCACGGTTTCATTTAAATTTAAATGGCTGCCGCACTGAGCCGACAAATAGCACTGACCCGAAAGCCCTTTATCAACCTCCCCGTTATACCTCGTAGGATGAGGTTTACCGGGGAGGTCGATAAAGGGCTTTCATGTCATCAGGGGAGCGTCCAGACTGCCCCGAACTGCCGACAAACAGCTGATTGGCAGAGCGGGGCAGCCATTTAAATTTAAATGAAGACGCGATTATTTAAATCACGGCTTCATTTCCCTTTGCCGAACAAACAAATCTACATGGCTCCATCAACGGAGACATGTAGTTTAGACATACCCTATGTGGGAAACTGATTGTTCCTTCCTAAGTGGAGCACTTTGCATTTGTCTTTATTAAACTTCATCCTGTTTACCTCAGACCATTTCTCCAATTTGTCCAGATCATTTTGAATTTTTGGTTTTTCCCTCCTTTGTCTCCAGGGTAGTTTCTCTCCAGTTTGAGGGAGTCGAACAGAATGTCTTCCTCCAAGAGTAGACTCTTCACTCTCCTGTAAGTAGGGTAAAGTTTAGATAAATCTGGTTTTAGTGTTTTATGGTTTGGGAAATGGGATCTGATGTCTGTGCATTTAAAATGGGGTTTTCTCTCTTTTGCAAGTAAGTTTGGGTCTATGGTGGACCTCCCCATAAGTATATTACTTTGTGACTTTACCATCTAGTCATTATATTTGCAACAGGAATATTGTGTTGATAATAAAAGTTCTTTCTCTTTTCTTTTTCTTAACCTGGTATTAGTTAATTTTTGTGTCCTGGTTTGTACTTTAGGGGTGAGATTTCCCAAGTGTGTATATTTTAGGGGTGAGATCTCCCCTGATTTTCTTATCATTACCTGGGTGGTGGCAGTGGAGTTTTTATCCCCAAAATCTAGGTTAAGTTTTTACCAAAAGGGGGGGAAGTTTTTACCAAAGCCTGGAAAGATAAGGTTTTGGGGTACTTTTGTGGGCCCCCACTTCTGCATTTATCATGCCAGAGTGGGGAAGGAGCCATGACAAGGAAGGACAGGATCTCCACTCTGGATTAGCAGGGTGCCCACCTCTTGGTCCCACTGGGTGGGTCCTGGGACTCCTGGGGTTGCTGCCTGCGAGGGCCAGGGGAGTCTTGTGGGGCTTGAGGCTGGGCCATGGGTGGCAAGGCCTGTGGCAGGGAGACCTGCACAGTCAGGGTGATGCTCTCAGGCCACCTTCCTGCCACTAGGCTTGTCCAGGGTGTTTGCAGCTTTAAGAGCTGTCAGGAGAAAGTAACTACAGTATAGAATTGTTATTAGTATGGACAGAGTGTCAACCAGAACACCCCCGTTCTTTCTTTCTGAAGAAGCCTCCAGGAAATAAACCCTCCTCCCCATCCACACATGCCTTTTTCTGCAAGACTTCTTTCAGAAAATGGTTTCTTCCTCATAGAGGATTATCAATGCTGGAAAAACCCCTCTGTTCTTTCAATTTACTTTTGAAAGAATGCAATTGCAATGTGGTTTTGCCAAAAAAGGCTGTTTTTCCGACAAAACTCTGTGGTGTAGATATATCCAAACCCAAAAATCCATTACTTAAAGACCCAGCACATCTGCTATTTCAACATATCTTGCAACACTGGCTGCAGCAGTGCCATGTACATTCATTTTCTCACTGTCAGGCGATATTGTAGTTAAATATCAGGAAGCATTATTTCCCCTAAATATAAACAATCTTGTTTGTCCTAGTAACTAGCTGTACAAGCAGTAAAACTAAGTGGATGCAGGGTCTAAACTTTAAGATTACATTGTTTTGTTTTTGAGTGCAGTTATGTAAAAATAATTACATTTGTAAGTTCCACTTTCATGATAAAGAGATTGCACTACAGTATTTACATGAAGTGAACTGAGAAATACTATTTCTTTTGTTCTTTTGTTTATCTTGTTTACAGTGCAAGTATTTGTAATAAAATAATAAAGTGAGCATTGTATAATTTGTATTCTGTACGATAATAGAAATCAATGTATTTGAAAATGTGGAAAAATGTCCAAAATATTTATAACAAATTTAATCTAGTATTTTATTATTGTTTAATAGTGCAATTAAAACTGCAATTAATTGTGATTAATTTTTTAATCGAGCCAATTTGTTTTGAGTTAATCGCTTGAGTTAACTGTGATTAATTGACAGCCTTAGTTTTTATACATCATTGAATTCCAATTTCCATCCAAATGCAATGTGACACATATTACAAGTAAAAAAATTAATCTAGTAAATAACTGAGGCATTCACTATCTTTCAAAAATAATAAATGTAAAAGTAAAGAATTTAAATAAATGTATGTAAGCTGTGTAGCTGCTTAAATAAATAAGTATAGCTATAGTATATCCTGCTGGTTGATAAAAAGATGTATTAAATTTAAAAGAGAGGTTATATTTAGTTGCAAATCAGCATGATTTAATGGTTATACCACTGATAAAAAGGTATCTCTCTGTAGGAAAATAACAAAAGTCCAAGTGCAATGACAAAACCAAACCAACCCAACACCCCCTCCCCCCATCTCAACAATTTAAATCAAGGCTTTTTGCTTACTGACTTAAATTTTTTATTAAAATTAGTGATTCAGATAACTTTAAATCAACCTGCCTGCCATACACTGAGTCCACAGGAGAGATAAAAACAGAGCCAAGCCTCCTAACTTCCATTCCACGTTCTAATTACATGCAAATCAGATGACAGCAAATCCCATGAAGTAACACCCCAATAGCCAGATCATCAGATCATGTTTGTACATGCCAGAATCTGATCACTTGCATGTGACTAGCATATTAGGCTGATGTGCCAGTTAAGAAATCTGGAATATAGGTAAAACTGGGGAATCCATGAGGGTGGAAAAGATGACTTTTAATGGCCTCATGGCACCAGATATAGGACAGCACTAGCATTTGAAGGGCTCCTCAAGATTCAAATATTCTAAATCCACAATGCTATTATTTGTGTCATGGTAGCAGCCCACAGTAAGATCAGGGCTCCACTCTACTGGACACTGTACAAACACCAATGAGGAAGAGGCACAGTCCTTAGGAATGTATAGTCTAAATAAATATGGCAGCCAGATGATGGAGGAGTGGGGAAATAATTATTCCCATTCTATAGATGGGGAAACTGCAGTAAACAGACTTTTTTCAAGGTCAGAATTAAACCCAAATCTCCTTGAAATCACAAGAACAACTCTATTGTTGTTTTTAATTGATAGGGTGAATTTACTGCATCTTTAAGGTTAGCAGAGAAAAAGCATTAATCCCAAATTTTATTAGGTTATTTTTAAAGGGCCAGATTCCAATATATTTAATCAAGTTGGGTAGTTCAAGTGTGAAAGTCACATACACAAACACACTTTTCTCCACGAGCAATCCCACTAACATTTCTGGGACTATTTGCGGAGTTAGATGGTATTTAGCATGAATAAAGGTATCTGGCCCAAACTGGAGATTGCACAATCATGCATCTTCCCAGTTCTGAGCAAACTTGACTAAGAGATCAGCATCAGGGAAGCAGAGGACACAGATGACATCTGAGTTAGCCCTCTATAACACTGCATTTTGATTGGATGACATTCATGAGTACTGCAGAGGAATATTCAGTTAATGAATCATGCATTGTCTACTTCTACTATTTTTTTTCAAAGAGGTTGCAGAAGTCCCAGAATACATGACCTCCAGCGGCCTCTATGAATTCAGCCCTAGTGCCCGGGAGCTGCAGTGTACCCCTGCCATGGGGTGGGGATGCCCTATACCTCCCAGTCGCCAAGAGTGGTGGAGGGCCTCTACAGCTCCTAGCTGCTGCAGGTGGCAAGGAAACCCTGGAGCTCCTGGCAGTGGAGCGGGGGTAGGCACAGAGTTCAGAGTGCACCCATGCAGCTGCCCAACTTCTACAGGCAGTGTGGGAACCCCACAGCTGAGCTCCATATTTACTAAAAATATCACGGATATTTTCTTTCTTGCCTGTGACTTTTACTAAAAAATATCCATGACAAAATCTTAAATCGTATTAATGAAACAAAAGATGCCACATTGCTGCTTGTGCACAATTCTGTCAATAAAAAGTAAAATGCTCAGGTCATCAACATTGAGTGAGTGTTAGAAAAGTTCTGGTGTAAACATAAGCATCCTTTCTCAACTGAAAAATGTTGCATTGGCTGCTACTCCCTACTGAAAGCATGAACAATTTCAAAGCAATACAGTTGGTTCAAGCTATTTGATAAGAATATTTGATACTCTGCTGTACAGATTCTTAATTGGCACATCTCACAGGGAATGGATTTATACTTCTGATTCCTCATAGAAATAACTGATCCTTAACAAGAATTTTAATTCCACTTAGGGGACACTATTGTTTAGGTCTTTCATGTATCTCCTTCCCTGACTGGTTCTTTTTTTCTTCTGAAGCAGCATCCTGCCTGTGAGGGTGTGTCTAGACTACATGTTTGCATGTGTGCTTCTTCCCCCTCCCAGCTGGCTGGTTAACAAACCCGGGTGGCTGCCCCTCTTTGATCCAGACCAGCTGAAGCACAGCGCAGCCTTGCAGGCTGCAGCTTTCAGCCTGTCGAGGCTGCTCCATGTTTCAGCTGGGCTGGATCAAAGAGGGGCTGTTGCTTGCCCAGCTGGCCACAGCAATTAACCCCTAGGGGTGCCGCGATCCACTGGTTGGTGACGCTCTCATTGTTATTTTGAAAGAACCTCAGGTACTTTGAAATGACTGTGCTGTGTGGATGCACCCCTAATGTGGACATGCTACCTTGACTTAGAGCCCCAGAAAGCACTGGGGAATAATTAGTTAGAATTACTCTGAGGAGTAGTTATTTCGAAAAGCAGCAGCTGAGTGCCCACGCTACCACTATTTCGAAATAACTAGTTCAAAATTAACATTTTCCTCATGGAAAGCAGGAGTAGTTATGTCGATATAAGAAGCCCTTTATTTCGAAATAACAGGCTTGGTACTGTGGTCGCTCTGCTTGTTGTTTCAAAATAAGGGGAGTTAGTTTCAAAATAACTCTCTAGTGTAGACCAGGGCTGACAGCACACACTGGATTGGTAACAGGATGACTTTTAATCTTTGCAGGCTGCAGAATCAATAGAGAGTTAAAGGGAATCAGGAGAGGGTGCAGATGTCAGTAAAGTCATTAGAATCAGTAAAGGGTGACGATGACAAAGAGCATTGAGGAGAGGAGCATCAGAGGAAACAAGACCTGAGCTATAGCAATAGAACCAAAGCAGACCCGCCAACAAAGGAGGCAAAAAGGGCAATTGCCCCAGGCCTCAGAGATTAAAAGGGGTTACTGAGGCATCTGCAGTAGCCAGAGCCCCAGGCTATTTTGAATGGCCACTGGAACATTGCTCTGCACAGCTCTGAGGGCTGGGGGGTGAGGGGGCGCACCACAGTCTGGGCAGCACTAAAGGTTAACTATCCTCAGTCCTGCATCTTCCGCCAGGACCCCACCCTTTCTGGGAGCACACTGCCCCCTCCCCACACCTTGCACCAGGGGACAAGGAGTCTGAAAGAGAAAAGAAGCCAGTGGAAGGAGCTGAGGGTAGGAATCTTGTCTCTGGAACAGTGGGCTTCTTTAAATTGAATGTATATATGGTATTACTTGCTATATTTACATTAATTTGTATATGCTCTAGAGCTTCCCAATTTAGAGTTGTTATAAAAAAAAAAGGCCTCATATGCCATCGTTATGTAGTCCCCTTACTAAAAGGGACTCTGGGTTTTTTTCCCCGGAAAGACCCTGTGCTGCAATCCAGACTACAACTCCCATGAGCCCTTGGGAAAAACAGGAAGGAGGGACTCTTGTGTGAGAGAGGAGGCTCTCTCCATGTGCTTGAAGAGAGAGGCCTAGCAGGCTGGGACTCTGCCTTGCAGTTTGGAACCAAAGGGGGAGCCAGGCTGCTGCCAAGGACATTGACCCAGTGCAGGAGCTGTTGGATGCAGCTACTAGATGCCTGTTGGAACTGGGAGTTAGCAGGCTGCTTCCGATAGACACAGCACGAGGCAGTAAGTTTGGGCCTTGTTGGAAAAGTGCTGCCTGGGACAGAGCTGCTGTTTAGCCTGGACCAAATCCTCACTACGGCTGCAACATCAGGTGCCAACACAAGCAAGTCTGGGACTGAGTCTAGGAGGGTGCACACTGGGGTGGGGTCACTGTTAGTACAAATGGTAGCTATATAACCTTCAATTATTGTGATGTGTTTTGTTAATGCTGTTCATTGCTAATCTGTTAATCCCTGTTTATTTAAGTTAAGTAAAGATTGTTTATTCCAAAGTGTTCTATTAGATGTATATGTTTTGTAGTTGTTTTGGATCCATATTATAGCTGGAATGAGTATGTTCCTGGAGGCTCTCAAGGCACCAGTATGTGTACAAGGCCAGCCAGGTGGAGGCACCGCCATTGTACATTCATTGCCAGCAAGGGACTGCAGCGAGGGGGTGGATAGGGCTTTCCCCAACTAAACACCATCACCACTGGGGTGCTCAGGATCTCTTTTAGGTTAAAACATCAGGCGCCCAGGCACACCTGCGAGTGTGACCTACTCCCCAGTAACCCAGGGAGGAAAAAGGGGGTTACAGTTATAAATTAATCCAGATAAATAATGAAATAAAGACCTTTAAAACTAATTGGCCATTGCACAATCTCCTTAATGTCATTCCTTGTACAGTATAATAAAAAATGGGAAGGCAATTAAAGGCAAGTACCAATAGTGCAATCAATGTTAAATGGAGCTCACTTCTCATTTGAGGAATATGGAGTTTACCACTATCCAACCTGGGACACCAAAAAGGTTAGTTTACCCCCTTCTCTTTTTACCACTATATTATTGGCAAATACAAATATAAAATAAAAAATCAGTAGCTGACCTACTGCATGAGTATATAATTAATATGCCCTTGGTTTTTCTTCTCAAGAGAGAAAGGAAGAAAAGCTCATCCATCAGTAGCCAATATGGTTAAGAAAATCCACTCCCATTGAATTAGCTTTCAGATTGTGAATGATAGAGGAGGAACATATTTAAGGATAGTTCTATCAGAGCCCTATTAGGGAAATAAGGTATTTTTGAGTGCCTTCTGACCAACTGGAAATATCCAAAATGTACTTCAATTTTGATAAACCAGTGCTGAGCTGTTGATGAAGGGTTCTTACTGATAGTTCATCAGACTGGAAGGGACCTAGCCTCTGTTTGTTCAAAGCTGGTGTCAAAGTCAGACACACAGGACTCACAGATTTGTCAGACCGCTCTGTTTATTAGCAAAGCTGCTCTGCTAATACACCCAGAAAATGTGAGTACCATACAAGGCTCAACCCCCTTTGATTTATACAGTCAAAAGAAAGCCAACTTAAGATTAAAAGGTGGCAAAACTTCACATGATTAGTATGAGACTAGTCAAGTATCTTCATTTCCACATCAAGCACACAGCAATCTCCTGTCCATATCTCTCTGGTTACCTCAATTACTTTCTACCTAACACCTAGGCTACGTCTACACTGGCATGATTTTCCAGAAATGCTTTTAACAGAAGTTTTTCGTTAAAAGCATTTTTGGAAAAGCGCGTCTAGATTGGCAGGACGTTTTTCTGGAAAAGCACTTTTTCCGGAAAAGCGTCCGTGGCCAATCTAGATGCGCTTTTCCGCAAAAAAGCCCTGATTGTCATTTTCGCGATCGGGGCTTTTTTGCGGAAAACACTACTGTGTTGTCTACACTGGCCCTTTTCTGGAACAGTTTTCCGGAAAAAGACTTTTGCCCGAATGGGAGCAGCATAGATTTTCCGGAAAAACACTGATGATTTTACATTAGATCGTCAATGCTTTTCCGGAAATTCAAGCGGCCAGTGTAGACAGCTGGCAAGTTTTTCTGGAAAAGCGGCTGATTTTCCGGAATAACTTGCTAGTGTAGACACAGCCCTAATGTTTCTTTTCCTGTTATCCCAGGCACACCTGGCTTCATTCTAATCTGCATACCTACAAACATAATTATCTTTCCTGTTCAGAGACAAATAGTATTCCTTCAACTTATTCAATTATTACAGTTGAATTCATCTTTCTCTTACAATATAATTCTTTCTACTTTCTTACTGGGGATGTGTAACAGGGGAGGGATCGCTTGATGATTACTTGTTCTGTTCATTCCCTCTGGGGCATCTGACATTGACCACTGGTGTAAGACAGGATACAGGACTAGATAGACCTTTGGTCTGACACAACACAGCCATTCTTATGTTTTTATGTTTTAATGAAAAGGAAGGAAGGTGGATTTAATTTAAATCATGAGATCTCTTCCAGAATAGTTTATTCTGAAATAAATGTGCAGTGTAGATGTACCCTCAATGAGTTTGCTGCATAAACAAACCAGGCAATTTTTCCTCAATTGTCTCTTTTTGTAACCTGCTGATTCTTATCACAAGCTTAGCTATGGTTGTTTCTGGATGATGGAAGTTGTTTTTCTTTTTGCTGTTGTGGCCATGTGACACACATGATGTGACTGAAACCCTAACATTGGCACATAACTGTGAAACTAGAAGATTATGGTGATCTTGAAGGTGGATAGTCTTCAGAATCCTGCATGTTGAGAGTGGATTCTCCTAAAATAAATCAATTCAGTTATTTAATTATTATTACCATACTGCTCATTTAGTATTACTCATTCAATTCACTAACACTCAATACTAATTTATAGGTGACATTGTAAAAGGAAGATCTGCCTATTTCAACTATTTATTTTTATCATAACTGCATCAAAAATAGAGTAACCATAGAATAACAACTATATTTTTTTTGTTCAAAGATGAAATTCAGGTATAGGCCACAAGAAAGACAGGCAGTCATTAAAGAAGTATGAAATAAAAAAGCTTACCAACATGAAGATCCCTCATGTTCAGATATGTTCCTTTCATCATCTTCATCACAGCTTCCTCCTGAGAGAGAACGCATCGCATGATGTTGTTTCATTTGGGCAACCAGGTCTTGCATTTCTGTGTTGCACTATTTGCATTGTGCACACATACCTGTCTTATCCTTAAGTAGATTCCCAAACTGGGTCTCTTATGGCCTGCTGCCATTATAGGTTTTCCCTTCTAGTGAGAGAATGGTATGGTAGATCTCAAATCAATGAAGGCTACACTCAGAAAGATCTGAAGATTTCTGGAATATGCTACTCAAACAGTTTCACTTTTGTTTCTACTGCCTGTCCTTCCTTTCATTCATTCATTTATCTCCAGACTTCTCTTTGTCCAGATCTATTCTGCCCCAACAATCTTCTATTCATTGAATTTTTTGAAACTTTGCACTTTAGAGAGAGGTAAGAAATTGACTGTGTACACAAATTGCAGACGAACAGTAAGGATGAGGTCTGTTATAATTATATCTCACATTTATGTAGGTATGTATTTATTTATTTAAAACATTTTGCTGTTAACAAGCATGTTATCTCTTGAGACACAAATCCACAGTTTGAGAACTTCAAAACTAAGCAGCTCTGATGGTATCTTCTAGACCAGCGGTTCCCACCACCTGCTCTTGGGTATGCCTGTGGCCTTTCCTGGCCTTGGTGGCCACTATGTGGCCGTAGACGGCCACGTTCCTCCGCCTGGTGCAGAGATCATGGAAGTTGGGGGCCTCCCCCCAAACCTCAATGAGGTCCATGATCTCCACACTAGTCCATGAGGGCGTGCGCTGTCTACGGCCCCTGGCTGGCCCTTGGGTGCTGGGGGACTGGGTGGGGGATGGCTGGCTGCCGCTGGCTGCCCGGCTCGTGGTGGGGACACTGGGTCAAGGGCAGAGACTGCTGACAGGCCTGGCTCTGGCAAGTGCCGTCTGACCAGAGTCTACCCCTTTAAGGGCCCCGGGGCTGGGGGAGAGGAGAAGAGTTTTCCTGGTTTGGCCACCAGGGGGAACTGGGAAGGGCTGGAGGCCCCCTAATTTGAAATAAGTGTCTACACAGCACTTATTTTGAATTAGCTATTTCAAATTAGGTGTTATATCTCGGAGAATGAGGTTTACCTAATTCGAAATAAGGGCTCCATTATTTCGAATTTATTTCGAAATAGCGGTTTGTATGTGTAAACAGCTATTAAAGTTAATTCAAAATATCTGTTATTTTGAATTAAGTCTGTAATGTAGATATACCCTTACCCTGTGAGGCTCTTTTAGTGGCTAAAGATCCTGCAAACTCACAGGAAATTCCACCCTGAGTCCTAGCAATTGGGTAAGGCTGGGCATGTAAATTAATAGGGTTATACCTTGAGACGTAGGAACTGGGTAAAGGTGTGCGTCCCTAAAGTGTGGAAGCGATAGAGAAATTTGTGCGGGTAATGGGGGGATTGAGCCCACTTCCCCCAAACGAACGTCCAACCCTCTGAGGTGGAGGTGGAGGGCTGATCAGCAGGGGTAGGGCCAGAGACTGCAGGTGGTATGGTGGGGGGGGGTTAGGAGGTAAGGGAACAATGGGGGGCAGAGAATCCGCCCACGGGGTGAGCCCTCTCCCTCGCCCAGTGGTAAAGACACCACTCTCTCCTCCTTCGGCCCCATTAAATCAGGTTAGATAAAGCCAGGGCCCGCCTGCTCATCAGGGAATGCTGGGAGGGAGTGCCCCCGGTGCCCAAGCAGAGCCATTATCAGTAGAAAGAGGGGCAGCCACAGAGGCCAGATTATCAGGGGGGCTGGCAGTGTTGGGGCCAGTGCCCTTCCTGGCTGCAAAGGTCCTGGATGCCTCCTTGGACTAGGCCAGGGGGCAGTCCCTCTGGACATACCCCGTCACCTGACAGAGGAAGCACTGGGTCTCTCCTGAGGAGATGGCATTTGCAACTTTACTTGCCGGCAGAAGGACAGAACATGACGGAGGGTGGTGTCCTTGCAGCGGGAGAGGGCTGATGGTGGAAATAAGTTTCCCCAGGGAGGAGAGGACAGGTAACAAGGCAGCATTGGGATGAAGGGTGGGACAGAAGTGAGGACCATCCACACGCTCAGATCCTCCAGAGGTTTGAGGTGCACATGCATACCCTTCACCACCAGACCCCTCTCCACTGTCTCCTCGGTGGCAGTCTCCAAGTCAAGGAAGGACACCACCTTGCCGTGCATTTTGTAGGCCACCACCATGGCCAAGGACCCCACCATCCTCACCAACGCCCACACGTACGCTGTGCTTCCTGATCAGGATGGGGAAGGGTCCCTGGCAACCAGGGATGGAACTGCAGGCAGCAGTCAGGTCAGAGGATGCAGCAGCATGCAGGGGGAGGGGCACCTGGACATATGCTCTGGGGGTTGCAGGTGGAATGCCCCCAGAGCTGGTGAGGGGAACAGCAGGGGTCAGAGGGGTCACGGCAGGTGTTAGAGTCACGGTGGGCAGGGCGGCTATGGCAGCAATGGAATCTGGACCGGGGTCGGGAGGTCAGCCGTGGGGTCTTTGGGGCCATTGTCAGTGGGGGTTGGGGGAAGGGACAGGGACCTTCCATCACAGGGGAAGGGGTTGGAGGAGGCACAGTTAGTGATGGAGAGGGGTCAACCACTCCTCCCCACCATGCAGCAGGCAAGGAGGAGGGTGTCAATGGAAGGGAAGGATAAGGAGGGAAGAAGGGGGCTGGGCTAACCACTCCTTCCTGCTGAAACAGAGGCAGGGGAGGAGGCACTAAGTTGAGGGGGGCAACTGAGGGACAGGGAGCCTGCCACCACTCCTCCCTGCAAGGCTGGAGGCAGAGGAGGAGGGCGCTAGGAGAGAGGGGCACAGATGCAAGAGGTGGATACACAATTTGGGTAGGGGGGGAAGAAACCACTCCCTAAAGCATATGCAGGGAGAGAGTGTGCCACCACCCCAGGAGCACAGATGTTAGAAAGCTCAGTCCCAGAAAACAACCCCCCTCCACAAGTCCAAATGATGGGCCTCTTCTTCTTCCTCCTTGATGGGGTGCAAGTGTTGTTGCAGCAGCAGCAGGAGGGCAGCAGTCAATTGAGGGGGGACCTCTAAAAGGTGGGTGCTGGTGGGGGGTCTTCTTCCCCTCTCCCTCTGAGGGTGGGGAGCGGGCAGAAAAGGTTGTGGGTGGCAGTAGCAACAGTGCTGGGAGGGAGAGGCTGGCAGGCAAGCAAGTAGGCAGCCACAGGGGAGAGCTAGGCAAGAAGGGCTCCAGCCAGCAGCGGCAGCAGAAGCAGTAGAGGGAAGGAAGGGTGCTGCAGAGCACAGAACGGGAAGGAGCAGCTACCACATCCTCCTTCTCCTGCAGTGGAGAGGAGAGTAGCTACCCACTGATCCAGAGGAAGAGGAACCCCTCTCTGAGCCCTAGTGGGCTGAGCCCAGTCCTGCCCTTTAACTCCCCGGAAGCCAAATAGTATAAAGGCCCAGCCCAGGAGCTCAGTAGAGGCCAACTGCCGGAAGAGTCAGAGGCCTGCCCTAAGTTCCTGAGCAGGGAACCTTGCTGAGACTCAGAACTGGCTCCCACACCACCCTGCCGGAGGGTACGGACTCCAGCAACCCTGAGAACCTGCAGCAACTGTGGAATGAGAGAGATGTTGAGAGGGAGTTAAGAAGTGGCCCAGGGGAAGCCAACAACTGACCTCATTGTCCTGTAGTGTGTCAGCGTGTTGCAGGATGCATCCCCACTGACACCAGAGGCAGGCTGGCAGCCAAGCCTGCCACTGCTAGGGCCCTGGGCCGGGACACAGCAGAGCAGGGAGGACCTGCGTTGCCTCTGCCACCCCACACACTGGATGGCAGTCTCTCCTTCACCTGCCAGAGATTTAGTGTTTGTTTGCCTGCCCTGCTCTGCACCTGGGCCTGGGCCTACTTAAATTATGACCTGCATTTGCTTGACTGCCCCACCCTGAACCAGGGCCTGGGCCTAGCTTGAACTAGGTGTGTTTGCTTGCCTCACCCTGTACTAAGGGCTGGGCTCACCTAGGGTATGTCTACACTACCACCCTAGTTCGAACTAGGGTGGTTAATGTAGGCAACCGGAGTTGCAAATGAAGCCCGGGATTTGAATTTCCCAGGCTTCATTTGCATGTTGCTGGGCGCCGCCATTTTTAAATGTCCGCTAGTTCAGACTCCGTGCCCGCGGCTACACGCGGTACCAAGTAGGTAGTTCAGATTAGGCTTCCTATTCCAAACTACCGGTACACCTCGTTCCATCAGTGTAGGATTAGGAAGCCAAATCCGAACTACCTAGTTTGTGCCGTGTGTAGCTGCGGGCCGGGAGTCTGAGCTAGCGGACATTTAAAAATGGCGGCGCCCAGTTTATGCAAATGAAGCCCGGGAAATTCAAATCCCGGGCTTCATTTGCAACTCTGGTTGCCTATATTAACCACCCTAGTTCGAACTAGGGTGGTAGTGTAGACATACCCTTAGAGACTAGCACTCTGTGTGCCTGCCCTGCCTTGTACTTGGGGCCTAGGCTTCAAGTGTCCCACTGGGCATTGGTTTATGGGCCTGAATACAGGACTGAGCCAAGTGGCTTACACTGAAGTTATGGATTTGCGCTATGCATTTGTATCTCAAATATGTATTTTAGTCCTTCATGACATCTCAGAGGGTATGTTTACACTACAGCGCTATTTCAAATTAACTTAATTTGAAATAGTTAATTCAAATTAAACTAATTCAAAACACATCTAGACACAAAATCTATTTCGAAATAGCATTTTGCCATTTCAAAATAGTGTGTCCACACTGATTGGATGCTGCGTCACATTTAAGGGCAGCTGAAACCAGTTCCAGCAGGGCATCAGGTCAGTAGGGGTATGTCTACATTACCCCGCTAGTTCGAACTAGCGGGGTAATGTAGGCATATCGCACTTGCAAATGAAGCCCGGGATTTGAATTTCCCGGGCTTTATTTGCATAAGCGGGGAGCCGCCATTTTTAAAACCCCACTGGTTCGAACCCCGTGCAGCGCGGCTACACGGGGCACGAACTAGGTAGTTTGAACTAGGCTTCCTAGTTCGAACTACCGTTACTCCTCATTCCACGAGGAGTAATGGCAGTTCGAACTAGGAAGCCTAGTTCGAACTACCTAGTTTGTGCCCCGTGTAGCTGCGCTGCACGGGGTTCGAACCAGTGGGGTTTTAAAAATGGCGGCTCCCCGCTTATGCAAATAAAGCCCAGGAAATTCAAATCCCAGGCTTCATTTTCAAGTGCGATATGCCTACATTACCCTCCTAGTTCGAACTAGGAGGGTAGTGTAGACATACCCTAGTTGCTTTATGTGGCTGCTGTCTAAGGCTCTCTGAGGCTCGTGCTTAAGGGGATCCCCTGGACAGACTTTTGTCAGCTTTCCCGCTTGCTTGCCTACCTCGCTGAGGGACAGCAAAGCATTTTCCTCTCCGCCCGCTTTGGTCACTCTCATTTGGGACACCACAGCACTTGACACCATGAAGCCAGAGCTGCCCCATGGCACTCTGGTGCTCATTTTGAACGTCTTGCTGCAAGACTGGCAGCAATTGCTGGAGGCTTCCTGGCAGCATCTGCTGCAGGCCAGCGCCCTGCCCCTCCCCTGTCCTTCCTGGGGGCGATGGAGGAACCACAGCAGTGCCTGGATGCCAGCGTGCCCTGCCACATCTGGCATCTGGGCACCAGCAGTGACTGGTGGGACCACATCGTCCTGGAGTGCTGGGGAAACCAACAGTGGACCCAGAACTTCAGGATGAAGAACACTTTCCTGGAGCTCTGCGAGTGGCTTGCCCCTGCTCTGCGGTGACGGGACACTCTCCCCGCATGGGGCCCGCCATTCCCCTCCACAAGCGAGTGGCCATTGCCCTGTGGAAGTTCTCCACGCCAGACAACTATTGATCCATCGGGAACCAGTTCGGCATGGGGAAATCCACCGTCGGAGCAGTGCTCATGCAGGTACGGCACTCACCGGCCACTGGGCTGGCGGGGAGAGGGATGGTAAGGAGGGGATGGGCTGCCCCAGGGAAAACGGGGGGAGGGGAAGGAGGCAAAAGTGCCCTGCACGGGAGGGTTTGGTCTGTCCCAGCTGTACTACACACCACCCACGGTGGCCAGGATTGCAGTGGGGGTTGCTTCTGGGAGTGGGGAGTGGGGCAGTGCCAGGGAACAAACACTCCCAGCTACGTGGACACCCCAGTGACCCTCAGTTTTCTGTGCATCTCTGCAGGTGGTCAAGGCCATCAACCGGGTGCTGCTCCACAGGGTCATCCACCTCACTGTCCTGGACACAGTCATCCAGGGATTTGGCACCCTGGGCTTCCCCAACTGCAGGGGGGGGGTGATTGACGGGATGCACATCCCCATCTGTACCCTGGGACACCAAGCCTCCCTGTATATTAACAGGAAGGGGTACATCTCAATGATCCTGCCGGCCGTGTCTGACCACCGGGGTCAGTTCACGGACATTAATGTGGGCTGGTCCTGCAAGGCACATGATGCGCAGGTGTTCCACAACTCCTCTGTGTGCCAGAGGCTGCACACCAGGACCTTCTTCCCCTACCGCAACATCAGGGTCAGGGACGTGAACATGCCTGTCTGCCTGGTGGGAGATGCGGCCTACCCCCTACAGCCCTGTCTGATGAAGCCATACACGAGGTACCTCAACCCCTCCCAGCAGGCCTTCAATGCCAGGCTCACCAGGGCCCGCATTGTGGTGGAGGGGGCCTTCGGATGCCTAAAAGCCCACTTCAGATGCCTCCTCACCCGCCTCAACCTCGCCAACCACAATATCCCTCCCAAGGTGGTAGCATGTTGTGTGCTGCACAATTTATGTGAGAGGAAGGGTGAGGCTTTCCTACCAACCTGGATGGCTGAGGCAGAACACTTAGCTGGCCAGTACGTGCCATTTTTCTGACAAAACCCTATAGTGTAAACATACAGACAAGTTTGTCCGGATGGGAACGAAGAGCTGGCTTTTTGTTAACCACTGTGGCGCTACAATTGCCCTTTTATTAATATTTTGTGTGATGGTTGCCATGCTTTATGACGTGGCTTATGAATATAAATTTGCATAACTTGAAGACACTTTAGACAAAATACCTCATGTAACCTATCAATTTAATGTTACAGTGTGCTGCATCTGTATAGCCTATTTTGGTGCAGGTATCATTCTTGTATGCTCATTATGGTAAGAATGTGCTTACAATAAGATTTTCAGTGAAATTAGAACTAGCTATGCATTTTCTTTTCATTTTAACTTAGTAACTTACTTTGATCTGTCTGTTTTCACTTGCAACCATTTACATCCTATTGTTTGTACTTAATAAAAACACTTATTTTCTTTCAGGTCCAGTATAAATACTGGAAATACAAGAATACAAGAAAGATGTGGAGAAATTGGAGAGGGTCCAGAGAAGAGCAACAAGAATGATTAAAGGTCTAGAGAACATGACGTATGAAGGAAGGCTGAAAGAATTGGGTTTGTTTAGTTTAGAAAAGAGAAGTTCGGGGGGGGACATGATAGCAATTTTCAGATATCTAAAAGGGTGTCATAAGGAGGAGGGAGAAAACTTGTTCATCTTGGCCTCTGAGGATAGAACAAGAAGCAATGGGCTTAAACTGCAGCAAGGGAGGTTTAAGTTGGACATTAGGAAAAAGTTCCTAACTGTCAGGGTAGTCAAACACTGGAATAAATTGCCCAGGGAGGTTGTGGAATCCCCATCTCTGGAGATATTTAAGAGTAGGTTAGATAAATGTCTATCAGGGATGGTCTAGACAGTATTTGGTCCTGCCATGAGGGCAGGGGACTGGACTCAATGACCTCTTTAGGTCCCTTCCAGTCCTAGTATTCTGATTCTATGATTCTGTGATTGCATCATTAGTTTGGTTAAGTCCATGGCTACATCTATGCTGCAGGCTTCTTGAGCAAGAAGGCTATGTCTATACTCGCGGCTTCTTGCGCAAGTATGACCGTTCTTGCACAAGAATCTGCAGAGCGTCCACACTGACCGCCTGCTCTTGCGCAAGTAAATTTACAGTATGGCATGGTAAGAGGGGGCTCCTTGCGCAAGAGCTAAGCTCTTTTTTGACAGGTGTAATCCCTCTTGCGCAGGAGCTCTTGCGCAAGAGGGCAGTGTGGTCGCTCAGCAAGGATTTCTTGCGCAAAAAAGCCCTATGGCTAAAATGGCCATCAGAGCTTTCTTGTGCAAGAGAGCATCCACACTGCCATGGGCGATCTTGCGCAAAACACAACTCCCACATGGCAGTGTGGACGTTTTCTTGCGCAAGAGTTCTTGCACAAGAACACTTGCGCAAGATGTTCTTGCGCAAGAAGCCACGAGTGTAGACATAGCCGAACTGTTTTGCGCAAAAGTTCTTCTGCAAAAGGTCTTCCACAAGAGTGTGTCCACATTGCCATGTTCTTTTGCACAAGAGATGTGCTTTTGCGCAAGAGCATACATGGCAGTGTGGCCGCTCTCTTGCGCAAAAAAAGCTCTGATGGCCATTTTAGCCATAGGGGTTTCTTGTGCAAGAAATTCATGTTGCCTGTCTACACTGCCTTCTTATGGAAGAGGTCTTGCACAAGAGGGCTTATTCCTTATGGGGAGAGGAGTAACTCTTTCAGAAGAAGCCCTGTTTTCCGATGCTGTACTGTAAATTTACTTGCGCAAGAACAAGCGTGCAGTGTAGACGCTCTGCAACTTTTTGCACAAGAACAGCCATTCTTGTGCAAAAAGCCTGCAGTGTAGACGTAGCCCATGTGTATTCTTCATTTCTTGTTTGCTTGCATAACTATAGGTATAGTCTGTCTATCCCTTTTGAATCAGAAAGATATGGCTGTAAAAGTGGGTGGGAAGAAGAAAAGTAGGTGAGCAAACTCAGACAAGGTTAATTGAGGCTGGATGAAAATCTGGTCCTGAATCACTTCCACACTTTAAACTTTGTTTGCAACATTCCTTTTTCTCCTTGAGTGACTTGTTCTACAAAAAGCCTTTCTGATGCTTTCGGGAGGGGCAGGGCATACATTAAAAAATTGTATAGCTCTGCATTCTATTCAAGGCTGTGCTTACTGTCTGCAGGCAGGAGAAATCAACTGATTAGATTGACTAATGAGAACCAGAAGCAAAGAATGTAACAAAATAATTTACTGCTTGGAACTGACAAATATCCTCACTTTATTAACATATGATTTTTGAAAAAAGATTTGCACTTCTTAATGCTGTTTCAGTTTTGCAGTGAGACACTACAGTGCCTGAATTATTGTTTATTAAGCCTTGTGTTGAGAGTTACTTTCCGTTTGATAAATTTCTCGTTGTACTTTCCATCTGTGGCCTGATCCTTAACAACTCATGAGTCATGAAGGGGCTTGGTAACTGGTGCTCCATTTGGTGTTGCTTATTTAAAAAATCCCAGCTTGACCTTGAATTTATGGCCTAATCCTGCAAGATTCTGAGCTCCTTCTGAAAGTTGGTGATGGCACTAAACTCCCATCCCTTCTGAATACGGACGCTAACCTTTGTGAACCTTGGTGCATGAGTAAAAATGGTTCAAGATTGCAAGAGAGTTTGCAAATCCTTTGTCTATGGCTCTTGAGCTGACAAAGTCAAAGATGAGTTGCCTTGTGCCTTCAGTCCCAATGCATTGGTGGTACTGTACAGGCAATAAAAAAGAACCAGGTCTTGCAGTACTCTGCTCAGTTTTCACTCCCTGTGTGTATGGTCTGCAGTATTTGACCCTGCAATAACAAACCATATGTAACATCCGACACCCTTCCTCCTGACTTCAGTTGGACTATTCAGCTATGTCTACATTGGTGCGATCTTGCGCCAAAGTGGCTGCTTTTGTGCAAAAACATGCTGCCTGTCTACACTAGCAGGGAGTTCTTGCGCAAGAACACTGACGTTCTAATGTGTGAAATCAGTGCATCTTGCGCAAGAGCTATGATGCTCCCGCTCAGGAATAAGCTCTCTTGCCCAACTGTTCTTGCGCAAGAACAGTGTAGACAGGCAACATGAATTTCTTGCGCAAGAAAGCCCGATGGCTAAAATGGCCATCGGAGCTTTCTTGCGCAAGAGAGCGTCTACACTGGCACGGATGCTCTTGCGCAAAGGCACATGCCAGTGTAGACGCTCTCTTGCGCAAATACTTTAACGCAAGAACTCTTGCATTAAAGAGTATTTGCGCAAGATCATGCCAATGTAGACGTAGCCTACATGGAGTAAAGGTGTCAGAATTTAGCCCTACATCATACTCTACATAGCTCATTATTTAATAATATATTAACATGATGCTATGAAAAGTGGCCATGTTAAAACTGGAACTTTCTGCTCCTTCTACGTGTGTTCAGCTTCTGCCTGCATACCCTTGTGAGAAAAAAAACCTGTTTTGTTTTTCTTTGACCACTGTAAGCCCTGCAGAGTCAATATAGTGAGGTGAGTCAGCAGGATTCTCTTCCTGCTTCTGTAACACCAACAGATTTGATTACTGTGTTCCAGTTCATATCACCCTATGCAAACCCACGGAAGACAGCATCTTGGGTTTGGTGTCACAGGCAATAAATGCAGGCTCACAGAAGCATTATTCCTAGTGAATGTGATTGAAAAGGAAAGACTCAGGCTGATTCCCTTGTCCCAAAGAGACTTGTCAGAGCTTGTCATTCAAAAACAATTGTTACATCTAAAGTGGCTGGACACTGGGGAGCCATGGAAAGACAGTAACACTAGACCGCACTGTGGATTTTTGCTATCAATTTACAGATTCAGAACAGGGTCCTCCAGAAAAATGAGACAAGACTGCATAATTCTAATGTAATAAGATAAAATCAATCAGAAAAGGACTTTATTAATGCTCCTTCCAAATTTACATAACCTGTTATCATAGGCTACGTCTATATTGGCAAGATTTTGCACAAATACTCTTTAACGCAAGAGTTTTTGCGTTAGAGTATTTGAGTAAGAGAGCGTCTACACTGGCGTGTGCCTTTGCGCAAAAGATGTGCTTTTGCACAAGAGCATCCGTGCCAGTGTAGATGCTCTCTTGCACAAGAAAGCTCCGATGGCCATTTTAAACATTGGGCTTTCTTGCGCAAGAAATTGATGGTGCCTGTCTACACTGGCTTCTTACGCAAGAACAGTTGCACAAGAGGGCTTATCCCTGAGCGGGAGCATCAGAGTATTTGTGCGAGAAGCACTGATTTTATACATTAGAATGTCAGTGTTCTTGCGCAAGTACTTGCGGCCAGTGTAGACAGATGGCAAGATTTTGCGCAAAAGTGGCTGCTTTTGCGCAAAATCTTGCCAATGTAGACGTAGCCATAGTGTCTGGAATGGCTCACAGTTGAATGCCTGCCTCAGGGCAGACACCCCAAACTGCTGGAATGTTCTATAATTAGACTTCCCCAAGCCAGTAACAAATAGGAATGCCAGGATCACTGTCACAGTCTTGCCATGGAGTCATAGACAATCCCTATAGGTTCTCCAGCCTATCTTGCCACACAGAGACATGGGGCTTAGCAATAAATGCTCACTTACACCAAAAATTACACAATATTCAGTTTGCTTCCAGTCTCAAGAAAGGAGTCACTTACTCCAGATCAGTTGTTACCCTAGATCTTGCACAAAGGAAAATGCCTGTAGCTAATCCTGTAATAAACCATCCAAAGGTTTATTAACTAGGACAAAGAAAGAGTGTTATTTACAGGTTAAAGGGGGCAAACATATACACACCAATTAATTACAAACCAGATCCTAAGAGTGACAGACTTGTAGGCTACGTCTATATTGGCAAGATTTTGCGCAAATACTTTTAATGCAAGAGTTTTTGCGTTAAAGTATTTGCGCAAGAGAGCGTCTACACTGGCATCTGCCTTTGTGCAAGAGATGTGCTTTTGCACAAAAGCAGCCATGCCAGTGTAAATGCTCTCTTGTGCAAGAAAACTCTTATGGCCATTTTAGCCATCAGGCTTTCTTGCGCAAGAAATTCATGTTGCTTGTCTACACTGGCCTCTTGCGCAAGAACAGTTGCGCAAGAGGGCTTATTCCTGAGCGGGAGCATCATAGTTCTTGCACTAGAAGCACTGATTTCACACATTAGAACGTCAGTGTTCTTGCGCAAGAACTCCCCACCAGTGTAGACAGGCAGCATGTTTTTGCGCAAAAGCAAATGCTTTCACGCAAAATCATGCCAATGTAGACACAGCTGTAGTGATCTATCAATTGAAAGTGTCTTTCACGGCATTCCCAGGAGATTTCTGGATTTAGTTTGGTTTCTCTGGTCTTGTGAGTGTTCAACAGCAATCCTGTGACTTTATTTTATGTCCTTCATTCAGCTTCCATATCCATATGTAAACAGAAAGAGAAACAAAAAAACAAGACTATGTAGCACTTTAAAGACTAACAAGATGGTTTATTGGGGAAGCTATCTTTGTAATGGGTAAGGTAATTAATGTATTTGTTTAGACCTAGGTGTAACGTGTCAAATTAAAGCATGAATGACAGTTCAGAGGATTCTCTTTGAAGTCTAGTGTTAAAATGTCTTTGAAGCAAGATGTAGGTAATCAAGTCGTTGAGACAATGCCCTTTCTGGTTGAAATGGCAAGAAACTGTTTTTTCTTTGTGATCCTGTCTAATATCTGTTTTGTGTGCATTGATTCTTTAGCAAAGTGTCTGAGACGTTTGTCCAATGTAGATAGCAGACGGCTACCTTTGGCACATGATAGCATAAATTATATTTATGGATGAGCAGGAATATGTGTTCTTGATCTTATAACTGAATTGGTTAGGTCCAATAATGGTATCAGCAGAGTGAATATGTGGACAAAGCTAGCAACAGGGTTTGTTGCAAGGGAAGGTTCCAGGGTTGGTATTAGTGTGGTATGTCCTGTGGTTGCTGGTAAGAATCATCTTGAGGTTAGGTAGTTGTCAGTATGAGACTATGGGTCTGTCTCCCAGAGTTTAGTATCCTGTTCCAGTATAGGTTGTAGTTTATTGATAATGTGTTGGATGGGTTTAAGTTGGGGGCTGTAGGTGATGACAAGTGGTGTTCTACTGTTGGTTTTAAATAAATTAATGGAGAATGCCTATCTCCTAGGACTGGAAGATCCTCAAGTCCAGTCCCCTGTCTTCACAGCAGAACCTGTACTATGCCTGACATTTTTGCCTCAAAGGGCCTCTGCAAGGATTGAGCTCACAACCCTGGGTTTAATAGACCACTGCTCAAACCACTGAGGTACCCCTCCCACTGAGCTCCCTTGGGTCTGTCTTGAAGTAGATGGTTTCTAGGTATTCGTCTGGCTCTCAATTTGTTTTTTTATTTTTCCATCGGGCTTTCTTGCACAAGAAATTAACTTGTCTGTCTACACTGGCCCTCTTGCGCAAGAATACTTGTGCAAGAGGGCTTATCCCTGAGTGGGAGCATCAGAGTATTTGCGCAAGAACCATTGATTTTGTACAGTACAAAGTCAGTGTTCTTGCGCAAATACTCATGGCCAGTTTAGATAGGCAGCAAGATTTTGCACGGAAGCAGCCACTTTTGTGCAAAATCTTGCCAGTCTAGACGGACCCTGTTGCTGTGGGGGCCTGACACTATACTGCTAAGCTACTAGCAGAGCAACTTGCGGGGACTACCAGCAAGTGCAGGCAGACAGCAGAGTGGTTTGCAGGGACGACCAGCAGGTGCAGGTGGCCAGCAGAGCGGCTGGTGGGGATGACTGGTGGGCACAGGTGGCCAACAGAGCGGCTGGCAGGGACGACGTGTGGGCGGCCGGTAGGAGCGGCAGCAGGCAGCCAGGGGAGCAGCTGCAGGAGCAACCAGCTGGCAGCCAGGGACGTGGACCGAGATGGCTGACAGAGCAGGACAGTTCATGGGACAGCTGAGGTGGCTCATGGGACAGCAGGTGGAGTGGGGCAGAGTGACTCATGTTGATGGCGGCAGCAGAACCCTACAGAGAAGCAGAGCCATCGGTGGACCATGTAAGATATATCAACCCCCGTCCTCCTCCAGGTTGGGTTGGTAAAACCCTGCCGGGTGAACTTTTGAACCCTGGGGTGGTACTGACCCGGGGCAGAGACTTTTGGGGTGTCAGACTTTGGGACTTTGGGTGATTTTTGGGTTGCTGGACTCAAGAGACTCTTGGGGTGTTGGACTTTTGGGGAATGGGGGAGATTCACGGCTGAGGGGTGGGTCTTTGCTCACGTTTGGTCTATGAATCCGAGTTGTAGTGTTTTCCCTATTTAATGGTGAGATCAGTTACCTCATGGTATTAAAGCAGTGGTCCCCAACACGGTGCCCGCAGGTGCCATGGCGCCCGCAGGGGCATTCGTGTGCGCCTGCTAAGTGCTCGGGGCTGGCCTGGCCCTGGGCATGTGGCGCCAGAGCCGGCCCCGGGCGCATGGCGCACGGTGAGCGCTGGCCCCGGGAGTGCCGCGAATTGGCCACCCGCACTCTGGGTGCGCGGTGCTTGGAGAAGGCGCTGGCCACGGGCGCACGGCACTTGGGGGGGAGCTCCAGCCCCGGGCGCATGGCACTTGGGGGGGGCAGCCCTGGGCACGTGATACTTGGGGGGGGCACCAGCCCCAGGCGCACGGCGCTTGGGGCGGGGGGGAACACCAGCCCGGGCGCGCGGCTCTTGGAGGTGGCCCCACCCCCGGGCGCGCTTATATGGGGGGCCCACTGTATTAAAGGTTGGGGACCACTGTATTAAAGATTAGCTGCTATACCGAGGCTCTGTGCTTGCGAGAGGGGAAGAATTGCCTCTTTGAGGTGCTCAGGGGTGTATGTAAGATTTCCCAGGTCACTGGGAGGGGGCTCGAGCCGGTGCTGTATTACCTTGTTGGGAGGAGACCCCTAGATACTGAACCCGGCCCTTACTGCTATTAACTTGACCTGGCAGAAGGGTTACACATATGGTGAGCTTTCTTGCACCTAGTATTTCCATGGCATGATAGGGCAGTTAACCAATCCTTCGTATTATGATCATCATGATGTTCCTTGAAGACTCATCTGACTTTTTCTGGATGGGCAAGGGGGATTGGGACGATGATTCCCATGTTTCAGTTCATACGTTCAGAACAAACATTTTCAATAATGAAGCAAAACTTACATATTTCCTTATAGCCTGGAACACTGACATTACAACTGAGATTAATGCCTGAAGCTACTTACAAGCATTTCATAGGGTTCAAATAGTAAATTCACTTTTATAAGACTATGTTGAGCAGAACCAACATATATGTGAAGTAGGCTGGTTTCCTGCTATGAATTTGTTAGTTCTTAGCTAATGCCTACAGTGTCACAGCTATATTTATATATTGTAATGAATATATTACAGTGCGGCCGTCTATACGCTGATCTGTTGGCTGGGGAAGCCTTTGCCGATTGATCCTGTAAACCTCATTTCACGAAGCATAAGGGATTGGTCGGCAAAGGCTATCCAAGCTGACAGATCCCCTCTAGACTGCCTCACTGTGATGCATCAGCTGATCGTCGGCACAGCATGGCGGCCATGTTTATTTTAATGAAGCAGGGTTTATTTAAATCCCCACTTCTTTGCCTATGCCGGGTAAACTAGTTTAGATGACTCCATCAATGGAGCCATGTATTCTAGACATACCCCAAAAAATGGAATTTTCAAAGTGACTTGGGAAATGAGGAGTTCTATTGTAGAGTGGAAAATAGAACTTAGCTTTTGGCTGCTTGCAGTAGGGAGGGCAATTCAACAGATGGCCCATTTGTTTGCAGCTCACAGTGTGGTTTGGGTTTACAGTGCAGTTTGGGTCGATAAGTGTTTTAGTAATTACATTCCTGGACTCTTGTGAAGCCAAAACAAAAAAGTAGTCAATATAATGATCTTCTGTTGAGATGTGTTTTAGTAGTTAAATTCCTGGACTGTCATTGCTCATTAAAAGTGCTGTCATTTGGGTGGAAATAGGGTAAATATTGCATTTTATTAATGTCAGCAGAACTGACTTAAATGGGGCCTGCATGTTGTGTAGTCTCACCTTAAGCATTCTATTCATGCCTGTCAGTATGAAAGAAGCTATTTCCATGTATATGCAAGCACACTTAAGTTGTGGCCCTTGGCATGTGCTGTGAGTATTATTGTGACCCCCAGGGCTTCCAAAGTTGAGTAGCCCTGCAGTAGAGTGTTCAACCCACATTTGTCCCTAAGGATAATGGAGGTCAGATGGTCCAATTAAACCACCTATTATGCTAAAAGCTGGGGAATTATGGCTGAGAGCATTCCTTAGGGGAAGCTCACCTTTGCAGGAACAGGGAGGAACCAGTAGGGGAAGTAGAGGTGGGTGACAACCTGGGAAGCAGTGATCATGAGATGGTAGATTTCAGGATCCTGACCAAAGGAAGACAGTAGAGTAGCAAAACACACACCCTGGATTTCAGAAAAGCAGACTTTGATTCCCTCAGAAAACTGATGGGCAGGATTCCCTGGGATGCTAACATGAAAGGGAAAGGAGTCCAGGAGAGCTGGCAGTATTTTAGAGAAGCCTTATTAAAGGCACAGGAAGAAACCATTCTGATGCACAGTAAGAAAAGCAAATATGGTAGGACAGATTGGCTTACTGGAGAAATCCTTGGTGAGCTTAAACACAAAAAGGAACCTTTCAAGACACGGAAACTTGGACAGATGACTAGGGAAGAGTATAAATATATTTCTCGAGAATGCAGGGGAGTTATCAGGAAGGCAAAAGTACAATTGGAATTGCAGCTAACAAGGAATGTGAAGGATAACAAAAAAGGTTTCTACAGGCATGTTAGCAATAAGAGGGTGATCAGAGAGGGCATGGGGCCCTTACTGGATAAGGGAGGTCATCTAGGGTACGTCTAGACTACATGCCTTTTTCGACAGAGGCTTTTTTGAAAGTATCTTTCGAAAAAGCTTATTTAAAAAAAGAGTGTCTAAATTGCACTAAGCAGATCAAAAAAGCGATCCGCTTTTTTGAAAAAGAGCGTCCAGACTGCCTGGATGCTCTGTTGAAAAAAGGGCATCTGAAAGCATTTCTGCCAGGGCATGGGGGCAGCCTTTACTTCCGGGTCCTGCAGCATGCTCTTTGCAGAGACAAATGCTTTAAGGGATCCTCCTGAACAGCTGTTGCTCTACTCCTGCTTCTGGCTTGCCTACCTCCTAGAGGGACAGCAAAGCTTCTGCAGTGCTTGCTTTGAGTGCCCTGCTTTGTGGGACTCCACAGCATTTTGTTTCCTGGTTGGTTTTTGTGCTTTCAATTGTTTTTTTTCCATGGAGCTGGAGCTGCCCCTGGGCAGGCGATGGCCCCACACTGTGATGCTGGAAGTTCTGCTGCATCTTCATGATACCATCATCATGTCCATGGCAGAGCTGGATTCAGAGCCCAGCTTTGAGCTCCTCACTCAGGCTGCAGCCCCACTGCCCTTGCCACCTAACTTATTCCTGGAGAGGTGAGTTTGGAGGCTGGACACCAGGTCAGACTGGTGGGACCATCTTGTTAGGGAGTAGTGGAACGACGAGGCTTGGCTCCAAAACTTCCATATAGGGAAGTCCATGTTCCAGGAGCTGTGTGCCTGCCCTACAACACCAGGCCTGCCATCCCCCTGGAGAAGCGGGTTGCTATTGCTTTCTGGAACCTGGCCACCCCCACAGCTACCGCTCAGTGGGACATCAGTTTGGCGTGGGGAGGTCTACTGTTGGGGCTGTCTTGATGATGGTAAGTCACTCTCTGGGGACAGTCCATGAGGGGTGTGGATAAGGGGGATGGTCAGGACCAGGCAGAGGGAATGGGGTAGGCGTGGTAGAAGCCCTCCTGGCCTCACCCTACAGGGGTGCGGGGGGGGAGGGAGGGTTGCCTGAGGGGGGGGGGTCTGGGAGGGGAGGGGAGGGGAGGGGTGGGGAAGCACCTCTCATCAGCTCAGGCAACTCCTCTAATTTCCTGTTATGTGTGTTGTTTGTCCTTTTCTGCAGGTGGTGATGGCCATCAATTCAGAGCTACTTCACAGGACTGTCCGCCTCGGAGACCTGGATACCATCTTGGCCGGATTTGCAGGGCTAGGATTTCCAAACTGTGGTGGAGCACTCGATAGGACTCACATCCCAATCTGTGCACCACTCCATCAAGCAGCCCAGAATATTAACAGAAAGGGCTACTTTTCCATAGTGCAGCAGGTCCTGGTCAACCACGGGGACAATTCACAGACATTTGTGTCGGGTGGTCAGGCCGGGCACATGATGCCTGCATCTTCCAGAACTCATACCTGTACCGCAGGCTGCAGGCTGGGACATTCTTTCCGGAGCAAAGCTTTGCAGGGATGTGCAGAAGCCTATATGCATCAGGGCCGACGCGGCATACCTTCTTATGCCTTGGCTCATGAAGCCATTCACCGGACACCTGGATGCGATCAGAGAACTGTTTAACTCCCACCTGAATCGGGCTCGCTTCCAGGTAGAGTGCACCTTTGGCTGTCTAAAGGGCAAGTTTAGATGCCTGCTCACTTGGCTGGACATGGGGAGATGCAACATCCCTGAAGTGGTTGCTGCCTGTTGTGTGCCGCACACCCTGATGGTGAGGAAAGGAGAGGCCTTCCTCCCAGGGTGGAGGACACAGGCTGATGTGGAAGTGAGGCAGTTTGAGCGCCACAGACAGCTGCCATTCGCCAAGCCCACCAGTTGGGATTGAGCATTCGGGAAGCCCTGTGAAGAGATTCTCCCAAGGAGCCCGATGAGTTTCCCTAGGGCCTTCTAAATGTGGGTGTAGGTGTGCCCCATGCCCCCAGTGCCCCCCCCCAAAAAAACCCATCCCTGCCCCACATTGTACACTGTCATGATCATGAGGGTTAGCTAGCAGCCTGGAACTAAGGGTATGTCTACACTAGCCCCATAGTTCGAATTAGGGAGGCTAATGTAGGCATTCAAAGTTGCAAATGAAACCCATGATTTAAATATCCTGGGCTTTATTTGCATGCTCCCGTCCGGTCGCCATTTTGAAATTTCACTAGTCCAGACTAACTGCACGCTACATGCGGCAGGGACCCAGTAGTTCGAATTAGAGCCCTAATTCGAACTACCTGTTATTCCTCCTGCAAGTGAAATTTCAAAATGGTGACCGGACGGGAACATGCAAATAAAGCCCGGGATATTTAAATCCCGGGCTTCATTTGCAATTTCGAATGCCTACATTAGCCTCCCTAGTTCGAACTACGAGGCTAGTGTAGACATACCCTAAGGGGTTAACCTTACCTAAATCAGGTAGATTCAGCCAATAGGAATGTAGGTAGGAATTTCAAACTGAGACAAAGGAATTTTTGGTTTTTCCCTCTCCTTTGTCCTGGGCAGTTTCTCTCCAGCTACTGAGGGGGAACAAACACTATGGCTACGTCTACACTGGCATGATTTTCCTGAAAATGCTTTTAACGTAAAACTTTTCCGTTAAAAGCATTTTCAGAAAAGCACGTCTAGATTGGCAGGATGCTTTTCCACCAAAAGCACTTTTTGTGGAAAAGCGTCCGTGGCCAATCTAGACGCGGTTTTCCACAAAAAAGCCCCGATCGCCTTTTTTGCAATCGGGGCTTTTTTGTGGAAAAGACTACTGGGCTGTCTACACTGGCTCTTTTCCGGAACAGTTTTTCCGGAAAAGGACGTTTGCCCAAACGGGAGCAGCATAGTTTTTCTGGAAAAACAATGACAATTTTACATTAGATCGTCATTGCTTTTCCGGAAAAGCAAGCGGACAGTGTAGACAGCTTTCAAGTTATTCCGGAAAAGCAGCTGCTTTTCCAGAATAAGTGGCCCAGTGTAGACACAGCCCCTATGTCTCCTCCAAGAAAAGACTCTTTCTTCACTATCTGTAAGTAGAGTAAAGTTTAGATAAATCCAGTTTTAGTGTTTTATGGTTTGGGAAATGGGATCTGATGTCTGTGCATTTAAAAATGTCTTTTTGCTTTTCTTTCTAACTAGGTTCTAGGCCCATGGTGAGGTTCCCCCATAGTATATTACTTTATGGCTGTGTGTAGACTGGCAAGTTTTCCCGCAAAAGCAGGTGCTTTTGCAGAAAAACTTGCCAGCTGTCTACACTGGCCGCTTGAATTTCCGCAAGAACACTGACTTCCTACTGTCTGAAATCAGTGCTTCTTGTGGAAATGCTATGCTGCTTCCGTTTGGGCAAAAGTCCCTTTTGCGCAAAGCTTTTGTGCAAAAGGGTCAGTGTAAACAGCTCAGATTTGTTTTGTGCAAAAATGCCCTGATTGCCATTTTCGCGATCAGGGCTTTTTTGCGGAAAAGCACGTCTAGATTGGCACGTAGGCTTTTCCGCAAAAAGTGCTTTTGCGGAAAAGTGTCCGTGCCAATCTAGACGCTCTTTTCCGCAAATGCATTTAATGGAAAACTTTTCTATTAAAAGCATTTGCGGAAAATCATGCCAGTGTAGACGTAGCCTATGACTTTTCCATCTAGTCATGCTTGCAACAGGAATATTGTGGTGATAATAAAAGTTCTTTCTCTTTTCTTTTATTAACCTGGTATTGGTTAATTTTTGTGTCCTGCTTGTTACTTTAGGGGGTGAGATTTCCCAAGTGGTCTCTCCCCTGATTTTTTTATTAGGGTGGTGGCAGCAGATTTTATCCCCCAAATCTAGGTTGTTAAGATTTTGGGGGGAAGTTTTATACCAAATCCTGGAAAGATAAGGTTTTGGGGTACTTTTGTGGGCCCCCACTTCTGTATTTATCATGCCAGAGTGGGGAAGGAACCTTGACATACACATTCACACAGAGACAGGTGTGCTTGACAAAATGCTTACAGTTTATTGCACTGTTGTACATTACAAAACCTATATCACTGTTTTTTAAAGAAAAAGAAACTTTTTTTTAAACAAAGTAAAGTGCTTCCCTTACTGACTCTCACAGGTGGGAAGGAGGATGTAAACCTGGAAGGGGGAAGGGAGGGCTGAGGGTGCTGCCACCTCAGGTGCGGGAGCCTGCTCAGAGATGACCATGCATGTGGACTGGGACAGTAGGGGGCTGGGCAGGAGGTGGAGCCGCATCTGGGTCTGGGATGGCAGGGGGTGATGGGAGAGCAGGGAGTGAGAGGGGAGTAGGTTTAGCAGGAGGAGCAGGTACAGGCACAGGACTGGGGAAGGCCATCGCCTCCCAGATAGCAGCGCAAATTGCAGTGCGCTGATGGACAAATTTGTCCAGAAAGCAACTGCACCACTCTGCCTCTGCCTGCATCCTCAGTGTGATTCTCTCCTGCATCCCTTGCAGGACCGAAATGTGCTGGCGCGTCTGGTCATATGTGCGCCAGTGCTGACTGACTGGCTGATCTGGGTGGTGGGAGAGGTTTTGCGCTCCCCTCCTGGACAGCTGGTCTTGCTGTGGAGAAAAAGAGGGAAAAGTCATCATTCATGCATGCTCACACTTTCCCTGAGAGGGCATGCCCTCCTTCTCAGCAGTCAGTGCCTGTCCTAGGGTCAGGGGATGCTCATGTGGTCTCAGCAAGGCATGATGTGGCCTGGACAGAAGCCACAGCCTCCCTGGAGCCCAGAAGATGTGCAGGACACCATCCTACCTCCTCTTCCCTCCTTCCCCCCCCCCCCCCCCCCCCACACCATGGCCAAGTAGCACAGACAAGTGTCAGGCCACAGAAGGGGTTGCTGAGAGGCCTGAAGCTGTGAGGCAATCCCAGGGTCCCCAACCCATGCCTGCACCTGGCACCATTGTCTGCGGGAGCGGGTGGTGCCTTGCACCCATGTGGGTGCAGGGTAGGACGGACCTCCCTGCAGATGGCTATGTGTGGGGCCCACCCAGACTTTGATCAGCATGACACGTCACAGTACTGCACCATCCACTTTGCTCCAGCCTCCCCAGCCCTGGGTGTGTTGGACCCTCACAGCACTCACCTGCTGTTCCCTCCCCTGTGTCCAAAGTTGTCTGGGAGGCCTCCTGCATCTGGGTGTCTGGCTCCAGAGTGAGGGTCACTGTGCTCCTGGTCTCCTCCTCTTCCTTGTCTTGGAGCTGCTGGTCCTTTTGGGTGTCATCCTGGAGCTGCAGCCACTGCCTCACAGAGGTCTCCATCCCAGACTTCACTACATTCTCTGGAGACAGGGGTTCCCCTGCCCCCAGGATCTGGCCCAGGTCCTCACAGTATGCACAATAGTGTGCTGCTTCCCCAGAGTGGGAGCTGTGCTCATGGGCCTTAACATACCCCTGCCACAGCTTCTTCACCTTTGCTCTGACCTGGTCTAGTGTGCGGAGTTGGTGGCCTTTTTTGGCAAGTCCATCAGCCATTATGTTATTTGGCTCTGGTGAGGCCACATCTGGAGTACTGTGTCCAGTTCTGGGCCCCCCACTATAGAAAGGATGTGTACACATTGGAGAGGGTCCAGCAGACGGTGACCAAAATGATTAGGGGGCTGGAGCACATGACCTATGAGGAGAAACTGAGGGATTTCGGCTTGTTTAGTCTGTAGAAGAGAAGAGTGAGGGGGGATTTGATAGCAGCCTTCAACTTCCTGAAGGGCAGTTCCAAAGAGGATGGAGAAAGGCTGTTCACAGTAGTGACAGATGGCAGAACAAGGAGCAATGGTCTCAAGTTGCAGTGGGAGAGGTCCAGGTTGGATATTAGGAAAAGCTATTTCACTAGGAGGGTGGTGAAGCACTGGAATGGGTTACCTAGGGAAATAGTGGAGTCTCCATCCCTAGAGGTGTTTAAGTCTTGACTTGACAAAGCCCTGGCTGGGTTTATTTAGTTGGGATTGGTCCTGCCTTGGGCAGAGGGCTGGACTTGATGACCGCCTGAGAGCTAACAGTAGAGGAATATGGCAGGGATGACGGTTACAGTCACTTCTGGGGAGATGGGAGGAGTGCTTGAAAGCTACAGAAGTTGGGTAGTGTACAATTATTCCTGGGAAGAAGGAGAGCAAAGGCTGGCAAACCCAGAAGCACAGTAGAAGCTGGAAGGGAGGGTGTGGTGGGGTAGATATACCCCACACTAGAGGGAGAGGTGTGAAAGGCCTGTCGATGGAGGAAGCACCGCCCCTTTTAACCAACTGGGCAAGCTCCTGGTGCAGAGACTGTATAAAAGACCTGGGTACAGCTCAGTCAGGGGGAACAGCAAGGAGGCAGGGAGCTCAGGCCTGGTCGTTGCAGACTCAGAGCCGCAACCCCTGCAGCAGCTGCCGCAGCTGTCTTTAGAGCAACAATCCCGGCAGCAGCCTTCACAGCCACAGCCGTCCCTGAGGCAGGAATCCCGGCAGCAGCCACTACCACAGCCACTGCCCCTGGAGCAGCAGCCCCGGCCACAGCTGCTTCAGCTGCAGCCCCAGAGACCACCCCGATCAATGGGGGGCAGCCCCAAGGGTTGAGTATGCTGAGCAACACTCTGAGGACTGAACCACGTACCTAAGATGGTAGGAAGTGGCCCAGGGTGGAGGACTGTCCTTTCAGGAGCTCCACATGTTTTGGGAGGAGTCCCCACTGAGCTGGCAGCACAGTCTCCACTGCCAACAGGGCCCTGGATTGGGACCCAGTGGAGCAGGACAGCCCAGGTCCCCCTACCATCACCCCAACTGGTGCTCGGTTCTCTAACAGCCAGGGAGAGCCCACCGGTGACTTAGGCCTCTAGGCCAGAATGTGGTTGGGATTACGTCCATAGGGGCCATATTTCCCCTGGTTAGAGGGCACTGAATGTTGCGACTAAGCCCACAAGGGCCATATTTGCCCTGCTATAGGACGTGGAACTGTGAGACTAACCCTGTGGGGGCAGTGTGCCCCGTAACAGGGGGGCTTACCCCATGACAAATGGACTCAGGGAAAAGATAGTAAGACCTAGGAGTCAACAAGTCTTGGCTGCTGATCAGAGGGAGTGCTGGAACACAGAGTAGAGGGCAGGCCCAGGTTCCCCTGTCAGCCACTGAGGGAGTGGCCTGTTTGCAAAATTTTGCCTTGAAAGACTTTGATACCCCAGAACAGGAAGACTATCGTGACCTGATGGAGGGGATATGTCATGAAAGGAGACGGGCTGCAGCATGGAATAGAACTATGAGTCGAGAGGCCGCTAGTCAATGACATCAAACCTGGAGAAAGCTAACTCCCAGAGCCACCAGAACGAGGTGTCCAACAATGAGTGGACCCCCTGACCCAGCCTGTTTGTGGTTTAATCACAAAACATTGGGGCTGCGTCTAGACTGGCAAGTTTTTCCGCAAAAGCAGCTGCTTTTGCAGAAAAACTTGCCAGCTGTCTATACTGGCCGCTTGAATTTGCGCAAGAACACTGACACTCTAATGTAAGATTGTCAGTGTTCTTGCGCAAATACTATGCTGCTCCTGTTCAGGAAAAAGCCCTCTTGAGCAAATGTATTTGCTCAAGAGGGCCAGTGTAGACAACTAAAAACTATTTTGCGCAAAAAAGCCCTGATGGCGAAAATGGCTTTCTTGTGCAAAACCACGTCTAGATTGGCACAGACGTTTTTCTGCAAAAAGTGCTTTTGCGCAAAAGCGTCCGTGCCAATCTAGACGCTCTTTTCTGCAAATGCTTTTAACAGAAAACTTTTCTGTTAAAAGCATTTGCAGAAAATCATGCCAGTCTAGACGCAGCCAGTGGGTCTGATTCTCCTCTTGCTTACTTGGTGTTAATTAGGAATAAGTTTGTAAAGTCAGAGTTTACCCAAGTGAGAGAGAGAGTGAAGAATCAAGCCTGTCTTGCCTCACTGCACAAGCATATTGAAAGAGAAAGGAAAAGCCCTAGCATAATAGTACACAAGGGAGCTGACAGCCTCAACGGGCGCCTGGGAAGGTGGGGTGAGGAATGGCTTTGTGCTACCAGAAAGGAGGGGCAGGGCTGGGGACATAAAGCCCTCAATGCTGCCAGACCTCAGCATGCCCGCCAGCCCTTAGAGCTGCCCAGAGTGCATTGCATGGTGCTTTGGCAGTGACATCAATGACGTGGGGTTCTGAGCTCCTCCATTGCTGCAGTAGTGACAGTGGCAACTGGGAGCCCTGGAACCTTTTTTATCACTGGCCTACACTCATCTCCCGGTCAGTGAAGTTGACAGTAGAGAAGAGGAAATGTCACAATAACAAATTAACCTGGTAACTCCCAAACTCAATTATGCGCCTTTTGGTTCTAGTTTGTGCACCCATAACATCAGGGGAGTATGAATGGGCCCTGTGAGTTGAGCGGTGACTGTGTTTAGTCATCTGAATAGTCACCGAAAGCACAATCCAAACTGGACTGAGCAAACAGAAAAGCAAACTTGAAATGTCCATGGGTGAGTTATTGCATTGGAAATGCCCACTGCAATCACTCTCACCCAGTCAGGGAACAGAAAGCAGTACCAAGTGACTCATATTGCCAGTCACAATGAATCAGAAAGCTTGCCTATTGAATGCCAGCTGAGAATAGTTCATAATCAGGCCACAAACATGAGAACAAGTGGGGAGAAAGTGATTTAACAAATCTGAGAAACAAGGAAACCATGATCTGTTAGTGGTAAGCAGAATGGACTAAATATTTACTATTACTTTGGTGCTCATCCTGATTTAATAGCAAAAGTCAGTGAACCACATATACCACATATACTGCTGGCCTCAAGATCCACTGGGCTCAGCTGAGAGGAATGCCTACAAAGGAGCTGCTTACTGTTCCCCAATTCAGAAGTTAGTTCTACATTGGCCTCGACATGGCACACTGCTAGCTGCGTTCAAAATGCAGCAGGGCTCCCCCCATGCCCCCATCATGGGGACTTCTTTGGGGATGGTTCAGGAGCCCTGGTTCTACATCAGGGTATGACAGCCAGAGATTATTCTAGTTCAGCAAACACCCCACTTCAGAAGAGACCAGTATTGACCAGCCCCTTTGTGCCTCATGGAGTTGCAAAGGAGTCAGACTGCAGCTCAGAAACTGGCCTATAGAAACATACAGCCAGAGGAGCAGACCAGCCTGTGTGGGCCCCTGGGAAAATGTGCAGGTAGGGTTACCAGATAGTTTCAAAAAAATACCAGACACACTTGATCTCAGATGGGGAGGGGGGACCGGCCAGGAGGGGAGCGGGGCTGGCTGGGGGAGATTGATGGGGGTGGGAGGGAACAGCTGGCAGGAAGCAAGGCTGGCCAGAAGGGGGTTGGGGGGAATGGGGCTGGCCTGGGGGGAACCGTTTGGTGGGGAGCGGGGCTGGCAGTCGGGGGGAGCGGGGCTGGCTGGGCGGAGGGGAGGGAGTGGGAGAGGGGAACTGGCCAGAGGGGAGCGGGTCTGGCCCAGGTGCACACAGATCCCAGCGTGCTGCCTGTCCTGCTCACAGTCCCGGCGGGATGCACGGGCGAGTCCAGCCCTGGGGATTCCATCCCGCCCCGGCCCCGCCCCATTTCTCTTTACTGTGTGGTTGTGTTCTGCCTGGCTGGTCGACACACTCACACAGTGTGACTCACGCAGTATGAGCACGTCTACCAGCCAGCCAGTATGCAGCTACGTACTGATACACATTATAATAATACAACTTACTTAATTAGAAAATACTGGACATTTATATGTCTGGTATTTTCTCAATGTGCTTCCCGGACAGAAAGCTTAAAACCAGACACCTGGCAACCCTCTGTGCAGGGGAGCTCTGCACTCCTGAAAGGGGCATGGTCTTGGGCGAAACAGACCAGGCTGGGGCAGTCAGCCCACCACACTACCCATAGTGTGTTCCCCCCTAGTCCTCAGAGCCACATAAAATGTGATGTGTGGTCCTCCGGCAGCAAGTTAAAGGGCCAGCCATCACCACTGCCACAGTAAACAGCTGTGGCCAGGAGCCCTGGGACCCTTTGAATTGTCAGGCTTTGGGGCAATAGCCCCATTTGCCACCCAACCTGCCCCCATCAGTGGGCCTGAATACAATAGTAAGCAACAGCAAGTCAACCTTTATCCCCAGTCACCATGTAGAGGTGCTGGAAACAGCAGGTATTATCCTGAACTTTCAATAACAAGTAACTGCAGAATGTTCAAGCAGCCGTTCGCCACGTCCTCAGCAGGCATAAATCAGTGCTGATGAGTTGCACTGACTGACGCTCACTCAGGAAGGAATGGCAGCCACTATAAATAGATTAATCATGTTAGCCCATACTATGTTTTGACAGTTTCTACTTTCATTAAGCAGATCGCTACTATCAGAGGGTATGTCTACACTACCACCCTAGTTCGAACTAGGTGGTTAATGTAGTCAATCGAAGTTGCAAATGAAGCCCGGGATTTACATATCCCGGGCTTCATTTGCATCTTGCCGAGCGTAGGAGTAACGGTAGTTCAAATTAGAAAGCCTAATTCGAACTACCTACTCCGTGCCACGTGTAGCCGAGGGCACGGAGTCCAAACTACCGGGGATTTAAAAATGGCAGCACCCGGCAAGATGCAAATGAAGACCGGGATAGTTAAATCCCGGGCTTCATTTGCAACTTCGATTGACTACATTAACCACTCTAGTTCGAACTAGGGTGGTAGTGTAGACATACCTAGAGAGATGCACAGTTAAAGTGGTTTTATCCCCTTTAAAAAACTTAAAGGCTACGTCTACACTGGCAGCTTCTTGCACAAGAACTGTTTTGTGGAAGAGTTCTTGTGCAAAAAGTCTTTCACAAGAGCATGTGCTTTTGCGCAAGAGATGTGCTTTTGTGCAAGAGTGTCTATGGGGCTATGTCTAGACTACATGGCTCTGTTGACGGAGCCATGTTAAATAGTTTATTCAGCATAGTCAAAGAAGTGGGGATTTAAATAATCCTCGTTTCACGAGGAATACCGGAACGGTCGACAAAGGCTTCCCTTGTTGACTACGCCGCCTCTAGATTGCTGCACTGTGCCGGATCAGCTGATCATCGGCAGAGTGTTGTGGCTATTTTTATTTTAATGAAGTGGGGATTATTTAAATCCCCGCTTCTTTGACTATGCCCAATAAACTATTTTACATGGCTCCATCGACGGAGCCGTGTAGTCTAGATGTAACCTGGCAGTGTGGACACTCTTTCATGCAAGAAAGGTCTGATGGCCTTTTTAGCCATAGGGGTTTCTTGCACAAGAGGGCTTATTTCTCTTGGGGAGAGGAATAACTCTTCTGGAAGAAGCCCTGTTTTCCAACGCTACACTGTAAATTTACTTGCACAAGAACACACGTGCAGTGCAGACACCCGGCAAGTTTTTGTGTAAGAACAGCTGTTCTTGTGCAAGAAGCTGCCAGTGTAGACGTAGCCAAAGTGAATTGCATTTAGGGCCAAATAGCCTCCAAACTTGCAGCCACTGTACTTCTGAGTGCATCCATTTGCATGTGCAGGGCCCCCCCCCCCCCCTGTATTTATGCATGCAAATGATAGTTTACATAACACCTCAAGTTATTTGGCACACATAACCCATTTATGCATGGAACTTGTCTTAGGTAAAGACTATTACCCTTCGTCTGTCTTGCCTACTAAATTAGACTGAACTTTTTGGGACCAGGACTGTTTTTGCAAAGCACCTGGCACAGTGAGGCCCTGATCTTGGATGATCCTGCTGTGCTAACCCTACCATAATAAGCATAATAACGTCTGTCTAGCTCTAAGAAACTATTTGGCTTTCATCTCCATTGTATCCACATGCCTAACTTACCATATGTATGTTGGGGACACCTCGCTCATCATTTTTGTGATCAACATATTCATGCCTCTTTGGATAGCAGGATTTCTGTATAGTTCTGTGCTTTAGTAGCTTCAACCTGTCTGTTTCCCTGCACACCCTTCTGTGTTGCCTGTCCTCTTTTGTGTGTGCAGCCCTGAGAACCACAAGGTAATGGAATTTTTCCAGCTCACTCTTACTTCATGGGAGGCAGAACACATTTTTGTTTTATCTCTTTTCAGAGAGTTGGCTTGGTTTAATAGACTGTCTTTTAGACTGTGCATAATTCTTCTCCAAATTAAATTCTCTTAGAAGCCGAACAGAATGCACACAGGTTTGTCAGCCCATTACTTTTACATCCTTTCTTGTTCTGTTTATGTGAACAGAGGTTTAATTAACTATAATCTGCTGTGTAGGGAAAAAAAGCTTACCTGACAGTATGTATTTATGTCCTGTTCTATTTTGGAGATCTTTTGGCAGGAAGTAATTTTTTTCCTGCAGCCAGCCCGGTGTTCCTGTGTTTTTACCCAAGCAGCGCTTCCAAACGTGTGCTGTGAGTTAACGTGCTAAAGTCTTAACTTTGTGGCTGATCTGAATTTAAATGTGTCAGGAGTGACATGAATGGGTTGGTCATTCTGCTCATTGTTCACATGAGTAGAATGATAGTTTGGAGTCATTGGCTACGTCTGCACTTGGGCATGGGTGTTTGTGATTCCCAGCTTGTGTAGACATTCTTGTGCTAAGTCTCATCAAGTAATGTAGCCATCATACTTCAGGCAGCTCCTAGTGTACATGTAGCCTTATGCCTCAGCTAAGATCCTTACATATCTGCCATTACAGCTCTATTATGGCTGGCAGCTACCTCCCTTATTCCAGCCTGAGGTCCCCACATCTATGCCAGTCCACCTCATTCCTGACCTCATCATCGCCTGCATTTCTGGTGGTGGGTCTATTCAGTGCCTTAAGCCAAACCCCACTGAGCTCAATAAGTGCATCTCTCTTGACTTCAAGAGGTTTTGAGTCAGATTCCAGAGAGCAATTGGACCATCACGACCACAAAGGCCTAGCGTAAATACAATTCTTTTCTTTTCTTGTTATCTACTGCAAAGAGAATCTAAATCCAGGTCTTCAGAGTTGAAGCACACATGTATTTATCCACTGATCCACCTACCCTGAAGCAATAGCAGTAAGGTATTTATTCATATGTTACCCATTTCCAATGATGGCTGTGATTTAACTTGAATATATAGCATTTCAGCCAAGCATGTGCATTCTCTACTCCTGCTAAGGAGCAGGATAATTTCCTGTCAGTTGCCTCTGGCATCTCCCTATTTCTGTGTGTGTTACAAACATTTATTGTTACTTAAAAATTAACACAGTTATTTAACAAAGCAACATGACAGAACATGCATCAAAGGTGTAGATGATGAGGCAAGCCAGCTTGTTCAAATAAGAGACATAAGAGTCGCTCTTCTGCTCAAAAAAATAATCAATATCTACTTACAGTTACCAACTTTTACATAAACCTGCTTTTCAAAGGGCAATGGGGAACCAGTGATTAACACCACTTGAGGATCTGGCCCAAAAGGAGTGGATTTGTGGGTGACTCAACCTTCCAGTTGTGTGCAGGCCAATCCACTCCTTCCAAGGTGGTCAGTTCACAAAAGGAACCAGTAACAGATGAGGAGTAACACAGACGAGGTATAATAGTAATAGAAATGTAGCCATGTTAGTCTGGTCTAGCTGAAACAAAAAAACATGACTCTGTAGCACTTTAAAGACTAATAAGATGGTTTATTAGGTGCTGAGCTTTCGTGGGCCAGGCCCACTTCCTCAGATCAAATTACAGGCAGTCCCCGGGTTACGTACAAGATAGGGACTGTAGGTTTGTTCTTAAGTTGAATCTGTATGTAAGTCGGAACTGGCGTCCAAATTCAGCTGCTGCTGAAACTGACCGCCAGTTCCGACTTACATACAGAATCAACTTAAGAACCCCAAGCGTCCCCATGTCAGCTGCTGCTGAAACTGATCAGCGGCTGATTCCAGGAAGCCTGGGGCAGAGGCTTCCTGTAGTCAGCCACTGGTCAGTTTCAGCAGCAGCTGATTTGGGGACGCCTGGGGCAGAGCAGCTGCAGTGCTGCTGGGTTGGTCCAGTAGCGCTGCCGCTGGACCAACCCAGCAGCACCCAAGCTGCTCTGCCCCAGGTGTCCTGATTCAGCCGCTGCTGAAACTGACCAGCAGTGGCTGAATCAGGATGCCTGGGGCAGAGCAGCTGGGGTGCTGCCGGGTTGGTCCAGTAGCGCCCAGAGCAGCGCTACGGGACCAACCGGCAGTGCCCCAGCTGCTGTACTACAGGCGTCCGGAGCAAAGCTGCGAAGCACAGGGGCAGCGGGACAGCCCAGATGCGCCGTGGCTGTCCTGCTGCCCTCGGGCTCCGCGGCTTTGCTCTGCTTTGCTCCCCGTCTCCCTGGCCTGCAGACCAGGGGGACGGGGTGCAAAGCGGCGGAACAAGCGGGCAGCGGGCAGCCCAGGCACATCTGGGCCTCCCGCTGCCCGCGTGCTCTGGGGCTTTGCTCTGCTTTTCTCCCCGTCCCCCTGGTCTGCAGATCAGGGGGACAGGGAGCAAAGCAGAGCAAAGCCCCGGAGCACGCGGGCAGCGGACAGCCCAGACACGTCTGGGCTGTCTGCTGCCCGTGTCTTCCGCCGCTTTGCTTCCTCTTCTTGGTGTGATGGAGACCAGGGAGAGGTCCCCGTTCGTAACTGCGGATCCGACATAAGTCGGATCCGCGTAACTCGGGGATTGCCTGTATTGGCACGACCATGTATACCAAAGGATACAATCAAAAAAATGAACACATATGAAAAGGACAAATCACATTTCAGAACAGTGGGAGGATGAGGAGGGGAGGTAAATGTCTGTGAGCTAATGATATTAGAGGTGATAATTGGGGAAGCTATTTTTGGAATGGGTAAGATAATTAGCATCTTTGTTGAGACTTAGGTGTAAAGTGTCAAATTTAAGCATAAATGACAGTTCAGAAGATTCTCTTTCAAGTCTGGTGTTAAAATATATTTGAAGCAGGAAGCAGGTAGTTAAGTCATTGAGACAATGCCCTTTCTGGTTGAAATGGAAAGAAACTGTTTTTTCTTTGTGATCCTGTCTAATATCCGTTTTGTGTGCATTGATTCTTTGGTGAAGTGTCTGAGACATTTGTCCTATATACATAGCACACGGACACTTTTGGCACATGATAGCATAAATTATATTTCTGGATGAGCAGGAATATGTGTTCTTGATCTTATAACTGAATTGGTTAGGTCCAATAATGGTATCAGCAGAGTGAATATGTGGACAAAGCTGGCAATGGGGTTTGTTGCAAGGGAAGGTACCAGGGAAGGTATTAGTGTGATATGTCCTCTGGTTGTTGGTAAGAATCATCTTGAGTTTAGGTAGTTGTCAGTATGAGACTATGGGTCCGTCTCCCAGAGTTTAGTATCCTGTTCCAGTATAGGTTGTAGTTTACTGTGTTGGACGGGTTTAAGTTGGGGGCTGTAGGTGATGACAAGTGGTGTTCTATTGTTGGTTTTCTTGGGTCTGTCTTGACATAGATGGTTTCTGAGTATTCGTCTGGCTCTTTCAATTTGTTTTTTTATTTCTCCAGATGAGTAGTTGAGGTTTCTAAATGCTTGGTAGAGATCCTGAAGTTTCTGGTCTCTGTCAGTGGGATTAGAGCAGATGCGGTTGTATCGAAGGGCTTGGCTATAGATGATGGAGCGTATGGTGTGTTCTGGATGGGAGCTGGAGGTATGTCGATAACTGTATGAGTCGGTGGGTTTTCTGTAAAGAGTGGTGTCTAATTAACCACTGGTGATTTGTACTGTGGTATCCAGGAAATGGATCTCTCATGTAGAATGGTCCAGGCTGAGATTGATGGTGGGGGTGTAGGTTGTTAAAATCTCTGTGGAATGTCTCCAGTGTTTATTAGCCCTGGGTCCAGATCATTAAGATGTCATTGGTGTAGCATAAGTAGAGAAGGGGTAAGAGGGGACGGGATCCGAGGAAATGTTGTTCTAAGTCAGCCATAAAGATGATAGCGTACTGTGGGGCCATGCATGTACCCCTGGCTGTGCCGCTGCTCTGGATGTATAAATTGTCCTCAAACTGGAAATAATTGTGGATGAGAACAAAGTTACATAGGTCTGCTGTCAGATTGGCAGTGGTGTCCTCTGGGATAGTGTTTCTAATTGCTTGTAACCTGTCTTCATGTGGGATGTTGGTGTATAGAGCTTCTACATCCATGGTGGCAAGGATGGTGTTATCAGGGAGGTTATTGATGTTTTGTAGTTTTCTTAGGAAGTCAGTAGTATCTCAGAGATAGCTGGGGGTGTTGGTTGCATAGGGTTTGAGAAGAGAGTCTACATAGCTGGATAAACCAGTAGTGAGTGTGCCAGTACCTGAGATGATGGGACGTCCGGGTGTCCAGGTTTATGGATTTATGGTCGGGGTTCAGAAGATGTTTCTGTGTGGATTTGGTCCCGAGTAGATGTAGGGAGGTCTTTAAGGTTACAGTGTAGTTTCTTTTGGTATTCTGAGGTGGGATCAGAGGAGAGAGGTTTGTAAAATATGGTGTTGGAGAGTTGTCTGGTTGCCTCCTGGTTATAGTCAGCCTTATTCATAATGACCACAGCAACCCCTTTGTCAGCTGGTTTGATTATAAATGTCCGGGTTGTTTTTGAGAGTCTGGATAGCATAGTGTTCAGCGTGGCTGAGATTGTGTCTCGCTTGTTGTCATTTGTGAATAATGTCAGTCTGTGCGTTATTGCGGAAGCTTTGTATATAGAAATCCAGATTGTAATTCCGACCGTTGGGGGAGTCCATATAGAATTATTTTTCCTTTGGTGTTGATGTGGGGGATCTGGTAGGTCAGATTGATGTTCGGTGGTGGTTTGGAAATATTCTTGGAGGCAGAGGCGGCGAAAAAAAGCCTCAAGGTCACCACAAAATTGTATTCAGTTTGTGGGGGAGGTGGGGCAGAAAGAGAGACCCCGGGATAAGACAGTCTCTTCTGCTGGGTTGAGTTTGTAGCTGGAGAGGTTAACAATATTATCCAGTGGGTTTAGGTAGTTGTTGTTGTAGCCTGTGGTGTGGAGCAGTTTAGAAAGTCTTTTCTTTGTTGTAGGGAGTAGAAGTGTGGATACTGGATTTCTTGTCTGGTGGAACAAAAATCTTGTAAGGTGTTAGTCGGTGTGGATGTTTGTCTTGAGATGAGAATCTCTAAGTTAGAGATGTCATTCTTGATGTTTTTCTGTTTCTTGTATAAGATACTTATCACGTGGTTCCTTAATTTCTTGGATAGTGTGAAGCAGAGTCTCTTACTGTAGTCAGTACAGTATGTTGATCTTAATGGATTGTTCACTTTCAGTCCTTTGGGTACGAGGTCCATCTTTTTGCACTTGGATAGAAAGATGATGTCTGTCTGTAGCTGCAAGATTTTTCATATGGTTGATGGATTTCCATTCCAATGGCTAAATGTAGTGCCTTGCAGATGAGGTAGAAAACTCTGTCAACCCCAGTTAGACTGATAGACTAGTCAATGACAGTGCTCCCACAACTGGTTCAGCATCAGGCAGCAGTTGCTCAAGAAGCACCTGCCCAGCTTCAAGAGCTGAGGCCCAGGCCTGCTTTCCTCGGCAGTCTGCCTGCAGCTGTGCGGTGTTCTTCCCGGCTAAGCTCCGCCCTGCCAATTTCACATCTCTCCAGCAAGATGGGGCTAGTTGATCTCACAATTGCTTATAACCCTCTGTGATATGAGAGAGGGTTACATATCCCATCATAGGCACCAAAACAGATTTTTCTGGTCTCAGTCCCACTGGTGTGAACCTGAAGACACCTCCTTCATGTAAAAGATGTACAGCACCATGAATGAGAGCAGAATCTAGCTTAGCATGTCATCTTCACTTGCTGCAAGTTCCTCAGCTGTTGTAAACTGGTGCAGTATCAGTGAAGTTAGTGTAGCTACTAGCGGTGTTGTAGGTTCATGTCAAGGTGCTGCATGACATGACTGCCTTCACTTTGTCTTCCTCATCCCTCACTATTGACAGGTATGGATCTTCTCTGGTGGCTGTATTGACTATAGAGCTGATCCAAAACCAGGGAAATTTTTTCAATCAAATACAATGAAATTATTAATTCCCCCCCCCCCCACACACACACATTTAAATTAAAGATGGAAACTAACGGGGTGGGGAAGGGCAGCACAGCGAGGAGTGAGCGTTTACTCAGGAAGGAAATTTTAGGCTTTGACGTGTTCTTTTATGGGTGGCCATAGTACCCATCACTACACAACTTGGCACATACTTACAGCTCATGAGTTAGATCTATCTTAAAGATCCTGCTCTCAGTTATCCCCAAATCAATTCAGTGCATTGGCATTATGCAGTTACAAGAAGGAACATTTTGAGCCCATCTTTGTTTTCTACTATATTGACCCACTTCTGCTGTCTGCCAGAATACAGGTCTCGGGCTATGGTGGCATGGTATTGTTCTGCTTGGTGAACAGCAAAGATATATCTGCTACTAGCACATTGCTCTTGCTTTTGTTTGCCATTTGTTAGGGCCGGTGGGGATGATTGCTATTCCCAAAATGTTATCACCCTTATGCCAAAGGGATGAATTGTGGCAGAACCCATTTTTTTGTCAATTGACAATAATTCCTGAGGGTATGTCTACACTACCCCGCTAGTTTGGCTACACGCGGCACAGGGTTCGAACTAGCCGGGATTTAAAAATGGCGGCACCCGGCTTATGCAAATGAAGCCCGGGAAATGCAAATCCCGGGCTTCATTTGCAAGTGCGGTATGCCTACATTACCCTCCTAGTTCGAATTAGGAGGGTAGTGTAGACATACCCTTAGTTTCCTAGACCCACAAAAGACTTTCAAGTAAATACCAGATACAAGAAAAATAAAACTGTGAATATTTAGGGTCAGACTCAGAAACACACTCAGTGATGTGTACAAAACACACATGCAACAGTCTACCTAATTTGCACCCACTTTGTACATGCAATTCCATATGCAAACATTTCCAGAGATCTGAGCCTTACTGCTGAAGGGTATGCATGTGTTCATTTTAAACAAAAATGTGGTTTGGAAAGTAGGTGTGCATAAAGGAACAGTCTAGAAAAGGCCAAGGGAGGGGAGTGAACTCAACATGTGGAGTGGAGAAGTACAAGCATGTGAAAAACAAAGCCAAATATGGAAAGGTTAAATCTGATCGGTTTACAGGTTTGTGTTATATCACTTGTTATGTAACCTGTTATGTAACTGCCATGTGCTATAAAACAGCAAGGGGAGGGGGCTCCTTGCTTGAGGGGCTCTGACTGATTTTAGTACCAGGGAGCTCTCCCTTTGTGCACATTGAATAAAGTCTTGTTGAATTGAATTGAAGTATCGAAGACCCTTCATTCTGCCCAGCATCTGACTTTTTGGGAACCACAAAATCCCAACACTATATACAGAGCTGAAAAATTGTAACAATAGAGCTAGTTTGGGTTTTTTATGGCCCCCAGTCCTGCTCCCAGTGAAGTCAATAGCAACACTCCCACTGACTCCAAGGATGAATAAGTCCCTATAAGCCCACACTGAGTCAATGAACAGGGAATGTGGCAGCCACGGGTGGCCATATCACACTAGGGAGTACGGGTATTCAGGAGAGCCAGCTGAAGCCTGGGGCGGAGGGGCAGGAGGGAGAAGACTCATGGGCCGAGAATACCTTCTGTGAGCTAGCAGGAGAAGAGCTGACTGTATGTTTCTACCCAAAGGCTGTTTAGCTATGTGCTGTGAGTTTGCTGGATCACAGTCTGAATCCTAGTAACAAGGTGATCCCTGCACAGCCAGCACTAATTGGCTTCTGTGACATTTTAGCTGATGTATGAGTAGCCAATTGTCTGATTCAGCCTGGCAAATCTACCTTGGTTAATGAAACCCCATCTGCAGAAAAGAAAAAAAAAGCAACCAAGCAAACCCGTGTGTTGATGAAGCCAAGGCTAGAACAGTCTCTGCAGTGAGATGGGTACATTACACTCTGTCATCGCTACATAGGGAGAAGCAAACCAGAGGTGCTTACCAATAAGCTTCAGTTTTTAGATGGCCTTTGAGCGTGATGATCCATGTCTCTATTTGTGTCTGTATATGCTTGTAACTAGTGTCCCTGAATTGCTTGCTAGGCACTGGAACACTCAATACAGCTCTGAAACTATTGGACATTCTGTTAGACACTACACTTGCAGTGCCATTGTCTTGTTTGTTATTAGTGAGGGATTAGAAGTTTAAGGCCTCTGAGTTTAATGGCCTCAGCGGGTGGAGAGCACAGCACTAGCTGTGAAAATGACAAAAATCAATAGCTAATCCAGTGCAGTCAGTCAACCTTTTCAAAGCCTCATTCGTATTGATTTCCAACCGGAGCTCGTCCCGTCTCTTGACGTAATCAGCCTGGTTGCTCAGCAGACAGACTCTCTCTTTATCTTGCTCTCCGTCTTGGCTTTTCACATTTTAAAAGGGATCACTTAGATCTTGTCAGCTTTTCATCTTTTCTTCAGAAAGTAGATTGTCTAGGAGGTAGGCTAGGAGGACAGCTCCAGACCAAGGAGCCGCCATAGAGGATGTTTGGGGAGAGTGAAGAAGAACAAGGGAAATCTGGTCATATGATGTAACAGTGATCCAGGTCCTGTGGGATTCCCTCGGAGTTCTCCCCAAGCCCTTTCTCTCCCTTCTTTGAAGAGGCAGAACAGTTACAGGAGTGTTAAAAGGATCCCAGAGCACTGAAAGTTCTGTGACCCAGGACACAAGACTCCAGGGTCAAATTTCTGTCTCTGTCACAGCCTCCCTGGATGACTTTGAGCAAGACACGTAGACCTTGTCTACCCTACCATGCAGATCCAAGGCGGTCTCCCGCTCCTTCAGCTTCAGCACCTCGATTTCCGTCTTCAGTTCGTTCAGCTGCTCCTGCAGGTGCTTGCTCTTCTCCAGGTACTCCACCCTGGCGGGCACACAAAAAAAACCACATGGCCTGGGGGTCAAACGGCGCCAAGAAGGACCCCACCACATCCCCGGGGGGGTGGAAGCGGTCACGCTGGATCACACACCGCTTTGCACGTTATTAAGGACAGGGGGTCAAATCAAGCGCAAAACTGCCACGCAGGGGGGAAAAGGTGGCTCGTCCAGCATCTGCCAGGCCAGATTTCCCAAGAGTGGGAAGGGGATAGGGATTGGGGGAAGGGGGCGTGTCTTAAGTTTTGCTCTACCCAAGATGTGGTAGTGGTTCCCAAACTTTTCAGCATCACGCCTCCTTTTTGATTTTTGAGAAACTCTCTTCCCCCACCCCCCAAATAGCAGCAAAACTTGAGCAAAAAAAGAGGAACTGACCAGGACTTAAACAGTCACCACCCTGTAAGGAGGGTTTGGGTCACTTTGCCACGCTGCGTTAGCCACAGGTCGGTTTGACGTGCCAGGCCAAACAGCTGCCCTGTAAGCAGAGGGCAAGGTCTTTCCCCTACCATGTTTTGTTGCCAAAAACCAAAACACAGTAATGCAGCTTCTGTTTGGGGAAAACGCCCACTTTCACTGACAAAAGTCTTTTACCTCTACACGAGATTTCTTTTCCCCTCCCTTTATTGTTGACAAAGATTCAGTGTAGACACCGCTGGTTGTTTTATAGACAGAACTGGTTTCCACAGATGTCCCATAATGCTTGTTCTGATAGCTCTGCTCTACATTTTGATCTCTGCTGCCCTGCAGGCATGCACCCCTGCTCTTTGAAACTCCCCAGAAATATCTGAAATCTGAGTGAGCTGTTCTGTTTGGGGAACAAAGAGCAAATCATCGGACTGCTCCTGTTCTGCCTGCACTAGGAACACAGTGGCAGGCCAACTGCAGTCAGGGCAGTCAGGCAGCGGAGAGGCTGCTGCACTTTTTTGACTTTCCTCACCACAATCCCACTCCCAGCAGCTGAGGAGATGGTGGGAGAATTCAGAGGAAATCCCAAGATGTGCAGAAATCATTCTACCTTCCCACAACATGCACTGTGGGATACATACCCACAATGCATTGCTCACACTTTGATGATGGTGTCCCCAATTTGTACATGAGCTGTTGACAGAGGGAGCAAGTGTGAATACCCTTTGACAATTTTTGTTTTGTTGACGTTTGGGTGTTAACATAAGTTTTGTCGACAAAACACGGTAGTGTAGAAAAGGCCTTATTCTCTTTTTAAGGGGTTTGTGCCCCTTTGAAAAGCCAGGACTTTAAAACCTCTAGGTAGAAATCAGGGCCAGCACTTCTCAGAAATTAAACTATTTTTTTTTCTTCATCCGTATAACTCTTACCATTCACTATGTTTTAACAAAAAAGGGCTATAGTCAATTTGGTTTGCAATAACATTTCTTCTAGTTTTCAAACATTCACTCCACTATGTTTTGAGGACTGTACTTGATTTGGTGAGTCTGTCTCTTTAAGTTATCTGCAAAAGCAACGAGGAGTCCTGTGGCACCTTATAGACTAACTGAAGTATAGGAGCATAAGCTTTCATAGGGAAAGACCCACTTCGTCAGACGCCTAAATATAGGCTCAGAATCTAGCACTTCATTAGAAGTGGTCTTTGCCCACGAAAGTTTATTCTGAAACCCATTTGCAAATAACCCAGTAGACTTTCATTGATTTGTTTCTAATTATGATTTAATATTTTCAACTACTGCATAGATTTCAAGTCACAGGATCAGTCTGTGAATGCCTATGAGAATCAAACTTCACTACATTTTGTCTTCATTCATTATTTATCATACATAATTCTGAATACCTATACTTTTTAAAAAGATACAATTATTATGATTAACAGTTTCCACAGTCAGTCCCTAGCTAACAGTATCCCAACAACAGACCAAGACAATAAATAATAAACGAGCCTGCCAGTACACCCTCTCTCTCCTCTTGGTAGGAGGCCCTGAAGGCTTAGATGAATTGGATACAGTTGTACCAGTGCTACAATTACATATCAAAAGGATTCTAAAGGATTAACTCTACGGCATGAAAAGTAACAACAGAGTCTTTAATAGCGACGAGGAATCTTGTGGCACCTTATAGGCAAACAGATTTATTGGAGCATCTGTTAGTCTATAAGGTGCCACAGGACTCCTTGTCGCTTTTGCAGATTCAGACTAACATGGCTACACCTCAGAGTCTTTAATGTGGCCCCCCGCTTGCCACATTTTTTCAGTAGAAAGGCTGGTACTAATCTGTTTTTCTGAGCCACCGTCATGTGATTAAGGTAAGATTTGCTCCTCCCAGATACTTTGTTACTCATTATTTACTAGGGCTGTCAAGCGATTAATCACCTGCACATCAAAGGGGCAGTGCAACACGGAGCCCAGGATCAGCTGGAGTGCCCAGATGATCCTGGGCTCCATGTTGCACTTCCCCTTGGAAACGCCGCCCTGGCGCCTCAGAAAGGCAGCACAGCGGATCCTGGGCTCTACATGGCAGCAGAACTCAGGGTCAGCTGGGGCAGTGTTTCCAAAGGGCAGCATAAAGCTGATCCCGGGCTCCGCATTGTGCTGCCACTTTGATGTGCTGCAGCGGCACTTCAAAGGGGCAGTGCAGCATTAACACCTGCGATTAATGCATTACAAAAATGTAACACATTAATCCTGGACTGCATTAATCACAGGCGGTAATGCAGGTCAATTGACAGCCGTAATTATTTACACTTCTTCCCAATCAGTCACTCAGAGGTGATGCTTCTTTCTTTATTTTTCTCCCGTTTGTGATTTATTTCTCTCCTCCTTTAGATGCATAACTAATGTGTGTGTTTTTATGCAAATAAAAGTGGTGGTTTTGTTAGTGAATCTCCTATGTCCCAAGTCATTCCACTGCTGTATGGACTCCACTGCATTGGCTATCTTAGTAGGAAAACACTCAAATTTTTGGAGGAAACCAGTGGATCGTGATGACCCTTATCAACAGAGCCATTTGAAAGATGTTTCTATAGACAAGCACACGGGAGGGATTTCTATAGCCATGTGCCAGGTGGTGCTGTGGTTAATTTCTTTTAAGTTCTGAATCTTTACTTAGTATTTTCTTAAGTACACCTCTCTTGAACTCTTCTGCCTGATTGAAGAGGGAGGCAGACCTGAAACCAAAGCAAGTAGTTTGACTGATTAAATCTTAAGTAAAGACTTCAGCATCATTCTTGGGGAAAGGAGAGCAGTGTTGTGAAAGCTTCAAAAATGTGCAGATTGTGTTTGGTTTGGGGTATTGCCCTTTTTTAAAAATGTGTCCATCTTTATTGAACACCACTGAAAAGAAATGTTTCTCCAGTATAAAGGCACCTACACTGCCTTGTGAAAAATGTAGCATATATTTTGTGAAGTGTGCCTGTTAAATGTAAATAGCGGTTCCCATCCATGTATGCCAACACAGGGGCCAGCCAATTGAGAAGCCAGTGGCATATTATACGTTATTTTTTAAATCCATTGGGAAATTTCCAAGAGCAGAGACAGTTAGAATATGTAATAATGACTGACCCCCAAGAAGATTCATCAGCACATTGATTGACACATTGCTCATCACCAGGTGGATTTTGTTTACATTTTTCAATGCGGTATCTTGCCACAGATGGAAAAATGCACACACTTTCATGAGCATGATTTTTTTCTTGATACAAATTTGGGGACACTGGTATGCCCTACATAAAATCTGTAGCTCTGATAATACAAAACAGCTGAGAACATTGCAATAATGGGGTGTCACTCACTTCACACAAGCACCCCCGTCTGGCCAAGCCCAGGTTCCTGCATTGCCTCAGTTTGTAAGCCAAAAAGCCTCGTCGGCAACTCAGTCCTCCAGCTAAGTCACTCTCCTATGTAGCACAACCCCCTTCCAGCCCATCTCCATGCTTTCTGTTAGTGTCCTTCTTAGTCCACACTAGCTCCCCACATGGACCTTCCTGTAGTGCTGCTGCTCCGGTAGCCAAACAGCCACTTAATCTTTACCAGTTCAGGGGTCTAAAGACACTGAGCTGCTACTAAGCATTGCAACTCCTTTTGTAGGCTTCCCTGACCCCTTATTGGCCAGTTTCTTCTGTCCCCACTGTAGCCTCCTGGAGGACTTCTCTATGGCCCTTTCTGGACTCTGGGTTTAGCGTTTGAGGATGAGCATCATTCCAGCCCTATTGTGAGTTCTGTAGAATGTCTGTGAGGAAAAGGTGATGTGGCTGAACTATCCCTGTACTAGCTAATTCCTAGTTGCTTGAATAGCCTCTTTAGGGGCCAAGGGCAAGTGTGCAAGCTTTCAGGAAACTCTCATCTGAACCAAAGTTTGGACTGCCACCAAGACAGCCTCTGGATCAGCCGTGGCTTAACACTACATTTGTTCCTCTCCCTTGTACTTAGCATAGCTTGTTCACACCAGAGAATCTAGTCCTTTATGTGCTATGGAGAACCAACAGACTTGCAAGGCCCTGGCAAGGTATGCGGGGGGACTGGTTACATGTTCCCTGAAGCGGTGGGGCCTCAGGTTGACAAGGTGGGGCTAGGCACAGCCAGCTCTCAGCACTACTGAGATCATGCTACATTACACACTCTGACCCACTGCCAGTCTTCAGCTTCAGGTAAAGCTCAAACGGCAATTTAAAGGGCCCTGCAGTTCCCAGTGACTAAGAGTCCTGAGCCCTTTACAGATGTAACCTAATTTATTTCATTTTTACATTTCATCCACACTTCTAGCAGCACCATAGCTAAATGGCTTAATAAGAACCGGATAATGCTGGAGTCTGTAGCCAGGACCTCTGCTTATGCACTGCATGTTATTGCATTTGCTACTGCTGTTTTACAGCCAAGTCAATGCCTATTGCTGGAATGGCTCGATATACTGTACTAAATGATTATTGTATCTGTCACATTCTTGACCTACTGCAGCAGAAGGAAATCAATAGGACATTTGAAAATGTCCAACCTTATCAAGACTCGACTGTGACTCTGGGTTAGATGCTGAACTGCTGGTACAGTGCATGGGATTTAACAGGGCACTTACATAGCCCTAAATGTGACAACCTTGCTTAAAAAGGATGGTTGGACTCCAAAGTGTGACTACATAGAAGAAAGACACGCTCCACATTTCCCTTGTTCCCCTTGGTGCCCTCAGCTTTCAGAGTCTGCCAATTTCCATGCCACCTCTCAGCTAAAAGCTGAATGTTATCAACCCTTATAGTTGTAAAGGAAGATTACTCAGAGGAGGAAGAAAATGTTGCATTTAGAAATAAAAAATGATGCCAGCAAACATTATTTCAGCAATTAGTATGTTTACTAATTATGCTAATGTTGAGTCTCAAAAAGCAGTTATTTGCTCAGCACGTTTTTGGTTCTTTATCTTGCTACCTGCCTAAACCTTGTATTTTCACTGTAGCTATTACTGGTTGTTTATCAAGTTAAGTGATGTTAGCAGTGCTAAGGGTTGTCAAGACACTGTTGCTTTAGCAGAATTCCTCTTTTCTTCTGAATACAATGCAGGCTCCTTTGACTTTCTGCTCATCACAAATATGAGGGCTGGGAAAGCTGATTTTACTGCTCTTGGGTACTACAAGTACCAGCTGAGGTTCAGCTGCAGGAGAAATGGGTGGCTGTTGGGATTCTCTAGGTACACATTTGACAGGGTGGTGATTGGTGGCAAAGCATACCTGCTGCATTCTCTTCTGGTCTTGGAACAGAAGCTTACATGGTGCCACTGCAGAAACACTGGCTGCTAACAGCTGTTTCATTGACAAGGAGCTAAAGATAAATTGGAAACTTAACAGTTCAAGGATTCACAGGGTTAAAAATCTATGAAAATGGCCACATGAAGACCTAACAGTTTAAACCGGGGTGGGGAACCCTTTTGGGGCTGTGGGCCGCTAACCCATGGGAAGAAAATCAGTTGGGGGCCGTGCATAAGTAAGAAGCCAAAAACCTACCACCCAACCCTTCACTGATGTGACTACATAGAAGAAAGACACGCTCCACATTTCCCTTGCACACCAGTGCCTATGGGGTCCAAGGCTAGTAGATTTTTGCGTACACTGCACCAGCATGGACTCCCCAATGGTGTATGGGAGTCCTGAGCCTCAGGGATCAGATCCAGGGAAGCCAGGGGCCACATCTGGGACTTAGGTTCCCCACCCCTAGTTTAAACAGCCAAGCTAAATGACACAGCAATGGGAAGACAAAGTAGCTTGTAAACCACTGAAGGCAAAGGCAAAACAAATAGGGATACCTGGCAATGTTGGATTCGATAGCAGCCTAGTACAAGAACTAGTGGGCCGGACAGACCAAGACTCACTTCCTATGAGGCTACTCATAGACTCATAGACTTTAAGGTCAGAAGGGACCATTATGATCATCTAGTCTGACCCCCTGCACAGTACAGGCCACAGAATCTCACCCCCCCCCCCCCCAAATAATCCTCTATATCTCAGATATTGAAACCTTCAAATATTTTGAAGACCCCAAGATGCAGAGAATCCTCCCACTGTGATCTGTACCCCATGCTACAGAGGAAGGCAAAAAACATCCAGGGCCTCTGCTAATCTACCTTGGAGGAAAATTCCTTCCTGACCCCAAATATGGCGATCAGCTGAACCCTGAGCATGTGGGCAAGACTCAACAGCCAGACACCCAGAAAGTTCTCTAGTAACTCCTATCATCCCTCCATTGACCTATTTACCACTGATAATGAATGGTCAATTAATTACCAAGATCATGTTATCTCATCAAACCATCCCCTTCATAAACCAATCTAGTTAAATCTTGAAGCCAGATAGATCTGCACCTCAGCAGACAAAAGATGGTCAGAATAGAGAGGCTGCTCAGAGAACATCAAACTGGGAAGACAGCCCACTACCACAAAGGAGCCATGGTCCTGAGGCCAATAAGCACAGATGAGTGCCATAAAGCAATGGCAAAAGGCAACAACCCGTACTGAAGTAGGGCACAGGTTGTATGAGGTAACTACAGAATATAAGACTGGCCCTAGGTCTACTGTGTCAGACTGATGGTCCAGTAAGCCCTGTAGCCTGTCTGACAGTGGCCAATGCCAGGTACCCTAGAGGGAATGAACAGAACAGGTAATCACCCCATTCCCAGTCCTGACAAACAGAACCTAGGGACACCATCTCTGTCTAGTAGCCATTCATGGACCTATCTCTAATGTATTTATCTAGTGCTAGTTAAAATACTGTTAAAGTGCTGGCCTTCATGATGTCCTCTGGCCAGGCGTTCCACAGCATCACTGGCTGGCTGCGTCTACATTGGCACCCTTTTACGGAAAAGGGATGCTAATGAGACCTGTCGGAATTGCAAATGCCGCGGGGGATTTAAATATCCCCCGCTGCATTTGCATGAACATGGCTGCTGCTTTTTTCCGGCTTGGGGTTTTGCCGGAGAAAAGCGCCAGTCTAGATGGGATCTTGCGGAAAATAAGCCCTTTTCCAGAAGATCCCTTATTCCTACTTAAAACCCCGAGCCGGAAAAAAGCGGCAGCCATGTTCATGCAAATGCCGCGGGGGGTATTTAAATCCCCCGCGGCATTTGCAATTCTGACTGGTCTCATAAGCATCCCTTTTCTGGAAAGGGGTGCTAATGTAGACATAGCCGCTGTGTCTAGACTGGCAAGTTTTTCTGCAAAATCATGTGCTTTTCCGGAAAAACTTGCCAGCTGTCTACACTGGCCGCTTGAATGTCCGCAAAAGTACTGACAATCTCATGTAAGCGATTGGGGCCGGACTCATCTGTGTGCTCCGCTGGAACTGTGAGTGGGATGGGCCGTGTCCCAAGATTTGTGTGCACCCGGACCAGCCCCACTTCCCACCAGCTGATTCCCACCCCCCGCTCTCTCCCCCCAGCCCCGCTCTCCCCGACCAGCTCTACTCCCCACCGGCTGGTTTCCCCCAATCTCTCCTGCCAGCCCCACTCCCTCCGATCCGCTCCCGATCAGCCCCACTCCCCCCGACCTCCTCCTGACCAGCCTTCCCCCCACCCCAATCTGAGATCAAGTGTTTCTGGTATTTTTGTCAAAACGTTCTGGCAACCCTCAGTTTGTTGTTTTAGAGAACAACCCAGAATTGGAGCCATGGTGTCTGGTTGTGACGTAATGGGGGTATCTGGCTGGTTTCTATGCTGCTGGCTCTGGGGTAACCCCCACTGGTCGCCGTGGGTACCACTCCCGGCGAAACAGGATGAGTCATTATGCAAAGGGACCTCTCAACCGATATGGCCAGACACTCCCCCCCATTGGAGAGGAACAAAGGAAGGTGGAATGCTGCCCTGGCTGGGGGGGGCAGGGCTGGAAGAGTGTTGGTTAGTTGCTGGCTGGGAGCATGGAGGAGACAGCCTAGGGAAAGGGGCTGGAGTTTAGGGGCCCAGTCTCCCCCATCTCAAGGGGGCCTGAGGCATCCTAGCCCAGGTCTGTGACCAGATTCCATCTGTGCTATGCTGTATCCTGGAGAGGCACTAAACTTCCTCTATTCCACCGGCTGCTGCAGTCTGTTTGTGCCATTTCGGGGTGCAGGAGACGGGGGCCCCAACGCGCTGTCACACTGGTACCCCGGTGACCCTGGCCCTGCTCAGAGGACACAGCCAGTTCTGGCCAGATGACAGACAATGGGCTGCAGAGAGGAACCCCGGCAACTGGCTCTGCTGAGCCCAGCGAGGGGAGAACATTGGATGGAGGAAAGAAGAGGCAGAGAAGAGACAGGCCAGGTGACCCTGTTACCTGGGGAGAAGACAATGGACTGGGGAGGGGTTGTTGCTGGGGGTATTGGAGGCTCTGCTGGGAGAAAGGTGGCTATTTGGGGACTGAGAGTAGCGCAGGCAGAGCTTGGCTAGCTGCAGGGGGACTGATGAGTGGGGCTGAGGGCTCCTTTGCTGTGTTCAAAGCTCCATAATCCCTCCTGTTTCATGCTGGCTGAGCGTTGCTCTGGTCTAGAGAACAGGGTGGCGCTATTCCCTCTGGGGGTGGAGGCCCCGGGGATCCAGAGAGAGTGGACCCCCCCCAAAGCAGCTCACGGAGTGGGCACCCTAAGGCTGTGTCGACTACATGGCTCCGTCGATGGAGGCATGTAGATTAGACAGATAGGCAAAGGGAAATGAAGCGGAGATTTAAATAATCGCCACTTCATTTAAATTTACATGGCTGCTGCGCTGAGCTGACAAACAGCTAATCAGCTGTTTGACGGCTCAGTGCACTAGTCTGGATGCTCCCCCTGCCGACATCAAAGCCCTTTGTCGGCAGCCCCGTTATTCCTCGTGGGATGAGGTTTACCGGGGCTGCCGACAAAGGGCTTTGATGTCAGCAGGGAGAGTAGCAGGGACCAGGCAGGCCTACGGGGTGGGGCTGGCAGGATGCAGCAAGTAGGGGATGCTGTAGGGACCAGGCATTGGGAGGGGCAGGGGACAGAGCAGTCAGGGAGTGCTGTAGGGACCGGGCATGAGGAAGGGCTAGTGAGGGACAGAGGGCAGGGGATATGAGGAGAGCAGCAGGCCAGGTATTCTGCAGGGAGTGGGGTGGGTACAAAGAGGGAAAGATGGTGCAGTGGGCAGGAAGCACTGCATAGGCTGGGGCAGGCAAAGGGAGGGACTGACTGGGTGCGAGGGGCACTGCAGGGATTGGGCATGGGGACGGGTTGTTGGGCACAGGGGTTGCTGCAGGGGCCAGGTGGTTTTGGATGGATATTTGTTATTTTCTAGGTTTTTTTTTTTGTTTGTTTTGTTCTCTTAGTTTGGCTTTGATCATGTTATGAACATTTTGTCAGTGTCAACAGGATCTCAGCAAAGCAAAAGTGGCCAGAGGAGGGGGGGTTGGCAAGCATAGCAAGCAGGGGGTGCAGCCCCCTTGTAGGGTTTAAATGTACATTTTAGTGCTAGTTTTTTTAAGAGCTTTGTGCTTTGGCTCCTTTGTAGATACGCGGTTTAACTTAGGCTCATGTTCCAGCTCATACCGTGCTTGCAGTATCTGGTTTATTCTCACCACTAGAAAACAAGAAAAACTGGTAAACCTTGGAGCCTTTCAGTGCTCTGGGAGGAGAATTAGCCCCAGGTCTGTAAAGTGTCAAGTGATTCTAACATGTCCTTGAAACCCTTTATTATAATAAATTGAGTGATATAAAACCCACTGGAGTCAACAAAATATTTTTTTCAGACAAGGAATTATGATCTTGTGCTTGTGCCTAGGATTGCAGGAGACTCAATTGCCTGCTCTGTCACATACTTTGTCAGGTGTTGGGCAAGTCTTTCTGTGTCAGCTCCCTCTTTATAAAATGGGGATGCTAGACACTCCCTCACTGGACGGTTGTAAGGCTGAACACATGAAAGAGAACAAGTAGTCCTGAGCTTTCGTGGGCAAAACCCACATCCTCAGATGAGAGTGGAGAAAAAAAAAGCAGAAACCTCACAACAAACAACAGAAAATGAAGGGACAGGGAGAGAAAAAACACCTGTCAATTGTAGTACCAGTCCTAATGAGGCTAATGGCCTATTCAGGGTATGTCTACAATACAAAGTTAATTCGAACTAACAGCCGTTAATTTGAATTAACTTTCATAGGTACTACACAGGTAAACTGCTAGTTCCACTTAATTCGAACTAGCGGTGCGCTTAATTCAAACTAGGTAAACCTCATTCTATGAGGACTAAGGCCTAGTTCGAATTAAGTAGTTCGAATTAAGGGCTGTGTAGCCACTTAATTCGAACTAGTGGGTGGCTAGCCCTTCCCAGCTTGCCCTGGTGGCCACTCTGGGCCAAACCAGGGAAACTTTTCTCCCCACCTCCCGGCCCTGGAGCCCTTAAAGGGGCATGATCTGGCTACGGTGCTCATGCCAGTTGCAAGCCTGCAAGCACCCAGCCAGCAGACCCTGCACCTGGCACGGCATGAGCCAGCCACCCCCAGCCCTCCCCCTCTTCCTGGGACCAGGCTGGCGGCTCACAGGAGGCTGCCCGGCCGCAAGAAGTGGGCGCCTGCATGGTCTAGTGCGGAGATCGTGGACCTCATTGATGTTTGGGGGGAAGCCTCCAACATCCATGAGCTCCTCACTAGCTGCAGGAACATGGCCGTCTACAGCCGCATGGCTGACAGCCTTGCCTTCAGAGGCCACATGAAGACCCGGGAGCAGGTCTGCTGCAAGGTCAAGAACCTGCGGCAGTCCTACTCCAGGGCCTCCCAGCCAGGGGCCGACCCCCACTTTGAGGCCCTGGACCACATCCTGGAGGCTCACGCCATCCATGCCCCCCGGGTGATGACTGACCCCGGGGAAGAGGGACCCATTCTGGACACGGAAGAGGAGGACACCGAGATCCAGGAGCCTGCAGGGAGCATGCTCAGGACCCAGGACCGCCGAGGCACCCCACAGAGCACATCGGCTGTGTCGTGCGAGGCCGGGGAGGAATCCACATGTGAGTGCCATCATGCTCCCCTTATGTGTATGGGGGGCATGAGGGGGGAGAGAGAGAGCCCAGGGACCGTGCACCTGGGCCTTGCCCACCATGGAGTAGCAGTTGGGTGTCATGCAGGGGTCCTGGACCGTTCCCCACACGCCGATCTCGCCTTGCAGAGGGGGGCTGGGTTTCACTCACCGTGTCCCCAGGGAGAACTGACCACTGCTCTTGTTTCATCACAGCCGCAGCACCTGGGACTGCAGGGCGCACCACCCTGCCTGCAACAGCCACCCACACCCAGGGCAGCAGGCGCACCAGGAAGCAGTGGTGGCACCTGCGGCTACTGGAGCAGCAGATCCGCACCCAGGAGTACTGCGTCTGGGAGGACCTGCAGCTGTGGCAGCAGAGCTTGGAATTGCAGGAGGAGCAGGGCCGTGCCCTCAGAGGTCACCTCCAGACCCTGGTGGACAGGTTCCTGCCTCCTCCTGCTCTAACCCCTATGGCTGCCCCAGCTCTCACACCTCCTCCCACCCCTGCTTTCCCTCCACACCCACTCCCCCCGACGCCCCCGCCCCCGCAGTGCTGCAAGACGGGAGAGCCAGCAGGACCTCCAACACTGAGTTTTCCCTTTCCTTCCTCCCCCTTCCAGCTCCCTCCTCCCAGGTTTCCCCCTCCCCTCTCCCTCCCTCACTCCTCCCTCCCCCCACCCCAATTATGTAAAATAAAAAGATTTTTGTTGGCAAAACAGGTGTCTTTATTTGACATTAGGAAGGGGGGCTAGGGAGGGGAAGGGGGGAGGGTGGAAGAAGGCCCTAGTGAGGTATGCAGAGAGAGTTCAGTCCTCCTCCTCCACCTGGACGCTCTCCCTCAGGGCTTCCCAGATTTGGTCGGCCCCGCCCAGGCTTCCCGGATGGCGGCAGTGTGGGGCTGCGCGTACTGGCCAGCCATGTGCTCAGCCTCAGCCATCCAGGCTGGCAGGAAAGCACCGCAAACATGCCACTACTTTGAGCAGCTGGATGACATCCTGGGAGGTCGCCTCTCCTCCGCACCATCATCATGGAGTCCAGCCAGGACATGTCTGGAGTCAGTCTCCACGAGGGCAGGGTTGCGGATGAGAAGGAGTAGGAGGTCAGCCAAGTGACTATGCCCGCCAGCCAGGAGCTGCTTCTCCCCCTGGAGTCAGCCCTCTTCCTCCCCCACCATCCCTCCTGCAGTGTCTCCCAGCGAAGGCATTTCAGGTGAGTTCTATAACTTTCCCTATATACACACGGAGCAGGCAGTGGGCTGTGAGGGGCTGTGTGCTCCTAGCTTGGCCTGCTCAGCATCCTCCCCTTTAAATGGCCAAATGTACCCTCCACCACCATGCTCAGCCTGGCATTGAAGTGCTCCTTGATGGGGTCCAGGATGCCTGTGTAGGTCTTCATGAGGTAGGAGAGCAAGGGGTAGGATGCATCACACTGGATGCAGATGGGCATGTCCTGCAGTGATGAGATGAGGTAGGGGAAAAAAATGCCAGTGTGCATCTTTCAGAACAAGCAAGAGTTCCCGAAGATGCAGGTGTCATGAACTTTCCCCTACCATCCAATGTCAGTGGGATGCCCTTGTGATGAGGGCATGCAGTACCATGCAGAGTACTCCTTCCTATTTATGTAAGCTGCGGCACAGTGGCTGGGGGCCAGGATGGGAATGGGAATGTCGTCTATGGCCTTCACGCAGTTGGGGAAGCCCATTGCAGCTAAGCCATTCACAATGATGTCCATGTTGCCCAGAGTGATGACCCTCTGTAGCAGTACGTGGTTGATGGCCTTGGCCACCTGTAAGAGCCTGGCTCCAGTTGTGGATTTCCCCATGCCAAACTAGTTCCTAATGGAGTGGTAGCTGTCCAATGTAGCGAACTTCCACGGGACGATGGCAGCGTACTACTGTATGGGTAAGTGGGTCACAGTTGGGTATCTTGTCATCTAAGGATGGGGCAAGCCACTCGCAGAGCTCCAGGAAGGTGTTCTTCCACACGTGGAAGTTCTGGAGCCACTGCTGGTCATCTCATCACTGCAGGACAATTAGGGCCCATCAGTCTGAACTGGTCTCCCACCACCAGAAGCCGCATTCCACAGTGTCCAAAGGATTGAGGACCTGGGTGCACCAGGACCTGCAGGATACAGCAGGTGCACCAGGACCTGGGTGATCAAATCTGCAATCCAGGCTGGTTCTCAGCCTGCTAGAGCAGCATGCAGGCAGCGTGGATGAACTACGAGGCCTATGAACCTTGCAGTGCTTTGCAACAATGCCAGCTTCATGCTAGCAGTGTTATAGCATCCGCAAGGGCAAACAGAGCACATTGTGTCCATTTTGTGTCCCACAAGGAGGGAGGCAGTGGAGGAATGTGTGAGATGCGGCCGTAGAGAGGAGCCCCTGAAAGTACGTGTCGCAGCTTGCCTGACCAAGGAGCCACAGGAAGTGCCCACCCTCTGGTGCTCTTCCCAGAGTGCTTCTGCGGGTGCTAAGTCCAAAACAGGGTCCAATCAGCGTGAACACGCTATTTAAAAATAATTCTGACTCATTTCGATGCTCCCCTGTAGTGAGGATGCACTATTTCAATTTTGTTATTTCGGAAGTTATTTTGATTTTACTTATTTCGAAATAATTTCCTACTGTAGACATGCCCTAAGGTGCCATAGGACTAAGCACTTTTTCTAAAGTTATAGACTAACACAGCTACCCCTCTGAGTCTTTTAAACCTGTCCAACACAATATCAATAGATTACAGCCTATACTGGAACAGGACACTAAACTACAAGAAGCTCTGGGAGACAGCCCATAGTCTCCTATAGACAACCACCTAACCTCAAGATGATTCTTACCAACAACCACAGGACATACCACACTAATACCAACCCTGGTACATTCCCTTGCAACAAACCCCGTTGCCAGCTTTGTCCACATATTCATTCTGATGATACCATTATTGGACCTAACCAAGTGAGTTATAAGATCAAGAACACATATTCCTGCTCATCCAGAAATATAATTTATGCTATCATGTGCCGAAAGTGTCCGTCTGCTATGTACATTGGACAATCGTCTCAGATACTTCGCCAAAGAATCAATGCCCATAAAACAGACATTAGACAGGATCACAAAGAAAAAACAATTGCTTGTCATTTCAACCAGAAAGGACACTGTCTGAATGACCTGCTAACCTGCATCCTACTTCAGAAGACATTCAGATCTGCACTTGAAAGGGAATCCTCTGAACTGGCATTCATGCTAAAATTCGACACTCTCCGCAGAGGAATTAACAAAGACTCCAACTATCTTACACATTACAAAGATAGCTTCCCCAATTATCACCTCTAATACTATTAACTCACAGACATCTTCCTTTCCCCACCTCTAATATCATTAACTCACTGGCATTCACCTTCCTCCCCCCCCCCCACATCCTCCTTCTGTTCTGTAATGTGATTTGTCCTTTTCATGTGTGTTCAGTTTTTTAAATTGTATCCTTTGGTATATATGGTTGTGACTATTTTCTTCCATTATTTGATCTGAGGAAGTGGGTCTGGCCCACGAAAGCTCATCATCTAATAAACCATCTTGTTAGTCTTTAAAGTGCTACATAGTCCTGTATTTTGTTTCAGCTACACCAGATTTGGTGGGGGGAGGTGCTGGGGGTGCCTGACTCTGACATCAACTGGTAGAAAACCTGCCAGTCTCCAGCGGCAGCCCCTGGTCGGACAGGCCAGGGCCAAGGGGCATGGAGTAGGGGGTGGGGGACCAGAGGCGTGTAAGGGCAGGCAATGGCAGGGGGAGAGTACAAGTGGGGGGTGGATCTTGGGAGGACGAGGTAGCTCAGGAGCATTTTTGGGGGTGGGACAGTGGGGGAGGGGCTTGGGGCAAGAATAGCAGGGTGGGGGATCATGGGTCTGGGTGCTTGTGCCCCCCAACCTCATGTTTTGCACTTCTGTGATTCTGGGTTAGGAGAGCTGGGTCTGCCCCAGAGCAGTGCCCAGCCAAGGCAAGGGACATCATGTGTTAAAGATCCGGAGTAAAGTGATCGCGTGGATGGTGGGGAAAAGAGCTTTGTCATTTGTGAACTCCGCCCGCAAGTGCTGGGAGTGGAGGTGTGGGGAGCCCTCTTCCCCGTATGCTGAATTTGCCAGTGACCTGCCACCTGGCACCCAGTTCCCTACCCACTGACTTCCAGCCACTCACCTGTCTGTCACTGGACTGCCTCACTTGATTTCCATCCGTACACAAAGCGCTATCAAGCAACTGATGGCACCATCTGCCCACTGGTATGGTACCAAGCCCGCGTGACCAAGGCAAGACTTGTCCTTGGCTGCCCTTGTTCTGCCCATTGATAACACTCAGAGGGCTTTCCCAAGGAGGCCAACATTGTTCCCATTTTACAGGTGGGGAAACGGAGGCACAATGGGGGCTGTGATATGCCTGAGGTCACACACCAGGCTGGAATAGAAGCTCAGTTTCCCGTGGTTCAGGGGTTGGCTACATGGGTAGCAAAGATGTGAGTGCAGCTCAGACCAGCATAACCCGGCTCGCTGCAATCTGATTAATGTGGGGAACAACCGCAGGGTGGGGGGGGGCTTCAACAATAATGCCCTGTCTAGCTCGTGCTGCGATCAAGCCACCCCTGCTCAAAGGAGACAGTCCTGGGAGCTGCCCACCGGCCCACAGTGCAGCCCAGCTAACGGCAGCAAAGGGCAGCGACTGATACCTGGAAGCCACCTCTTCCCCCCCTTCTCCCATCCACTCAGCCCCACCCCCAGGCTTGCTGAGGCCAGTGGCGGGAATGCTTCGGACCTAGCCAATTCACGCCCCTCGCGCTGCAACACCGGCCTAGAGTCAGTGTAACGATCTTCTGTTGATATGCATTTTATTAGTTAAATTCTTGGACTGTCATTGCTCATGAAAAGTGCTGTCACATGGGTAGAAATCGGGTAAATATTGCATTTTCTTAATATCAGCAGAACTGACATAAATGGGGCCCTGTGTGTTGTGTAGTCTTGCCTTAATCTTTATATTCATGCCTGTCAGTGTGAGAGAAGCTATTTGTATATACAGGCAGTCCCCGGGTTACGTACAAGATAGGGACTGTAGGTTTGTTCTTAAGTTGAATCTGTATGTAAGTCGGAACTGGCGTCCAGATTCAGCCGCTGCTGAAACTGACCGCCAGTTCCGACTTACATACAGAATCAACTTAAGAACCCCAAGCGTCCCCAAGTCAGCTGCTGCTGAAACTGATCAGCGGCTGATTCCAGGAAGCCTGGGGCAGAGGCTTCCTATAGTCAGTCACTGGTCAGTTTCAGCAGCAGCTGACTTGGGGACGCCTGGGGCAGAGCAGCTGGGGTGCTGCTGGGTTGGTCCAGTAGCGCTGCCGCTGGACCAACCCAGCAGCACCCAAGCTGCTCTGCCCCAGGTGTCCTGATTCAGCCGCTGCTGAAACTGACCAGCAGTGGCTGAATCAGGACGCCTGGGGCAGAGCAGCTGGGGAGCTGCCGGGTTGGTCCAGTAGCGCCCAGAGCTGCGCTACGGGACCAACCGGCAGTGCCCCAGCTGCTATACCACAGGGATCCGGAGCAAAGCCATGGAGCACGGAGGCAGCGGGACAGCCCAGATGCGCCGTGGCTGTCCTGCTGCCCTCGGGCTCCGCGGCTTTCCTCTGCTTTGCTCCCCGTCTCCCTGGCCTGCAGACCAGGGGGACGGGGAGCAAAGCGGCAGAACACGCGGGCAGCGGGCAGCCCAGACGTGTCTGGGCTGTCCGCTGCCCGCGTGTTCCGCCGCTTTGCTTCCTCTCCCTGGTCTGCTGGAGACCAGGGAGAGATCCCCGTTCGTAACTGGGGACTGCCTGTATTTGGCACGGTTGAGGTCACATTTGGAGTAGTGTGTCTAATTCTGGGCCCCCATAAAGAAAAGAAGTGAACACATTGGAGAAAGTCCAGTGGAGGGCAACAAAAATGTTAGGGGGCTGGAGCATGTGACTTACAAGGAGCGGCTGAAGGATTTGTGCTTATTTACAGAAGAGAAGAGTGAGGTAAGATTTGATAGCAGCCTTCGACTAGCTGAAGAAGGGGTTCCAAAGAGGATGGAGAGAGGTTGTTTTCAGTGGTGACAGATAACAGAACAAGGAGCAATGGTCTCATGTTGCAGTGGGGGAGGACTAGGTTGTGTAATAGGAAAATAGGTTCTATTTCCCTAGAGGGTGGTGAAGTACTGGAATGGGTAACCTAGGGAGGTGGTAGACTCTCCATTCCTAGATGTTTTAAGTCCCAGCTTGACAAAGCCCTGGCTGGGATGATTTAGTTGGCGTTGGTTCTGTTTTCAGCAGGTGCTTGGATTATATGACCTACTGAGGTTTCTTCCAGCCCCATGATGGCACTGGTTTTTTCAAAATCGAACCAATTGCAGTTCTCTAATCCGTGATAGTTTGGATCTGGTTTGCATTTGCTGCAAAACTTCAGAGGTCAGAGAGAAGAACTGAATGAGAAAGTTCAGGTTTGACCTATGTATAAGTGTTTTTTGTCTTTGCTGGAATTTGAAGGGTGCTCACCTAGTTCATGCCTCACCTCTGTGCCTGAACACATGGACATAGGACCTCCAGGCTTTTTTTTCCTCTTTGTTCTATGATTGATTTGCTGCATTGTACTTCGGAAGGACATAATGAGAGTTTGCTGTATCTAGTTATTTCATTCTGTCACGCTGGCTCTTGCTCACTTTGTCAGCAGAGGCAAAAGCAGGATTTACATTTTCTTCCTGTGCAGCTGGAGACTGGGATCCAGCTTCATTCAACATGTAGTCAGTACTGCGAGATGGCGCTTCACTAAGTGGGGCGGATTTTTAATAAACGTACAAGTAAAGTGCGAGAGAGAAAGCAATGGGGTGGGGGTAGGGAGAGTAAATGAATTCCCCGTGATCATTAACTGAGGGACTCTCTTTGACATGGAGGTCTCAGTGAATGTGCTTGTTGAAGGTTTAGTGGTGGAGACAGCACACCTAATGGGATCTCGGGGACACATCCGTTTGCCTGTGGCTAGCTGTCTGAAAGACAAAGCTGTCAGATTGCTCTGATTTACTTCTTCTGGAGATAAAAGTTCATACATCTCAGGCAATGCAGTGCTGCTAGACAACACTATATTAACTTCCCTCACCCCCCAAAAAGGGTACAAATGACTTATACCAGGCAGGGAGTAGGGTGAGGGGAAAGAGAGCAAAAAATAAACAAACCAAGACAGAAAATTTGCAGCGTAGCAAATAAAGCTGAGTGTATTACAGACATTTGCCTATGCTGACCATATATCCCAGATTTTCCAGGACAGTCTCGATTTTAAATCTTCTTTCCCGTTGTTCCCATAAAGCATTGAAATATCCCAGAAAGCCCTGAGCCTCCCTGCAGGATCAATCTTGCAGGGAAGAAGCATAGCTAGAAGTGACTGTGCATTGCTGTTCTCCACCCCCTTCCCCAGCTGGGGGAACCGGAGCTCAGGTGCACTTCCTGGAGGCTTTTCCTGCAGCCAATAGGAGCAGCGGGAGATAGTGACTTGGGCCCTGATGGAGGCAAATGGCAAGCTAGACTTGGAGAGTGTGCATTGCAGTGGGGGATGGGGGGGGGGGAGTGGGTGAGGGGGCAGGGCCAGGGCAAGCACGTGCCTGCAGAAGTCTGACATGGGCATCTCCTGACATGGGATCCAGTGCCAGTAGAGAAAACACCTGGGTGGCTCTGCCAGCACTCCTGCTGCACAGTGGCCTGGCCAGAAGGGACACTTGGATGGGCCCTGACCTCAGATGGGTGGGCAATAATGAGAGGTGGGGGGGCGGGGAGCAGCACCGTTTGATCCATGTCCCACCAACCAGCCTTGGGAAGGTGGGATGGGATAGGAGGGAGTCCTTGGACCAGGACTGGGGTGCTTGCCCTGCTGTGCCCACCTGGTGCGCCTGCTGAGGAGCAGGATCTGGCAGCAGAGGTTTGGCCTGCTCTGCCCACCCAGCGTTCTTGCCGGAGAGCAGGTCTGGGGACTTACAAGCTCCCCTTGCACCAGTGATGCTCTGCAGCAAGTGCGCCATATGGAAGGAGCAGAACAAGTCCCCAAAGCTATGTCTGGACTGCAAGCCTCTTTCTAAAGAGGCTTTTTCGAAAGTATCTTTCAAAAAAGTGTCTAGACTGCAACCAGTACTTTCGGAAGTCTGGATGCTCTCTTTCGAAAATGCCCTGTTTGTGCCTGGCAGTGTAGACGTGTTCTTGCACAAGAATTCTTGCACAAGAACCTTTGCGCAAGATGTTCTTGTGCAAGAATCCGCCAGTGTAGATATAGACTAGGGCTACGTCTAGACTGGCATGAGTTTCCGTGAATGCTTTTAACGGAAAAGTTTTCCGTTAAAAGCATTTGTAGAAAAGAGCGTCTAGATTGGCAAGGACGCTTTTCCACCAAAGCACTTTTTGCGGAAAAGCGTCCATGCCAATCTAGACGCGCTTTTGCGCAAAAAAGCCCCGATCGCCATTTTGGCGATCAGGGCTTTTTTGCACAAAACAAATCTGAGCTGTCTACACTGGCCCTTTTGCGCAAAAGCTTTGCGCAAAAGGACTTTTGCCCGAACGGGAGCAGCATGGCATTTCCGCAAGAAGCACTGATTTCAGACAGTAGGAAGTCAGTGTTCTTGCAGAAATTCAAGTGGCCAGTGTAGACCAGGCTAGGAGTTAGGTCAGACCAGAGTTCCTCAGCTCAGCCTGTCTTTCCCCAGCCCTGCTCTGAGTTACCCTCTATAACTTCCAAGGCAGCCAGGTCCTTCCTGCGCCACAGCTGGAGCAAGAGTGTGTGCTTTAGGTTAGCAGCCCCTATTTACACTGCCCCAGCTGGACCCTAATTGGCTGCTACCTGCCTCAGCTGATTGCTCAATGGTCCCAGTCCTTCCACAGAGTTGGGTTTAATCTTTATTTCACCGGGAATGTGGTGATCACCCCACTACAGTGAGGAAACTGTTGAGGCAAAGCCACAAGGGAACCTGGGAGAATTTGTTTCCCATTCATCCTGTGAGAGGTGAAAGTCCAGGCACTAACTAGGTCTGAGGAAACCTGGCAGGATTTGGCTCATCCTGCATATTCACATCTACGGAAGGTCATGGAGAGTATACGCTGTACTCTGAACGTGGGCCTGGCCTGGCCAACTTTTTGCCGTAGGCCTGGTCCCCTGTGCCTGATCTTCCCCTTCAGGACTCACCCCAGTCAGGCCATAAGCTAGAACCCAGCACAGGTAAGAGCAATCTGGGTAACTGGGGGGAGCCACAAACCCTCTACCTGCTAGCATGGAGGGGCTCTGAACCAGTCACTGGCCTATGTCCCTACCCCCTTAAGTCCTCCACCCAGACAAATGGAGGGTCCACTGCTCCCCACAGCTGCCAAGGCAGCTTTTAGAATGAGGAAGATTTTTTTCTCCGTAATATCTTGTGTTATTCTACAGCTTGCTTTTCATTGCTACCTTCTCAGCCCATGAGATGACAGGTTTTTCTCAACTGGATAGATACATTTGCACCAGAAGGAAAGATATCAACATACCTATTGATTTATCACCCTTTTGAGCTTAGGTGGGTTGCAGAGAGCGGTATATATTTTCTCTCCCTCTTTAATTTTTTTGCTGCTGTTAGGTAACCATGATCTCTCCATGGGCCATAACTTTCATTTTCCATCAACACTGGGGTTAGATGAAAGGTAATTGAAAAAGGAAAGGGAGGGGACAAACCCTTCTGAGTCAGATAGCTTAAACCCTCCCAATTATCAGGACTTAAATCAAAAGATGTGCGAGAGAGGAATGTGTCAGGGCAACACTTAGAGAGCACCTGCAACATGGTCCATTATTAATGCTGGCTATACAAAGGGCTTAATCCTGAAAGGTGTTGAACAAAGTGCTGGAGGGACTGACAATGAGCAAAGGTAGAATCCTAAGATTGGAAGGACCAGCCCCAACTAAATCATCCGAGCCAGGTATTTGTCAAGCTGAGACTTAAAAACCTCCAAGGATGGAGATTCCATCATCTCCCTAGGGAACCCATTCCAGTGCTTCCCCACCCTCCTAGGGAAATAGTTTTTCTTAATATCGTACCAAGGTACATATGTGACGTCTGCAGCATAGTCCTGCAAAGAAGTGAGCAGCTCTGGAAGGGCAATAGTGCTTGGAATAAGGGAACACAGAGTAACACGCAGCCTTGTATCTAAGACCAGCACTGGCTGTAACTAATGGAAACGCATGTTGTTTGCTATGAAGCCATAGCAGTGAAAATGATCAAACTGCACTTTTTTTCAAAGACTGTAAGGCTGCATCTACACTGGCATGATTTTGCACAAATGCTTTTAACGGAAAAGTTTTTCTGTTAAAAGTATTTGCGCAAGAGAGCGTCTACACTGGCATGTGCTTTTAGCCATTGGGCTTTCTTGCGAAAAAATTAACGTTGCTTGTCTACACTGGCCTCTTGCAAGAGGGCTTATCCCTGAGCGGGAGCGTCAGAGTATTTGCGCAAGAAGCACTGATTTCGTACATTACAACGTCAGTGTTCTTGCGCAAATACTCGTGAGCAGTGTTGACGGGCGGCAAGATTTTGCGCAAAAGCAGGAGAGCATCTACACTGGCACGGATGCTTTTGCGCAAAAGCACATGCCAGTGTAGACGCTCTCTTGCGCAAATACTTTTAACAGAAAAACTTTTCCATTAACAGTATTTGCACAAAATCATGCCAGTCTAGACGCAACCTTGGAGCTACCAGCAGAGCAGCTTGCGCGGACAACCGGCAAGTGCAGGCGGACAGCAAAGCGGCTGGCGGGGACGACCTGCGGGCGGCCAATAGGAGCAGCAGCAGGCAGCCAGCGGAGCAGGGCAGTTCGTGGGACGGCTGAGGTGGTTCACGGGACAGCAGGTGGAGTTGGCGGAGTGGATCGTGTTGACGGCGGCAGCAGAACCCCATGGAGAGGCGGAGCCATCGGCGGACCACGTAAGGTGTATCAACCCCCGCCCCCCTACAGGTTGGGATGGTAAAACCCTGCTGGGTCAATTTTTTAACCCTGGGGCAGCACTGACCCAGGGCAGAGACTTTTGGGGTGTTGGACTTTTGGGGACTTTGGGTGATTCTTGGCTGGGGGTGGGTCTTTGCTCATGTTTGGTCTATGAATCCGAATTGTGGTGTTTTCCCAATTTAATGCTGAGGTCGGTTACCTCATGTTGTTAAAGATTTGCTGCTATACCGAGGCTCTGTGCTTGCGAGAGGGAAAGAATTGCCTCTTTGAGGCACCCAGGGGGTGTGTGTAAGATTTCCCCGGTCACTGGGTGAGCGCTCGAGCCGGTGCTGTATTACCTTGTTGAGAGGTAATAAGGGTATAAACCCTTAGATCTAGGAAGTTTGTGTGTGTGTTTAATTCCCCTACCAAATTCCTTTCGCTCCTTTCCTCTCTCTCCAAAAGGATTCGATAATATAGGAAAGAAAGGAAAATAGTCATGTAAAGGTAGGAAAGAATCAATACCCTCACTGTCCCCAGGGGAGAGAAACCTCTCAATACTCCCGTAAACTTGCTGAGAGCTCTTTGGTGTTCTGAGTTAATTCTTCATCCCTACTCCACCACCTTCTGATTTCTTTGTAGAGAGAGAGGTCAGAGAAGGTTCTCAGCTCCCATACACACAGTCATTTTCCAGTTTAATTCTTGCCAGGGATTCCTCTACTTTAACAGACACAAAATTCTTTATCACTGTTTGGCTCTGTGCAAACTAACATCCATAGCGTATTTTAATGATGAGAAATAGCCCTTGGATGGTTGTCTAATGATCGAGAGCTCCCTGTTTACAATGCGCCTCCTCTCTGGGCACTTATGAAAATATTTTCTCAGATACAGAAAATGCCAAAAGTTCGAGACTTGTGCTGATTTAAGCTTCAATATAAATAAAACAAACAAACAAAACAGCCACAGGGCTAGACTACCTGATTGTCATGTAGTGGGGGCAGAAATACCTGGTTAAATAGTTAGGGTACTGAGGAAAGTACTTGTTGGTAATTTGCAGCAGATGCTAGGTTGCTCAGTGAAATTGTGTAGCCGTGGTTACTTTGTAATGCCCTTGCTATTTCTTTCTTCTTCTTTTGGTCCACACATGAAAGAGGACCTGAACACCTTGACAACTGTCCAAGTTCCCCCAGAAACCCTAAACCAACAGAAGTTGTTCTAGTGAAAGATATTACCTCACCCTCCTTGCCTGTCTAGGGCAGTAGTTCTCAAAGTGGGTCTGAGGACCACTAGTCCTTCCAGCAGGGAGCCCACAGTGGCCCTACAGGTCATGCCTCTCCTCCTGTGAGGTTGAAGCTCTAGCACAGGCTTTCCACTGTGAGGGGCAAGCCTCGTGACCCGGATCTGGCTTGCAGGGGAAGGAAGTGACTCTGTGCTCTGCCAGCTGGAGGAATGGCGGCACAGGAAACCACTCCCCTGGGGATTTTCCCCGCTGCTCCCATTGGCCAGAATCATAGCCAATCATAGCTATAGCGGGAGGTAGTGCCTGGGAGGTGCAAAGCCAGATAAGCACCCCCCCCCCGTCCTCTCATGCCCGGACACTGTAGCCCAATTCCCCACCTGCACCCCTTTCCCCTGAGACTCTATACTTCTATCCTGCTCCTACACCCTCTCTCCTTTCTGGACTCCTCATCCCCAGCCCGCTCGTCCTCTAACCTTCTGGCTAGACCTACCTATCTCCAGCGCACTCCTGCACCCTACCTCCCACCCATAACCTCCATCCTCAGCCAGCTCCCAACCTTCCCGCCAGATCCCACACTTCCACCACTTCCTGCACCCATTTTGTCATCCTGAGTAGTTGGCTGGTGGTCCCCAGAAAGGTCTGCATTGAGCAGGGTTGAGCGTTGTCATGTGGTTTGATTTTTTAGATCTAAGGTAAACCAGGACACTCCAGAGATATTTAACTACTCACTTATTTATTGCAAGTTTTAAGCACTTAATACAGTTGTTTAAAGTTTACAAGCCTTAAAAACATTACTGCACAATTTAAACCTTAACTACTATAAATTCTAAAGCAATTAATACAGCACAAAGCAATGCAAAAGCAATTGATGGAAGATTATTAGAATACAACAATTAAACCTAATTTGCTTACGCCTCACCTGTATGCTACCTACAGTATTAGGCAGAAGATCGTGGTACCTTTGCCACCCATTGGGACACCATGCACTGCTGCAGCCGGTGTGAAGGGTCTATTACTTCTCGTTATAATGAGCAGGGCCTGTGGGTTAATCCTGTTCACTCCCTCCCACAGATTATTTTTTCTACACCTATATTTGTACTCGACTTAGTCATTCTAGTAATATCTACCAATTGATTACGTATTGTATAAAATACCTATTATGCCCATATTATGCTGTTCAGGCTGTACTATATTTGATTGACAGTTCTATGGCTGTATCTGTGACAGTTCTATGGCTGTATCTGTGACGCTTGCTTATCAGAAATATTATGTGCCAGTACCAAGTTTCTCCCAACATTCTTGACATGGTTTCACTATACCATACTACCTACGCATGATTGCTTAAAGCACTCGTGACTCTCCAACCCCCCCCCCCCGGCCTGGTCTGCATGCATACATGCACCAGACCTGAGACAGGCCTGGGTTTGCTTTGTTAGAAATCCAGTCTTTGGGCAAGACAGCCATCATTAGGCCAGTCAAAGCAGGGCCGGACAATGCAGACATTATTATTCTGGTCAAGACGGGGTTGTCCAGGCTCCCCTACAGGCGTGGGCCAAAAAGTTTGAGAACCATCAATCTAGGGTAAATGCCATTGTGAGGCTAACGTGGATAAAAAAGAACAAACTATTTAAAAAAGCAGACACAAATTAAGAGAGCGAGTGCTTATGCCTCTTGCTGGCCCTCTGCCTCGGGCTGAACTCTACCCAATGTGAATAAAAAGTGCTCACAGTCATTTACAGGGGTCTGATTTCTGATTCTTGAGGCAGGTGCCTGATACACGGAGACCACAAAACCAATTTGCTTTCTTCCAATGTTGGGCTTTTAAAACAGGCTAGAGTGCCTATTTGAAAAGCATCTTTCCTTCCAAGAAATGTTTATGCTGTCATATCCAATTCATCTGAACTAAGGCTTCCTGACAGTGGAAAGCAATATATTTTTGTTATGCAGTAGAGACTACCGGATATTATCACTGGCAATCAGCTCTCATCCACCTCAGAAATTTCTACCAGGTACGTGAAAGTCAGAATACCTGGTAGACTCAGATTTGATACGTATTTTGGGTTTAACAAAACAAAGCTTCTGTAAGCCTGGCACTCCCAAGATTTTTGTAATTGGTTTGAGATTATGGGCAGAGGTTAGCAGGGGGGACTAGAAATAAAGGCTCTTCCGTTTTTCCTTAATCAGCAGAAGGCATATGTACCACTTAAATCCTCAACATGGGGGGTGTAAGACTTTGTGTGGGAGCCTTGTTTTGCACCTCTTGTATGATGTAACTTTAAACATGTCACATGATGTCTTTCTTTTCCACTTTGTATTCAGTTGCCTTATAGGAGCTTGTAAGAATTAATTACTGTGTGTAAAAATGCTTTGAAAACCTTGCATAATAACAAATGTGCTACATAAATACCAAGCAATATTGTTCTTTTAGCTGATATTTTCCCTTCTTTCCTCCTCCCAGTTTCAAAAGTGGCTTCAAATATCCCTAAAATCTTTGGCAAAGGGACTAGCAGATGAGGAAGCATATCACAACCTGGCATTCCATATGAAGACCCCTTAGACTGTTATGAACTAAGCTTGATGCAGTCTGATGGTTCATTTTAATTAAAGGATGAGCCATCATGCCCTGATTGCAGAAAACATTAGCAGTTGACAAATGTGGTGTTTACAGTGCTAATAACAGATTGACTGATGGCTAGTGGTGGAGAACTCTTCTGCTTGGGAGAGGAAAAAAAAGGGTATGAAGGCAAGATATCAGTGTCTGTAGCACTGATTTTTCAGAGGCTAAAGTGTAGCATCTAATGTTGACATCCTGGTGAGCAAACTCCTATGCAGTCACTTTTATACAGGGAGTTTCTGAGAGAGAAGCCTCTGGGCTTCTGTTTTCAAGAGCAGTGTGCGTGGCAACTTTATACCAACACCTTGTCTTCTAAGGCAGCAGTGGCGATTGTGGTGAAATGGAGGGTGTCACCTTTTGCTAGTTTAGCTCAAACACTCAGGCATTTCTCCTCTTTGAAAATTAAGCCAGTTACTGAGGTTTTTCAGTTATGTAAGCCAGCAGTTCCCAACCACCAGGCTGCTGACATCTGGCTGCCAGGCTGCAGTGGCTCTGGGGGCCGAGACTGGGGTACACCGCTTTTGCCGTGGCTGTTGAGAGAGGCATGTCCTGCCCTGCCTCTTAGCCAACCAGCGCCAACAGGGGTGGGGTCTCCTCCTGGCCGTGGAAGAGCACTTTCCTTCATGGCAGGAGTGCTGCATGGAGTCACTCCGTGCCACCCAGGGAAGCACTCTTCCATGGCCAGGAGGAGACCCTACCCCTGCCTGGCACTGGTTGGCTGAGAGGTGGGGCAGGACACAACTCTCTCAACAGCCATGGTGGGAGGGAGGTGTTGGGTGGTGTATCACAGCCTGGGCCACTAGAGTCGCCATGACATGGGCAGCAGAGCAGGGCTAGGTGAGAAGGACGGGCTAATGCTGGGGGAGGGGGGGCGCTGCAGGCAAGGTAGTAATGGTGGAATAGGGGGCAGGGCTTGCACTGGGGGGAGGCTCTGGGGTGGGGGTTGGGTGCAGTGGGGCTCTGGAAACAGGAGGTCTGGTGGGGGGCTCTAAGGGGCAGGAGGCTGGCACAGAGAAGTTTGGGATGGGGAGCTGTGACTGACCGGGCCGGGTCTGTGCACAGCTGAGGGTGTCCACTCAGGGCAAATTGCTCAAATTCGGGGCTCTCTATAGCCCCCAGACTGGAGACCTTCCCAAACAGGCCACAAACCAGTCCCACAGAGCGCTTCAGCTACCTGCCTGAAGCCTCACGAGCAAAACCCCTCCGACACCCCAGCAATATCTGTGCCCCAGGCGGCCCCGGGCCTCATACACAGGTAAGGAATTTTAGAGCCCAATCTCACCTTCCCCGAACAAGTTCTGTCCGGTTCCAAGAAACCAGCCACAGATCCCAGGGCAATTTACCCTCTGGATCTTACCCACAAATCATGCTGAGCCAATCCTTTAGAATCTACAATCTAAAGGTTTACTACTACAAGAAAGAAAAGCATGAGAATGAGGTTACTAAAGTATCATATCCCAATTCTCCCAGGCTCGCAGCAAAGATGCTATAGCTGCTGGCTTAAAAGTCCTTGTTGCACATCCTAGGTCAGGATGGGTCCACAGTTCTTTCTGGCTCTTCAATCCCTGCACTGCTGCCTCTGGGATGAAGTGCTGAGCTGAGTACCAAGATGGAGTCAGCCACATGGCATCTTTATATATCCTTCCTGGTCTCTTCTTGGCTGCAGCAGATCACCTGGCCAGCGGCCTATCGCTATGTTCCCTGCTGGTAGCCCTTAGATGTCGGTCCCCATTCCTGAGGTGTGTCCTTGGCCTGTGGAGGGCTATTGTCCCACAGAGCCTCGCTAATTAGCATGTCCATAGGCCGGGCTCTGGCCAATGCTCAACCACATGTAGAGAAATATTCAGTATCCACACAAAGTACATGCTTATAACTTCACACATAGACATTATACAATCACATGAATAGCGTACATAGGATTAGCAGACAGTAAGCTTCTATTCAACACCTCACATGGGCCCTTTTTACACCATTTTTGGGGTCAACACCCCCACCTATGGGTTCAGCAGTGATCTGGCTGCTTCCCTCAAATTCAGTATCGTGAAAGGAGCTGGCACTGGTTGGGTGGAGGGGACTCTGGCGTCAGTGGCTGCTGCTGAGGATAGCGGAGGGGTGGGGGCTCTAGGTATTAGGGCTGGCTCTGGGGATTCTGGGGGCTGAGCTTTTGGCAGACCAGTAGTGTTTTATTTGCACATCTGCATAATTATACGCAAATAAAATATTACCAGGCTGCTAAAAGTTTGTGAATGGGTTTGCTGTCCACAGTAACAAAAAGGTTGGGAACCACTGATGTGAGCCACAGAAGACACAAAGTGGGGATAGCCAGTAAAACCCCAAGACTACGTCTACACTGGCGGCTTCTTGCGCAAGAACAGCTGTTCTTGCGCAAAAATTTGCTGGGTGACTACTCTGCATGCGCATTCTTGCACAAGTACATTTACAGTCTAATGTCAGAAAACAAGGCTTCTTCTGGAAGAGTTATTCCTCTCCCCATGAGGAATAAGCCCTCTTGCGCAAGAGGCCAGTGTAGACAGGCAACATGAGTTTCTTGCGCAAGAAACCCCTATGGCTACAATGGCCATCAGAGCTTTCTTGCACAAGAGAGAGTCCATGCTGCCATAGACACTCTTGTGCAAAAGCACATGCCAGTGTAGACGTGCTCTTGTGGAAGACTTTTTGCACAAGAACTCTTCCGCAAAACAGTTCTTGCGCAAGAAGCTGCCAGTGTAGATGTAATCTAAACTATGGTCTCTGGTTAAGCCTTTGCAGAGGCCTTGCTGTGCAGCTGAAGCAAAGACACAAGGACTTGATGAGCCAATACAAATAACAGGAAGCTCTGGAAAAACAGGACAAACATAGAAAAGCAGCCCTGTCTGTTTATAAGAGAGGCAGCACAACACCAAATGGAAAGCAATAATTGGGTACCACTATCATGAAGTTCACATACACACCCAAGGTTACAGCTCTACAGAATGCTGCCCAGTCTGCGCCTGGCATGGGAAAGTGCATCCAGCAGCCTTCTCAAGACCAACCACGAATTGTTGCCAAGGTACTAGCGATAGCACCCCCCCTCTTTAACAAGCCCAACTTGCAAATTTACCAAAGGCATTGCTTGCTGCATACCTCACTCTGTTTTGTTTTTTGCTTTATACCCCTTAGACAAGTGCCTATGAACTACACCCTGCACTGGTCAGAAAAAGCACTATCATCACTTCTGTGGATCCCAACCGGAATGTAGCTATGCATTGCAGTTCTTGGGGGGAGAGGTGAGGGCACATATCTGTGTTTTAGCAACCATATTAACCTGAGCCATGGGTGGAACTACAGGCAGTCCCCGAGTTACGCGGATCCGACTTATGTCGGATCCGCAGTTACGAACGGGGTTCCTCTCCCTGGTCTCCAGCAGACCAGGGAGAGGAAGCAAAGCGGCGGAACACGTGGGCAGCGGACAGGGCTGTCCGCTGCCCACGCGCTCCGAGGCTTGGCTCTGCTTTGCCCCCCCCGTCCCCCTGGCCTGCAGACCAGGAGGACGGGGGGGGGCAAAGCAGAGCAAAGCGGCGGAGCACGCGGGCAGCGGACAGCTGGGCTGTCCCGCTGCCCCCGTGCTCCGTGGCTTTGCTCCAGACACCTGTGGTACAGCAGCTGGGGCGCTGCCAGTTGGTCCCGTAGCGCCGCTCTGGGCGCTACTGGACCAACCGGGCAGCACCCCAGCTGTTCTGCCCCAAGCGTCCTGATTCAGCCACTGCTGGTCAGATTCAGCAGTGGCTGAATCAGGACGCCTGGGGCAGAGCAGCTTGGGTGCTGCTGGGTTGGTCCAGTAGCGCCGAGGAGCGGCGGCGCTACTGGACCAACCCAGCAGCACCCCAGCTGCTCTGCCCCAGGCGTTCCCAAGTCAGCCGCTGCTGAAACTGACCAGTGGCTGACTACAGGAAGCCCCTGCCCCGGGGCTTCCTGGAATCAGCCGCTGATCAGTTTCAGCAGCAGCTGACTTGGGGATGCCTGGGGTTCTTAAGTTGAATCTGTATGTAAGTCAGAACTGGCATCCAGATTCAGCCGCTGTTGAAACTGATCAGTTTCAGCAGCGGCTGAATCTGGACGCCAGTTCCGACTTACATACAGATTCAACTTAAGAACAAACCTACAGTCCCTATCTTGTACGTAACCCGGGGACTGCCTGTACTATGTAATCTTTTAGACGATTGGCTTACTGTGCCTATTATCAGGGCTCACCAAGCGGCGGTGAGCCCCGCTCACCAGCCACGCAGGTCTGCGCTCTGCACCGGTTGTAATCTCCTCGCGCGTGGCGAGTAGATTACATTATTTGTTGAGCCCTGCCTATTATGCCTTGCTGCTAGAAACTATCCAGGGTCTCGGAAACTCCCACCCCGTCATTTCTCTCTGCCCATCAGCTCCCTATATAATCTATTGTAATTTTTTGCTTGGCAGTGAATTTTTTGCTGAGCCCAAGTGGCAAGGTGGCACTCTGCTAGCACTGTGTGTAATAAAACCTCCTGCTTGAATCTACACGGTGTCTACATTCGTGGTTTCCAACACAAAGTAGACTGATGTAGTGGCTCATTCATTATACATAGCACAGATGGCAGGTTACCATATGGATGGGCTCCCTTAAATAAACTTAGATAGCTATACAGTAAACTTGTCCTTAGGATTTTCTCTATGGTAGGGACCCAGCCTCACCTCCTGGAGTTCCATATTCCCCCACCTGTTTCTTGCTCCATGACCCATATCCCCTCCACCTCACAGGAGAGGCTTTTAAAAGGTCTCTAGCAGGCCTGAAGTGGAATAATCTGGCCCTCATTGATCTAAGGTAGCCCTGTCTCATCTGATCCCTAATCTGCCTGAGACAACTCCATGTCAGCTGCTCCTAATTGGCCCACTCCTCATTAGCAAGGGAGATGGCTTTTTTCCCCTCCTAGGGCTGCCTTTCTCCCACTCCACTGCAGCCCTCTAACCTGACTTTGTCAAAATACATACAGAACATAAATTAGCTGTTCGTGGTCAGGCTTAGGAAGACACTGCCCCTGTGACTACATAATTTATGGAATTTCTTGCACCTTCCTTTGAAGCATCTGGTACTGTTCACTGTCTGAGAGACAGCCTGAATTAGACAGTCTGATGTGCTCTGTGTTTGGGGTTTTCTTGCTGTGTGCTGAGCTTGTATGTGGCTGTTTGTTTGTTTTTTTCTTTTTTTTTCTTTTCTCCTCTCCTCTTCCCCCTCCCCTCTCTGGCTGTGCTGTCGCTGGGAGGTGGAAGCTGTGAGCTTCTAATGAGGGTTTGAAATCTAGAAGCCTCTACTCATTGGTTGAGCCTTAATCAGGGGGAGAGGTTCTCAGGCAGTCCAGGGCTTTATAAAGGAGTGAGTCAGTGACAAGGGAGCTTGTGAACAGGGGCTGTAAAGAAGGAGTTTAGAGAGGGAATTGGGAAGGGGGTGAGATACACTCGCCATTCTTTAAAATCTTGCACTACATTCCTGCCCTTCAAGGAGGCATTTAATAACAACTGAGGAATCTCTCAGAAGGAAGGCAGGTATGGATGGTGATAGGTCTGCTGTTTTTACCTGCACAGCATGTGCCATGTTTATCTTCTTCCTGGAAGAAAGAAGGGATTTCATCCACACTAAGTGCAAGCTGGTCCCCATTTTGAAAGAAAAAATTAGAGGACTCGAGGCCCAAGTATCGACCCTACGTTCTATCAGAGAGGATGAAGACATCCTCGATAGAAGGCAGCGTTTGATCTTGCAGGCAAAGCAGGCTGAAGAGCCAGTCAGGGCAGTACAGGATAAGAAATAAAATTGGCAGCATGTAACCTTTAGAAGGAGAAAGGCCAACTCAGATATCCCCTATTCCTGTAGAGGTAAGTAACCGCTATGAGGCTCTCTCCACAGGCACTGCGGTGAAGAATGCTTTGGCAGGGACCTCGCAGGGAAGAAATCAAAAGGGCATACCATCTACTGGAAGGCATGGGATGCGTAGTACTAGGGATGGGGGTTCCATGATCACCACCCCAAAAGAAAAAGACGGGTGGTGGTGGTCGGCAACTCCCTCCTAAGAGGGACTGATCATCCATCTGCTGTCCAGACCGGCAATCTTGAGAAGTGTGCTGCTTACCAGGAGCTCACATTCAGGATGTGACCTTGAGTCTTCTGAAAATGATTAAACCTTCAGATCTCTACCCATTCCTGCTTCTTCATGTAGGAACTAACTATACGGCCAAAAATGACATTGAGCAGGTTGCAGCAGATTATGTAGTGTTGGGAAGAAGGATCAAGGAATTTGAAGCTCAAGTGGTGTTCTTGTCCATCCTTCCGGTTGAAAGAAAAGGTCCAGATAGGAATCATCGAATTGAGGAAGGTTGCACAGGTGGTGTCGGAGAGAGGGCTTTGGTTTCTTCAACCATGGGACTCTGTTCTGGGCACAAGGATTGTTAGGAAGAGATGGGATCCACCTAACCAAGAAAGGAAAGTGCATCTTTGTGGGCAGGCTTGCAAACTTAGGGTATGTCTACACTACCCCCCTAGTTCGAACTAGGGGGGGGTACTGTAGTCATACGGAGTTGCAAATGAAGCCCGGGATTTGAATTTCCCGGGCTTCATTTGCATGATGCCGGCCAGCGCCATTTTTCAATGCCGGCTAGTTCGGACTCCGTGCCACGCGGCTACACGTGGCACGGACTATCTAGTTCGGATTAGGCTTCCTATTAGGGCTTCAAATCCCGGGCTTTATTTGCAACTCCGAATGACTACATTACCCCCCTAGTTCGAACTAGGGGGGTAGTGTAGACATACCCTCAGTGAGGAGAGCTTTAAACTAGGTTCGTTGGGGGACGATGAACAAAGCCCTGAGGTAAGTGAGGAAGTTGGACACCAGGAAAAATCACAAGGAGGAACGAGCAACAAAGGAGGACCCCGATTCGGATGGAGAAAGTAGGGCGATTAACTGGTTGTCTGAGGTCTTTGTACACAAATGTGAGAAGCCTGGGAAACAAACAGGAAAAATTAGAAGCCCTTGCCCAGTCGAAGAACCATGATTTTATTGGAATAACAGAGACTTGGTGGGATGACTCACATGACTGGAGCACTGTTGTGGATTAGGAGGAGCATTGCCAGCAGATTCAGATAAGTGATTATTCCCCTTTATTCGGCTCTGGTGAGGCCACATCTGGAGTATTGTGTCCAGTTCTGGGTCCCCTGCTATAGTAAGGATGTGGACATATTGGAGAGGGTCAAACAAGGTTATCCAAAATGATTAGGGGTCTGAAGCGCATGACCTCTGAGGAGAGACTGAGGGATTTGGGTTTTTTTACTCTGCAGAAGAGAAGAGCGAGGGGGGAATTTGATAGCAGCTTTCAATTTCCTGAAGAGAGGTTCCAAAGAGGATGGAGAAAGGCTGTTCACAGTAGTGATGGATGGCAGTACAAGGGGTGATGGTCTCAAGTTACACTGGGAGAAGTGTAGGTTGGATATTAGGAAAAAGTATTCACCAGGAGGGTGGTGGAATGGGTTACCTACGGAGGTGGTAGAATCTCCATCCCTAGACGTTTTTAAGTGTCTGCTTGACAAAGCCCTGGCTGGGTTGATTTAGTTGGAATTGGTTCTTCCGTGGGCAGGGGGCTGGACTTGGTGACTCCTGAGGTCTCTTCCAGCTCTATGATTCTATAACTAAACCCAAATCCCTCAGCTTCTTCTCATTAGACATGTGTTCCAGCCCCCTAATCATTTTGGTTGCCTCTGACAGAACCTTTCCAATGCACCCACATCCTTTCTGTAATGGGGGAGCCCAGAACTGGACACAATACTCCAGATGTGCCCTCACCATAAAGGAGAATAATCATTTATTTAGATCTGCTGGCAATGCTCCTTCTGATGCAACCTAATATTCCATTAGTCTTCTTGGCTACAAGGACATTCCCTTCATATCCAGCTTCTAATCCACTCTAATCCCCAGGTCCTTATCTGCAGAACTGCTACTTAGCCAGTCGGTCCCCAGACTCTAACAATGCTTGGGATTCTTCCGTCCCAAGTACAGGACTCTGCACTTGTCCTTGTTGAACCACATCAGATTTCTTTTAGCCCAATCCTCTAATCTGTCTAGGTCACTCTGGACCCTATTCCTGCCCTCCAAGGTATCTACATCTCCCCCTAGCTTAGTGTCACCTGCAAACTTGCTGAGGGCACAATCCATCAGCTCATCCAGGTCATTTATAAAGATGTTGAACAAAACCAGCCCTGGAACTGATCCTTGAGGCACTCCTCTTGAAACCAAGCCATTGATCACTACCCTTTGGGCCTGACAATCTAGCCAGATTTCTATTCATCTCACAGTCCATTTATCCAATCCATACTTCCTTAACTAGCTGGCAAGAATATTGTGGGAGACCGTATCAAAATCTTTGCTAAAGTCAAGATTTATCACATCCACTGGCTTTCCCATGTCCACAGAGCAAGTTACCCAATCATGGAAGCTAGTCAGATTGGTCAGGAAGGACTTGCCCTTGGTGAATCCATGTTGACTATTCCTGATCACTTTCCCCTCTTCCAAGTGCTTCAAAATGGATTCCTTGAGGATCCCCTCCATGATTTTTCTGGGTACTGAGGTAAGGCTGACTGATCCCTGGATTGTCCTTTTCCCCTTTTTTAAAGATGGGCACTACATTTGCCTTTTTCCAGTCATCCGGGATCTCTCCCAATCTCCACAAATTTTCAAAGATAGTGGCCAAAGACTGCAATGATATTTGCTAACTCCCTCAATACCCTTAGGATGCGTTAAATCTGGACCCATGGATTTGTGTATGTCTAGCTTTTCTAAATCGTTCTTAACCTGTTCTTTCACCACCAAGTACTGCCCACCTCCTTCCCATACTGCATTGCCTACTGCTGTAGTGTGGGAGCTGACTTTGTCTATGAAGACAGAGGCAAAGGAAGCATTGAGTACTTCAGCTTTTCCCACATCATCTGTCACTAGGTTACCTCCCTCATCCAGTACGGGCCCCACACCCTCTCTGATCACCCTCTTATTGCTAACATGCCTGTAGAAACTTTTCTTGTTACCCTTCACTTCCCTTGCCAGCTGCAATTCCAATTGCGCTTTTGCCTGCCTGATTACTGCCCTGCATTCTCGAGCAATATATTTATACTCCTCCCTAGTCATCTGTCCAAGTTTCCACTTCTTGTGAGCTTCCTTTTTGTGTTTACGATCACCAAGGATTTCGCCGCTAAAGCCAATCTGGTCACCTACCATATTTGCTTTTCTTACTGCTCATGAGGATGTTTTCTTCCTGTGCCTTTAATTAGGCTATACTTCCAGCTCTCCTGGACTCCTTTTCCCTTCATGTAAGCATTCCAGGGGTTTTCTGAGGGAGTCAAAGTCTGAACTTCTGAAGTCCAGGGGGTGTATTTTGCTACTCTCCTTTCTTCCTTTGGTCAGGATCCTGAAATCTACCATCTCATGATCACTGCGTCTCCAATTGCCACTCAAAATCCTCTGTAAACACTAGAGCATGTGAGCCACCATCCATGGTGACCTCTGTGTCCCTCAACCACACTTTCCTTAACATGCGCGTGGTTGGGTTGGCAGGGATTGACACTGACCGCAGACTTTGCAAGTCCAAGGGAATTATCAGCATTATTAAAGGAGGCTTCCTGTTTCCTCTCATGGCTGCAGGCCACACCCTTCCACTCTGGAGCCACCTCAGACTGAAAATTGGGATGCTTAACGCTGATGCTTGGTCTCAAAGCAACAGCCATATTACTGGGGGAGGAGGCATGGGTTTCACACAAGTTACAGCACAAGCCCATGCCTCTAGGTCATACTTACCATGGTTGGAGCAGCAAACCTGTTCATTGACTAGCTATGGATTATGTTCTGGCTTGCATGTGACTGTAACAACCGAAGTGCTTTTTAAATAGCAACCTAACATTAGACCCAGGATATGCACCATCTTTAGTGTTTTGCATGCCTTCCAGTAAAAGCTTGGACTTCAGCACATCCTCCACACCAGAAGAGAGGCCTTCGCAGCTCAGAAGGTGGGATGTGTGATGACATGTTGAGCGAGACAACAAATACCTCTGGAAAAGGGTATTAAAACAAAAGGCCGGTATTCAAAACCCTTTGATGGGCAAGAATATTTGGTTTCAAAGACGAGATGACTTGGTTTCTCCCCTCCGCCTTCTGAGACCGAGCTGAAAACTGGACGTGGCCATGGGGAGCTAGAGAACAGCCTGGACGCATGAGAGCTCCATGCAAGATGAGATGCTGCAGATTATGAGGAAGCAAGGAGACGTGACAATGTGGCCAGTTGAGGATGAAGACCAGAAGCTTGAAGCTAAACTTACTCTGCAGCCCCCGCAGAGCTGCCTGCAAGCATCACCATGTTCTCAGTGCCACTCCTCCAAATGTTTCAGGAGGTGAGGGATGGGGGAATCAATATTCCTGCCACTCACCACTGGAAGACGGTACTAAAACAAAAGGCACTAAAACAAAATTCAAAAACCTTTGATGAGCAAGAATATTTGATTTCAAAGACAAGATGATTTGGTTTCTCTCCTCCACCGTCTACCACACCATTTGCCTAAGGTTAAATTATTTCCCTGTTCTTTCAATTGCTTTATGTTTGTTCCATAAAAGTCAACATTTCAAGAATGAAATGTTTTTTATTTATTCCACTCATGGTGGTCTGGGGGAGGCGGGATGATACAGGGAAACTGATGCAATGGATGGGATGGCACAGCTCAGATAAGTAGGAGACACTACTGCCTCTCATTACTGAAATGGATTTTTTTAAAGCTTCCTGAAACATGCAGAGTTCTTTGCTAGGCTCCTCTTACTGCTCTTGTATTTGGCTTCTCAAAATTATCTGCCAAGCTATCCACCACTCTGCAGAAACGTGTCTCCATTGCTTGGTAACAATGGGGATATTGTTTTCACTGAGGACTAACCTAGTAAGTAAATTATGCCAGTGACCATTTAAACACTCAGAGCTACCTGTCTTAAGCATTCTGAGTTGGCTTAGCCTGCTGTGATGGCTTCATGAGCCATAGGAGCCGGGGACAAGTTGGGTCTCCCAGGATCACTACTGGCATTTCACCATCATCAATAGTTACTTTGCTATCTGGAAAGAAAGCTCCTGATTGCAGCTTTCTGAGCAGACCTCTGTTCCTAAAGATGTGAGCATCATGCACCTTCCCTCACCACCCCACCCTTTAATGGGGGTGAAACGCCCCCTTGTGATTCACCAGCAATGCAACACCTTGGTTTATTATTCTTGGCTAGGTGGTCTGGTGCCAAGATAGAGCTGTGCTCTAAGTTCTCCTTAAGCTGCATGGCTATACGGCCACACAGCTTCCCCTTAAGCTCTGACAGGCTCTCAGGGCTGCTACAGGGAGAGTTGTCACTACCTAAGACTTGAAGTTGCTGGGGCAAGTAGTGAGGTGCCCCTCCCCTACTGGCCCCAGCACCGCCCTACCACGGTGGAGGAAGGGGGCCCCTCCTGGCCATCTCCAGCAAGCCCCAACTCCCTGACTTATGTTGAGTGCCCCCCAACCATGAGCACCCTCCTGCACACCAAAGCCCTCATCTCTGGCCCCACCACAACTACAGCCTGTACCCACTCCTGCATATCTATCCCCAGCCCTAAACCCCTCCCCAAACCTGGAGCCCATCTCTTGCACCCCAAAGTCCTCATCCCCCAACCCCACACAGAGCCTGCACCCCCAGTCAGTCCTCACACCCCTGCATCCCAAATCCCTAGCCCCATTCCACACTCAGAACCCCTTGGCCCCACTCCTGCCACATGAATTGTGTTATGTGCACCAATATAAAGGTGATCCCTTCTGTGTCACACATCACCTCCACATTGGTGCATGTAAGATAATTCATTCTGCTCAGGGGTGGGAAAAATTAGAGGGAGCACTGGCCGTGTGCTCCAGCTATCCCCCCACCACTATTAGGGAAACCACTGTGGCAAAACTATCCCCTATGTCCTGCACCTTGCTTGGAATCACTATCCTTCTTTGCACACTTGGATCACAACTGTTCCCACCATGGATTTACCACTCTAAATTGACTCCCCACTGACTGGTAGCAGTTTGGCATCGCAACCTTCCTAGGAACAATCACTATTCACTGCTCCACTGTCAGAACAGGTCTCATTTTACTACAGCTCTGCTGCAGGGCTAGTGAAATCTCTGCATGAAGTCCCCCTCTCTTTCCAGGAACTGTCAGTGCTCATCATCCCGTAGCTGCCTAATGAAGAGAACCTGGTTCCTGGAACCAGCAATGGTTCTCCACTGTGTTTAGCTGTACGCGACTGCCAGCAAAACCCAGGAATTATTTCATTTTATGGCTTGTAGCCATATATGGCGCATACACATGCTTTGGAAAATAAATGAGTGGTCCTGTAGCATCTATACCAAAAATATATAAATAATACAATGAGCTTTCATGTGCACAACCTATTTCTCCCTCATCTGAAGAAGTGGGTTGTGCCTAAGAAAGCTCATGATTTTTATATATATATATATATATAGTATGTTAGTCTTTAAGGTGCTACAAGACTACTCTTTTTTCCTTAAAAGTTACAGACTACAGGTATGTCTACACAGCAAAGTTATTTCAAAATAACAGCCCTTATATCTAAATAACTTTCCTAGTGTCTCCACAGCCAAACCGCTATTTTGAAATAAATTTGAAATAGTGGAGCGCTTATTTCGAATTTGGTTAACCTTATTCTACGAGGAATAACGCCAAATTTGAAATAGCTATTTCAAAAATAAGTGCTGTGTAGACACTTCTTTTGAAATAAGGGGCCTCAGCCTTCCCAGGGTCCCCTGGTGGCCACTCCAGTTTCAACCAAGAACACTTCTCTCCCTCCCCGCTGCCCCGAAGCCCTTAAAGGGGTACACTCTGGCCACAGTGCCTGTGCCAGCTCCAAGCCTGCCAGCCCAGAGCCAGCAGTCACTGCCCCTGACCCAGAGGCCCCAAAACATGAGCAAGAAAGCCACTAGCAGCCAGCCCTCCACCGCTCCCCAGGATCAGTCTGCCATCTCCCAGGAGCCTGCCAGGGCCCAGAGAAGGTGGGCACCTTCCTGGTCCAGGGTGGAGATCATGGACCTTATTCAGGTTTGGGGGGGATGCCCCCAACATACATGATCTCCGCATTAGATGGAGAAACATGGCCGTTCATGGCAGGATAGCTGCCAGCCTGGCCACCAAAGGCCACATGCGAACCCAGGAGCAGGTTTGCATGAAAATCAAGTTGGTCTGGCGAGACACTGAGCCCTGAGCTTATCCTCCCCCTTCTTCCCCTTGCTTCCCCCTTCCAGCTCCCTCCTCCCAGGTTTCCCCTTCCCCTCTCCCACCCTCTCTTCTCCCCTCTTCCACCTCCTTTCCCCAGTCTCACCAGAGTTTCATTCCCCCTCCCCCGGTTTTGTTAAATAGAGTTTGTGTTCATGAAACTACGTGTCTTTTACTTGATATCAGGAAGGGGGGCTAGGGAGGGGTAAGTGGAAGGACGTGAGGGAGGAATGAGGCACAAGCCCCCAGTGGGGCAGACCAGGGAGGCTCTTAGTGCTCCTCAGGGAAGAAGCTCTTCTGCAGGGCCTCCTGGATACTGACAAGCCCCTGATGGACCTCCCGGATGACAGCCTGCAGCAGGTGCACCCAGGCTCGCAGCAACACATCCAAGAGAAGCACCAGAGTGCCCAGGTGAAACAAAAGACAGAGCTATGTAGCACTTTAAAGACTAACAAGATGGTGTATTAGGTGATGAGCTTTCGTGTGCCAGACCCACTTCCTCAGATCAATTTGTGGAAGAAAATTAGCACAACCATATATACCAAAGTGATACAATCAAAAAAACGAATGTATGTGAAACTGACAAATCAAATTTTAGAACAGAGTGGAGTGAGGGGGGAAGGTTAGTGACTGTGAGATAATGAGACGGGGTGATAACAGGGGAAGTTTCTGTGAGGTAATGACATTAGGGGTAATAATTGTGTTTACTGGAGCGGCCAACAAAGGCTTCCCTTGTCAACCATGCCGCCTCTAGATTGCTGTGCTGTGCCGGATCAGCTGATCATTGGCAGTGTGGCGGCCATTTTTATTTTAATGAAGCGGGGATTATTTAATTCCCCGCTTCTTTGACTATGCCGAGTAAACTACTTTACAAGGCTCCGTTGACCGAGCCAGCCTTAAATGCGATTCAGAGTCCACTCAGTGTGGATGCGCTATTTCGAAATTAAAAAATGCTATTTTGAAATGCATTTTGTGTGTAGATAAGATATTTCAAAATAACACTGTAGTGTAGACATACCCTAATACAGCTATCCCTTGGAGACTTTAACACATGCTTGGGTCATTGCACTGGTGTATTTCGTTTTCAGATAAAACAATAATGATAAAAGAAGTATCAATTGGCAGCAGAATTCACAGCCTGATGTGTTGGTCATTGCTGCTGCGTTCTGTTCTGGCTCAGTAGGGTAGCTAGATAATACTGCATTCACAGCTTTGAAGTGCTGCCAGTGGCATACCCATGCAGAATGACTTTGTCTCAATCACAGTTCCCGAAGCTGAGAAATCTGATGTTTTCCAGAGGTTTAAAGAAGTCACTGATGTTTGGGGACTGCTATAAATTGTGATAGCAAAGCTCTCACACGAAAGACACTCCAAGGAAGTACAAGAGGTGATAAAAGAATGCTTTCCCCCCTCTCCTGAACATAGAATCAAGTTTGTCATACAGTCCAGTCCCCTGCATTCATGGCAGGCTGACAGGCTTTTGTCTAACCTGCTCTAAAAAATATCCAATGATGGAGCCTCTATAATCTCTCTGGGTGATTTATTACAGTGTGTAACCACCCTGAGCATTAGGAAGCTAGTCTTACTATCCAATCTAAGTCAACCCTGCTGCAATTAAAGCCTACTGCTTCTTGTCCTACCACCAGAATTTAAGAATTATTGTTCTCTCTTCTCATAACAACCTTTTCTGTACTTTTCTGTAAATTGCCAAGGGAGGTGGTGGAATCTCCCTCTCTGGAGATATTTAAGAACAGGTTAGATAGACATCTGTCAGGGATGGTGTAGACGGAGCTTGGTCCTGCCTTGAGAGCGGGGGGCTGGACTCGATGACCTCTCAAGGGCCCTTCCAGTCCTATGATTCTATGATTCTATGAAAATGTGGAAACTGTTATCATGTCCCTGCTCTATTTTCCCTTCTCTAAATTAAACAAGCATATTTTTTTACAATCATCCCTCATAGGTCGTGTTTTCTAGACCTTTAATCATTTTTGTTGCTCTTCTCTGGACTTTCTCCAATTTTCCCACATCTTTCCTAAATATGGTGCCCAGAATTGGACACAATAGTCTAGCTGAGGCCTATCCAGCACAAAGTAGAGCAGAAAAATACAGCTCTCCTGCTACTATATCCCAGAATGATGTTTGCTTTTTCTGCAAAAGTGTTACGTTCTTCACTTTGACCCCTAGATCCCTTTCCATTGAACCCTTTCCTAGGCAGTCATTTCCCATTTTGTATGTCTGTGACTGATTGTTCCTTCCGAAGTGGAGTACTTTGCATTTTTCCTTATTGAATTTCATCCTATTTACTTCAGACCATTTTTCCAGTTTGTCCAGATCATTTTGAATTTTAATCCTCTCCTCCAAAGGAGCTGCAACCCCTCCCAGCTTGCTATAATATGCAGACTTTATAAGTGCGCATTCTATGTCATTATCTAAATCATTGATAAAAATAATGAACAGAACTAGCTGAGAACTCAACATGAATGCAGAGGCTAAAGAAAAGGAATCCTAATGAAATTAATTAAATAGCACAGTCCAAGCATAAAAATAGGAGAGCACAAGATGCAAAATATACTTCCAGATTAATACTCCCCCCCCCACACACCATCCCCACCACCAAAAAAAACCCCAAATTCCTGGGTTGAGTTTACCTGTCCTTGGACTCAGCCAAGGAATAACTAAACAAGGGGTGAACTCAAGCAGTACTGAAGCTTGTTTATTAGTACAGATTCTTAAGTATATGGTGGCACTGGCACACACACACACACACCACATACCACATCACATTCATACTGATAGTTTAGAGGCAGGCTGCAGGCAGCAAGAATTAGTTTCAATTTCACAGGTGGCTGAAATGCTGGTGAGGCAACAGCTCCCAGAAGGCCTGCCGTGAAGGCAGGTCACTGGAGGTTCCTTTGGATCTGTGGGAGGGCTCTACTTCTGAGCCAGTCCCAGGCTTGGTGTGCTGTTATATCTTGTCCGAGAGAGACCTGGTTGCCTGTGATGTTAATTAATGCACTTTGCACTTGTCTTACAAGGCTATAAATCATTCACTGTCTTTTAATTGGGTGTTTCTCATTCACAATTCCCACTCATTCCATAGGCAGCATGCATATTCATAAGTATACATTAAGCAATGTGGTTTCGAAACAACCATCTGGCCTTATTGGCTTTTGACATCCTATCATAAATTGTATTGCTTGACACTGTTGGGATTTTGTGGTTCCCAGAGACTCAGGTGTTGGGCAGAATCAAGGGTCTTCAATTCAATTCAATTCGATTCAATTCAATTCGATTCAATTCGATTCAATTCAATTCAATTCAATACTTTATTCAATGTGCACAAAGGGAGAGCCCCTGGTACTAAAATCAGCCAGAGCCCCTCGAGCAAGGAGCCCCTCCCCTTGCTGTTTTATAGCACATGGCAGTTACAGGTTACATAACACAAACTTCTAAACCAATCAGATTCAACCTTTCCATATATGGCTTTGTTTGTCACATGCCCGCACCTCTCCAGTCCACATGCCGAGCTCACCCCCCTCCCCTTGGCCTCCCCTAGGCTGTTGCTAGGGTGGTGAGCCACAGCATGCCTCTCCATGCATACCCTTCAGCTCCCCCATTTGGTTTTGGGGCTAAGAACAATTCTTAGACCCCACTAACACCACTTCCTTGTATTTATTAGGAGCTATAATTGACCTTATCAACACTTAATTAACTGCAGTTTTGGTAACAGAATTAAACAATACATTCAACCTTTAATACATAATGGTATGTACACTAAAAGTAAGTCCCCATATCCATTGCGAAAACACAACTGAAATCCATCCCCAGGGAATCTCTGTTCCCACAATAGCAAACTCTTCTATCCACGGAATCACTGTAATTGCCTTACCACTTCTTTCATAATATCTTCCACAATAGGAAGTACGAGATGTTCAAGCCAGGCTTACTTTCCAAAGCTAAACACCCAAATCCACACCAGGTAGTGGAGTCTTTCTTCACTGTTATATCTTCCATTAAATTAAACATTACATGCACCATTAAGTCAGGTCCCAACATTTGAGATAGGGCTTGTCCTGACTCCATGTTTCTTATATGCAAAACCCATCCTCCCAGGATGGAACATTGGTCCCATGGGAAAGCTATATAGTTATCTCCAGCCATTATTACACACTCAGCTACACAGGTGTCTATGACATGAGAATGGGAGTGGGTGGAAGGACTGAGCCTCCAATCCAGGAGACCAACCCACAGGAATTAACACCTCTCCAAAATGCCCATTATCAATAGAGACCACTCCCCTGCCATCATGCAAGGTGAAGACATTCAGTCTTTGAGAACTGCGGCTCTCACCCAACAGGGCACCTGTGACACGAGCAAGTCTCCTATCAGGGCTACAACTTTCATGTTAACACCATGCCAGTATGATAACACCATTCCAGACCAATGCTTGCTCAGACATTTTAGTAGTTTTTAATAGATGGCTGAGTACAACAGTGAGGACCTAACCAACTATGTTGCTGAGTTAAGGTGATATCTAATTAATTAGACATGAGCCCTATTCTCACCACAATAAACTGTCATCCCTGCTACTAACAAATTTTCAACCCAGTCCCTCTTATGAGATTTGATAGCTTGAGTAATGGCATTTACAACTGATCCAGTGGCTCCTCCCCAGGTGACTACATCAATAAAACACTTAACAATACTGAGAATGGCCCTCAAGGCGTCCATAGGGTAAACAGAGATTATTGTGTCCTATGTTGAGTGTCACCCTTGTATACTTTTACTCGTGACAGGTGCACCCAAACTGGAATTCCAGTGACCTGGGCCGCTGAAGGAGTTACCAGGAGAACTATGTGAGGTCCAGTCCAGGCTGGTTCAAAGGTTCGTTTTCTATAGGCTTTCACCAGTACCTGATCACCGGGCTGCACCTCACATGTGTCTTCTTCGCTAGCCTTTGGGTCTGGTTCAGTTCGGGGGTCCTGTGAGACACACTGAGATAACAATTTGCAATATTCAGCAAGCTGGTCACCCATGACATACAATTCCCCCGCTCCAATGCACAGATTTCCTGGCGTCCTCATCGCCCGCCCTGTCAGCATTTCAAAAGGAGATAAGGAATGTGGATTAGTAGGACTGGATCTCATAGACATGAGAACCACTGGTAAATTGGTGACCCAGTCTTTCCCTGTAGCAGAAAACATCTGTTTGGTTAGTTTGTTTTTAATGGTTTGGTTAGCTCTTTCTACTAATCCCGAACTCTGGGGATGGTAGGGACAGTGGAATTTCTGTTTGATCCCCAGTGACATGCATACTGTTTTCATCACCTTCCCTGAGATACCTTGGTCGCTATCAATGAAGCATGGAAATCCCCATCGGGGAATTATTTCGGTCATCAATATTTTAGCTACATCAGATGCAGTGGCCTTGGCCACTGGGAAAGCTTCTACCCACTTAGTAAAGTGATCCATGATCACCAGAACATATTCTTTCCCTCTGCACCTTGACAGAGGTCCAATGAAATCTATTTGTAACTGTGTGAAGGGCTGTGTTGGTCTTGGCTGATGTTGCATTTTCATTTTCACTGTGGGAGCAGAATTACATTGAGCACATGTTACACACCTCCTCACATAATCATGCACATTTGCATTAAGCTGAGGATGCCACCAGGTGTCCGACATCCGGTGGATCGCCCTCCGTGCTCCATCATGTCCCAACATGTGATATATTTGTATCATAGTTCCCATCAGCACATTTGGTAACACTAATGTGTTTCCTGGGCCTCTCCAAGTGTTATCATCACACAGTTTTCCCCCATTATCCATCCATAACCACTTTTCTGCCCTTGGTGCAGAGTGTTGGATGTCCTGTAATTCAAAAAAGTTTGGGGTTTTTATGAGAGGCTGTGTTGCAGCAATCAATTGCATCTCTTTACCTTCCACTGCTACTCGTTTAGCTAGTTCGTCTGCCCTTCGGTTCCCCTTACTATGAGGGTCTGTCCCTTTTGTGTGGGCCCTCACTTTTATCACTGCTAATTCAGTAGGTTTCTGCATGGCTTCATGAAGTTTCTCCACTATTCCCCCATTTTGTATTGGGGATCCTGTACTCGTCAGGAATCCCCGATTTACCCACAAGTTAACATAATCATGTACAACCCCAAATGCATATCTAGAATCAGTATATATGTTTACAGCATGACCTTTCGCAGCTTCACATGCTGCAACTAATGCCTGCAGTTCTGCTACTTGTGCAGATGCCCCAGGCAAACTGCCGTGTGCCACCAGCTGTCCATCTTGAGTACACACGGCCCATCCTGTGTGTCGCTTGCCATCCACATAGAAGGAAGAACCATCCACATATAGGCAAGGGGCACCAGGTAGTTCAGTTTCTTTTACCAATGGAACGTCCATGGGCTCTTCCTCAAGGCAACAATGATGTGGGTGTCCCTCATCTGGGGTAGGCATGAGGGTAGCAGGGTTTAACGATGACGCTCTTTGCAGATGTACCGAAGGCATTAGCAAGCTCATTTCCCATCGAGTCCATCTTGCCACATGGACTGCTGAGGATTTCTTCCCTGATAAAATAGCAAGGACAGCGTGAGGTACAACAATATTTACATCCTGTGAACCAATAAGTGGTGTGGCCTGATTTAGGGCCATAGAAGCTCCTTCCACTGCCTGAAGGCATGGTGGCATTGCTTGAGCGACAGCATCTAGTTTAGAAGAGTAGTATGCTACTGGGCGCTGTTTATCCCCATGTTTTTGCGTTAACACTGCTGCCATATGTCCCTCACTGACATGCGTGTACAATGTAAAAGGCATTAATGGATTAGGAAGTCCCAACCCTGGGGCAGTACTTAGCCTTTGTTTCAATGTGGTAAATGCCTGTTCACAGTCAAGTGTCCATTCAATTGCCTCATGTGGTCCACCAGCACCCTTCAGGAGATTATTAAGAGGCTGGACAATCCTTGAATAATTGGGGATTTGAGTTCGGCAGAAATTGAATAGCCCCAACACTTTCCTAACTCCCCTGACCGTTGTTGGTCGTGGGCATGCATTAATAGCCTCAGTGCGGTCAACAGTTAAACGCTTGTACCCTTTGGATATTAGGTACCCCAGATATGATACTTCCCCCTTTGCAATCTGAGCCTTTCTAGCATTACATTTTACCCCACTGTCTGCCAAGTGCTGCAGGATCACTTCTAAGTCTTTCATATGCGTTTGGCGATCTGGTGAGGAGATAAGAAGATCATCAACATACTGTACAACACAAGAAGCCATGTCTGGCAGCTTTGCCAGCACATCAGCTAATGCTCTATGAAACAAAGTAGGTGAGTTATGAAAACCCTGGCTTAGGCGAGTAAAAGTATATTGCTGCCCTTTAACAGTAAATGCAAACCAAAATTGACTGTCAGGGTGCACAGGACATTTTGCTTTTATCATGGTGAAAACATCAAAAGCATGCAGGCCTCCCACTACCATACACTCCTGCACCTTTTCCCAGAAGGGTAGGTTTGGGTTATTAAGCTGCAAAGATGGCAATTCTTTTAACATGCTCTGCAAGTCAGATGGACTCATAGGAGTGTGCTCTAGGCGACTAACAGTAGCAGGGTCCCCTTCCCCTTGATTAGGATTAGGGACAGTGTGCACTCTCACTGGAGCCGTAAAACCAGACTGATATCCCCACATTGCACATGTAGGGTCCAAAGGTGCTGAGGGACAAGATCTCTCTTCCTGCAAGGCTGTTTCTTTATAGTTTTTTGCTTCTGTTTGCAGTTTTTCTACCTCTGCTTCTAACTCTCCTACCCTTCCTTTTAGCATATCACACTTTCTAACCAGCTGTTCATACTCAACAATTAAACACATGCCAGCCAATTTGTCCTTTGATAAATATTGTGGTTTATGCACAAAATCAGTATTGCCCACTTGTAATGGGGGTTGGTCATCCTTCTTTCTTTCAGTCACACAGCCAAGATATCTCAACAAGAAAACTAATAAACTTACTGCTACAATAGTTATAAAAGCACTAATTAAACACTCTTCATATTGTGGATCACTAAATCCCTTCATCTTTCCCTTTTTTTTTAAACCTAAATAGCCTCCAATCTCAAAATCTTTAAATACAATACTGTTTACAAACTAATAACAATTTCCAATTAGGAGATCTGGGCCAGCCAACACATTAACTAGAGGTACTTATGGCTATACCTGCCCCTACACTAACTGTTGGTCCTTATGGCCTCTTTGATTTCCCACTTCAACAACACTTAGTCAGAGGAACTTACAGCTTAACCCGCCCCCACACTAAGTACAGTGTCTTAAGACTGCAACCAAAATGTTACAAAACTGCAACAAACCCCTTAAATTCTCCAACACCCAGTTTCACTTACTACAAAAGGTGTGAGAGTCACCAGTCAGGTCAGGGACACACAACCAAATGAAAAATGAACAAAATCACCCTCTAACTTGATTGTAGGTCTTGATCCTGAAGGATATTTCTCACCCTGCTCGCTGCGCCAAGAAACTGTTGGGATTTTGTGGTTCCCAGAGACTCAGGTGTTGGGCAGAATCAAGGGTCTTCAATTCAATTCAATTCAATTCAATTCAATTCAATTCAATTCAATTCAATTCAATTCAATACTTTATTCAATGTGCACAAAGGGAGAGCCCCTGGTACTAAAATCAGCCAGAGCCCCTCGAGCAAGGAGCCCCTCCCCTTGCTGTTTTATAGCACATGGCAGTTACAGGTTACATAACACAAACTTCTAAACCAATCAGATTCAACCTTTCCATATATGGCTTTGTTTGTCACATGCCCGCACCTCTCCAGTCCACATGCCGAGCTCACCCCCCTCCCCTTGGCCTCCCCCAGGCTGTTGCTAGGGTGGTGAGCCACAGCATGCCTCTCCATGCATACCCTTCAACACCTAACATAAACTGTTAACTTAGCAAAAGCCTAACATAAATTGTAGCTGAGAGAGCCAGAATCAAGGGAAAGTGGGGAAACCAGGGTGTGCGTCGAGTCAGCTAGACTCCAACATGGGGGTCGTGTCTGGCTGGTTATGTTTCCACCCTTTTGTCAATAATTTGATCATAATAATGATCATCGGACAGTTGAACCCTAGAACAGCTGATGGAGTTTGGTGACCCATTGAATCAACAATCTGCTATAACAGTATAAATATAGAAATACAATGAAAGATATATCAATAATAATTAATAAAACAACACTGGGGTGCATGAAGACCTTTAGAATTTCTGAGGCTTCAGGAAATCAGTCCTTGAAAATGTCCCACCAATGGTTTTTGGTAAGTAGACTACTTCATTGCCCAGTTGTTCAATCTGGCAATTTTTAGCTAAAACATGAATTTAGGTGGTTACTGTAACTGTGCTACTAGTTGGGCCCATTGGGCCATGTAGGAACTTTTGTTTAATAGTTTGTTCCAAGTGGAACAGCTCTGCAGAAGAGGTACAGGAGCCAAAACTTCAGTGGTTTGGGGGTAAGGGCGGCACCCAGGCACTATGATGAGTACCTTTAACCAGAACACCAGACACTTTGTGAGTACATTGAGTATCACAATCAGTAAAGTTACATTCGTGGTCTGGGGGGCAACTAGTAACAAAAAACATTTTTTCATGAAGTAGTTACACACATAGAGGAAGGCCCTGTGTTAAGGACAGATACCCTATTTTGCAATGGGAGGAAAACACGGAGACCCTTTGTCTTGGGGTCCAGCTCAGAGAAGTAAGCATCTTGGCGCACTAAGCTAGGCAGGCAGATCCAAGAACCCAACTTAACCTGCAAGTAGTGAACAGCAGGGATGAAGCGTCCCAAAGCCGGAGTTCAGTGGGATTGGGTTGTTAGCATCTAGACTGGCGCTTTTACCAGCAAAGCTCCGAGCCGGAAAAAAGCGGCAGCTATGTTTATGCAAATGAAGCTGGGGGATTTAAATCCCCGCTTTATTTGCCATTGCAATGTGTCTAATTTGCATCCCTTTTACGGAAAAGGGATGCAGTCTAGACACAGCCTAGGTGTTTCCCAGTTACCATTCTAGCAGGAACAAAAGGTTTTCTCTTCCCAAAAAAGAATCATATACATTGTTACAGGATTACTTATTAACATTGTATTTATTCCAGTGTTAAACAGTAACATTAGCATCAAATCTTTTACAAGTGTGTACCTATACAGTCTTATTACTTAGAACCACTTTAAGGCTCAGTGTTCTGGCATTCACACACAGACCCCAACACACACACACACACACACACACACCATCACCACCACCTTCCCTCTGCACGCGCACATACACACTTTTTTTTCCTTTTACTCTAAACCACAAAAACAAGCAATCCAGAATTTTTTCCTCATTTTCTTGGTTTTGGCTGCGCCAAGTACCAGCCATAACTTGGTCTATAACAAGATATTGAACCTTATATAGCATTGAGGTACCTTAAGGGTTAAATGCTAAATACTAAAAGCCAAGCAACACTAGTTACCTGTGTCTGGCAAAAAGGTGTCTCATCAGTTTTGCAACTTTGAATGAAATGGCATTATAAAAAAGAAGACAAAACCAATTCAATTGAAGCCTACAAAACAGATTCAAACCCTACAAAATAGGAATGTTGGTTAGGTCCTTAAAAACCTCTCATATTTGCACTATATATATATATATACACACACACACACACACACACACACACACAAAGGTGCGTACATACATAGATTCTCTTTTACATACCATCTCTTACACTAATTATTTTTACTCAGCTGTGCATAGATTGCATTTCCTTTATACACTTGGGCAGTTAACTTTCAATAGAAACTGCTTATACTGTTTTAGCAAATGTAACTGAAGTGTCCATAGTCAAATGTTTAAATCAGATTGTCTCGTTGCCTAGATTATTTACAAACATTCCTTAGAAAAAGGGCCCATTTTTCCCTCAGGCTGCAAAGAAACCAAGAGTTATTTTCCTATAATACTTTTCTTTTAGCATTTTTACAACAATTTACCTCCTCAGTTTCCTTCAGACTCTGCAGTTAACTTTTTACTCTTTTTTTCCCTTAGCTAACTTGCTCACCCTTCAAAATATCACTTTTACTGAGAATCTAAATTTCATTCCATTCCTTACCCTCCCAAAATCGCTTTGGGACACCAGGGACCATGCCTAAATTCTGCAGCCATGCCAAGAGGGGTGAGGAGTGGTTCACCACACCCCACTCCCATTTATCTGCCTCTACTCGTTCATCTTTACCTTTCCTGAACAGGAGCTGGTGCACCCAATTTCTCCCTCCTTCCCTTGGTTCTGGCACTACCTGGGGACTTGGCAGAAATACAAGGGAGTCAGATACAAGGGAAACACTGCGGTAGCCAGAAATACAAGGGAGTCCAAGCACTATCTGAAACTGCTAAGACTAAGAGCAAGACACCCGCCCTGCATCTAATGCTGTTGCCTTTCCCTTTACCATATTTAAATCCCAGGCTTCATTTGCAAGTTCGAATGCCACATTAGCCACCCTAGTTCGAACTAGGGTGGCAGTGTAGACATATCCTCAGAGGAGAGAAGAGGGCATTGTGGGGATTTGCCCTGTGGATGCTACACACTTTTTTGTGTATCACCTACAGGGCACAGACGCCGGTAGTCACCCACCCTGGGGGTCCCAGATGAAGAGACGGAGAAGGACGCCAGTGAACACCATGACCACACTCACTTTGGAGCCAGTAACCCACAGCCAGTCTCCCAGGCATCCTCCAAGGCTGGAGAAGGATCATCGGGTGAGTGCTCTTAGTTTTCTCACATAAAGGAGGGGAGGGGGCAGTCACTGAGGGGCTGTGGTGTGATCATCACTCAGCCTTCTCAGCCTGGTCCTCGTGCTGAAATCCGTGCATGTAATGCATGTGCAGCACCAGTTTGCACCACACAGCCCCAAGAGGTAGCCCCAGAGCACCCCGGGCTCCTGCTCACAGGCTCTGGGGAGGCCGCCCGCACTTCTGACCCCCACGGGAGGATGCCCTCCCACTACAAGCCACTGCTGGAAGGAGGCTGGGGACAAGGACACACTCACGCATGCACACAGATTCTGGAGTGCCACACACAACACATGGGCATGTCTGCACAGTCAAGGCAGCATCCGCTCCCCGGGACAGCGCTGCAAGGTGCAGGTGTGTGCGCGGCACCAATGGAAGCCCAGGCTGCTCAAGCCCCGACTCCCAGTGTGGCCAGACACTGGCATTGCCTGCTTGTCTGGGGGACATGGGGGAGGCAGGAAACATGGTTCACTGCAGACCTCTGGGCCCCTGTAAGGCAGGGCCACTGTCCAGGCCACACATGGCCTTACCCCCAGGACATCACCATTCTCTGACTCAAGAACTGTTGCTCTCAGCTCACAGATGAGGGCAAGGCCTTAGTGACAATGTCTCCAGGGATCATTGTCCACCTCTATTCTCCCCAGCTGCCATCCCCATGACTGTGGGATGATCAACACCACCCAAGCCAGCTGCCCGACCCCAGGTGAGCCACAGACACTGGAGGGTCCAGGAGGACCTCATGAGGAAGCACAACTCCATCCTGTGGTACATGCAGCAGACGCTGGCCCAGAAGGTCCAGGACGACACGGTGGTGGGACCAGATGTAGTGTGAGCTGCTGCAGAAGGGACACAACATGTGTGCTATTGTCTGGGAGCTGCTGACCTACCTTGCACCAGTCTCAGTCCCTGCTCCTGCCTGTAGCAGAGAGAGCCTCGGGGGGCTTCGTGACCCTACGCCATCTCTACTTCTGTCCCCCTTTTAGTCCTGCTTATGGTCCCTCTCACAGTCCCTCTTATAGGCCCCCTTTCGGGTTTTTGCCGCCTTCTCTGGGAATGGCTCCAGTCTCTTCCGCACCTCCGGTGACCATTTGGCTCCCGGGTCGCACGTCCCGCTGGGACCCTCGCAGGCAGCCAACAGTCAGCTCCCCTCCCGGGACTACGGCTGATCTGTCTGCTGTGGCATTCAGTGCTCCGTCGGCCCAGCCCGGCTTCTCTCCTCCTGTGGGGGTTAAGAGCACAGCCACCTCCTGCTCTCCCCCTATTCCTGGCCTCCACGCTCCCTCTTGTATTCCCCGTGTGGCACCACTGCGTGCTCCAGCATAGGGGCCGACCAGACGTCCCAGGGTCCTAAAGCCCGTGGAGCTGGGCTTGTGCACTTCCATGCCTGAGCAATTGTCCCAGCACTCGCCACTCAGCACGTCGGCTGTGTCGGCGCCTGGACATCTGGCTGCTGTTCCCCGTCACACACCTCCCCCTTTTGGATCCTGCTAGTCTCTGCTTCCCCTGTCCACTCTGCACATAGAGACAGGAAGTCGGTGTTCACACGGGCCCGCCCTGCTCTGTGCACTATTTGAAACTTATATTGCTGCAAAAATAAATACCACCTCATTATACGGGGATTAGCCTCCCTCATGTTGTGCATCCATTTCAGCAGTGCATGGTCCATCATCAAGAGAAAGGGGTTACCCAAAAGATAGTATCGGAGGGATTCAACTACCCACTTAATTGCTAGCGCTTCTTTCTCTATAGTAGAGTATAGCTGTTCTCGCGGCAGCAGCTTATGGCTTATATATAGGATGGGGCTCTCCTTGCCTTCTTGGTCTTGGGATAATACGGCTTCTATTCCTACATTCGAGGCATCCATTTGCACTACAAATGTTTTAGAAAAGTCCAGTTGCGTCAGTAATGGCGCCCTCGTGAGCCGCTGTTTTAACTGCTAGAAGGCCCTCTCACAGTTCTCTGTCCACTGTATCCTCTGTGGGTACCCACTCTTCGTCAACGGGGCCGCTCCATCGCAAAGTGTGGTATGAACCTACGATAGTAGCTGGCCAAACCCAGGAATTGTCGTACTTGCTTTTTGGTGCTCAGTGTCCGGTGATTTTGCACAGCATCCACCTTGTTTACTTGTGGTTTCAGTTGACTTCTCCCCACAGTGTACCCAGGTACATTACTTCTGATCTTCCGAAGGCGCACTTGCTCGGGTTAGCTGTCAAATATGCTTTATTGAGGGTTTCCAGTATGTCCCGAATATGTCGTAGATGGTCCTCCCAGTATACACTGTAGACGATACTATCATCAATGTATGCCGCGGCATACATCTGGTGATCACGCAAGATTTTGTCCATTAACTGCTGAAATGTCACCGCAGCCCTATTTAATCTGAACAGCATTGCTAAAAAGTGGCATAGCTCAAAAGGGGTGGCAAAGGCTGTTTTCTCTTGAGAGGCGGGTGTAAGGGGGATTTACCAGTAGCCCTTTGTGAGATCGATCATGGATAAGTACTGCACCTTCCCCAGCCTTTCCAGGAGTTCTTCTACCCGTCGCATGGGGTACGCGTCAAGCCGCAACAGGGCGTTGACCTTGTGAAAGTCTATGCAAAAGCGTAAGAAGCCATCGGGCTTAGGGACTAGGACCATTAGGCTTCTCCACTCACTTCTGGACTCCCAAATCAGCCCCATCTGCAGCATTTTGTGGATTTCTTCCCTAACGGGCTCCCACATTTTCTGTGGGAGAAGGCGGAGGGGTTTGCGTACCTTTTGTCTGGGGGCGGTCCTGATGTGGTGGCTGGCCAGGGTGGTCCTTCCAGGCAGGGTTGACAGGACTGCTGCGAACTCCTGAAGGAGGGTCTTCTCCTCCTCCTTCTGGTGTGGTGTCAGCTCTGCTCTGAGGGAGGCCTCCCCCACTGGGGTTGCTAGGTTCCCTCCCCCTAAGGTCCTAACTCTGGCTTTGAAGGCTGCAGCATGATCAACATGTCCTCTCAGGCCTTCCATCTTTTTAGCAAATGTATGTGATAGATTTGTGTCCTTTTCCATCTATCTGTTAACCTAATCTCGTAGTCCATGGGCCCCACTTGTCGAAGGACCTTATAAGGGCCCTGCCATTTAGCCATCAGCTTCAACTCGGAAGAGGGTAAGAGTAGTAATACTCTGTCTCCTGGCACAAATGTGCGGTGTTGCGTCCCCCAGTTATAATATTGAGCCTGTTTTTCTTGGGCCCATGTCAAATTTTCCTTAGCTAGTTCCCTGGCTACCTTCAACTTTTTCCTCAGGTCCAATATATATTGTATAGTCCCTTTCACCCACGAGTCTTGTCCCTCCCAATTCTCTTTTAGGAGGTCCAGGATCCCTTGAGGTTGTCTCCCGTATAATAATTCAAAAGGGGAGAAACCCATGGACACTTGGGGTACCTCCTGTACCACGAATAGGAGAGCAGTCAGGAAAAGGTCCCAGTCCCTCGGGTCCAACCCCACAAATTTCCTCAACATAGTCTTTAGGGTTCTGTTGAAACGTTCCACAAGTCCATCTGTCTGGGGGTGGTAAACTGAGGTACGGAGCATTTTTTACCTTCAGTAGTCAGCATAGTTCCGCCGTCATACGCCCGGATACAATCACTCCGTGGTCGTTCAGTATTTCCTGTGGTATCCCTATCCTTGAGACTACCTTTACCAACTTGGCCACCAATGTGGGGGCTTTGGTACTCCGGAAAGGTACAGCCTCCGGGTAGTGGATAGCATAGTCTATTAAGACCAATATATACTGGTTGCCCCTCCGTGATCTTTCCAATGGGCCCCACCAGGTCCATGGCTATCCTTCTGAAGGGAATGTCTACCACTCGTAGGGGAACTAGCAGAGCCTTGGATACGTTCTTCCCCCCGCCCACTGGCACTCTGGGCAACATTCACAGAAGTCTTTTACCTCTTTGTACACCCCTGGCCAATGGAATCGTTGTAAGATTGTTTGTAACATTTTTTTCAGCTCCCAAATGTCCGGCCCAGAGGTTGGTGTGGGCTAGATCAAGTGCCCACCACCGGAATCGAGAGGAATTGCCTGGTTTCCCCATCTCCCCCGGGCGAGTGACTACCCTGGATAGCCGGTCGGCTCTTACCTCGAACCAGGGCCCCCCTTGAGCCATTGGCTCCTGGTCCATGCTCCTGCCAGCTTGCTCCCGAGCATGCTTTAAGGACGTATATTCGCTCTGCTCCCGGCGAAAATCCACCTCTTCTTCCACCTCCTCTAACCAAGAGCATCCTGGTGCAGCCTCTGTGGTTTGTGACTCCATGAGTTTCCTATCCGCCAGTCATTGTATGGGTTGCAAGGCTGGCATCTCAGACCCTGTCTTCCCCCACTCCTCGACCAAGCATCGGAAGCCAGGCCAGTCTCGTCCCAGGATCACCGGGTACGCTAGCCTCGGAGCCACTGCCACCCAGCACCTCTCGTGCCATACTCCATCCCTTACATGTACCTACTTTGTGGGATAATGCCGCACATCCCCGTGTATACACTGCATGGCCACAGGCTGTCCCTCTTGACCTCCCTCTGGTACTAACTCAGCCCGGACTACCGTCTGGTTGCACCCTGAGTCTACCAGGGCCATACGCTTCTCCCCTCCAGGCTTAGCTGGACTGTGATCTTGGAGAAGTCTCTTCCCGGGCTCACCGGTCTGCTGCAATTACCCGTCTGTATGAGCAGTGCATGACTGGACAATCGCGCCAGAAATGGCCCTCTTGCCCACACTCAAAACAGGCGCCTTGTTTCTCTGGTTCAGGTGAGCGGGGCTGTGACCCTCCTCCCTCTGCTGTGGGGCATCTTCTCCCTGGCCTTCAGCTGGGCCCTGTTCCCCCCCATCTTCTCCATGGGATTGGCAGAGGAGCCCAGGTCCCTCCTTGTCCTCTCATGGATCTGGCCCTTCCACTCACTGGCTTTGCCCCGGGACCTTCCCGCGTGCCTCGCGGCTTGTCCTCTCCTCCGTCGGCCGCCTTGTAATTCTCTAAGATGAAGATGGCTTCCCCGAGAGTTGTGGGTTGGTGGTGGTGCACCCACATACGGCTGTCTGCAGGTAGAATCTGTAAGAATTGATCCAGGACGATCATGTCCACGATTTGTGTGGTCATCTTTTTCTCTGGTTCCAGCCTCTTTGAATCACTGAACGACAGCCCTAGAATGCTCTCCTGGCCGATTGGAACCTCTGCCTGTGGGTTTCTGGGGTGACTCCTGCTTGATCTAAAATGGCCTCCTTAACCTTGTGGTAGTGCAAAGCATCTCGGGCAGACAGTCCCATATAAGCCCATTGGGCCGGGCCCGTTAGGTAAGGGGCCAGCAAGGTCGCCCAGTGTTCTTCTGGCCATTGGGCAGCTGTAGCTACCCTTTTGAACATTATTAAGAACGCTTCAGGGTCATCCCCGGGGGTCATTTTCACTAAACTTAGAGGCAATGACAAGGCCAACCCTACCCCCAGGCCTTCCCCTTGGGTCCCGGTTGGATTCGGCCTCACCACCCCCACCCCCTGCATGACCCACTCTTCTTGCTGCCTCTGCTGATGCTCCAACAGTTCTCGGACTAACTGTTGCTGCTCTCTCTGTTGGTTAGTCAGCTACTGGAGCAGCTGGGTCTGCTGTTCCTGCTGCTGTCGCTGGCTCTCAGCCAGCCACTCCAGCAGTTTTCCTGTATCCATCTCTATTTCCCCACTGTGCCTATCCCACTACCCTGTGTGTGGGTTGTTTTGGTTTGGGTTTTTTCCTTTTATACCCACATTCTCCACCAGTGTAGAAGAGAGAGCCTCGGGGGGGGGGGGGGGGGGGGGGGCTTTGCAACCCTATACTCGCTCTACTTCTGTCCCCTTTTTAGTCCTTCTTATGGTCCCTCTCACAGTCCCTCTTATAGTCCCCCATTTTGGGTTTTTTGCCACCTTCTCTGGGAATGGCTCCAAGTCTCATCCGCTCCTCCGGTGACTGTTTGGCTCCCAGGTCACACGTCCCTCTGGGACCCTCGCAGGCAGCTCATGGTCAGCTCCCCTCCCAGGACTACAACTGGTCTGTCCACTGCGGTGTTCAGCGCTCCGCCGGCCCAGCCCAGCTTCTCTGCACATGAGGCAGAGAAAACACCTGAGCCACACGCCACTCCAGCCTCAGCCCTAAGCCTCTCCTCCCCCACACAAGATTCTCAGCCTCCCCTCCTCCCCCATGCAAGATTCTCAGCCCCCTTTCTCCTCCCCTGTCCAAGATTCTCAGCTCCCCCTCCAAGATTCTCAGTCCCTGCTATTCTTCAGTTACTTCTATCCCAAATAAATCATCACAAAGTTCTGTTTTTCACAACCAAACAGTGTTTTTTATTTCGTCTGCAGGAAAGAGGGGTAGAGGGGGGGAAGGGAGGGGTTGTTGGAGGTAAGGCAGATGGGGCAAGGCACAGGCCCCTAATGGGGAGGCCTGGGGAGAGTTAGTGGGGTCCTTCAGATCAACTTTCCCTCAGGGCCTCCCGGATGCGCACCCTTACCTGATGGGCCTGCCAGATGGCAGCTGCGCATGGCTGCTCAAAGGCCCTCCAGCCCAGAAGGAAGGCCCCCCCCCCTTCCTCTCCATGATGTGCCGCATACAACATGTGGGTACCACCTGGGGGATGTTCTGCTCCCCTACATCCAAGAGTGTCAGGAAGCACCTGAACCTCGCCTTCAAACAGCCAAAGGCACACTCTACCTGCATGCAGGCCCTGCCCAGGCAGCCACTGAAGTGCTCTTTGCTGGGGTCTAGATGTCTAGTAAATGGCTTCATCAGCCATGGCATGAGAGGATAGGCCACATCCCCCACAATGCACAGTGGCATATCAATGTCCCTGACCTGGTGCTGAATTCAAGGAAAAAAGTGATGGCCTCCAGCTTCTGGTAGAGGCTGGAGTTGAAGAAGATATGGGCATTGTGCACGTTCCCGACCAGCCTACGAAGATGTCTGTGAACTGGCCGTGGGGATTGACCAGGGCCTGCAGAAAAGTATCCCTTGCAGTTAATGTACTGCGCTGCCTAGCGGTCAGGGACCTGGATGGAGATATGTTCCATCAATAGCCCCCCCACAATTGGGGAAGCCCAGGGCGGCAAATCCAGGAACGATGGTGTTCACATCACCCAGGTGGATGACCCTGCGCAGCAGGATGATGTTAATGACCCTCATCACCTACAGAAGGAGACCAACTAAGAAATGAAACAGAGAATCAAAGGGGATGCCTGAGCCCTCACCCCATTCCCCCCCCCCCCCCCGGAAACACCCCAGGAGCCACCCCCTATGTACTCCACCTCCAAGACAGGATTGTGTGAGGGTGGGACTGGTGAAGCACCCAGGAATGGGACTTCCCCCCACCCTACCTTCTGGACTTCCAATCACACCTTTCCCTAGGGTCCCCCTTTCCAGTATTGCCCCATCTAGGGGCTGCAACCCGAGAGCCCCATACCTGCATGACAAAGGCTTTGATAGTTGACTTCCCCAAGCCAAACTATGCAGCATGGCGAGCTTCCAGACGGCAATGGCGACCCTCTTCTCCAGGAGGCTGGCGGGTTGCATCTGGGTGGCCCATTGTCTGAGGGCGATCCAGGCACACAGCTCCAGGAATGTATCCTTCCTCATGCAGAAGTTTTGGAGCCACTGCTGGTTGTCCCACCACTCCATCATTAGATGGTCCCACCAGTTGGAACTGGTGCCCAGCTGCCAGAAGTGTTGCTCCATCGTGGCATGCAGTTGCAAGCACAGCACTCCCATACACATACAGAGGTTCTCCACAATCAGCTCAGGTCTAGTTCATGCAGAGCCATGAGGGCAGCCTGCAGAAACTATAGCATGGCTGTGTGGGGCCATTGCATGCCCAGAGGTAGCTCCAGCTCCATGGCAGTGAGTGCTGTGGTGTCCTGAAGCAGGGCAACCAAAGCACACAGAGGAAATGCTTTGCTGTCCCTCAAAGAGGTAGGCAAGTAAGCAGAAGAATTTGAGAATTGGCTGTCCGGGGGGGGGGGGGGGGTCTCTTTCAGCACAGGTCTCAGATTGCTTCAGGCAGCAGCTCCAGCAAGTAACTGCTGACCTGATGCTCTGCCTGAACTGATTCTGGGTGGATTTAAATGCGAGATAGCATCCACACTAATTGGATGCTATCTTTCAAAATAGAGATTGGTATTCGTTGTGCTTTTTGTGTCTAGATGCTCTATTTTGAAATAAGCTTTTCTGGAAGATATCTTCCAGAAAAGCTTATTCCAAAAGAAGCTTGCAGTTTAGACACATCCTTTACATTGTGTAATATTGGATCCCTTGTCCCCACATCAAGAATATGAAAATCCTCCCATATGCAAGTATACATGGTAAAGGGACTCATATCTCCAGAAGAGTGCATACTGCCTCCCAATGGATGGTTACCTGCTAATAGATTTGAGTAGCACACCCGTCATTTGAACCTGCAATTGTGTTATTAATGGGTCAGCATCCCTGGGAGAACAGCAGGAGAACTTAGAGTAAACCATCAGGATGTGCCAGTATTTCAGTCCCAGAGTAGCTCTAATTGACATCTTCTCTGTCATTTACTCGTCAGGAACATAGTACTCTGGCTTTGAATGAAACATTAGACTGTGCCCTGACAGCTCCAGATAGAAGATTATTCCGCAGCTTAATCGCTGCCTGACAGCACTGGTTACTCCCACATCAGCATCTATTAGCCTTTCATGCATTCCCTTTTGTGTTTCTTAAATCTGTAGATCCTTGTGCCTTTGGACTACAGATGGATGCATTTAAAATAGAGGCTAGATTTTAGTTCAGGTAAAGACCAGGCTCCACAGCTCTGAGATGAGCAGATAATGGTTTCGGAATCATAACTGTAATCATAAACCACTCCCTCAGCTGGGTTCAAAAACCACAGCAGAGTAACTGGAAAAAGTAGGCAGAGTTTGGAATGGTAAGCAAATTCTGGTGTGTAGGACTGATTAGTAGAGAGCTGCTTGAGGTCTGAGCTGCATGACTCCCCATAGATTATAATGGGCTAGTTAATTTTGTTTATTCAAGAGAAAATTAAGAGATGATTTGATCATGGTCTACAAGTACCTACGTGGTGACGAGATTGCTGAGAGTGAGTGACTCTTTAATTCAGTAGAAGAAGACACAGTGAGAGACAACTGTTGGAAGCTAAAGACAGACATTTATTTCATTTATAAGGCATGAATTTTTCACTGAGAGGATAATTTACCTTTGAAACAATGTACTCAGGGATGTGGCAGCTTCTTCATTCCTTGGAGGCTAACTCAGGACTATATGTCTTTCTAAAGAGAAACTACAGATCTAACAGAAATTATAGACTTGATGCAGAAATGACAGGGTGGGGTCTCCAGCCTGTGCTATACAGGAGATCAGATCAGATGATCACAATGGTCTTTTTGGCTTTGGAATCAGTGGTACTGAACTATTTTTATTGTGGGGGTGTTCAGCTGTGCTCTCCCAACCGTCTTTGCACCCCTTACCACTCCAGGCTAAGGTCACACCTATGGTTATTAATTCTCCAGGACTGGATGCCACTAATTGTGTCTGGTTCAGTCTAGGGCTGTGTCTAGACTGCAGGGTTTTTTCAAAAAAAGTAGCCTTTTTTCAAAAAAACTTCACCTGCGTCTAGACTAGAGCCGCGTTCTTTCGAAATTAAATCGAAAGAACGCAGCTTTTCTTTCGACGGCAGTACTCCTCATTTCACAAGGAAGAACGCCTTTTTTTCGAAAGCGCTCTTTCGAAAAAAGGTGTTTTTGAATGCACTCAGAGCTTTTTCGAAAGAGAGCATCCAGACTGCCTCGGTGCTCGCTTTCGAAAAAGCGGCTTGCTTTTTCGAAAGTACTGCTTGCAGTCTAGACACTCTTTTTCGAAAGAGGCTTGCAGTCTAGACGTAGCCTACGAGAGTTGACAGCACAGTCACAGCTGGAAGAGGCTGCAGAACTCCAGGCTGGCAGCAGGAACTGGCGCAGCAGTGCAGCCTCCAGGGCCAGTGGCCTAGACCCCAGGGACCGTGGGCTGCAGAGCCTGCGGGGACAATAGGCAGTAGGACACCAAGGGTTGCTGAAGCTTGCAGGCCCAGCAGATCTCTGGAGGGGCCACCTGGAGGCTGGGACATGAGGGCCAGTTGGACTCCAGAGGGACTGCTTGGAGGCCAAGATATTGGGCTGGTATAGCCATTGGTAGTACCAGCCCCTGGGCATGAGAAAGCTGGGTGGAAAACCTGGGGGTGCTGCAGCACTCCCTGTACTCCTCCTTCCTGTGCCTATGCTTGGAATCTATGAACCTTTCACCAACTGCTCTGAAATTATCCCCTAGGTTTCTGTCTTGAACTTAGCTCCCAGCAGCACTCACATATGTTCCTGGTCGATTAAGGCACTTTGGGGTTCCCTTGCTTCTCCCCTTTTCTAAACGCGCTCTTTCTATCAGCTCAGCCCAGTTCAGAGTCTCCCTCCCAGCCTCTACCTTTACCCTCTTCTCTTCCTCTCATCCCTAATTACATTGTGTTGTTCCACTTTCAGGCCAAGCCATAGGCTGGTTACTGATAGATGTCCTAAGGTATCAAGCCTGCACCTAATCCTCTGTGGGTCAAGCATTTGTTCCCTTTGCTTATGTGAATCAGGAAACTCCTGACCCAAAACCCAATTATACACACAGGAGTTCTGCTACCATTTATCATATAAAATAATATTAGGCAAGTGACCAGTGGGCTAAAATTCAACATAAACAGTGACTTCAATAGGTACAAGAACAAGAATTCATCAGCAACGGGGAAACAATAGCACAATCCTTTCCCTTACTTCCAGAGATGCCCCAAAACTTTACCTCCCCTTCTACTCAGGTATCTCATTTTCCACAGAGCTGAGACATGCTAGCCTGGTGAGGTTTGGTGCACCTCAGCTGTCACATGCTGTGAATCTGCAGTGCTCACCATTATCTCCTGTTTACCAGGGTCCACCATAGTCCTTTCCCCCCACTGCCCATTTTTCAAAACCTGTGCATGATCTGATTGTGGTGGAGGAGAGGGTAGAAGCAGAACAAATGCTAAAATACCATAAGAAGGCTCTCCTACTGATATTTCCAGTTTGACTGTAAAGTGGAAGTACCAGATACTACATAGGAAAATCTCTTCCCATGAAATGCACAGGCCAATTTCACAAATTCAAATGGTGTGAACAGTTCAAAATGGTTTCAGAGGTTCATTTTGGACTCTTCTCTGAACTGAAAGAGTGAATCTACTGAGGGTCATACTCCCCATATTATATCATGTATGACAAGGCAGGTCAGAAGTTTTGTCATGTCACTTCTCTGCCAACACAACCCTAGATATTTTCAATTTTGAGGTCTGTTTGTGTGTGCACTGTTGGGCATGTCAGCACGACAGTGTTATTTAGAAATAAGTTATTTTGGAATAATAAGTCCCAAAATACCTATTTTGATATAATGTGTCCACACTACAAATCCCCATAGTATAGATCTATATCAAAAATAGCGTGTCCACACTCATTGGCACCTGAATCTCATTTAATGCCCCTGAGAAACACTCCAAGCAGGGCATCAGGACAGCAGTCACAAAAGCTATCTGAGGCCCATGCTTACAGGGGCTCCCCTCTACAGCCACATCTCAGACTCTTCACCTTTGCCTGCCTCCTTGAGGGACAGCAAACACCACACTGTGTGGTCCGATTGCCCTTGCGGATGCCATAGCACGGCCACATGGAACCAGACCTGCTGCAAGCAGCCACAAGCTCTTAGACCTGCTGCTGCAACTCCTGGCACAGTTTATGCAGGCTGCCCTTGTAGCACTGTTTGAGGACAATGACCAGCCTGGAATGGGGGACCTCCTCACTCAGGCCCAGGTGCTCTTTCTGGACCATATTTCCCACCTCCCATATACTGTGCATCACCACTTCTGGCACTGGACACCAGTACCAACTGGTGGGACCAGATGGTGTTGAAGCAATGGCATGACAAGCAGTGGCTTCAGAACTTCCACATGCAGAAGGACACCTTTCTGGAGCAATGTGAGTAGCTTGCCCCTGCCCTTAGGTGATGAAAACCCACATGCGACCTGCCATTCCCTTCACTATTTGGAAGCTTGGCACACTAGACAGCTACCACTCTAATGGGAACCAAGAGCTTCAGGGGGTAGCCGAGTTAGTCTGTTACAGAAAAAAAAATGGTCTGGTAGCACTTTATAGACTAACGAAACATGTAGATGAATCACGAGCATTTGTGGGCATAGCCCACTTCTTCAAATGACCGGAGTTATGAGTTGGGGATATGAAAACTCAAAATAAATAGGAGAGAGGAAGAGGATGGGGGAGAGAAAGAAAAAGAGACAGGGTGGGAGACAGAGCATCATGAATTATCTGGAGACTGGGTACTTTAACCTAAGCAGATAAAAAGCATAGTCAATAGATAGATTCCTAAAACAGGAAGGATACCACGCAGGGAGCTGTTAGCACCTTCAGTGGTTATTAAGTAAACAGAGTCCCCACCAGCCCATATCATGATTGAGTCCATTAGCATGTGAATTAAATTTGTGGATGAACTGGGATTCCAGGGCTTCTCTGTGTATATGGCTTGTAGAGCTGGTTTTTGACAAGACAGCTGCTTGCAGGTCTGTCAGACTGTGGTTAGGCAAGCTGAAATGCTCACCAACAGGCTTCTGTATATTCCCTTAACTAATATCCGATGTGTCCATTGATGCTTTCCCGCAGAGACCATCCAGTTTGTCCAATATCTATAACAGTGGGGCACTGCTGGCATTTGATAGCCTAGATCAAATTACTGGATGTACAGTCAAATGACCCTTTGATATTGTGGCTTACGTTGTTTGCTCTAGTGATGAATTCGCCAGTGTAGATATGAGGGCAGAGTTGGCATCTTTTTTGGTTGCAGTGCTGGGTTCCTGGAGGTTTATGATGTGGTCATGTGGCATGGTTATCAGAAAGAATACATTTCAGGTTAGGGGGGTGTCTGTAAGCAAGAATAGGATTTTCTCCTAAGGCCTCTGAGAGTCAGGGATCATTTTCCAAGACAGGTTGTAGATTGTGATTAATGCGTTGGAGGGGTCTGAGTTGTGGACTGTAGGTAACAAGAGGAGTTCTGTTCTTTTCTCTTTTGGATCTGTCTTGAAGTAGTTCATGTCTGGGTTTTTTTTTTGGCTCTGTTAATTTGTTTTTTCACTTCCCCAGGTGGGTATTTCAGTTTTAGGAATGCGCTGTAAAGATCCTGTACGTGACTGTCTCTGTCTGTGGGGTCAGAGCAAATCCAGTTGTATTGTAGGGCTTGGCTGTATACAATCGACTGAAAAATGTGTCTGGGATGGAAGCTGGAAGCATGAAGGTAAGTGTAGCAGTTGGTAGGTTTCCAATATAGGGTGGTGGAAATTTGTCCATTATTTAACTGTACCGTAGTGTCCAGGAAATGGATTTCCCTTGTGGACTGGTCCAGGCTGAGGTTGATAGTAGGGTGGAAGTTGTTGAAATCCTTGTGGAATTCTTCAAAAGTCTCTTTACCGTGGGTCCATATGATGAAGATGTCATCAATGTAGTATAAGTAAAGTAGGGCTGTTAGGGGGCGAGAGCTGAGGAAATGTTGTTCAAGGTCAACCATAAAGCTGTTGACCTTGAACAACATCTGATTTGGAGATAGAAACATCTGATTTGGAGATAGAAATTGTTTCTGAATTGGAAGTAGTTGTTGGTGAGGATGATATCACAGAGCTCTGTAATCAGGTGTGCAGTGTTGTTATCGGGGATGGTGTTCCTGATGGCCTGTAATCCGTCTTTGTGCGGAATGTTGGTGTACAGGGCTCCTACATCCATGGTGGCCAGGGTTGTATTTTCAGGAAGATTATTGATGTTTTGGAGTTTCCTCAGGAAGTCAGTGGTATCGCAGAGGTATCTAGGGGTATGTCTACACTAGCCCCCTAGTTCAAGCTAGGGTGGCAACGCAGGCATTCGAACTTGCAAATGAAGGCCAGGATTTAAATATTCCAGGCTTCATTTGCATGTTCCCGGGCGGGCACCATTTTTAAATCCCCTTAGTTTGAACTGACTGCCCACAGCTACACGCAGCAGTCAGAAGTTAATCCAAACTAAATCCTTAGTTCGGATTAACTGTAATGAGTACTCCTTAGTTCGGATTAACTCCTGCAATGAGTAGGAGTAGCTGCAGGCAGTCAGTTCGGACTAAGGGGGATTTAAAAATGGCACCCGCACGAGAAGATGCAAATAAAGCCCAGGATATTTAAATCCTGGGCTTCATTTGCAACGTCGAATGACTATATTAGCCTCCCTAGTCTGGACTAGGGGGCTAGTGTAGACATAGCCTTGGAGTGTTGGTAGCATAGGGTCTGAGGAAGAAGTCGATGTAGCCAGATAATCCTATGGTAAGTGTGTCAATGCTGGAGACGATGGGCCTTCCAGGATTACCAGGTTTGTGTATTTTGGGTAGCAGACAGAAAACTCCTGGTCAAGGAGTGTTGGTGTAAATTTTGTTCCTGAGTAGCATCAGGGAGTTTCATAAGCAGTTTTTTCATGGTTTTTTGGTATTCCTTAGTGGGGGGTCACAGGAGAGAGGCCTGTAGAATCTGGTATTGGTGAGCTTGTCTGTTTGCCTCCTGTTCATAATCTGACCTGTTCGTGAAGACTACAGTGTCTCCTTTGTCAGCTTCTTGGATTATGATGTTAGGATTGGTTTTGAGGCTGTGAATAGCATTGAGTTCTGCATACTGAGGTTGTAAGTTATATATTGTTGTTTGCTGATAATGCCAGCTCGAGCATGTTTGTGGAAGCAGTCAACATAGAAATCCAGACTTTTGTTATGTCCGTTGGTGGGGGTTCCCCATAGAAGCCTTCTTCTTGTGAGATTGGCGGGGGAGAGCAGTGAGGTCAGTGTGTTGCATATCGGTTTGTTGGAAATATTCCTTCAGGTGGAGGCGGCAAAAATAGGATTCCAGATCCCCACAGAACTGAATCATATTTGTGAGGGTGGTGGGGCAGAAGGAGAGTCCACGGGATAGGACAGATTCGTCTGCTGGGCTGAGAGAGTGATTAGCTAGGTTGATGATGTTGTTGGGTGAGTGGAAAGTATCCGTTATGTGGGATCCTGAGGCAAGTAGCACTTTGGACAGTTTATTGTCCTTTTTCCTCTAAAGGGAGATGAAATGGTTTGTTGAATAGTAGTAAAGTCTTGAAGAGGTGAAATGTGTGTGGAGGCTTGCTTTTTATGATATTTCCTAACGTAGAGAGTTCCTCCTTGATTTTCTTCTGTTTGTTGTAGAGAATGCTGATAAGGTGGTTCCTTTGTTTTTTTGCGAGAGTATGGCATAATCTCTGGCTGTAATCCGTGGGGTATGTAGATTGCAGTGTGTTTTTCACCCATATGCCATTAGGTATAATGTTCATCTGTTTACATTTGGATAGGAAGATAATGTCAGTTTGGATCTGTGCAAGTTTCTTTGTGAAGTTGATGGATTTCCACTCCATATGTCTGAATGCAGTGCCTTGCATATTCAGGGGCTTCAGGGGGTAGCCGAGTTAGTTTGTTACAGAAAAAAACAACAAATGGCCTGGTAGCACTTTATAGACCAGTGTTTCCCAATTTTATTTGGAGACGGAACCCTTTTAAACTCGAAAGAATTTTGCAGAACCCCTAAGAACAGTCTTATATATAGAGCTGAAAAATTCTTAAATACAAGAAATCACACGACTATACTGAAGTAAAGTATTCGAGAGAGCACTGCCTGCGCACTCACATACAAACAACTGGTTTGACAGCTGAAGCTTTGACTTTGTCAGACGCAGCACTAGTGTATTCGTATTCAGTCACCCATGTGATCCATGCTCCCTGAGAGTGAGGACGGGGACTTGTGGTGGCATATAACAGGCAATCGCACCACTGACTGACTGTGCGTGCAGCGCTGAGTAGTGACATTGGCCCCACTCTCTGGCTAAGCTCTCATTACACAGGACACTTACCATGGTGCAAGCAAATTAAAACTGTTTTCAGTAAAATTCAGAAATGCTTCAATATTCATTATTATTTTTTAAAAAATCAAAATGTGATTGTCATGGAATTTTCTTGTGGAACCTTCATTTTCACTTCGCAGAACCCCGGGGTTCCATGGAACACCATTTGGGAAAAACTGTTATATGGGATCATGTAGAAGGGATCATGAGCTTTGGTGGGCACAGCCCACTTCTTCGTCATGGGGAGATCAACTCTCAGTACCATACTCATGAAGGTTTGGCTCTTTTACTATAGTTCCAGGAGGGTGGTCAAGCACTGGAATGGGTTCCCTAGTGGGGAAGGAAGGTGGGGGGGGTGGTATCTCCATCCCTGGAGGTTTTCCAGTACTGCATTCACAAAGCCCTGCTGAGGATGGGGTAGTTGGGATTGCTCCTGTTATGGAACGGGACTTGGGCTCAGGGAACTCCTGAAGTCCCTGGCAACCCTGTGATTCTATGTTCCTATGTTTTTACAGGTGGTGAGGGCCATCAACACCATCCTGCTATGCAGGGTCATCACCCTGAATGACATGGATGCCATCATCACTGGCTTTGCTCCCATGGGCTTCCCTAACTGCGGGGGGGGGGGAAATTAATGGCACCCCCATCTCCGTCTGGGCCTCTAACCACCAGGCGTCAGACTATATCAATAGGAAGGGGTATTTTTCCATGGTCCTGCATGTCCCTGGAGGCCAATTATTTCAAAATAAGCACAGCTGTCTGTCCACACTCATCCTATTTCAAAATAAACATGAAATGAGGGGCTACTGGTTCAGAACAAGAAGCCTGTTATTTCAAAATAATTTCAAAATAATGGGTTTGCAGTGTGAACACTCACCTTGTTATTTTGAAATAAAGCTGTAGTGTAGACATACACTTATAGAGCAGCAACACTCACCGTCTCTCTCCCCCTTAAAATTTCATCAGTAATTCAAGCTGAGAGTAAGTGGTATCATCCAAAGATGCAGGGTGTGTACCTATCCAGAGATTTGAGACGAGCTTCATTCCATCAGAAAAGAGAGAGACTATTAAATGGGCACTCCTCAATTTAGATGGAGATGCTAAAAAATAACATTAAAGGCTGAAGTAGACATTTCTGAAAAATCTAATAGAGGGTCATGCAGGTGATAATTTCCTTGATTTCAGTTGGGGCGAGGACATCTTCATTTGGATGGGTGATCACATCCACTTATGCGCCCTCTATAAGATTAGAGAAAGAATGAATATTTTTGCTGCCAGTGTGTTTGCTTTCTGTGTTATGTGAATGTGACACACCATGACCCAGTGCTTCAGAGTAAATCTAAACATGGGAGTCAGGAGTACTTACCATGAAAGTGATTTTAACACTGAAAGTTATATTTGCACAGTTGTTAGGATTGCAATAATTATTTGCAGACCCATACTTCATCTCACCTTAGGGACACAAGTACAGCAAAGGCCTCAAATTACAACTATTACATTGTATTGATGACTCGTGTTTAAACCATCTGGATTCCATCAAACATGGATTCCAATTTAAATGTCACTGTGGAAACACGCTCTCGCCTATCCTTTCACATAGTCATTTGCCACCCTCCGATTCCTGGCACTGTAGTAATATTTGGGTGGGGGATTAATTACAAGGAAAATGTACATGCTGTATATAAATGATTGTATAGTGCAAGGAAGGTGATTCAGGTTGGGGGTTAAGGGCTCAGGGCAGGAGGTGAGAGGGCAGGAGTTAGGAAAGTGGTCTGGGAGGGGTGGGGAGGCTCAGGGCAGGAATCAGGGCAGAGGGTGGGTGGATTCAGGGCAGGGGCCTGGGAGGTGCTTACCATGGCTGCAAGAGCAGCACTGCTTCAATGGTGGCTCCTACCCAGCCCCAGCTGGCAGCTCCTCTCAGGGGAGCCACAAGCTGACAGGACTCTGCCTCCCATACAGCACTGGGTTGAGGGCTAGGTGGAAGGAGTTTGGTCTGAGTGTTTGGGGCAGCATGGCCACTTACAAGGCCTACAACATGGAGAGCATACAACATGGAGAGCACCCGCTCTAGCCGGCCGCTCTCTTAGTGATGCTGCTGCCCCCTTCTGGACACTCTGTGGTATAACCGTCCCTCACGCTTGCACCCCTGTGGTCATTGCGGACCACAGCTGTCCCTGCGCTCTCCTTTCTGTGTTATGTAAAACAAAGATTCCAGGCACATCCCATTCTCCTGGCACAACCAAAACCTGATTTTGCTCTAAGTTAGGAGAAGAGTGAATGACATAACAAATATGGTGGGCCTCACTCTTACTGTTTAGGAGGCATTTGTGAATAAATGGACTCACAGACAGATGGATGGACTCATAGATAGACAGACAGACTAGCTGAGGTACCCGGCTTTATACCTGCTTCATTTCAATTATTGTATTTTTCAAGGAAGGAAGGAAGGAAAATGAAGGCTGGAAGGAGAGTTTGAGGGTGAGGAGGGGAAAGGTGTGGGTAACTTAGTGCAGAGGGTTGGGAGATGGGGGGGCTCAGACAGGGGGTGAGAGGGTCAGGGCAGGGGGAGAAGTTGCAGAAATCAAGGCAGATGAGAAGTTCAGGGCTCAGAGAAGGGGGCTCAGGACAGGGGACTGGGAGGTGTGTGGGGCTTAGCAGGGCTGCCCATCCTCCAGGCCCCTCTCCCACTGCCTGAAGGCTTTCCACAGGTCGGGGACGGGCTCCAGGTTTGGGGCAGGAAGGCTACCTATCTAGTCTGGAGGCAGACAAAGTGGCAGAGACCCAGCCCTGCTGGCCCCTGTCTTGGGCTACAGCTGCCCCTAGTGGCCACTCTCAGTAATGCTCTCTGAGCCTCTTTCACATTCCTACTCCCTCTTAGGCAGTAGGAGTTGAGAGAGCGAGAGAGACATGGAGCGAGAGTGCACAGGAGAGAAGACCTGAAAATCCTGTCTTATAACGGGCTAATTGGCTAGTTGTATATATAGTTGGGGTTATTTTTGCCAATGTGCATTACTTTACACTTATCCACATTAAATTTCATTTGCCATTGTTGCCCAATCACTTATTATTTTTTAATATTTATACTGCAATAATAACCAAAACACAACTAGGTCAGCACTCCATTGTGCTAGATTCTCTACAAATATGCAGCATATATCAGTAATTGTAAAAAAAAAATCTTTATACACACAGGCGCGCTCTCTTTCGCTCTCTCTTTCACACACACTCACACAAACACACACACACACACACACACACACTGAAGCAGGGGTTCCCAAACTTTTTGACATGGGGACCAGTAAATCCATTCACGAACTTTTGGAGGACCAGTCGTGTTCACTTGCATATTTGCATATTCATTAATCAAATTATGAATATTCAAATAACTTGTTTCTGGTTCTCCCAAAACCCCCAGTGCCAGCTTTAGCAAAGCTTTTGATATGGTCACCCACAATATTCTTGCCAGCAAGTTAAGGAACATGGATTGGATAAATGGATTGTAAGACAGACAGAAAGCTGGTTAGGCCAGGGTTTCCCAAACTTTATACTTTAATTGGAACCCTTTTTTTTCAGTTCTGCTTTTTGCAGCCCAAAAATAAAAACACATAAAAAAACAAACTGAGAAAATACCAGACATATAACACGTCTGGTATTTTCTCAGTAGGTACGTTGTATTATTACTAGATGTATCAGTTTGTAGTTTCCAACTGCCTGGCTGGTAAATGTGCTCAGGCTGCAGGAGTGTGTCTACCAGCCAGACAGTTCGCAACGACTCCAGGGGTGTGTGTGGGGGGGGGAACAATAGAATCCCTGTACTTGACTAACTCGTGCTTTGTGCTTTGCGGGGGGGCGGGGGGAACTGGGGCAGTGCCCCAAGATCTACATATGGCCGGGTCAGTCCCAGTCCCCACAGGCCAATTCATTCCTGCCCCCTGCTCCCCTCGCTGCGCCTCTGGCCAGCCCCACTTCCCCCAACCCCCTCCAGTTTTCCTCCGCTTCTCCTCCCAATCTCCCGTGGCCAGCCCCGCTGCCCGCATCCAGCCCTCCTTTCGGTAGCCATTTCTCTCCGCCCCCCCCCCCGTCTTCCCTGTCCCCAACCTCACATCCCCTGGCAGCCCTGCTTCCACCAGCCTCCCAATCTCCCCAGCCTGCCCCGATTCCCCCATCCAGTGCTGCTTCCGGTGACCAGTTCTCCCATCCGCCACAGCCCAGAATCCCCGGGCACCTGCACCTTCCCTTAGCCCTGCACCCTCCTGGTGCCTCCCCCTTCCCCCTTTGTCCTCTTTTTCCCTGATACCCACCCCCTCACCACTCTCTGCCCCATTCCCATTCTTGCAGCTTTTGTAATCTTTCTGCAGCACTTTCTGAAGGCTGCCTCCCAGGCTCTGCAGGAACCCGCCCCCAGCCCTTGTGGCAGACCCTCCTCCGGTATGTGGGGGAGCTGCTCCAGCAGCTGGAGCCTGCCCACCATGGCCTGAATGCTGTGCCCCGCCACATCTGGAGTCTGGACACCAGCGCAGACTGGTGGGACCATATCATTTTGAAGCAGTGGGGAAATCTACAATGGCTCCAGAACTTCAGAAAGAAGAAGGACACCTTGCTTGAGCTCTGTGAGTGGCTTGCCCCTGTGCTGAGGTGACAGAACACACACATGAGGCCCACCATTCCTCTCCAGAAGTGTGTTGCCATTGCCCTCTGGAAGCTCTCCATGCCAGATAGCTACCGATCTATGGGGAACTAGTTCAGCATGGGGAGATTTATTGTTGGGGGCCCTGCTCATGCAGGTATGGCATTCTTGGGCTCTTGTCCCAGGAGGAGGCATGGAAGGATAATGGGAAAGGGAGGTGGGGGTAGTGCAGGACCCTAACACCAGGAGCTGGGGCTCCTGATGGTAGCAGGTGGGGGCTTGCCCCTAAATACGCCTGCTCACGGGTTCCACAACCCTCCCTGGGTCGACTCCTACCCCGCGGGCGCGTCTGGCCGAGCGCCCTCCTCTGTCCCCCTTTCGTCCAGCGCTTCTTCTTTCTCCTCGCCTCCTCCACCCCTCTCACGGTTCTCCTGCCTCTGGCCCTCCTTCCCGTCCGGTCCGTCCTCCCTCTTATCCCTGGCCGGGTCCATTTCACCCTCTCCCTCTACCGGAGGCCCCGCCCCTCTCGCCGTGATCGCATTGCTGACGTCAGCGGACGTCCCCAGCGTGTGGAGATGACCGCCCTTCTCCCCACTCGCGCCGTCCGGTCTGAGCCTCCCGCCCTGCTGCCGGAGTCTGCGCCTCCCGGCACGAGGGAGTTGCCTCACCCTGTCACAGCTGCTATCAAACCCCCCCTCACTCTTCGCTTCTGCAGACTAAACAGACCCAAGTCCCTCAGCCTCTCCTCATGTCATATGCTCCAGCCCCCTAATCATTTTGGTTGCCCTCCGCTGGACCCTCTCCAAATAATAAGCTTTCAGAGCTTTTCACACTGGCATAGACAATAGATTTGATAAGTTTAAGGAGAAAGAGGAAGACAAAAAATAGCCATCAACTGTGGGCAAAAAATCCTACCACTGAAGTCAATAAAAAGAATTGTATTGATTTCAGTAGGAGTTGGCTCAAGCATGTTTTGTAAGGACTTCAGGGGACCGCCTCCAGGCTATAAGGATTATCAGTCCTTGGGAAAACAGAACATGGGAATCAATTTTCTCACAAGATATGACACAATTAGGTACCTTATAGGAGTTATACTCTTTCCTTTGAAGCATGTGGTTAGTGTCACCATCAGAGATGGGATCTAGGAGTACACACATCTCCAGTATGTTTGACTTTGGAAAATTTGGCATTCTTTTCGATTCAGCAATAGGGACCCATCAATTGCCTTTCCTATGTGCACCCTCCGGACACACTGAGGGCTGCCTGTTCCTCAGCTGCATTGACATAATTCATGGCCCTGCTCTCATGGCTCTTCCCACAGTCCTTCCTCCCCACAGGACTCTGGCTGATGGAGTCATATTAGAGCTTATAAGTAACTAGGGAAATTTTAGAAAGTGCTTCTGACTCCACCACTGAGCCATTCCTGTTGACTGGAGTGCAGTGATCCCTAGCCCTGCTCCTGTTTCTTGAAGTCATGTTGTTACATTGCCCAAGGCACAGAGCTGTTGCTCCTGTCCATGGAAAATGGAAGCACTAAAGTGTAAAATTAACAGCTGTGAATGGCTCATGGAATCAGGATAAAAGAAAATTGGTATTACTCCAAATACATTTCTCCTGAGTAAGGCTGGGCCCCACATGCCCAGACTGCAGAGCAAAACCAACCTGGGTCAGGGCATGAAGCAATCAGACTAGAATGTTCCTAGCATCTGAGGCTGTGGCTATAATGCCACTTACCAACAAACTGTCACCACTGAGGCCAGTCCAATTAAAATAAAAACACTGCAATGGGTTAACAAACAACTCTCTCCTTTGCACATGCACATATTTTGCATCTGATGGAGAAACATTAAAAAACAGTTGAGAATCTAAGGTTTTCACAGCCTCCTCCCACTGGTGCACAGCCTGGGGAATTTTTTATGGACCGTTTCACCCATCCCTAGATTATAGTATAAAAAGTCAGTGCTTCATTGAACTTTCTAATAGCCAGGACATATTTCCTTCACAACCCCGGTGCTCTCTCTCGCTATAAGCTTTCTCCCGAGCAGCATGCCACAACATATTGTAAAGGGAAAATGGTAATTAGAAGGAACATTAGAGCAGAGGAACTTGTCTGGAAAAATGCTTTAGTTAAATGAAGCGATAAAGATTGTTTTTAACTGAATCTGTTAAACACACACACGTGTCAATCCAGCCTCTCTGTTTCTTTTTAAAGATCAACTTTTAGGACAAAGAGGAGGATGGGGTTGGAATTTAGCCTTGAACTAAGGTACTACTGGTTCCTTCCCAGAGCTCGTTGGTAATTTTTCATCAAGGTGTTTTTAAACCAGAAAACACTGAAAACCTGAACCTTTTCACAGGAATGTTTTGCATAAAGCCTTAACCCAAGCTATTACTACATTTACACACAAACGTTCTGGAAAGGCAATATATTATAAGGTCCTGCCACCATGACACAGAGACTGACAAAACCTTCTGCTGACTGCATTGCTGTGTACGTGGTTTAAGTTGTCTTCTAAGTCACTTTATTTCTGATGATTTAGATGGAAATTGTTCTCGGGCAGATGTTGTGATCTGGAAGGTATCTTTGTAAACACAGGCTGGCTACGTCTACACTGGCCCCTTTTCCGGAAGGGGCATGTAAATTTCAGCAGTCGTCGTAGGGAAATCCGCGGGGGATTTAAATATCCTCTGCGGTATTTGATTAACATCGCTGCCGCTTTTTTCCAGCTTGGGGATAAGCTGGAGAAAAGCGCCAGTCTAGACGCGATTTTCCGGAAAATAAGCCCTTTTCCGGAGGATTGGGGCCAGTGTAGACGCTCTTTTCCGGCTTTTCTGAAAGCCGGAAAAAAGCGGCGGACATTTTTCTTTAAATGCCGAGGGGGATATTTAAATCCCCCACAGATTTCCCTATTACGATCTCTGAAATTACCATGCCTGTTTCGGAAAAGGGGCCAGTGTAGACGAGCCCTAGGGGTGCACTGGGCCAGGGTGAGAGCGAGTTCCATAGCTATCCCCACCCCCCCCGGCCCGTTCAGTCAGCTCCCCCTTGCCTGCACATGGCAGGGAGGGGCCAGAGCCGGGCCGGGGACGGGGGGCATAGAACTTTAAAAGTGTTGGGTGCCACATGGTGCCGGCCTAGCTTCCGATTCGGAGTCCGGGGACTTTTGGGGCCCGAGTGCAGACTACCCCGCAAGTGGAAGGCAGCAGGAAAGGGAAGGGAAGGGGAAAACTAGGGAGAGGGGTGGGAGAGAAAAGGGCTTGGGGGGAAAGGAGGGGAGGAGCTTGTGTGGAGGTAGAGGGGAGAGGGAAGTCAGGGGCCCAAGTGCAGTCAATGAGGAAACGACCAAGAGGGGAGGTGTCAGTGGGCAGGGGAACAGGGTGATGCTGGGAGAGGAGAGGAGAAGGGAATTAGGGTCTGGAGGGGGAAGGGGAAAGTGCTGGGAGAAGGCTTGAGGGGTGGGCATGAGAAAGGTGGGGCTGGAGCAAGTCATGTGTGAGGACACAGAGGGGTACGAGGGGAATGGGGGCAGAGTGGTGAGGGGGTGGGCCTCAGGAAAAAAGAGGGCAAACTTTTTTTGCAGGAAGCTTGCGAACAGCTAACAGGGAGTTTGGAGAGGGAGTTCGCCAGGTAAAAGAGGAGTAAAAACAGGACCCTTGTGGTAAGTGTCTGTCTGGAGTGTGTGTTTGTGTGTCGGGGAGTTATTTGCTGTGTGCTGAGCTTGTGTTTGTCTGTTTGTTTGTTTGAAGGCGCTTCTAAAAGGTTTGAAATCTACACGCCTCAGTTAATTGGCTGAGCCTCAGTCACGGGGAGGGGCTACCAGAGCTATATAAGCCTGTGACTCAGCAACCCGTGAGCTTGCAAACAGGGAGTTTGGAGAAGGAGTTTAGAGGGCACTAGTGACTTCTGACCTTCTTTAAAACATAATTCTTAGAATAATCTATATTCCAGAGGTTTAAAAAGAATTCCCGTTTATACTTAAACTTATTCATTAGAAAAATGCAGACAGAAGCCCAGCAGCAGAGTGGGGGCTATCCTGTTTATTGCATCGAGTGTAATATGTATGATTACCTGCCCTGTGGGCGGGTGGTGTATGTGTGCACCCGTTGCAAGGCGCTCCTGACCCTCAGAGACCGAGTTCAGGCTTTGGAGGCCAGGGTGGCTGAACTGGAGGAGCTAAGGGAGGTAGAGAGCTATTTTGATTAGACTTTCTGGGACACTGTAGTACTGTCCCACCTCCAGTCTGAGCGCCCCAGTGCTCTTGAGGATGAAAGTCTCAAGGGAACAGAGCATTCAACGGGAGCAGAGGGAAACCATCCCATAGTTGAGGCCCTCCTCCCAGAGGATGTTGCGGTGTCCTCTCACACTGGGGATACCTCTGAGGGGGAAGGAATGCCAGTTAGGAAGAGACAGGTGTTAGTAGTGGGTGTTTCGATCATTAGAAACATAGATATTTGGGTTTGTGATGACCGGGAGAACCGTATGGTCACTTGCCTGCCTGGTGCAAAGGTTGCGGATCTCCCGAGGCATCTAGATAGACTTATGTATAGTGCTGGGGAGGAGCTGGTGGTCGTGGTAAATATAGGTACCACTGACATAGGTAAGGGTAGGAGAGATGTCCTGGAGGCCAAATTTAGGCCGCTAGGAAAGCGACTGAAATCCAGGACCTCTATGGTGGCATTCTCGGAAATGCTTCCAGTTCCACGCGCAGGGCCAGGTAGGCAGGCAGAGCTTCAGAGTCTCAATGCGTGGATGAGACTGTGGAGGCAGGAAAAGGGAATAAGGGAATTTGTGTGCAGCCATCTTGGTCTTGTTAACAAGAGAGCAAGAGTCAGGCTAAGTCTGTGGCCTGACAATGCGAGATCTGTAATTAGACGCTGCCTTCGCCTCTCGCCTCCATACGGAGATAAGGATAGAATGCTGACTCTGATCAGGTGGTCGGTAATATATCCCTACTGCTAATGTCTTATTATTGGAGCATGGAATAAGCGATTCTATTGAACATGTTGTTTCACCTAATATTTTTATTTCATTTGATTCTACATTATCTGTCACATACCTGAAAGGTGCATGGAAACGTTTTAAAGACACCATAATAGAGGCCCAACTTAAATATATACCCCAAATTAAAAAACATCGCAAGAGACCTAAGAGAGAGTCACTGTGGCTTAATCACCATGTAAAAGAAGCAGTGAGGGACAAAAAGGTATCTTTTAAGAAGTGGCAGTCCAATCCTAGTGAGATAAATAGAAAGGAACATAAACACTGTCAAATCAAGTGTAAAAATGTAATAAGAAAAGCAAAAAAAGATTTTGAGGAACAGCTAGCCAAAAACTCAAAAAGAAATAACAAAATGTTTTTAACGGACATTAGAAGCAGGAAGCCTGCTAAAAAACCTGTGGTTCCCCTAGATCAGGGGTCTCCAAACTTTTCAGCCCGAAGGCCGCATTAACTATCAAACAGCATTTCGGGGGCCGACTAAACACTTGAGGTCCAAATAAAAAACAATCAAAACATGGATGTTGTTTTTAATTATTTATTTAATATTATTTTATTCAGTTATTATATAATAACACATTGATACACTACACATGAACACCTGTATTAGTGTGAATGGTGAAATTGTTTCCTGGATGCCAAAATAGCAGACATTTCTGGCTTTAGATTTGTTGTCCCTAACATCAACAGTAAAAAAGTAAGCAGCGAATAAGGTTTTGCAATGTAATGATCGGTTGGAAAACATAACGCACTACTGCGTGCCTCTATTTTAATGCGGTTAAAAACATAACGTCCACGTAAACGGCGGCTGATCTTGGCAGGATACACGTAAATTTCCATAATTTTGTTTCCGTAGACAAAAAGGTCTCCACAGGCCATAGTTTGGAGACCCCTGCCCTAGATGATCGAGCTATAAAAGGAGCAATCAAGGACGATAAAGCCATTGCAGAGAAATTAAATGATTTCTTTGCTTCAGTCGTCACGGATGAGGACAGTGGCGAGATTCCCAAATCTGCACAATCCTTTGTGGGTGATGAATCTGAGGAACTGTCCCGGATTGAACTGTCATTACAGGAGGTTTTTGGACCAAATAGAAAAACTTAATGTTAACAAATCTCCGGGACCGGATGGCATTCATCAAAGGGTTCTAAAAGAACTCAAATGGGAAATTGCTGAGCTATTATCTGTGGTTTGTAACCTATCCTTTAGGCTTCTGTACCTAATGACTGGAAGGTAGCTAACGTGACACCAATATTTAAAAAGGTCTCTAGAGGCGATCCTGGCAATTACAGACCGGTAAGTCTAACTTCAGTACTGGGCAAATTAGTCGAAACAATAGTAAAGAATAAAATTGTGAAGCATGTAGAAGAACATAATTTGTTTGACAAAAATCAACATGGTTTCTGTAAAAGGAAATCCTGTCTTACTAATCTGTTAGAGTTCTTTGCGGGGGTTAACAAACGTGCAGACAAGGGGATCCAGTAGATATAGTTTACTTGGATTGTCAAAAAGCCTTTGACAAGGTCCCTCACCAAAGTCTCTTGTGTAAATTACATGGCTATGGGATAAGCGGGAAGGTCCTTTCTTGGATTGAGAACTGGTTAAAAGAAGTGGGCACAAGAGGGAGAGAGGTGTTGGTGGAGGGGGCGGGGCAGGTCGAAGGAGTGCTGAGGGCAATAAGAAGGGCAGGAGTCAGGACAGCAGAGGAGGGTTAGGCGTTGGTGGGCAGCAGACACCAGGGGAGATGATGGAGCAAGGAGAGGAGACATGGCAGCAGAGAGAAAAGGTAAAGGTTTAAAAATATTTATTAATAACTTGGTATGCTGCCCATGGCCAGTTCGTTTGAGCTCCAAAGGACAGTTTGGGTTTATGTGGCGATCAACACGTGGCTGGCGAGTGGAAGCCAAAACAAAAAAGTAGGCAGTGTAATGCTCTTCTGTTGAGATTCATTTTAGTAGTTAAGTTCTTCTTCGAGTGGTTGCTCATGTCCATTTGAAGTAGGTGTGCGCATCACGTGCACCGTGTCTTCCGGAGCGTTTTCCTTAGTGGCCATGGTGGGACATAAGTACCCCTGCCGACGCTGCCCCACCTCAGTTCCTTCTTAACCGCCGTGACAGTCGTTGGAGCGTCTCTATCTCTCTGTTAGTCTCTTAGGGTATGTCTACAGTACCACCCTAGTTCGAACTAGGGTGGTAATGTAGGCAACCGGAGTTGCAAATGAAGCCCTGGATTTTAATTTCCCAGGCTTCATTTGCATAAAGCCGGGCACCGCCATTTTTAAACGTCCTAGTCTGAACTAGCTGTATTCGCAGCCCATTCCAGGGTACTTGGTCGTGCAGGCTGCGGCCCAAAAGGAAAGGCTTCCCCCAGCTGCCCCATCTCCAAAGGCAAGAGAGCCTAAGCGGCTGGATTTGATGGGTCGTAAGGTTTACGCCACAGGGGAACTACAAGTCCGCATTGCTAACCAACAGGCGATGTTGAGCCGGTATGCCTTCAATAGTTGGCAGGCTGTTGAGAAATTCAGGGACAGACTCCCAGCGGAGGACCGTCAGGAGTTTGCAGCTATGGCTTCGGAGATCAAGGTCATTGCCCGAACCACTCTCCAGGTGTCCCTGGACACAGTTGATTCGCAGCCCGCACTATGGCAACTGGTGTCGTTATGCGTGGTGGTGCCTGGCTGCACGTTTTGGGGATTCCCCCTGACGTTCAAAATACGATCTAGGACTTGCCTTTCGAGGGCAAAACTTTGTTCTCGGAGCGCACCGACTCTAGGCTCCATACGCTAAAGGACACGAGGTCCACACTGAAGTCCTTGGGCATCCACACGCCTGCCCCGCAGCATCTCCAGCTGCCCTATAGGCAACACGGGAGGGTGCAGTCCCAGGTCCTCCGTGGGCACTACTGGAGGTGCCGCTCTTGGGCCTCCGGTGGAGGTTCCAGGTCGGTTGCGCACCCCCAGGGCGCTAAGGGTAGCCGTCGTCGCCGCAGGGCAGCCAGCCAGCAGGGAGATCGCCACAGCCCTTCCCATCAGGGCAAGTCGCAATTTTGACGTGCTCTTCGAGGGTCACGCAGCCTGCACCACCAGACAAATGGCCTTGCAGGCCAGACTTAGAGAGGAATTGTAACATCAATTGGGAAAAAGGTCCTACCACCTCCTGAAGTTGTGTGGTCACTAATAGAGCAAGCATGTCCAACCTGCAGGCTTCAGAGGAACCTTGAATTACCTGTCTGCCACAACATGACTTATTTCTTGCTTTTATTTAGTAGCTCATTAACTATTGGGCCCTACATATTTAGTCTTTTAAAATTTTTGACTAATGTGTTATTTAGCATTCATTTAAGCAGCTACTTAGGTAAGGAAGTGGGAGAGTTGGGTGGGATTATTTCAACCAGTGCTTCTATACTGGTGAGCACTTTGGTTGTGAGTTTGTCCTTTCAGAAAGAGCCCAGAACTGGAGCCCTGCTCAGACGACAGTGCCAGTTCCAGCCAGATGGCCGACAAGGGTCTGTAGAAGGGTGACACTCCATGACCAGCCCGGCTGATCGCAGCAATGCGTGCCCTTTGGCAGGAAGTGCAATTAGGTGGAGAGTAGTGGGGCCAGGTGCCCCTTTTAGCTAGAGGAAATGCAAAGGACTGGGGAGGATTATTGGAGTAACTGCTGGGAGGCTGACGTTGCTGGGGTATTTTTGGGGGGGAAGGAAATGTGAGTAGCGGAGACAGAAGCTGCAGGAGAGACTGACATAAGAGGTTGGCCTACTGGCCTGAGAAATCCTTTGCAGCACTCAATAAACTCTTCTGTTTTGTGATGGTTGACAGTTGATCCAGTGTAGCGAAAGGGTAGCACGAGTCTTTCGGGAATTGTGGCCCCGGGGGCCCCTGTTACCAATTTTGCCCAATACCTTCTTTGGAGTATGCTCCTTTATTAGGCTTAGTCTTGGGTTGGCTTGGGGAAAAGTGACACTATCAGTACGCCCACTGGATAGAGTCCATCGTGAACATTTTCACGCCCTGACAATTGTCTCCGCTCAGACGCTGCTGAAGCCTAGCGTGCAAGACCCAAGACTCAGGCACAAAGACCATCATTCTTGCCTTCTTGTTTTAGGCAACCTGGCCAAATGTACAGGTAGATCTGCCTGCACCACAGGTCATATACTAAAAAGCAAAACCGAGGCTAGTCTCAATTGTAGAGTACGCGGCACGCAGGTTAGAGAGGCAGGACTTTTTTGCATAAGATTTTAGCTAAAGTGGTACTGCAAGATGATGTCAAACACACAACACTCATCCGCACAATGGTATGTCGTGGCTGATAAGGAAAAAAGTATAGCTGAGTCATACAGCTGACAACCACCTGTTAATTTGTGCACTCCCAATCTGGGCCCCCCCAGCGTCACTGGACTTCCTCAGCAATCGCCTCCTGGCTCTAGCCTTGATGGCTTTTTTACGAGAGGGGAGCTGAGAGAGGTGTCTGCAACTGGGATGGGCGAGAAGGGGCCATGCCAGTGGATTAGCATCAAAGACGAAAGCTCATTCTTTATAGCACAGTCGACAAGTGGGCAGCGTTTCAGAGTTGTGCTAAATCACCAAAGCTCATAGCTACCATGTTATATAATTGAGCGTTTTATAGCTGAGGCGTTGAAATGACGGCAGTGACGTTATTGCCAAACGTGCTCCTCAATCGTGGCAAATGCGGATGTTAGGCGAGAAGTCTAAATTGCCATGGGCATTCTTTAGCTTTACCTGAAAAGCACTTTGTGTAGAGTACAGGCGCGAGCTACACGCAGTTCACAGTGGGAGCTTAGCTCGTATTTAGTAGTGTAATATAACTGAGTATTAGGAACAATGCCCTTCTGGTTTTTGATAGTAATCTGGACTACGTGGAAAATTTGAACTTGCTATGGTGTCTAACATATTTGGCTAAGACGAGCCTAATCATGATATGGCAGGGGCAACTGGCACGTCGGAAGTTTTGAAGGTTCTTTGGTGTAAGAAAGTATTGAGGAGTACCATTCCTATCCCCATCCCTACGGTCTCAGTCATCCTGGCCCTGGCCCCTGGCGCCACATCACAGATGACCTCTATTCTATCCTGAAAGCATAATCAACCGCACTCTAGTCTACGACTGCTGGAGTCTGTTCTTGCTGCTATAGGGCTGCAGCAGTTGGGGGAACCAAAACTCGCAGTCACATGGCCATTTTGTCCAAGTCTAGTCTCAATTGATCGTCTCTATCTAATTCCTATCACCTGTGATTTTTAGTAAAACGATTTCTCATTCATGTTGCTGAAATTTACCCTGGAATTTTTTTTTTCATGGCCACTTATAGATAGCAGCTTCATAAGCGAAGCAGACGAAAAGTGTGATAGTTGTTAACTAGCTAAGTGTGTGAACATGGCATAGTCAATGAGGCATACAAAAGGCTAGAAACCAAGGAGGTTATCATGAAATGTTTATCTCTGTATCCTGTCCTGAAGTGACAAGTATCCAATCAATAGTGCGTATAGGTTTCATACCTCCAGCCCGACGAGAAGGCTAGTAATGAACCCTGCCCCTGAGAGACCTGTCTGATCCATGGGTCCTCCGCACCTTCGGCTTTCCTATTACGTGCCAGCCATCTTCTTCCGTTTCTTTTTGGTGCAGCCTGCTTAGGTGGCTTTCTCCAACCCCAAAGTTTCTCCAGTTTCTAATCAATCTATCCCCCCCCCTCCGCTCCGCACTACATAATCTTTCTGCCTGTGTGGCCGTGTGCGCAGACCTGGATCCCTGAACCCATTTCTAAAAAATTTTTTTTGAATTTTTCTCTAATTTTAATGGCCGCAAACTTTAAAAAAAGATCTGTGGCCGTCTGATTTGTGTATAAACCTCATCGTTCAGCAATGCTGACTAGAAAAACGTTTCCTATGGGCAGGTTACAACATAATGCCCTCCTGTAGAGTTTTGCTGTACCATCATTCGCTGCAGCAACTTTCATAAGATGCCTCTTACACTAAGCTGTGGTATATGAAAATTGTACCACTCAGTTTGGACCTCCAGGTTTGCAATTTTGTGGTACATATTTCCTGGCCTTGGTTGAAAAAGTTTCAGTGATCCTTTAGCGAGTTTAGCTAGAGAGATAATCTACTAAACTGGATTTCTGGCCAAGAATAATCCCTGCAGGCAGTGCACATGCCCACTAAAGCTTTGTAGTGAGGCAGAAGAGTCAAATGCCAGAGTAATAATATGATTATGCTGGAATTATTTAACTCCAGGCTGGTGTTAAATTTCCCTGGGGCTCAAACACAATTGTCGATGGCCTAAGTAACGATTACTGTCAGTTACTTTTGCACGCCGGCAAGAGGCTCTTACTACACTGCAGACTTGTAGGACCCACTTTTGGGCATTAGCGGGAGCGTTCCTTCTTTTTCAGTAACGGGCTTGTGCACATACCGTCTATTACTAAATGTGTACACGGCCATAAACAAATTATTGCCATTTAGCCTCAGTTTTTACTAATAGTTCAAAGCCTTGGCTGATAAGCTGAAGAAACTTGCAAAAAGCCGTTTAGTGGTTATATAATTATTGCCATTGCCTTTCAGGAGGTTAAACGCTCAAGCAAGTCACAATTAACGCAGGTAGCTCTAAAGTTAACACGTTAGTTACGCACTGAAGCCATAACAGGGCATTATATTTTTTCTTAACTAACTGTAGCTGCGTCATAGCATGCGATAGTCACATATGAACATGTGCATTGAGGCTGTTGCTGCTTCACGTTTACGTATCAGGGTAAAAATGATTGAAGGCCTTTCAAAAAACCTTTGGAGTCAATTTGTGTGTGTGTGTGTGTGTATGGGTGGGGGGGGGGGCTACCTCGATTTACGATACCGTATTTTCATGTCTCAGAACAGTTTCCTGCCTTCTTCCTTCAAAGGAGCAATAACTGAGTCTCTGGCTGGCCGAAGCTCTCTGCAACTACACACCACAGTCACCTAGTTTACCCGGAGTGAATTAAAAAGGCACTTCAATGGCGACTTTAGCCAATCAGATCTGCATAGAGACTAATTGACTCGCATTCTGTGCGGCTAGCCCGAGCCCTCAGAAATTTAATTCAGCCTCGATTAAATCAACGGATGTGCTCAGCACCTTTCATCAGTTCATATTCGAGCTTTGAGTAAGCATGGTAGTTATAGCTAATTCTCTAGTCACTCGGCCACTTTTGCCTGGCTTGATTTAGTACTTACTGCTGGTTTAGGAGGCTGAGGCCCAAGCTAAAGGCTGCCTAGCTTGTGCAAAAAGGTGAGGTGCAAAAAGGTGAGGAAGATTAAGAAGGCACATCTGACGCTCAGCTGCCGGCCAAGAAAAAGGGGGGCCTGGAATCCACCAGCCAGCCATAAGAAAGACATTCAACTGAACAAATCTGCAGAGGCCGCTCATAACAAGCAAAACAAGCGAAGGCCAACACATAGGGAACAATAGAGTCTACCCAATGTGTTTTTGGAAAGTCAAGGAGACCACAGAAAGCCGGTTTAGACTGTCACGAAGAGCACCAGGACCAGAAATTGCGGAATGAAACACCCCCAAAGGAGCCCAGTACTTAAAACCCTCCTGAGAGCTGGAGCAATTTGGAGAGATCACAGCGGACCCTGGATGACCTGTGCGCACAGGACCAAATTCCCATCCATCCTTCCCCCTCTTCCTTTTTCGTTATACCCAGGCTTGGCCAGCCTTGGGTAGTGAGTGTGCGAGTAGGAAAGTGGTGATGTGGGAAGCACCCATCACTTTCCGCGGTTCTTTTATTATTTTATCACCAAAGCTTTAAAATTTAGACACCTGGTGTGTTCCGTCATCTCCTCCCCTAACGATTCTGTGGCCTCAGCCTGATCACCTGACGCCTCAAGCAGATTGGTTACAAAAATCTGGCACAAGGGCAGCGCTCTGGCTAGCATCTGTTCTCCTGGCAGTTGCGAGGAGTAAGGGAAGCCAATGGGAGTCTTTACTCCCATAGGCCTGCAGTGGGGACGGTGCCAAGCTCGGCTTAAGGTAAGCGGATTCCAGCGATGTAGCTTGAGTTGTGCACCTTAAGCCGACCTTCCAAGTCCAGTATAAACCTGGCCTTACAGTTAATTCACCTTCTTATTTCCACCTGTTAAATCACAGCTAAAAATATATGAAATAATTTCCTAATATTCACTTTGCAAATAAGCAACTTGGGAATTTACTGCACAAATGTTATGCACTTGCAAACATAGGTGATGGAACAATAGTGCTACTGCACCTCCTGGTTGAAGTAGTTTCCATTATATACAAAGTTTACAGTTTGGTTCAATAGCTCTCAGTACCCCCCACTGTTCCAGCAACCCTGCTTGAGAAAGGAAGGCTAAAGTACATTGTATCATTGTGAGTGAGCAATGTGGTGTCCAAGAAACGCTTTCTCTACTCAGATGTCCAAAATATGAGAATGTTTGAGATACCCATTTTAGATAGCATTGTTGGTGCAGTGAGCTGTAAGCGATTCATGCTTCAAAGAGTGATTACTAGTTAACAGCTCAAAATATATGGTCACAGAAAGAAGGCCAGAAAGCTGCTTATATTGTTGTAGAGATGGCTGATATGCCACTCCGCCTGCATCCTCTGGACTAGGGGCATACAACAATTAATTGATGTGTTTGGACTGATAAAGCACTCTAGCTATCTGCAGCTATAGATGACCACAGGAGGCTAAAAGCAGCAGGTATATAAGCAGCTCTCAGCATCAGGGACTCACACAAGCTATTCCTCTGTGCTTACCCTGCCCCTTTGAGGCACTCAATGAATAGTGGGGCAAACAACGTCTGGCCTTACTGGGAAACAATCACACTCAGGATACTAGTGACACACAGTCTTTTAGTAAGTTGTAATAAGTGTCTTAGCTTTTTATTTTGTTCTATTTTTTTAATAATAATAAAATTCAACTTCCTGGAGCTATAGATCAACAAAAAATAAATAATTTTTTAAAAAGATTTTCTTTGGGGCATAATACCAGCCAGATCAGACTGTAAAACATCAAAGGCAGAAATAATAGACGAGACGCGAGCAGCCTAGTCAAGCCCAAGGCTGTCAAGAAACAAGGTCTATATGTATTTGGTTTTGGCTTGTTGGTGTTGTGTTCGTTAATTTATTCTCGTGTGCAGACACAATCTCCTCCCCAGCCCCATGCAATACAGCCACAGTAGTTATATAACAAATATAAAAGAAAATCTTAATATGCCTCATTTAAACATGTGGTCTTGTACAGACTTTTACACCTTTTTTTGTTCTATTTTCCTTAATAATTTACTGTTCTTTGACCGCTATCAGTTGAATCCCAAGTTTTATAGCCTAATGAAAGCCCTTTTGTTTAGCTAGTTGCCCAGTGTACATTGTTACCCAGAAAGGGAGAAATTCTGGGGAAAATAGTAAACAGATCAAAAATGAGGTACAGTAATCCGGAACCCTGAAAGTGCACATCAGGTGACCGCTTTCATGCAAGCCGTAAGAAAAACCCAGTCATTACTTTTTTAGGGTAAGGGATTTTGCTGAACTGCTGCATCTATGTTATTAGCTTCCCCGATGGCTTCAAAGTCAGTGAAGCTCAGTATCAGTGGTAGCTGTGTAGAATGTCGTGTAAACGCTGATCGAGCGTAAAGGGCATACTGTTGGCAAATATTAAACAAGTTTTTATATGTCGCGTAAGAATACACTAAGCTTGTATGCCCGTGACAAAGCAGAATGACAGTTGCATTCAATCTTGTAATTGATTATATTAGTCATCTAAAAACCTTTCAAATAGACTTGATGAGGCCAGCTATGAGCTGTTTTACCATTTTGGGAACGAGAACAAGTGGTCCTCCAACGCCTTAAGAGAAACGGATATAGGCTGCGGGAGCGCTCATAAAGACTATTCGAAAGTATTCGACACTGTTAGTGATGTGTGCATATGGGAGGCCAACCGACTGGATTTTGCGCTTCTTGCTAGTTCCAGTTAATAATGCGCTTTCAAAAACCATTTTGCTGCACCCGAAAAATGGTATTGTAGCACATTACAGCCTAAGAAAACATTTAGTTGATATAATGAAAGTTCGTGGACATACGCCACTGCTTCAGGTGACCGGCGTTTAAGATGCGTAGACACAAAATAAATAGGAGAAGGGGAAGGGGTGGGAGGTGGTAAGCGGCGGTTACTTCAGAGACAGGGCGCTAGAGGGAATCAGTAAGCAGTTGAAGATTTATGTACGCTACAGCCCAGCCTGGTTTCTTGGTATAAGGGGACTGCTGGAGCACAATTTTGGGGGTTTTCGATTGTTGGCATTAGCAAAAAAAGATACACCGACAGCAAGAAGAACAGATGCACGTTTATTGGGTAATCATGTCGGCTTCTTCTGCTTGACATGATGGCTAGTAGAAGGTCTTTTCTCTAATTTGTGGAGCCAAAATTAGGTAGCCCATCTTCAGTATGAATCTTTAAATTGAATTGTGTGAAGCATGGTATTGAAGAGCTTATTTGCAGACTTACGGCTGAATGCTTCATAGCAGGCATGCCAGGGTTCCACAAACAACTGCAGCATCTTAGGCGCAAGACCTGGACTAGGGATCAGCTACTGCAAGACTTCACACGGAGCCACCTGTTCCCCCTCTGTGTTGCTTTGCATGCTCCTGGGTCGAAAGCTTTTAAGCTTTGCCTGGCGCCCCACGCTCTATAAAAGGGCGCAAACATTGAGCGGGGGGAAGCAGGGACGTCTGCCTTAGAACATTATCTGTCTGTGGCGGGCACTGCAGTCTGCAGACACGACGGACCGCTTGCAAACAGTACCTACTGACTCTGTGTCAGCGAACCGACACATTCAGGTTCCCTGAGCAAACAGCCCCGTTCCTGTTATAGCTTAATTACAGGGAAACTATAGGCCAAGGAATCTCATTGACATTTGGTATTAAGTCACACCACCCTAGCAAATAAATATAAAGGGGTTTTCCAGTGAATGCATTTCTGACGTCTTTCCCACTGACAGAGAAGCACAAAGCAGTGGGGCTGAGCACTAGTAACAACCTTATTATATATTCACTGTTCGCTTAGTGAAGCTCAAGTACGTGGTTATTGATAAGCATGTGCCAGTTAATACAGAAGGGACTGTTCTGTCCGTGAAGTGGTTCATCTTCGTAGTCCTCATTTATACTATGTGATAGGTCAAATATTATTCCATCTGGTCCACGAATGACTGACCTAGTATCACATGGTAATCTATTCTCTCAAGGAAAGAAGTCAGTAAAACAGACACCAGTACGGAATAGTACACTGTTTGTGTTTAATGTTAATTATGGGCTATAAAGTCAAACTAAATTAGCTGATGAAGTGACTCACCGTAAGCTGAACGCAGTGTTTGCAGGTGCAATCTAGTTATTGCTTTCTGCTCAAAGATAATAAATACAACAGTAGGTTGTATTTGGGCTGAATTTGCACAGAAACTAAAAAAAATTGGGCTGAATTTGCACAGAAACAGTCTGTTATTGAAGCACTTTCCGCGGCACAGGGGGGAAAAAAAATCTCCTGAACAAAAAAAACTTACCTGACAAAAATTGCGTAGGGAGTTCTCATTGAAATTGAGCCTCTTAATTCGTAATTAAATTAAATGAGCTTTGGGATTGAGTTAATGCTGGTATTTTTCAAGGGCTCAATCTTCGGTGATGCAGGCACCTAAATCCTACATCTGGCCGTGAGGCACTTTTTTCGGCGGCTAAATACCGTGGCTGACCTTCCGCGGTGTCCAAGCTGAAAGACATACGAAGAGTGCGGAAAGTTGTCACGGCCGTGTTTTTTTTAGCCGTGACAACTTTCCACACTCTTCGTATGTCTTTCAGCTGGGACACCGCGGAAGGTCAGCCACGGTATTTAGCCGCCGAAAAAAGTGCCTCACTTTATGTTCAGCCACACTGGCCTGCCACCAACTAGAGAAAAGCAAAAAAAAGTGTCTTGGTTTCTAGTTCGGTTTCATAGTATATGAATGGTTACAGGTTTCAGCACTCTAGTGTATGCATCCTCTCAACTGGGCTCTGAATATCAGTATAGTTTAAGCCTGCTTTGCCGCTTAGGCTTTGGATTACTTGCCTTGCCCAAAGCACATACAGCAGCGTTTATCATGTCAGATGAGACCAGCGGTATATTTTGGTGTAGTACTGGGGACTTCAAAATGCAGCTGGCAATGCAGAAGCTACTATTTCATGTTATAGATATAGAGAATGCTCAAATCGTGCATCTCGACACTTTCCTGGAAAAATGAATGCCCTCTAAAAACAGTAAAGTTCTTTGGCATTAAAGCTAGTTTAATTTTTGTTATGGGACGCTTTAAGTGGAGCTGTAAATTGGTTTCTGGCCCCAAAGTATGCACTTTGCTTCATTCTTTATTTTTGACACACATAGCTAGCCCATGCCAGCTGACGCAGGTTGGTGGAACCGAGGCAAAGGGCCTGGTCACTCTGCATTTTGGGAGTGCTCACCTCTCAATTGTCTATAGCTGTCTCATTGGCATGTGGCCATACCCTAAATGACCAATTCAAAGAGAGAGACACACATAGTTTGTGGCAAGGTAGAGAAATGAAATTGGCTCTTTCGAAACCGGCATATTGAAGGGATCTTTTTGGACAATGAATCAAGCTCTTATCTGAGTGGAAACAGCTCATTTAGACTCAACATTTTGTATTAATCGTTGGGAGTACGTTTTCCAATATGCCTCATTTTGTAGACCGCTATGCCTATAACTCCCTTAATCCTCCCAGAGAAACTGAACGCAACACTTCCTCTTACCTACTGAAAGAGTTAAATTTTGACTGTCTTGTGACGTATTCTGATGTAGTTTCGTCTGGCCCGACAGGGTATAACTAGGTATTAAATTGCGAGTGTTCATGTGCTAGAATTGAGCCTTGCTTAGTTAGTCATTTTCACAAGTGCCAAGTTGGGTCCCAGACCTCCAAATTCTGAAGCACCAGGCAACACTGAGCGGCACCAGAAAGACTACTCGTGCTGAAGACTAGCATATAAATACAGCAAAGGTGGAGTTTATAGTGATTTTTCGGCCTGGTTTAAAAGCCCAAAAGTGAATTCTGAAGCGTTTAAAAACCACCAAACCTAAAAAAATGTCTTTGCCATATATTGCTAGAAACCAATTATCTGGCTCTGCTTTGAAATGCATAAGATTTCAATGGGGCCAAAGCAAACTATTCTGATTGTTAGGAAAGCTACAAAGAAACGCCTGCCTTGGTTTAACGAAGACAGTGTACAAGTGCTAAAAAGAAGTCAGATAAAAAGCGCAAACTAGGACACATTACAAAGGATGAATGTAAGCCATAAATATGGGGAGTGTCCATAAATACAGGGCAAGCTTAGAAGGCACTTAACACGCTAGAGCCAAAACTAGATTCTATAAGTATATTAGCCTCAAGCTCAAGGCCTATTGCTCAGTCAGGAGCGCCGGGAAATGGCAGAGCTGGTTAATGACGTGTTTGTTAAGGTATTCACCAAAAAGTGCTGATGATGAAGGCATGCCTAACATTAAATGCTTCCTAGAATAGGAAAAAAATTGATTGAGACAGTAGCTGAGCCTTGAATTTTGAATAAAATCATGGCTGGCAGGAGAGATGCCAGACGAGAAACTCTAGTTGATCTAGAGGTAGCCTCACCTCATTGTATCTGGTGTGTCACGCAGGATAATGACACACGCAATTAAGCTGCAAATATCGGGCAGAAAATCAGGTGTTAGCTAAGACAGCCAGTTCTCTTCGTTTGCGAACAAAACTGAACAACCCAAGTTGATCGCTGAGATAGCTGTAATCTCACTAAGGGTATGTAATCTCACTTGGAACGAGGTGTACCGGTAGTTCGGAATAGGAAGCCTAGTCCGAACTACCTAGTTCGAGCCCCGTGTAGCCGCGCTGCACGGAGTTCGAACCAGCGGGGTTTTAAAAATGGCGGCTCCCCGCTTATGCAAATGAAGCCCGGGAAATTCAAATCCCGGGCTTCATTTGCAAGTGCGGTATGCCTACATTACCCCGCTAGTTCGAACTAGCGGGGTAGTGCAGACATACTCTAAGAGTACAAAGCCTGTGGCTGAGGCAGAAGCCGTGGACGTGGTATACATAGGTTTTTAGTGAGCTATGTAACCCCCCCCTCCCCCCGTGTCGCAACAGCTTCATTGCACCTTGCTTAGCTGGGCTAGTGGATGCCTAAGTAGCTAGATAACTGGTCTCAGTTCAGAGCTGTAATGACATGCCAAATTTTTATAGACTAACAAACCATGTAGAGGGTATCATTAGCTTTCGTGATACCATCATTAGCATTGCCCACGTCTTCAGATGACGTCCAGCCCACCCTGGACGAGCCTAGAATAAACTCAGGACTGGCTGAGTATGCAAGGGGGCAGTCTGCGTGAACTGATGGTCCTAGTGCCTCATCGCACATAACATTGCAAGTCCTGATGATCTTCGCCCCTATACACTTTCGACTACTACGATCCCTAATTAAGGCTGGCCACAAAAAATCAGCCCAAGCAAAATTACCCTCCCTCAAACTGCACGGCTACGCATCCTAGCAGAAGAAGGAATACTTAGGTGAGGGGGGAAGGGATCAGGGAAATCACTTTACAGGACATGTAATGAAGGAAGGCTGTTAGGCGTAAAACAGCGATTCCATATCATGCCACCCTAAAAACTCGGGAATCATAAAAAGACTGAACAACGCTATGAAGGCAGCTCACAGTAGTGAGGGATGGCAGTCTCAAGTTGTGGTGGGAGAGGCCCAGGGTGAAACGATTTCACTAGTGTGGTGAAGCACTGGAATGGGTTATCTAGGGACTTAGTGGAGTCTCCATCCCTAGAGGCATGTCAGTGTCCGTTTGACAAAGACCTGGCTTCGGTTGGTTTAATTGGGCTTGGTCCTGCCTGGGGGGGGGGGGGGGGGTGTGTGGCAGCTGAACATGATGACCTCCTGCGGTCTCATCCAGCTCTATGATTCTATGTTAATGGCAAAGCACACCGAGCTGAGGAAAGGGCATTGACTCAAGCCTGGCAGATGCCAACGCCTGGGAAGGACTAGATACCAAGCTAATCAATTAATTTTAAATAGCTTGAAGGCGCTGTCAAATTCAGTATCCACCTCAGCGGGTATAACAGATTACCTAGTCTGAAGGGAGTTGCTCTGGTACTAAGGAAGAGACAAGGAATTGCTGGAGCAGAGGACAAACTTTAGTCATCACCACTCACGGTCTTCTACCAGCTCGCTTGATGGCCAAGTACTCCATCTCCATGAAGATGGTAAGGCCCCCCCCCCCCGGGAATGGGGGCACAGAGACTCAATGAAAACCCACCGGCTGATGTGGTCACTCGTTACTCCATCAGTGGCACCATACTCCGACAACGATGGGTAAGCTGACTTGCACTCCTGAATGGCACAGCGTAAGTAAATACCTAGAGCAGGGTCTCGTGGCCTTGCAGACGACAAGGTTGGTGACCAAAGCCCTACCACACATCGGGCTCAGCCATCTAAGGTACACACCCCTCCCTGGAGGACCGTGGAGAATGCAAAACCCAAATACTTGGCGGCACTCAGGCAGTAGAAGTCACGCTTTCACAAGCGACGGACTACAATGGGGATGTGTTTGGGTGCTAGTCTGTCAAGTCATATTGGGTCCTATTGACGCTGTATCAGTGCTTCTAAAACAAACTGAAAACACTAAAACTATTGTATTTAACCTAATTTGTACGGTAAAAATTTCTGAGGCAGGCTATATACTCTAAGAATCCCTATTCTAAAGTTCATCGCTGGTACTGGCACACAAATACAGTACATGTTGATTTACCCCCACCTAGCGCAGTGTAGGAAGGTCATCAATAGAGCTAATGACCTAGGATGGGAGCCAGGACACGATTATGTTCCATGGTGCTAGGCACAGAAGCAAGGGCAAGTACTCTGCTTTAATCCCCTGATGGATCACATCATCTTGAAGATTGCCACTTCACAAATAACACTAGTCTACAATTTTTTTAGAAGTCATCTGCTTCAGAGTTAAAATGTGCTATTTATCATGTATTTTGATGTGCTGAATTCAAATATGACAAGCAAAACAACTGATTGGATGCTGTTTCCCAGATATTTAAGTTTTTACATTTTAAGTGTATGTATATTGTGTAGATAGTAGAGGTTTAATCATAAATTGTAAACCTAGGGCTTTTCATGTGTTTATGGTTGCTTTACATGATAATATTTCACCTTTCCTGTTTATTTAACACTTTACAAATCAGCAAAATTTATTATGAAACAAAAGGCAAAAACTATTATGTACATAGTTTAGGCCTATTCAGTGTCTTCTTGGCTTGTCTCTTGTAGTCATTAAATGGAGCATCTCTTATCACTGTCCAGCAATAGTCTGCAAGCATTGATGGCTCCATTTGCCCTGATAGCATTTCTCCATTGGTGCAATGTCCTGGTGAAATCGCTCGCCGTGCTCGTCGCTCACTGCTCCGCAGTTAGGTGGGGAAAAAAAATCTAGATGAGAGTGCAAAAAAATGTATCTTTAGTGACATGTTGCAACCAAGGCTTTTGTATGCCTTGTCTGTCTTGTTGTTTCTGAGAAAATTTATTGCCACTAACTGGAAGGCTTTCCATGCTGTCTTTTCCTTGCCACTCAGTGCATGGTCAAATGCATCATCTTGAAGAAGTTCACAAAAGCTGAGGACCAACAAAGACACCTTCCTTTATCTTAGCTTCACTTAACCTTGGAAATTTTCCATGGAGGTACTTGAAAGCTGCTTGGCTGTGTCTAGAGTGCACCCCTTTTCCATAAAAGGGATGCAAATTAGACATAGCACAATTGCAAATGAAGTGGGGATTTAAATCTTCCCCACTTCATTTGCATAAACATGGCTGCCGCTTTTTTTCCGGCTCAGGGCTTTGCTGGCAAACGCGCCAGTCTAGATGGGGATCTTTTGGAAAATAAAGCCTTTTCTGAAAGATCCCTTAGCCCTTATTTCAAGTGGGATAAGGGAGCTTTCGGAAAAGGCTTTATTTTCCGCAAGATCAGCATCTAGACTCGCGCTTTTTTCCAGCAGAGCTCGGTGCAGAAAAAAGCGGCAGCCATTTTTATGCTAATGAAGCGGGGGCGATTTAAATCCCTGCTTCATTAGCAATTGCGATACATCTAATTTACATCCCTTTTGACCAAAAAGGGATGTAGTCTAGACGTAACCAGCCATTCTGTTTCTACAAGCAAGAAAAACAAAATTCTCTGCACGGTGCACTGCTGTTTCTATTTTTGAATACAGAGACGCTTCCTACTCTAGGGTTATACTTGCAGCTTCTTGCAGAATAGCCGTTCTTCTGCAAAAACTTGCCGGCTGTCTATTTACAAGAGGGATACACTCAATTTACAGGGAACGCTGGTGTAAATCCCTAAGTTGGTTTACAGTGAAAAAAATAGTGAGCCTGCAGGTTATTGGTGAATGGTTGAAAACAGCCGCAGTGTCCAGCAGGATTGATAGCCACCACAGCCCCATATGCAAGGTGAGTGCTTGGGGGGGGGGGGGGGGAGGGAGGGGAGGGAAGGAAATCCACCCGAGTCAGAGTCTTTTTAAATAGCCAGTTGTTGATGAGAAAGCATTGGAAAATTCTGGGTGGCCTTAATGCTCATGTAAAGTCACGTGCCCATTACAACAAGCACCTCTCAGCACCTTTCTCTGTGAACTCTTTCCGCCACCTACTCTGGCAGACCGTCGTCCTGCCCTCCCACGACCCAAAATAAAGGTACCAATGCAAGAGTCTTTAGTAAACCATTAATCTCGGATCACAGATTTATTGTATGGATTTTGCAACACAGCCCATATTACAAACATTTTCTGGGAACATTTACAAGAATAAATAAGATGGACTCGCAGTTGTAAAAAAAATTACACTTCACTGTAATGTACAGTCAAAAAATATCTCTTCTATTCATTGACTTGTCATTATTTACCTTCCTTCTTTTAAGCTAGAAAGGAAAAACCCACTGACTGCACAGTGCTGAGTTCTTTGTATTTTAATTATTTTTCATTTTTATTGTACCATGCTTTGTCTAGCAACCATACAAACTGTACAAGTGAGCTTTACCGGTAATCATGGGGGGAGAGGGTGGCTGCAATGACAAAGAGATTTTAGTTCTCATGCACCACTCCCCTCAGCAAGAAAAATAGTTACAGCTGGGTAGTTAAAGAGGAATGTAGCCACTGCTAAAGGATGCTGCTTATCCAGATGCTCCTTCAGTATTTCTGGGTCAACTGGTAACAAAGCTAGTAAAGAGCCTTTGAATGAGACTCACACACTTTAGTTTCAGAAGCGGGATGAAAAGGTCACTGGGAAGGTGGATTCAGTTTGCATGCGTTGACCCGCGAGAGATTGCAGCTAAATCTTTCAGCAACAAAGGAGAGCATCAGTGCTGGCCTAGGGAGAATGGCTGAAAAGGATTAAGACGTTTCTGTTTTGCACAAATTAGAAATATCAAAGGTTTTGCCTTTGAATGATTTTTAGAGTCATTGCGCTAGAAGACCATCAGCACCTCCACAATAACCTGCGTTTCAGAGGCTGATGGATGTAACCAGCAAGTAGTATTACACATCAATGGGGGAAACAACTGTTTGGTATCGTCCTAGCACTTGATTTTGAGCGCAGACTGGAAACTTTTATTGGCCACTATGCAGTGCACATGACACCAGAATTGGAATAAGAGTGTTGGGATTTCTAGTCAGACTACCCATTCTGTTCCTAACGCATGAGATAGCTGGTTGTTGGACAGTGGATATGAACGTATGGAGTTGTGGTGGTTCCCATTTTGGTGCATTTGATTCTGTTCTGACTCAGGGTGCATTTGATATCAAGATGGTGCATTTGATATCAATCTTTTGGAAAGGTTTACAATCACCAGAATTTATTATTCATCTTAGTGAACAATCTCCCCATTTCCTTGTAATGTAACCTATACATTCACAAATACAGGACTTTTACAAACTGAAGATGCTGCTAAAGTTTTAGTTTGATGTGAAATTCTGGATTTATCTGTGCATTCTACAAACTACTAGAGAGGCTTTTTCACATAAATTTCCTAACATCAAATAAAGTCCTTTTGTTGTCAGCCAGGGTTTTGCAATTAGCATCAGCGGCACCAACACTTTTGGCAGGGTTGGGCAAAATACGGTATGGCATGGGGGGGGGGGGGGGCGGGTGTGAATCTGGCCTGCCAAGCCACCAGATCTGGCCCGTGAACCACCCTGCTGGGATCCTCAGGCAGATGCAGCTTCTGCAGAGTAAAACACAGTGAGAAGGAGGCGTTGTGCGATCTCCCCGTCCTGCCCAATCCTCAGTTCCTATTGGCCAGAAATAACCGGCCAATAAGAATTCATCTCAGCCTCTCTCTCAGCTCCTATTGGCTGGAAACAGCCATCTAACTGGAACTGAGAGATTGGCCTGAGAGATAGGGGCAGCACAAGCCTGTTTCCCCATGCAGAGTAGAGCACCACGTATTTTCAAGGGGGCTGGGCTGCCTTGGAGGTGCTGCAGCCTGCTGGGCAGGAGACACTTAGGTAAACTCCTCCCAGCCAGCACCTGCCTCTGGCACCCCAACCCCTCCTTCACCTCCAACTCCCTCCCCCAGATCACCATCCAAATCCGCTGCATCCTGGTCCCCAGGTGATAACTCCCTCCCTGACCTTGTACCCCAGTCTGGAACCCTCTCCTTGCACCCACGCTCCCTCCCTGAGTCAGGTCACAAGCCCCTCCTCCAACCAAGCACCCTCTACAACCTCAAACCGGCTCCTGCATCCCAGTCCCTTACCCCATGTGCCCTTCTGCACCCAACCTCCAACCTAGACCCTGCACCTCCTCCACACAAAAGTGCTGCCCTTGCTCAAAATCTTGGAGTGCCCCCCCCAATTATTGTCCACCCCGATTTATGATTTTTCATATCTTAGAGGTCCAATTTTAAACATACAAGAGCTGTTAAACTGTACTGTAATCTAAAACAGGCCAGCTCCACATTCCTGTTTTAAAAATGTTATATTTTTATAGTGCATATTTATAACCTGGTACAATCCTGGGACAGCAGGACAAATTTTAGTATGCTTTCTGGGTTAATAGAACGATAAGAGCTAGTTGAATGTTTCCAGTGGCTCCCACAATGACTGAAGCAGCCTACCACTGATACTGCTCATTTTCCCCTGGTCTACATGAGGGAATACGTTTAATATGCAAGGGCTCGTCTACACTGGCCCCTTTTCCGGAAGGGGCATGTAAATTTCAGCAGTCGTCGTAGGGAAATCCGCGGGGGATTTAAATATCCCCCGCGGCATTTAAATAAAAATGTCCGCCGCTTTTTTCCGGCTTTTAAAAAAGCCGGAAAAGAGCGTCTAGACTGGCCCCGATCCTCCGGAAAAAGTGCCCTTTTCCGGAGGCTCTTATTCTTACTTCAAAGTAAGAATAAGACCCTCCGGAAAAGGGCACTTTTTCCGGAGGATCGGGGCCAGTCTAGACGCTCTTTTCCGGCTTTTTTAAAAGCCGGAAAAAAGCGGCGGACATTTTTATTTAAATGCCGCGGGGGATATTTAAATCCCCCGCGGATTTCCCTACGACGACTGCTGAAATTTACATGCCCCTTCCGGAAAAGGGGCCAGTGTAGACGTAGCCCAACTGTGGCTATATTAAGTGCTTGGCCTAATTCGAAGTACTGTAATGCACATTTTGATGCCATCCACACTTCAGGAAGTTGAAGGGAGCACACGTAGTCCGGCATCAACAGAAGTGCCCTCTCAGTTCAATTAAGCATGCTTCACTAGACCCTGGACGATTGCATCTGTAGTGTAGCCATGACCATATAAACCTGCTAATCTCACCAAGCAAAGAGGAGCTCAGGTAAAGTTGGTGTCTTGGTAAATGTATGTCAGAAAGTTGTAGAAGCCCAACACCTAAATAAATAACACGTGGGAAGCAACAGTGTACGCCAGTGGTCCCCAACCATTTGTTCTTGCCAGGCACCAGGGGGCGTGGCCGTTTGCCCGCCGGCCACCAGGGGGCAGGGCCCCCCCTTGTGTGCCCGGGGGCGGCCCCCCCCCCCATAGCCGTGCGCCTGAGGCCGGGCCTCCCGCCCAGCGCCGCATGCCTGGGGCCGGGCCTCCCCCCGGCACTGCGCTCCACACGCCCGGGGCCAGTGCTGGCGCTCCCCCCCCCCAAGCATCGTGTACCCAGAGTGCGGGCGGCCAATCTGCGGTGCCTCCGGGGCCGGCGCTCATCGTGCGCCATGCACCCGGGGCCGGCTCCGGCACCGTGCATGCGCCACGTGCCCGGGGCCAGGCCAGCCCTGAGCACTTGGCGGGTGCACACAAATGCCCCCGCGGGCGCCCTGGCCAGAAAGGCCCATAAAAGGAGTTGGACAGCAGTCTGTGTTGCTAGAGGGGACAGTACTTTGGGACTCTTAGGCTACGTCTAGACTGCATCCCTTTGTCGCCAGAGAGATTAGGCACATCGAAATTGCTAATGAAGCAGGGATTTAAATATTCCTGTCTAGAGGACAGATGTTCTTGTGCAAGAACCCACCAGTGTAGACATAGCCACTCAGTGCTTGTTTCCAAAAATTAAAGGAATTCCACAGAAATTTTAGCAAAACAAAGCAAATACCTTTTTGCTTGTGATGCAAAGTTTCCTGTGCTGCTGAAACATTCTTCTTCCCTTTTCATAAAACCAACTTTCATGTGCATAACCCTGGCGATAAGCTGAATGGGTAACCATTTAGCAATCTCACAGCTGGGCGATCTGGATAATCATGCAGTTATGACCGTTTCTACAACAGTTTGGGAACAGAGTAGAAAGCTTAGTCATTTCCAAATTAAGATCATGCTGTGGCTATGTCTAAAATGCAGTTAACCTGGGCAATTGCACCCAGGTGCAAGCATCCTCACCCGTTAGTGTATACTCACTGAATCTGCTCTCAGTCTAAGTGCAGTTGTTGTAGTGCTTTAAAGTGAAACTGGCCACAGGAGTGCTGGGAGGTAGCTCTCCCAGTGCTCTTATTTAAACTACCACCACACTGGGGGCACTTGCTGTGCTAAGGTATTTATTCACACTCTGAGCCAGAGAGCTGCAACAGAGTAAAGTGGCAGGGTAGTCTTAGCCTAAGGCTGTGTCTACACTGGCACAATCTTGCACAAAAGCGGCCACTCTTGCGCAAAAACTTGCTGCCTGTCTACACTGGCCACATGTTCTTGCACAAGTAAACTGACGTTCTACTGTATGAAATCAGGGCTTCTTGCGCCAGAACTCTAACGCTCCTGCTCAAGAATAAGCCCTTTTGTGCAACTGTTGTTGTGCAAGAGGCCAGTGTAGACAGGCAACATGAATTTCCCGCACAAGAAAGCCCGATGGCTAAAATGGCCATCAGAGCTTTCTTGCGCAAGAGAGCATCTACACTGGCACGGATGATCTTGCACAAAAGCACACGCCAGTGTAGACACTCTCTTCTGGAAGAGTTTTTGCGTGAGAACGCGCCAGTGTAGACGTAGCCTGAGAGTCTTTCCCAATCAGTTGTGTTAGTTGCAGAAGAACTTTCTGTCCTGAGGGGGGAATTGTGAGCAGGGCATTGGAGGGCTATCAGCCAGGCCCATTGACCTGGGTGAGGGAGGACAGGTGGGCAGGCAAAGGGGGCAACTACTCTGAGGCCCAACAATTCCAAGGGGCCTGAGGTTTGTGGCTACTGTTGCTGTGGACAGGAGCCTGGGCCCTTTAAATCACTGCCAATGATTTAATCGTTTGATCATGGCATGCTTCAGACAGTGCTAGGGGTATGTGTGTGGGGTCCAGGCTGCGCTGAGGCCAGTTGCCCCGGCCCTTCCATCTGAGGCCATGCCCCTTCAGGGAAGGAGGATCTGTCCTCCCCTCTTGCGTAGGGGTGTAGAGAACCTGTTAGCTCAGCAGCAATTTAGTCTGAATTCTCAAGTCAAAGTAGTCCGGTTTTGGAAACAGTTAAAGTGGAGCCTGCATTCTAATCCACCCCCCCAGCTGGGTCAGGCAGCCTGGGTTCTCCATAATCACATCAGAGGTTTTTAGGTGTGGATGCTGGACATGGGGTTTGGTCTAAAACTCAGGTAAAATCCTAATTAGCTGCATTGTAGACATGTGCTTACATTCAGAGGAAGGGATCATCTTTCTTTTCTGTGTTTGTACCTGGCACAATAGGATTGTGATCCATGACTAGATGCTACAGTAATGATCTATAATACATCATCCACAGGTATCCACTTTATGCTCTTCTTATTAAAGAGACACTATACCCCAAGCCAATGCTTGAAAAACACGTGGTAAAAATGACCAAAATTACAAACCAAATGCAATTGATTTGATGGAGGGCTTGTTTGCTCAAATGGCTGTGAAACTCATTTTTCTTATTGGCTTTTCCAGCACTGACACTACCATGAATCACAGAGATGTAACCAGTCCATTTAAAGTCTTGGAAGTCAAGCAGGATATGGAAAGAAAAGCTAGTGTAGCAGTTGATGCAGCTGATCCATGAACAGCTTCCTAAGAGATCCACCACTACATCCATACATTATATGTCTAGGGAGAACAGAAGGGAGGAGGAGAATTTCAACTTCTCATTGATGGCATTTTCACTTGAAAAAAAATAGATTATGTGGATTAATTGTAATCAAAAGTCTCACTTGTTCCCTGTGGTTTTCTAATTTTTCCAAATGGCTGATGCATGAAATTAAAAAATTAAAGGATGGGATTTGAGAACAGAAGGTTGTTTAAAATACAGACTATTCCAGTATTTTTTCCTTTGTATCAAGGAGAGCAAAAATACACATCCAAAATGGTAGAGAAGAGGTTGGAGGGGATTAGAAAGCAGTCTTCCAGCCCATCTCCTGCTTTGCCAATTTGTACATTAGGTTATTTAAAAAGCAGTAGATGCTCCAAGAGAAAGCAGGCAGCAGCAAACACAGGGATTGCTTCATTCTCCCAATCACATTGAGGTCAGTAGAGTCTGTTTCTTGCTCCAGTGTGGATGGCCTGGACCTCCCCACACCCATTACAGCCTTTTAGTGCAGGGAAAAATGTCCTTCAGACTTGGGAATCTGGAATCCAATAGGCCACTCATTCTGCCAGGCTAAAATGAACTTAAGTATTCCAGTGCAACCTCATATACAAATTTATATTGTTCCTGAAAAAGAAAGAAAAAGAGAAATGCTAGCAGTGACTTCTTAACAGCCTGATTCTAAAATGTGCCCACAGCCCTCCAATGCTGTCTCCACATCACTTGACAAGGTTGGACTCCAGGAGTGAAATGTTTAATACCTTTTGGACCAAACTGCATGTCTATAGCATTGGCAGAGCATAAGCAGGGTGCAAAGTAACTGGAAGAAAAGGACAAATCCATACAGTCATGATCCATGGTCCCTCAAAGATTTTCCATCCATGAGCTGAGTGAGTATTATCTTGTGCACCAATATTGAGGTCACGTACACTTGCTCGGATGTGTGCCACTGTCGCACCAATCAGTAACAAACAAATATCACATGCACATAATATGTTTCAATTAGAGTCTCCACGCTACACGAAGCTGATAGAGAAGTTGCAAATTGTTCTGGATGGCCCACTACATTCCACATCCCAATGAAATAAAAAAACAAACAATGGGTACTTAAGAACAACTTGCAACTTCTCTATCAGCTTCATGTAGCATGGAGGCTGACTATTTCTTTCCCTTTTTTTCTCTTCTCCGCTCCTGTGGCGTAGTGGGGGTGCTGTCTGCTCTGTGACTCGGGGTTCCCCTGAGCTGTGATGGGAGATTCTCACTGACTCTCCCAAATGTGTATTAACCCAGACACCCAGGGAGGGAGACAAAGGAAGGAGGGCGGAGACCAACACCTGGCTGGGGGTTAGGGCTGGAGGAGAGTTTTTTAGTTTCTGTCTGGAATCATGGAGGAAGCAGCCTGAGCAAGGAGGCTGGGCTTTAGGGGCCCAGTCTCCCCCATCTCAAGGGGGGGCTGACGCATCACATGCCTAGCCCTGTAACCAGATTCCATCTGTGCTGTGCTGTATCCTGGAGAAGCAATAAACTCCCTCTATTCTACTGGCTGGCGGAGTCTGTTCGTGCCACTATGAGGGTGCAGGAGACGGGGGAACCCCAACGCGCCGTCACAGCCCCCACTCCTTATTTATTTTGAAACTGGATCTTTAGTAACTCCATTCAGCTGAAGAAGCGGGTTGTGCCATGAAAGCGCATGATACCATCTACATGTTTTGTTAGTCTTTAAGGTGTTGCAAGACTATTTATTGATCATGACTATATGGATGTGTCTTTTTCTTCCAGTTGGTGGGCCCAATCCTCTTCCTGTTAATGATAATGGTAACACTCCCAGGGTATGTCTACACTACCACCCTAGTTCGAACTAGGGTGGTTAATGTAGTCATACGAACTTGCAAATGAAACCCGGGATTTGAATTTCCCGGGCTTCATTTGCATGTTGCCGGGCGCCGCCATTTTTAAATGTCCGCTAGTGCGGACCCCGTGCCCGTGGCTACACGCGGCACGAACTAGATAGTTCGGATTAGGCTTCCTGTTCCAAACTATCTGTACACCTTGTTCCACGAGGCATACGAACTAGGGTGGTAGTGTAGACATATTCCCCATTGATTCTCAGGGGGAAAGAAGCTTACTGCTCCAGTTGCAGCTGCTGCCTGCCATGTGGCTCTGGCCCTGGCTGAAGTTGCTGCCTGCCATGTGGATCTGGTCCCAGCCTTGGCAGCAACCACCACCCAGCTGGAGCCACCAGAGCAGCTGCCACCCACCATGCAGCCCCCACGGGTGCAGCTCCAGACCTGGGGAAGGGCTGAAGCTAAGGCCAGGGCTGTGTGGTGGCTTCACTGCTGCTCCTGGGGTGAGGCAGCCACCTTGCATGCAGTCCCACCCCGGAGCAGCTAAACAGCCACTGTGTGGCCCTGCTGAGAAGGTGGGTGGGCCTCAAATTCTTGGTGTGCACACATGCAGATGCGCACCTTAGAAGGAACACTGATCATGATACTGAATATTAATCATTTCCCGAAGGTACCTACTATAACTCTCATACACACTTGAGGGAAATCATTCATTCTTACTGATGGATAGTGCTGCAAACCCTGACTCTATCACTTTTGTTTTTTGTTTTTTTTATTTGCTTTTAACTCATTCTTTACTCACTGCATCCTAAAGAGATAGGAGTGTGTGTGTGTGTGTGTAGACTTACCAGAGACTCCACCATATTGGATTTGTTATTCCGTAACGTCTTCACTATGTGAAACACGTCAATGATATTTTGCTGCTGAATCATTTCACACACGCTGCAGATGGCACAGAAGGTGCCGCTGCGTCCACCGCCATTCCTAGGCAGGAAGAAAAGAGGCAGTTTATAAAGGGATGCCCAGGAATGGCAAACGAAGGCCTGTGTGTATCCTGTAAAGAGCCATGCTCTCCCAAATGCATGCCATAATATAATATATGGAGATATACCAGCTCATAGAACTGGAAGGGACCTTGAGAGATCATTAAGTCCAGTTCCCTGCCCTCATAGCAGGACCAAGTACTATCCCTGACAAATTTGCCCCAGATCCCTAAATAGCCCCCTCAAGGATTGAGCTCCCAACCCTGGGTTTAGCAGGCCAATGCTCAAACCACTGAGCTGCATTCAGGCCTCCCTTACAAGAAGGAAGCTTCCAAGGGTTTAAAGAAGAGTCTAGAGCAGTGTTTCTCAACCAGTGGGATGAGTAGCCTTAGGGGTACTTAAGCGAAGTCTGGGGGGTACATCAACACAACTGAAAATTGGAGAACTGAATTTTTCTTTAAGTTTTACAATGCTTTATTATTTTTGTACTTTTTACACCCAAAAATGTCCTTGCCCACCCGGCTACAATTAAGTTGTTTAAACAAATGGGCTACGTCTAGACTACATCCCTTTTTCGTAAAAGGGATGTAAATTAGATGTATTGCAATTGCTAATGAAGCAGGGATTTAAATCTTCCCCGCTTCATTAGAATAAAAATGGTTGCCGCTTTTTTCCCGCACGGAGCTTTGCCGGAAAAAAGTGCCAGTCTAGACACTGATCTTGCGGAAAATAAAGCCTTTTCTGAAAGATCCCTTATTTCAAGAGGGATAAGAGATCTTTCGGAAAAGGCTTTATTTTCCGCAAGATCAGCATCTAGACTGGCGCTTTTTTCCAGCAAAGCTCCGTGCAGAAAAAAAGCGGCAGCCATTTTTATGCTAATGAAGCGGGGGAGATTTAAATCCCTGCTTCATTAGCAATTGCATCCCTTTTACGAAATTTACATCCCTTTTACGAAAAAGGGATGTAGTCTAGACGTAGCCATGCATTGCAATGGTAGAAAAAAAAATGTGTGTTTGAAAACTAGGTACTGGGGGTACTTATAATTTTTTTAAAGGGGTACTTTATAATAATAAAAAAAAGGTTGAGAAACACTGGTCTAGAGATCACAATATAGGAATGTGATTTACCCTTGGTCATTAATCTAGTCAATGACAGTGTCTTCCAAATCTCTTCACACCCACAGTGGTATGGCTTTAGGGAATATGGAATCCTGGCTTCTCCCTCCTGTGCCCATGACTTTGAAGTAAGGAATAGCTGGTGTTGCTGCTCCTGCCCTCCCTCCACAGACCACTGACCTACCACACACACCAGGTGAGTGTGAAGGAAGGAGCAAAGAGTAACATCAGGGTTCCCTATATCCAGGTCACTTTGCCCACTTGGGCAAGGGGAGGGCAGGAGAGTAGCAGCCAAGATGGGGAAAGTGATGTGGATGCACAGAGCACTTGGTTTTACTTCCTCCCTCTCTCAGCCTGCTGGGGGGCAAAGAAGAACATTGTGGGAGGAGCAGAAACTGTGCATCAAAGCTCACCCCCATGGTCCTCCACCAGGAGAAAGCAGATGCTCCCCTGACAGATGAGAGTAGCTTCTGACTCTACACTGCTGGTCCCCAGCTCTGCATTGCAGCCTGGTGCCCCTAAAGCAAGCCCTGTACCCCAGGTCTTAGTTTTCTCATCTATAAAACTAGAATAATAAAGAAGTCACTTGTAATTTTGTGAGGCTTCATTCATTAAAATTTACACAGGGGGTTTAGATGCTTGAATGGAAAGTGTTGTACAAGAATTAACTACAAAACATTGCACTGACAATCATGGACCTGTCATGCCACTTCTATGATGTATGTGATCTCAGGGGAACCTGAGAGCTCAAAACTATTCAGAGTCTAATTAATTAATTGTAATTAATTATTATTAGAATTACAACACTGCATTGAGACCCCAGGCAGACAGGCCCTCTTTCAAAAAGCTTACTGCGTCAGAAAATAAAATGCCCCCACAGGGCAGCTTGACACACCATCAATGGTAGGTGGCTATTGAAAGAATCAACTGGAGACCCCACTGCTGTAAGCAGCAGTGTTGTTGTGATCACTCACTATTATTTACAGTGGAAATAGTGACACATGATACCATGATCCATCATGGTAGCACTTCTCTTGTCTCTTGAATGCAATTTAACCTCATTTCCCCTGCTCGAGTATAGGACGGCTATCTGATTTCCACATCTGTAATTAATTCTTTCTATCTTGCACCACTGGATCGAAAGTATTCCCAACCATACTTACAGGCAGTGGACAACAGTGCGTCCATCTCTCCCCTCGTACTGCTCTTGCCATTTCTCTAGTCGTCTAACCACCTTCAAGAGAGAGCGTTTGGATGGAGGGGTGTCCCGGTATGCTGGCCAGCCAATATACTGCAAATGCTGCACTATATGGTATCCGTCCTGGGGCTAAAACATAATCCACTTCCTTTATACCATCAGAAAGGTGGTGAGGGAGAGCAGGGGATTGGGGGAGTATGGTGGTTACAGGTTACACATGCATTACTTAACATCACCAAATAATGTAGCTATTGCTACTACTAAGTCTTCAAATTAATAATAACTAAGCTACAGGCCAAAAGGAAGCGCAACACAACTGAGTGCAAGGCTCCTCTCTTTCCAGAGAAAAATATGTTCAGAGAAGGAGGGTAGTTTCATATTTTGAGGATGAGGAAGAGGTTTGTGGAGAGGCTTTATAGTTGAGACTGCTACAAGAACGAGAATAGGGCTCTGAAGACAACTGTTTTCATTCAGGGATATAGTCATCACATGGTGGAAAAAGGATAAAATAACTATTTTCAATCATTCACAAAAAACAAAGGAAAAGAGCTCATGGTGATTCAGTAACACAGACCAGCCTCCAACTGTTTCTTTAATGGAATAATTGCTGTCACCTAAGCTCAGACTCAGAAAATGCTATAGAAGGTAGCAGGATCATTTTCAAAGGCCAGCTGACATCTCCATTTCTCATAGGATATGTCTACACAGCAGCATTACTTCGGAATAACTGACATTCCCAAATAACATAGTCCACATCTATGCAGCAAGCTGTTATTTTGACACAACGTTGAAATGTCAAACTGTCGACTTCTTACTCCGACTCAAATGTTGACTTCTTACTCCGACTCCTGTAAACCTCATTTTATGAGGAGTAAGGGAAGTCAGAGGAAGCATGCTCTAACTCGGACTTCTTGTTGTGTAGACAGTGCCAAAAGCTGAAATAAGTTATTTTGACATTAGCCCTGTTATATAGATGTGCACATAGTGAGAACAGGAAATACAGGAATGGCACCCAACTGGGTGGGAAATTTGTACTGAAATAACAAAGTAAGCACTACGGTTAACCACTATGGCAGAGCAATAATCGTGCTTGAGAAAATCCTGTTTTGTGAGCCCTGTTGGGGCTGTTTTCTCTCCATCTGTAGGATTGGGTCTAATGGGTGCTGAGTGAAAAGATTTTATAAAGATGACAATGGAAAGTCCTGTGGCACTTTAGCAGGGCTAAATTTGAAATAAGCTACGCAACTTGAGCTAGGTCAATTGCATAGCTTAAGTAGAAATAGCTTATTTTGGCTTTTGGTGCCATCTACACAGCGTAAGGTGCCATCTACACAGCGTAAGTCTCTTTCTCTGACTTCCCTTACTCCTCATAAAATGAGGGTTACAAGAGTCAGAGTAAGAAGTCCTCCGGCTAGACGTTATTTTGACATTATGTCAAGAAACTTCTTGGCTGTGTCTAGACTGGCCAGTTTTTCCAGGAAATCAGCTGCTTTCCAGAAAAACTTGCCAGCTGTCTACACTGGCTGCTTGAATTTCCACAAATGCACTGACTTCTTACTGTAAGAAATCAGTGCTTTTTGTGGAAATACTATGCTGCTCCCGTTTGGGCAAAAGTCCCTTTTGCACAAAACTTTTGCGCAAAAGGGCCAGTGTAGACAGCTGAGATTTGTTGTCTGCAAAAAAGCCCCGATCGCGAAAATGGCGATCGGGGATTTTTTTGCGCAAAAGCGCGTCTAGATTGGCCATGGACACTTTTCCGCAAAAAGTGCTTTTGCGGAAAAGCGTCCATGACAATCTAGATGCTCTTTTCCGAAAATGCTTTTAATGGAAAACTTGTCCGTGCCAATCTAGATGCTTTTTTCCGAAAGTGCTTTTAACGGAAAACTTTTCCGTTAAAAGCATTTCCGGAAAATCATTCCAGTCTAGACGTAGACCTGTTGTGTTGATGCAAACCATGTACTCTGCACTCTTACACTCAAAATAAGCTATGCAATTTGCATAGCTCAAATTGCATAGCTTATTTTGAGCTATTTCAAAATAGCTTATTTTGTAATTTTTTCAAAATAAATCTCTATTAGGAAATGTCCTTTAATCCTTGTGGAACAAAGTTTTCAGAGATGTTGGAATAGCACACCCGTTATTTCGAAAGACATTTCAAAATAATGGGCGCACTGTCAAGATGCAGAATAACTATTTCAGGATATCAGAGGGGTAGCCGTGTTAGTCTGAATCTGCAAAAGCGACGAGGAGTCCTGTGGCACCTTATAGACTAACTGAAGTGTAGGAGCATAAGCTTTCGTGGGCAAAGACCCACTTCGTCAGATGCATGTAGTGGAAATTTACAGAGTAAATGCATGCTCTGGAAATTTCCACTACATGCATCTGACGAAGTGGGTCTTTGCCCACGAAAGCTTATGCTCCTACACTTCAGTTAGTCTATAAGGTGCCACAGGACTCCTCGTCACTATTTCAGGATACTGCAAGTATCCTGGAATAGTGCTGCAATGTTGACGTACCCTTCTTAGAGACTAACAAAAATATGTATAGTATTATGAGCTTTCATGGGCAAAACCCACTTCTTCAGACGAGCTTGAGTGGAGAAAAAAGGCGGACTATCAGAATTATAACAAAAAAAATAGGGAGAAGAAAAAGAAGTACCCACCAATAGTAGTGCAGGTGCTAATGAGGCTAATAGCATGGGCTGGAAGTGGCCCATACTTAGCTTTTGTTGTCAATGATATCGCAAATTTAAGGAAGACTGGTTTTAGTGTCTTTGTTCAGACCAAGGGAAACAGTGTCAAATTTGCATATAAGGTCAATTCTGCACACTTTCTCTCTCTAGTTGGCTTGTGAAATTCCTTTGTAGAAGAATGGCTACTTTTAAATCCATTAATGAGTGTCCAGGCAGGTTAAAATGTTCCCCTACAGGGCTCTCTCATAAAACCAAAAAAACTTCTGTAAGTAAGGACTGAATGACTGCTTGCAATGCAGCCAGGGGTCTGAAAGACTGCTTGCAGTGCAGCCAGCTGAAGTTGGTTAGCCCTGCAAGATAATTAACTTTTGATATGTAAATACAGCTCATGCTGGGGTGTGGTGCGGTTATGTAAACCCAATTCAGACAGGGCTGATGGAGGATCCGTTGCTAGGATGGAATGTGGTGTATTGTAACTAATTTGGCTGTTGTGGGGTCACAAACATGCTACCTCTAAATGTAGGAACTGTAAAATATGACCAATGCTTGCAGGAGAGAGACCATCATTGTAAGGGGTCTCAGATAAACAAGCATCCCTCTTCCAGAGTTGAGTGAACTGGGGGAGGGGGAGGGAGAGGGAAGGCTTGAGCTTCATGCCTACTAGATGTGAGCAGTAAGACTAGTTCAACCTGTCTCTTTCCCCCCCTGTTCTAAGGATAGACCTAAAGCAGACTCCATTAGGAGTCTTTTTGTTATTTCAGTGGCACCTGGAATCTTTTGCTAGCCTAGGTGGTGGCTAAAGAATTGAAATCACTAAGGCTACATCTAGACTACATCCCTTTTTCGGAAAAGGGATGTAAATCAGACGTATTGCAATTGCTAATGAAGCGGGGATTTAAATCTCCCGTGCTTCATTAGCATAAAAATGGCTGCCGCTTTTTTTCGGCACGGAGCTTTGTCGGAGAAAAGCACCAGTCTAGACGCTGATCTTAAACCTAGATTATCAACAGTCTACAACCTATCCTAGAAAATAACCCCTCACTCTCTCAGGCCTTGGGTGAAAGGCCAATCCCCGCCTACAGACAACCCCTTAACCTCAAACAAATTCTTTCCAGCAACCATGTATCCCTCCACCATAGTTATCCAGGAACCCAGCCCTGCAATCAGCCCTGGTGCCAACTCTGTCCAGACAGCTACACAAACAATTTCATCACTGGATCCAACCACATCAGCCACTACATCAGGGGCTCATTTAACTGCACATCCGCTAACGTGATCCATGTCATCAAATGTCGGCAATACCCTTCTGCCATGTATATTGGCCAAAAAGGACAGTCTCTACAGGAAAGAATTAGTGGACACAAATCAGATATCTGACAAGGCAAAACACAAAAACCCATCAGAGAACAATTTAACCTGCCTGGGCCCTCATTAATGGTTCTCAAAGTCCCCATGTTGTTTCAGGCCAATTCCACCGGCCAAACTCACAGGGAAGTGTTGGAACTTTACTTCATTTACAAGTTTGGGAGCCATCAAAAATGTATGAATAAAGACATTACCTGGCTAGCACACTACCTTCCACATCCTAATGAATGAACCAACTAAACAATGTGTACTTAAGAACAATTTGCACCTTCTCTATTTGTTGTAATGTGAACACTTTAATTCACTATTTTTTCCCTTCCTTCCCCCCTTCCCCGATCCCCTATTTATTTTTGGAACTGGACTTTTAATACTCCACTCATATGAAGAAGTGAGTTGTGCCCAGGAAATACCATCTACATTTTTTGTTAGTCTTTAAGGTGCTGCTATAGATTATCCATTGTTTTTTAAGTTTTTTCAGTTACAAACTAATGTGGCTACTGCTCTGAAGGTTTCTCTGTGTTCCCATTCCTGATATCTGATTTGTGTCTACTCATCACCTAGAGCAGTGGTCCCCAACCATTTGAGGTTGCCGGGTGCCAGGGGACGTGGCCGTTCGCCCGCCGGGCGCCAGAGGGCAGGGACACTTGCGCGCCTAGGGGCGGGGCCCATCCCCATAACCGTGTACCCAGGGGCGGGGCCCCCCCCATGTGCCGCATGCCCGGGGCTGGTGCCCCCTCCAAGGGCTGCATACCTGGGGCTGGTGGCCACCCCCAAGCACTGCACACCCGGAGCGTGGGCGGCCAAGTCGCTGCGCGCCCGGGGCCAGCCCCTGTCCCCCCAAGCGCCGTGCGCCCGGGGCTGGCGCTCCCCCATGGCGCTCCCACCGTGTTGGGGACCACTGGATTAGACTCTAACCCCCATTTAAGGCCACCAGGAACCAGTTCAGGGTGGCCAATCCGCGGTGCTCCGGGGCCGGCACTCACCATGCGCCATGAGCCCAGGGCCGGCTCCGGCACCATGCATGAGCCACGTGCCTGGGGCCAGGCGAGTCCCAAGGTCTTGGCGGGTGCACACAAATGCCCCCGCGGGCACCATGGGACCCGCGGGCACCGTGTTGGGGACCACTGACCTAGAGCCTCCATTTTAAACCCCTTCAGTACATCACTGATAATCTACAACTTATTCTGGATAATGATCCTTCCCTCTCATAGGCTTTGGGAAATAGGCCAGTCCTTGCCTACAGACAACCCTGAAGCAAATTCTTTCCATCCGGCACATACCATACCTCAGACACACTCACCCAGGAACCTATTCCTGAAATAAACCCAGTTGTCAACTCCACACATCTATACAAGTAACACCATCACAGGCCTTAACCACAAAAGCCACAATATCAGAGGCTCATATAACAGTGCATCCTCTAATGTGATATATGCCATCAAGTGCCAATAATGCCCCTCCGCTATGTATACTGGTCAAACTGGACAGTCTCTCTGACAAAGGATTAAAGGACATAAGTCAGATAAACCTTGCACCCCAATCCCTTACTCCCAGTCATAAAACAAATCCCTGCACCCCCACCCTAAGTCACAACCCCTTCCCAGACCCTGCACTCCCTCCTGCACTCCTCCTCCAGTTTAGAATCCATACTCCCTCCAGGACCCTGCATCTCCTACTACACCCTAGTCCTGTGCTCCAGGTCATAACCTCCTCCTTTACCCAACCTCCATCCCAGACTCTGTGCCTCCTCCATTAGTATCATGGAAAACTGCACCAATGACTACTTTCAAAATTCTTGGAGTGTCCCCCCAATCAAAAATTATTGCCTACTCCTGATTTAAGCAATGGGAAACCATCAGTCCTTTGTCTACAGCTGGCCCTCAAAACTACTTGACCCATCCTAACAGGATACAAAGAACTCTCAAAATCCAGGCCAGAGTAAAGATCAACACTGACTCAAAGCTTTTTGCCTGATATAAGAAAAGCTGTTTAGGGTAAGAATTTGCATGTAACAAGTGTTTTAGGATGTGTCTTCACAGTGCCCTAAACTCGAAATAAGATATGCAATTTGAGAAAATTGCATATCTCATCTCGAATCTATTTCAAAGTAGCTTATTTTGAAATTTGGCGAGTCTACACATTGCCAAATTTCTCCCTCATGCAAGAAGATGGCGAAATAGCACGTCTGTTATTTTGAAAAATATTCAAAATAATGGGTGGCTTGTGTAAATGCAGGGTAGTTATTTTGGGATACCTCTGGTATCCTGAAATAGCTTTGCAGTGTAGATGTACCTTCAGGCTATGTCTACACTGGCAGCTTCTTGCATAAGAACAGCCGTTCTTGTGCAAAAACTTGCCTGTGGTCTGCACTGCACGAGTGTTCTTGAGCAAGTAAATTTACAGTATAGTGTTGTAAAACAGGGCTTCTTCCAGAAGAGTTATTCCTCTCCCCACAAGGAATAAGCCCTCTTGCACAAGAGCTCTTCCACAGGAGGGCAGTATAGACAGGCAATATGAATTTCTTGCACAAGAAGCCCCTATTGTTAAAATGGCCATCAGAGCTTTCTTGCGCAAGAGAGTGTCCACACTGCCATGGATGCTCTTGTGCAAAAGCACATGGCAGTGTGGACACGTTCTTGTGGAAGATTTTTTGCACAAGAACTCTTCCGCAAAAGAGTTCTTGCGCAAGAAGCCACCAGTGTAGATGTAGCCTTAGTGTATTAGAACTAGCTAAGCACTTCTTGTTCATTTTAATTTAGTAACTACTTTCAACTGACTGTTTTCATTTGCAACCACTTAAATCCTACTTTTGTACTTAATAAAAACACTTTTGTTTATTATCAAGCTCAGTGTGAGTAATTGTTACTTGAAGAGAGAGCAAACATTGATAAAGTGGGAGGATCTTATGAACTATGGATTTATTTGGTGTTTTGGTCCATTTTGGGGGTTAATTTCTTGGTGCTAAGCCCCCCGCCCCTCCAAGAGCTGAACTGGTTCAGTGTCTGTGTGGCCCTGGAGGTGGTGGTTACCCCAACTCTGTGTCTTGTCTGAGGGAGACCAGAGGATCTGGCCCAGCAGAGAAGGGTGGAGAGGAGCTCCAGAAAGCAGGCAGGTGGGCATCAGTGGCATAACGGGACTTCTGTGATTCAAGTATCCTAGTGGAGCTACTAGAATTAATGATGACTATATTGACTACTAGTTGATTAAGGCAATGTACCCTCCAGGATGTACTTCCCAGATCAGTACAGATCCAGTTCACATTATTCACCTTCTGATTTCACTGAGAAGTCTTCTATTTCCTGGAGCTGCAAGAAAATCCTGCAATGGCTTTTGTACCTGGCCTAGGGATTTAATAACACCTCTGCACCATATGTATGAGCAAGTATTTCACAGGATGGGATAGATGAATGAGTAAATGGAATAGCTGGGATTTTACTGATCTTACCCTGGCCATGTTGCAGATACGGAATATCCTGTTGATGATATCTTCATCAATGTCTGCTGAAATAAACTCCACCTGGATTGGGCCATAACAACAGGATGTTTTCTCTGGCCAGTACTGCATGCAGAGCTAGTCAAAGTGCAAGAGAAACAGAAAGCAGTTAACGTACAGGCTAGGAAAGTTTTCTCTCGCTCTTCTAAGCCCATACCCAGTTCCAAGAGCTTTAAACACAGCATTAGTGATGATAACTATTCAGACGAGAACTCCCTTCATTTCCATGAAAGGGATCCTTTGGTAAGGCCTGGCTGTGTGTGAGTGTGAGTGTGAGTGTGAGAGAGAGAGAGAGAGAGAGGAGAGAGAGACTGAATCAAATTTTGGATACAATAAAGTGGCTGACAAAGTTTCTGCCAGGTTATAGATTTAAAAGGAATTTGAATAGAGTAGTGTGTGTGAGTGAATTTAATGTGAAACACAGAGGTTTTGTGTTTTGAGTTAATTAGGAAACGCTCAATACCAAGAAGATTAATCTTGGTTCAAGCCAAGTGGAACATGTTACTCTATCAAGCAACTTTTTTATATTCTGAGTTCACTAAGCACAAGGGAGGGGGCAAGCCAAATTGCTCTAAAAATGTACACATCCCAGCTCTCAAATTAAACCACAACTGAACCTGTCATGTATTTTGTTTTTTAAAAGTTAGGCTAATTTAAAGAAAAACACACCATTTCACTTGATGGTTTTGGCTGAATTCAGAAGTGCCAAAATATTGCAAGACCCACTACAATAAGGATGTCTATGTAGTGCCAAAAATCTTGTAAGAAATCCCATTAGAACATCTTTACTGAGAAGATATTTAGCTACGGTTTTAAACTAGGAAAGTTTTGAGAAATCTGCAGTAACTATTACAATGTCGGGAGGCTCCTTTGAATTGCAACTCAACTTCCAGGTTCAAGCATCACTACCTGCAGTCCTGGAGTATGTGTATGCATACTATATCAGACTTGAGCTCTCATTATCCTGTCATGCACAGGGAACCTTTGTATTTGTTGCTGTTGTTTGTAAGAGGCAAAGGCAAGCTAGGATTTAGATATGCCATTTCTCATTTGAAGGCTGATGCTCTTCCATCTTCATACTTTCAAATGGGCTCTGGGTTCTTCTCCAGAAGCATTTGTTCTAGTGGCCAGCCAGATTTGGGGTGAACAAATGGTTCAGGAAGCAAAACTCAGGACCCAAAAAGTTCTCCTTTTCCCTACAGTACAAAGTGGGTTTTCATAAAGCAAGGTCTCAGAAGTCAATACATTCCCAATTGTACAATTTTTGCATTTGAGTTCTCAGATCAGCCATTTACATCCCCATTATGTCTGATAACCTATTCGTACACATCAATATGGGGTTTGTGTGCCACTGCACAAGCAGAGGTAGACATACAAATACATCAACAAAACTATGGACAGAATTACAGCTCTCTCTTTTTGAAAAACATGCCTGTATAGTGTGATTAAATATATAATGATATATAAATGATAAATTATATGCAACTTGAAAACTGCCATTGGTCCCTTGGTCTAGTAGTGTCTTTTTTGGCACTTGTCCATGACTTAGTTTAGCAGACATCAGACTTCAGAACAGAATTATTTTCACTTTATAATTAATCACAAATCTCCTTCTCCACTTCTTTTCCTTAAAGTGTAACAAGGAAAAGCAAAGTAACATATGGCATTGTTGGTGAAAGGTGGCAGTAAAAATACTGGTGCTCTGATACAGGGGGAATTTAATTTGTCTAGACTCTCAGGCTACGTCTAGACTGGCATGATTTTCCACAAATGCTTTTAACGGAAAAGTTTTCCGTTAAAAGCATTTGCGGAAAAGAGCGTCTATATTTTTCTTCCGCAAAAAGCACTTTTTGCGGAAAAGCGTCCGTGCCAATCTAGACGCACTTTTCCGCAAAAATGCCCCCATAGCCATTTTCGCAATCGGGGCTTTTTTGCGCAAAACATATCTGAGCTGTCTACACTGGCCTTTTTGCGCAAAAGCTTTGCACAAAAGGGACTTTTGCCCGAATGGAAACAGCATAGTATTTCCGCAAGAAGCACTGATTTCAGACAGTAGGAAGTCAGTGTTCTTGCGGAAATTCAAGTGGCCAGTGTAGACAGCCGGCAAGTTTTTCCGCAAAAGCAGCTGCTTTTGTGGAAAAACTTGCCAGTCTAGACACAGCCTTCGAGAAATGCAGAGAGGAAGGGGCAAGAAAGGAGGACCCATGTTTCGAATGGAGAAGATAGGACGATCAACTGGTTACCTGAAGTGTTTGTACACTAATGCGAGAAGCCTGGGCACCAAACAGGAAGAACTGGAGGCCCTGGCCCAGACCAAGAAATATGATTTAATTGGGATAACAGAGACTTGGTGGGATGACTCGCATGACTGGAGTGCTGTCATGGAAGGGTATAGACTGTTCAGGAACAACAGGCAGGGGAGAAAAGGAGGAGGAGTTGCACTATATGTAAGAGAGCACTATGATTGCTCTGAACTCCAGTATAAAGAGGGAGAAAAACCTGTTGAGAGTCTATGGATTAAGTTTAAAGGAGCAAACAACAGCAGTGATGTGGTTGGTGTTTGCTACAGGCCGAATCAGGTGGATGAGGTAGATGAGGCTTTCTTCGGACAACTGAGCGAAGCTTCCAGATCGCAGGCCCTGGTTCTTATGGGGGACTTTAATCACCCTGACATCTGTTGGGAAACCTATACGGCAGTACACAGGCAATCCAGGAAGTTTTTGGAGAATGTTGGGGATAACTTCTTGACACAGGTGCTGAAGGATCCAACCAGGGGCCATGTGCAGCTTGACCTTCTGCTCACAAACAGGGAGGAACTAAGAGGGGTAGTGGAGGTGGGTGACAACCTGGGAAGCAGTGATCATGAGATGGTAGATTTCAGGATCCTGACCAAAGGAAGAAAAGAGAGTAGTAAAATACACACCTTGGACTTCAAAAAAGCAGATTTTGACTCCCTCAGAGATCTGATGGGCAGAATCCCCTGGGATGTTAACATGAAGGGGAAAGGAGTCCAGGACAGCTGGCAGTATTTTCAAGAAGCCTTATTGAAGGCACAGAAAGAAACCATCCCGACGCGTAGCAAGAGAGGCAAACATGGTAGGAGACCGGATTGGCTTACAGGGAAATCCTTGGTGAACTTAAGCACAAAAAGGAAGCTTACAAAGAGTGGAAACTTGGACAAATGACCAGGGAGGAGTTTAAAGGTATAGCTCGAGAATGCCAGGGGGTTATCAGGAAGGCGAAAGCGCAAATGGAATTGCGACTGGCTAAGGATGTGAAGGATAACAAGAAAGGTTTCTACAGGCATGTTAACAAGAAGAAGGTGATCAGAGAGGGTGTGTGGCCCCTAAAGGATGAAGGAGGTAACCTAGTGACAGATGATGTGGGGAAAGCTGAAGTACTCAGTGCTTTCTTTGCCTCTGTATTCACGGACAAGGTTGGCTCCTGGACTTCTGCACCAAGTGACGCAAGATGGGATGAAGATGGACAGCCCGTGGTGGGTTGGAACTATTTAAAAAAGCTAAATGTACATAAATCCATGGGTCCGGACTTAGTGCATCCGAGGGTACTGAGGGAGTTGGTAAATGTCATTGTGGAGCCTTTGGCTATTATCTTTGAAAAGTCATGGAGATCGGGAGAAATCCCGGATGACTGGAAAAAGGCAAATGTAGTGCCCATCTTCAAAAAAGGGAAGAAGGATGATCCAGGGAACTATAGGCCAGTCAGTCTTACCTCGGTTCCTGGAAAAATCATGGAAGGGATCCTTAAGGAATCCATATTGAGGCACTTGGATGAGAGGAAAGTGATTAGGAATAGTCAGCATGGATTCACAAAGGGCAAGTCATGCCTGACCAATCTGATTAGCTTCTATGATGAGGTAACTGGCTCGGTGGACATGGGGAAGTCAGTGGATGTTATATACCTTGACTTTAGCAAGGCTTTTGATACGGTTTCCCACAATATTCTTGCCAGCAAGTTAAGGGATTGTGGATTGGATAAATGGACGGTAAGATGGATAGAAAGATGGCTAGAAGGCCGGGCCCAGCGGGTAGTGATCAGTGGCTCGATGTCAGGATGGCGGTCGGTTTCTAGCAGAGTGCCCCAAGGTTCGGTTCTAGGACCAGTTTTGTTCAATATCTTTATTAATGATCTGGATGAGGGGATGGATTGTACCCTCAGCAAGTTTGCGGATGACACTAAGCTGCGGGGAGAGGTAGATACGCTTAAGGGCAGAGATAGGGTAGAATGACTTAGAGAAATTGGAGGATTGGGCCACAAGAAATATGATGAGGTTCAACAAGGACAAGTGTGGAGTCCTGCACTTGGGACAGAAGAATCCCAAGCATAGTTACAAGCTGGGGACCAACCGGTTAAGTAGTAGTTCTGCAGAAACGGACCTGGGGGTTACAGTGGATGAGAAGCTAGATATGAGTCAACAGTGTGCCCTTGTAGCCAAGAAGGCTAATGGCATATCAGGTTGCATTAAGAGGAGCATTGCCAGCAGATCCAGAGATGTCATCATTCCCCTTTATTCGGCTTTGGTGAGGCCGCATCTGGAGTATTGTGTCCAGTTCTGGGCCCCCCACTACAAAAAGGTTGTGGACGCATTGGAGAGGGTCCAGCGGAGGGCAACCAAAATGATTAGGGGGCTGGAGCATGATTAGGGGGCTGGACTTATGAGGAGAGGCTGAGGGACTTGGGTCTGTTTAGTCTGCAGAAGCGAAGAGTGAGGGAGGATTTGATAGCAGCCTTCAACTTCCTGAAGGGAGGTTCCAAAGAGGATGGAGAGAGGCTGTTCTCAGTAGTGACAGATGGCAGAACAAGGAGCAATGGTCTCAAGTTGTGGTGGGAGAGGTCCAGGTTGGATATTAGGAAAAACTATTTCACTAGGAGGGTGGTGAAGCACTGGAATGGGTTACCTAGGGAAGGAGTGGAGTCTCCATCCCTAGAGGTGTTTAAGTCTCGGCTTGACAAAGCCCTGGCCGGGTTGATTTAGTTGGAATTGGTCCTGCCTAGAGCAGGGGGCTGGATTTGATGACCTTCTGAGGTCTCTTCCAGTTCTATGATTCTATGCATCTACCACCTTCTGTGACAGCTTCCCAATGACACGAGAGCTGCTACTGTACAGGACCCCAGGACGACCTGCAGGGGGAACACATTGCCTGCCTATCTGCCATGTAGTGGTCTCTAGACTGGAAGGACCGGGGAAGTTGGACACCGACCTGGAGGAGTGCCATGCTGACAGGAACTGCTCTGCACCATCTGACAGGAGCTGTCTCAGGAGACTGGAATATGTGCATGGCATTCACCGTTGCTGCCGACCAACTGGTTGCTGCCATTGAGCAGTCCAACAGCCACACTCCTGCCCCCGTTCCCCTGTCTTCTCCCCCTAAGCCACGCCATGACTGTTGAGGGCCCCACACAAAGGGCAGTGGGACCACCTGAGGCAGGCGTCAGTCCCAACTCCATCCCTGAGCTTCTCCTCCCCCTCCCCGATTCTTTCCCCAGTCCCTCCCCAGTTATATTTACCCCAAATAAAAAACAGTTTATTCTTTCAAAACAAAAAGTCTGGTTTATTGTATCTGCAGGTGAGGGGGGAAGGAGGACAGAGGAAGGGAGAAATAGGGGAGGAAAGGCACAGACGGGCAATGCAGAAGCCCCTTGTAGGGAGGTCCAGGAGAGAGTGTCACAGGTGTTCTTGTCAAAAGCGTTCCCTCAGGGCCTACCAGATGCACAGAGCCCCCTGATGGGTCTGCTGTTGAATTGTTCCTTGGTGGGGTCCAGGTGTCCTGTATAGGGCTTCATTAGCCAGGGGAGCAAAGTGTAGGCTGAGTCCTCCATGATGTAGTTGGGGAAAAATGCGCTGGCGAGCATCCTCTGGAACAGGCTGGAGTTCCTGAAGATGCAGGCTTCGTGCACATTGCCTGACCACCCAATGTTAACGTCGGTGACGAAGCCTCGGTGGTCCACAAAGGCCTGCAGCACCACTGAAAAGTACCCCTTGTGGTTGATGTAATCAGAGGCCCAGTGGTTGGGGGCCCAGATGAGGATGTGTGTGCCATCAAGGGGCCCCTCTACAGTTGGGGAAGCTAATGGTGGCAAAGCCAGCAACAATGGGGTCCATGTTTCCCAGTATGACAATCCTGCACAGCAGGATGGCATTAATGGCCCTCACCACCTGTGAGAGGATTCAGAGAATCACTGCTTTGCCAGAGCCCTCGGGAGTCCCCCGAGCCAATCCCTTTCCCACAGCAGGAGCAACCTCAACTTACTCCATCCCCAGCAGCGCTTTGCAAAGTCAGGACTGAAAAACCTCCAGGGAGGGAGAGTCCACCCCTCTCTTTCCTAGGGAACCCCATTCCTGTGGTTAATCACCAGCCTGGGAAAATAGCATGAGAGCACCAAACCTGCATGAGCACGGCCCCAATGGGCGATCCCCCACCCGAACTGGTTCCCACAGATCGGTAGCTATCCAGTGTGGTGAGCTTTCAAACAGTGATGGTGACATGCTTCTGGAGGGGGATGGCAGGTCACGTGGGTGTTCCATTGCCTGGGGGCAGGGGTGAGCCATTCGCAGAGCTCTAGAAAGGTGTCCTTCTGCATGCGGAAGTTCTGGAGCCACTGCCGGTCATCCCGCCACTCCATGACGATCTGGTCCCACCAGTTGGTACTGGTGTCCTGTCACCAGAAATGACGGTGCACAGTGTGCAGAGGAGGGTAGGAGGGCTTATGCTGCGTGAGCAACTCATGGAGAGAGGTGAGGTGCCCCACAGGGAACTGTGGTTCCTGTTCCTGCAGTGCCACGTGGGCAGTCTGCAGTAACTGCACCAGGACATGCAGCAGCAGGTCTAAGAGCCAGCAAGTGCTTTGCAGCAGATGTGCTGTCATGTCCACAAGGGCAAGCAGAGCAGGTAGTGAGATGAGCTCAAGGATGCAGGCAAAGGCGAAGAGTTTGAGACACAGCTATAGAGGGGGGATGAGCCTCAGATAGCCTCAGACAGCAGCTCCAGGAAGTGATTGCTGTCCTGATGCCCTGCCCAGAGTGCTTCCAGAGGGCTTTAAGTGCAATTCAGGCTCCAATCATTGTAGATGCGGTATTTTTATACAGATCTGCGCTATTTCAGTGGGCATTTGTAGTGTGTTCACACTACTTTGAAATAGCTATTTCAGGAGTTTTTATCCCAAAATAGCTTATTTCGAAATAAGCACGTCCTGTAGACATACCTAAATGTAAAATATCAAGGAACAGATTTTGTATATCCAGAGACTGTGCAGGACTATGTCTTTCCAGTTTTCTGGGCAACCAACACAATTAAATGCTACTTTGGATTCATACCCAGGACACAAAAGCATGTTTGATGAATCAGATAAAAGATAACTAATAGGGAACCAGGGAACCTAGCAAAATAGTCTCGAAGCCTTGGAAAACTGTTCACAGAAACAGCTTGATCTTTAGAAAGGCTGAACAGGAGACACCTTAATACAGAAGGGGAGCAGAAGAGAATCAGATTCCACATCATTCATTCCACTTGGCAAATCCCCCTGATGCGAATGTGATTGGGTTTTCCATTAGACTAATAAAGGGCATCATAACTGTTGCCTTCAAGGGGGAAATATTTTGAAGAGAATGAGGAGCAGATGAATTAAGTTATAAAGTGCCAATGCCTTAGGGGACCTTCTGCTCTTTAACAAGAACTACAGTGGGTAAAGTAGCAATATCATACAGCACATTTCCTGCACAATATGTGACCGCCCACTCCTTTCTTATGCGACCCACCATGACACTGACTGACTGCAAACACCAGTGCAGTTGGAAGCATAACCAGGCTTCATCTTTCAAGCCCTAATACTCAAAAGCTTCTCATCCACTGTAATCCCCAGTTCCTTTTCTGCAGAACTTCTGCTTAGCCAATCGGTCCCCAACCTATAGCAGTGCTCGAGATTTTTCCATCTAAAGTGCAGGACTCTGCACTTGTCCTCATTGAACTTCATCAGATTTCTTTTGGCCCAATCCTCCAGTTTGTCCAGTTCACGCTGAACCCTACCTCTACCCTCTAGGGTGTCTCTCTCTACTCCTAGCTTAGTGTCATCTGTAAACTTGCTGAGGGTGCAATCCATCCCGAACAAAACCGGCTCCAGAGCTGACTCTTGGAGTATTTCACTCGATATTAACCAACCTATGAAGAACAATGGGGAAAGGCTTTTCTGAACCACAAAGTTAAGTTTGAGTTTTGGGACCAAGGGGTAGAAATACCCTAAAAGTGTGGCAGGACACAAGCCAAACCATGGCCCTGCTCTTGTGCCACTCCCTGAGGCCCTGATTCCACCGTTCCTTCTCCCTAAACACACCCTGTCTTTCCCCTGAGGCCTGCTCCCATGCCACCTCTTCCCCCAAACACTCTGCTCTTGCATGCTCCTCTTCCCCTCCACTGCTTAGGCTCTGACACATCCGATGCTTCTCCCAATATTCATCCTTATGGCCGGTATAAAGTGCCCTCCCACTTTAAAAAAGTGTGTGTGAAGGAGCCTGGCCTTTCTGGCACTCTTGGTTTTAAGCGAACATTTACTCTGGATTATACTTACATTTGTTCAACCATTCCTATCGAGTTTTCCTTCTGCTCACAACTTTTCTGTCTATCTTGAATAGCAGCTGGAGATACCCGAAGCTCCTTTGATCTGTGAATAAGGGCTATTAGACAGAGCTTAATTATTTCTACCTACCTGTGCAGCATCCATTTCATTCAACATCACTATGGAGGAGCAGTTGTAATCAAACACGAGCCTCCAGAAATCTGGTACAGTGTTGGGTAAAGGGTGCTGGGTAACAATAAAGGCAGCAGGTTGCTTGTGGCTCTAAGAAAAGAATACAATTAGTTAAAAAATCCACTTTTATTCAGATGATTATTAAACCCAGGAGTTGAAGGCTATACAATCTGAGCCATTTAACTAGATTATACAAATCACACATTCTCTTCCTTGTTATCACTGTGCAATGAATGAAGGTCTCATAATAGGACCCTTTTGCTCCCAATGAACACATTTCATTAGAGAAGTGTCACAAGAAAAGAAATTATCCAAATAAATTATTTATATTTCAGGAGTCTGCAAACAATAACAATATTAATTAAAATGAAGAAAGAAAATTGCTGGTAACAGAATTTTTCTTTTTTTTTTAAATCTTGTTGCAGTAGATGCTAGAGACCAGTCTGTGTGCTATCCCTCATGCTGATTGTGTTTCGCAGGAGAAGAGAACTAAAGAGTTGAACCATTCAGCTTTGAGAGCAGCCTCTTAGGGCTGGAACGGGGAGGCAGTGTTCAGAGTTCTGGCCCCTGGAGCGCTCTTCCCGATTCTACTCTGACATCTGTACAAGTCATAAGAACATAAGAATGGCCATATTGGGTCAGACCAAAGGTCCATCTAGCCCAGTATCCTGTGAGGCGAGGGACACCATTCCGTACCCATCCTGGCTAATAGCCATTAATGGACTTAATTTATCCAGTTCTCTTTTAAACCCTGTTAATGTCCTAGCCTTCACAACCTCCTCAGGCAAGGAGTTCCACAGGTTGACTGTGCGCTGTGTGAAGAACTTCCTTTTATTTATTTTAAACCTGCTGCCCATTAATTTAGTGGCCTCTTGTTCTTATATTATGGGAACAAGTAAATAAGGGTATGTCTACACTACCCCGCTAGTTCGAACTAGCGGGGTAATGTATGCATACCGAACTTGCTAATGAAGCCCGGGAAATTCAAATCCCGGGCTTCATTAGCAAGTTCGGTATGCATACATTACCCCGCTAGTTCGAACTAGCGGGGTAGTGTAGACATACCCTAACTTTTCCTTAGTCACTTAGGCTGTGTCTACACTGCACCCCTTTTCCGGAAAAGGGATGCAGATTAGACACTTTGGAATAGCAAAATCCATGGGGGATTTAAATATCCCCCGCGGTATTTGCATTAACATGGCTGCTGCTTTTTTCCGGCTTGGGGATAAGCCGGAGAAAAGCGCCAGTCTAGACGTGATTCTCCGGAAAATAAAGCCTTTTCCAGAGGATTTCTTATTCCTACTTGAAAGTGCTGTGAGTGTAGGCACTCAGGGCACTCCAAGCCAGGAATGCTTTGCTGTCCCTCATCGAGTTAGACAAATGAGCGGGGAACCCCTGAGAACTGTCTGTCTGGGGTGGGGGTTGGGTCACTTTAAGCACAGCCCTTGGCTAGCCTGAGACAGCAGCTCCACACTCTCAGTCCTAACCTGATGCCCTGTCCGCACTGCTTCTGGCCAGCCTTAACCTCGGTTCAGGGTCCACTCAACGTGGACATGCTAGTTCGAATTAGCAAAATGCTAATTCAAACTAGTTTTTAGGTCTAGATGCACTAATTCGAATTAGCTTAGTTCGAATTAACTAATTTGAATTAAGTTAGTTCAAATTAGTGCTGTAGTGTAGACATACCCATAGGGCTCATCTACACTGGCCCCTTTTCCGGAAGGGGCATGTTAATTTCACCTATCGTAGTAGGGAAATCCACGGGGGATTTAAATATCCCCCGCGGCATTTAAATAAAAATGTCCGCCGCTTTTTTCTGGCTTTTAAAAAAGCCGGAAAAGAGCGTCTACACTGGCCCCGATCCTCCGGAAAAAGCGCCCTTTTCCGGAGGCTCTTATTCCTACTTCAAAGTAAGATGGATAGAAAGCTGGCTAGACTGTTGGGCCCAATGGGTAGTGGCTCAATGTCAGGTTGGTGGTGGGTTTCTAGCAGAGTGCCTCAAGGATCAGTTCTAGGACTGGTTTTGTTCAACATCTTTATTAATGACTTGAATGAGGAGATGGATTGCATTCTCAACAAGTTTGCAAATATTACTAAGCTAGGGGGAGAGGTAGATATGCTGGAGGGTAGGAATAGGGTTCAGAGTGACCTAGAGAGATTAAAGGATTGAGCTAAAAGAAATCTGATGAGGTTCAAGAAGGACAAGTGTAGAGTCCTGCACTTGGGATGGAAGAATCCCAAACATTGTTACAGGCTGGGGACCGACTGGCTAAGTAGCAGTTCAGCAGAAAAGGCCCTGGGGATTACAGTGGATAAGAAGCTGGATATGAGTCAACAGTGTTCTCTTGTAGCCAAGAAGGCTAATGGCATATTAGGTTGCATTAGGAGGAGCATTGCCAGAAGATCTAGAGAAGTGATTATTCCCCTTTATTCGTCTCTGGTGAGGCCACATCTGGAGTAGTGTGTCCAGTTCTGGTCCCCCCACTACAGAAAGGATGTGAACACATTGGAGAGAGTCCAGTGGAGGGCAACCAAAATGATTTGGGGGCTGGAGCATATAATCTATGAGGAGAGCCTGGGGAGTTTTGGGTTTGTTTAGTCTGCAGAAGAGAAGAGTGAGGGGGGATTTGATAGCAGCCTTCAACTTCCTGAAGGGAGGTTTAAATATACCTTGCCACTATAGGCGCTGGTTACAAAACTTTCCCCAGAATTACAATACACAGATTTTAGGGGGAAGGTCACTACCACCATCAAGTGATTTTTATCCCTAAAATTGGGGGTGAACACTTCAACCCACCCCCAAAAAAGAGCTTGTAAAAAGAAAAGAAAGAGAGAGAGAGCGTGAGCGAGAGAGAGAAACAAGCTGCAGTCTCTACTAGCTGACCTCTCAGTCTTGGGCATGGAGACACACACAGATAGGCAGACCACCTGTACTTTCCAGGACATGAGAATCAAATAATAAAGTGATTTTTATTACAAAACAAAAGATATTCCTGATAAAGCATACTTGGTTGCTACATGTTACAGAGCAATTAAGGAAAACAAATGAAAAACACAGAGAAAATCTCTGGGAATAATGCTTAGATGGTAAATGGGGAGAGGAGGTATAGATTCACACAGAGCAGTTCAAACCAAATGGCAAAATAAAGAAAAATACCCTGATCATGACTAGATTCACTTTATTTACAGTACTCACAATCTTCTCTTTGTTCAGTCCACTTCCATGCCTCAAATTCCTTGGAGGCATGGTAGTCCTCCTCCTCCTCCTCAACAACCATGGGCTCAATGCCCATTGGTGTCCGATGCCTCCCTCACTATTTCCTTCCATCTTTCCCTGTCCAGTGCGGAGTGGCTTAGTTTCTGTAGACTAGCTCCACACCGATCTACTATATCATCTACCCATTCTCTGTGGAGACTGCCTCTCCTATTCCATTATGCCAAATACCAGGGTCTTACATTTTCACTCGTTGTTCATTCTACAGACATGCCCGAATAGCTGTAACTTCCACTGTATAACCTTCTGCAGTAGGTTCTCTTTCAGCTGTATCTTCTTATATAATTCCTTATTGGTGACCTGCATCCATCCTATTCTCAGGATCTTTCTATAAATGACTCCTCTTGAACGCCAATATCCTTCTCTTTGAATCTTTCATTATCACCCATGTCTCACATACATACAAAATGCTGCTAAATACATACATTTTCAAGACGCTCAGCTTCGTTCCTAGGCTAATCACTTTTCTTTTCCAGATCTTATCCATCACCTTCAAACTCACTCTTGCTTTCGCTATTCTAGTTGCTATTTCCTTCTTATAGTCTAGATTATATGTCATGTTGCTCCCCAAATACGTGAACTTCTCTACGTTCTCTAGTTTGATCCCATCTACATTGATCTTCCTTCCTATTTCCTTATCTCCAAATACCATTGTCTTCATTTTATCAATATTGATAATCAGTCCATACTGCTTCCCTTCCTCATTTAGCATCTGCACTGTTCTCGCCACTTTCTCTACATCTTCCTCGATGATAACTCTATCATCCGCGACCCTCAAGTTATTAATTCCCATTCCATGCACCAATATCCCTTCTACTTCTTCCTTGAACTTGTCCATCGCTATCTCTAGGTGTGTGATGAAGATGCTCAGCAATATCGGATCTCTTTGTCTTGTACCTCTACTTGTTCCCAACTCTCCACATGTTCTCACCACTGCCTCCGCATTATCGTTGATATCCTTCAACAACTATATCAGTCTGCTATCCACTCTGTATGACTCCAACACTGCCCAAGTCACTTCTGATCTATACTGTCAAATGCCTTCTGAAAATTGATGAAGCAATAGTAGATATTCTTGTTCTTTTGCCGAGCTTTCTCCACTATCAATTTTAGTGCCAATATCTGCTGTATGGTACTTCTGTCTTTCCTGAATCCCGCTTGCTCATCCGCTAGATGTTCTTCTATCTCAATCTCTCTGTCAGTATTATCATCAGCATCTTGCCTAGGTGACTTGTCAAGGCAATCATTCTGTAGTTCTGGAATGCCAACGTGTTTCATTCTGTGTGTCTCAAGTCCAGGTTTAACTCTCCCACACAAAGAAAGCAGGAAAGGTACCGTATATAATTCAAATTCTAGCACTCTGTTTTGATTGGTTCTCCCAGCTGCCTAGCCAGCCTAGCCAACACCTCTGCTAGCTACCTACTTTGTCACTGGGTGCTGGTTAGCACACCTCCTATCCAGTACACCATTATTCCAATTCTTTGATTATTCTTCTCTCCCATTTGGAGGAAAGTTGCTTTGAACTGGTGATAATGCACTGAGCACACGGGAACTCGGGAGGAAATATAACAATGGAGGCACTTGCAACGAACACATGTGGGAACTGACTGATGAGAGAAGTAAAAAAGAGAAGTATCACGTGAGATCACATGACCTGTGGACCCTGCCTCAGAGCAAGGCAGGCAGTCTGTCAAGCTTCACAATCACTGCAAAGCTCGAGGGATTCACATAAAGCAGGGGTGTCCAAACTTTTTTCAAAGAGGGCCAGATTTGATGAAGTGAACATGCATGAGGGCCGACCATTTTGCCTGACATTCTTTGAACCATTAAAATTAAATGCAAATTAACTATTTTATGCAAAGGTTATTGCAAACGGCATACTTTTCATTTTGTCACATGGATGACAAATCTAAACAGGTGTTAAATCACTCTGCCTTTCATATCTGAAGGCCAGATGAAAAAAAAAATCCAGGAAGCTGAAATATATGTCAGGAACATTGTAAAGTACATTAAATATTATTGGTAATAAAGGTTGTCTGTCAACTTTTAAGTTCAAAAAATATGAACAGGAACATAACACCAAGTATACATGTTGTGTCCAAATATATTTATAACTGATTTAGACCAACTGACATTAACTGAGATTTTACAATGTATTCATCTCAATACATATGGATTCGTTGGGGGCCATAAAAGATAGATATTGCCAAGTTACCTGGGGGGGCCGTATTAAACCGGAACACGGGCCGCAATTGGCCCGCGGGCCGGACTTTGGACATGCCTGACATAGGAAGATGGAATGGATTGGCTATTCTGAGTGTGATGCTAGCACACCAGATGCCAGCTTTTTCTGAACAGTAGCAAATTCATTGCTGGACAGCCATCTATTTCACCTGTCTGATGGTATGGTTAATATAGGGATTAGACTGTGTTTAGACTTTATGAAAAGCTGATAAATTGCTGAATGTACTTATCTCACCGATAATCTCTTTATCCCATGCTATAAGATTTAAGTTTTTGCCTCACAACTATAAACAATGTGTACACTGAAACTGTCAGCCTATCAGGAGAGACCATCTCCTGCTCATTAAGAGGGCTATTAAAACTAAATGGGCCATTATAGGACATCACAATGCAAAGACTATGTAGGTGGCATCATCCCTTCATACCCACAAAGATGCCACCTGCAAAAGGGTGACATCAGGGTGAATTTTGGGATAAAGAAATTAAAGGGGAAGAAGGAAATTTAAAACTGGTGAACAAGAACTTTTTTTTATTTTATGTGGCTGTTTGGACTATGATAGAACAACTTCAGACAGTGCGAAACTAGGATCTATGATGTGTTCATCACTCTGAACAATAAGCTAGTTGCAAAAAAGGAATCCGACTCCAAGGGTTCATTTTCCCCAGGAAAAGCATTAGGAATTCTGGGGCTATGTCTACACTACACGTTTTTGCTGCAGAAAATACACTAATAAGGGACTCATTAGGATGAGTTGCGATGTTATTAGCATATTTTCTGCCAATTCTTTTTGTGCAAGGAGTTTTTGTGCAAAAAGAAGCGGTGTAGCCACTTCCATTTTGCACAAAACTCCCCTTTTGTGCAAGATCCTTATGCCGCTCCAGGAGGGGAACTTGTGCATAATGGGGTTTTTGCGCAAAAAGCAGAGTAGCCACTTCCATTTTGCTCAAAAACCCCTTGCGCAAAAAGAAACAGCAGAAAATATGCTAATGATATTGCAACTCATGCTGTTGAGTCCCTCATTAGCATAGTTTTTGCTGCAAAAACTCGCCGTGTAGAAAAAGCCTGGATGTTTCAGGCTGTGTATTTCCCAAGACCACTGACTTGTTCTCTTTGTAAAATGGTAAATAAAGAAGGGCAAAAACATCAGATGAATGGATTAACTTCAATGGCAGATGAAGCCATTTGTTGATATGAAACAATGAATTAGCATAAAAGGTGCTATAGACATGCAAGATGATGTTATGTTTTAGGTGTTGGTTTAGGCGGGAGTCCAGACAACTGGAAACTAGAGAAAAACCCATTGTGGTTTTGCAGATTTGCCAAAGTACAAAACAAAACACAATCTCTTATAATAATTAAAGACAGCAAATATGCAAGGAAAATGTCACACATTGTGGGAAAAATAGTGAAATTCTGCCAGGAACTAATTATCTAATTAACTCTTGGAAAGACAGGAGCAACATTATACAAAGCAAAAAAAAAACCTCCCTTCCCCCAACTAACTCCCTATGTTGTTTGGAAGAAATGATAACTCATCACCTTATGTCAGATTTACAAATACTCTGATAGCAATATCCTTTCCAGAGACCTCTGCCCAAAGGCCTCTGGGTAACTTAGCAAATGGGAAACATCACCATCATTTAGAATAAAAAACTGGCCTGTCCAACTAATTTCTACTGTGAAAACAAACGTTGTGCATGTGTGTGTGTGTGAGAGAGAAACAGACCAGATTTCATTTCAACACAACACATGCTTAGGCTCTGAAATGTTGTGTACATCTGACACCCTTCTCAACATTCTGAAATCTGTAGGCTCCGATCAAAGGGCTGTTGGACTCCTGTTTCATTGCAACCTTCCTTCCCTTCCCATCTATCTATCTCTTCATGAGACTTTTCTTCCATGCACCCAGTTTTTTCTTCCATGAACCCAGACTTTTCTTCCATGCACCTATGGTCATCAAAGATCTCTGCCAATAAAGGAAAGATAGCAACCCAGTCTTACAAACTATTAAAGGATATAAAATATTTTCAGAACATCACTGATGCTCTTTTGCACATGTATGAACACGCACAGGCCCCTGATTCCTCTGGGTCCCAGAGGTGCTCGGCTTCCTTGTCCAGCCATCTCCTTTCCCCACATCTGCTCCCATTCCCTACCTCTTTCCATCCCAGTGCCACTCCACTCCTTCTCCCAAGCCTCCATCTCTGCCCTGACTCTTTTTACCCTCACTTTACCTCTTCCCACTCATTTCTGATACCTCCCTGGAGCATGCCCCATCCGTGCACCTTCTCCTCCCAGCACCTCCTGCACGCTGCATTGCAGTGAGTGGGAGGTACTGGGAAGAAGGGTCAGGATTTGATCAGTGAGGCTGACAGTGAATGGGAGACACTGGGAGGGAAGAGGAAGTTGACCGTTGGATGGTGCTAAACACACACTAATTGATTTTCCTATGTGAACATGGCACAGCTCTAGTTGCAAGATGGCAGCAAAAGGAGCCCCAAAAAACAAGCATGTCTTGTGTTTCACTGATTTCTCACAAGCATGGAAATAAGCTGAGGCCTAACAAACCTCACACAAATTGAGACTGGTGCCACATTGCTAACAGTGTCTCTAGGTTGTGCTTACATCCATGAGTGCAGCATTGATGTAGTTGCTCGATTCACCATCCACAGAGATAAGGAAAGGGAGGCACCGGTCCAAGGGCAGCACATCCATGCAGCGGTTCTTGTCATGGTTTCTTGGCAAGAGGCCGATGCTGCAGTCTTCTGGCCGAACATGTGGCGTCACAATGTTGAGAGTCTGTAATTGGAGGAGAGGTGCAAGCAAAGCTTCTTAGAGTTTATTTCCAAAACAGTTATCCTTAAATATCAAATGCAGATACTCAGCACACTGTGTAGCCTTTACTTTCTATTTTGAAAGAATCCACAAAGCTGAGATCCAGATGTAAAACTGCTATGGAGCTCTTTTGATGCAAAACTTTAGACTGAACCAATACAGAGCTAGGTTGGGATCATCTACTAAAGCTTGAACCTAAAGCCAAATTTCCCCAGTCTTGGGATGTATTTGAAATCAGGATATTAGTTTGGATCTACCTCTGACTTTGCAATTTCCAAACTCTTAGGTGACCACCATCTAGAACTGGGGACTTATTGTTTTTTAATTAATCAGTCTATTCTAAAACCTCTTCCACTGAACATCAACTTCAGATTTGGCCCCTCAAAAGTTTAGCCCTGATATGGGTATTTTCCTAACATCCTCTGCAGTGGAGACAGATGCAAAGAATTCTCTGCAATGGTCTCGTCTTCCTTGAGTACCCTTTTAATGCTTTTGGCCTCTATTGGCTCTGCTGCACAGTTGGCAAGCTTCCTGCTTTTGATCATCATCTTCCCAATTTGACTACAACTACTCAAGAGACAGATCTTGGGGTCACTGTGGATTGTTCTTTGAAAACATCCACTCAATGTGCATCAACAGTCAAAAAAATAAATAAATAGAATGTTAGGAATCATTTAAAAAGGGATAGAGAATAAGACAAATATCATATTGCCGCTACATAAAACTATGGTACACCCACATCTTGAATACTGCATACAGATGTGGTCGCCTCATCTCAGAAAAAGATATATTGGCATTGGAAAAGATTCAGAAAAGGGCAACAAAAATGATCAGGGATTTGGAACGGGTCCCATATGCAGAGAGATTAAAAAGACTGGGACTTTTCAGCTTAGAAAAGAGGAGACTAAGGGGGGATATGATAGAGGTCTATAACATCATGACTGGTATGGAAAAAGTGAATTAGGAAAAGTTATTTACTTATTCCCACAATATAAGAGCTGGAGGGCGGGGGGTGTCACCAAATGAAATTAATAGGTAGCATGTTTAAAACAAACAAAAGGAAATTTTTCTTCATACAGCGCTCAGTCAACCTGTGGAACACCTTGCCAGAGAATGTGGTGAAGACTAGAACTTTGTCAGGGTTCAAAAAAGTACTAGATTAATTCATGGAGGATAAGTCCATCAATGGCTATTAGCCAAGATAGGTAGGAATAGTGTCCCTAGCCCCTGTTTGTCAGAGGCTGGAAATGGGTGGCAGGAGAGAGATCACATGATGATTACCAGTTCTGTTCACTCCCTCTGGGGCACCTGGCATTGGCCACTGTTGGCAGACAGGCTACTGGGCTAGATAGACCTTTGGTCTGACCCAGTATGGCCATTCTTATGTTCTTATGCTCTTATGATGTGCATGAGATTGCCAAATTTCATGGGATTGTTTCTCCATTCTAGTTGGATGGCTGAAATTGCGTACAAAGGAGAATCACAAGCAAGAAGTAGTGCACTTTCTGGTGCAAAGCCATTTTTGCTAAAATGGAATACCTAGTGACTGCTCAGCAACTCAATGAATAAAGACCCCACAAATAATAGTGGAATGAACACATGGCTCTTACTCCCTTCAATATTTGTAAATCACATTTTCATTTTCAGCCAACTCTGGTTTGTGAGAAAGGTAAATCTTTGAGAAACTTTTTTTTTTGAGGGAAAAGAAGGAAGGATTTTAGCTTTCATTAATTCAGAAATTTTCCTTACTAGCCATTAACAGCAAAGTGTAGAGCTCTCTACCTGCAGAAAATCTCCTCTGCAATGTAGTGTTTCCACCAGCTCCAACCTATGCTAATAGTGCTCTGCTCTTTTAAGTGATGACTACTAAGGTACAAGATTGGAATTGGGTGGTTTGCTGCCTTCCCAGGTCTCAAACTTCTATACACAAAGGCTACATCTACATTGGCCCCTATTCCGTAATAGGGATGCTAATGTAGCACTTTGTAATAGGCAAATCCACGGGGGATTTAAATACCCCCCGCGGGATTTGCATTTTCATGGCTGCCGCTTTTTTCCGGCTTGTAGATAAGCCGGAGAAAAGCGCCAGTCTGGACGCGATCCTCCGGAAAATAAGCTCTTTTCCAGAGGATCTCTTATTCCTACTTGAAAGTTCTTTGAAAGTAGGAATAAGAGATCCTCCGGAAAAGAGCTTATTTTCCGAAGGATCGCGTCCAGACTGGCGCTTTTCTCTGGCTTATCTACAAGCCAGAAAAAAGGCGGCAGCCATGAAAATGCAAATCCCGCGGGGGGGGGGGGGGAGTATTTAAATCCCCCGCGGATTTGCCTATTCCAAAGTGCTACATTAGCATCCCTATTACAGAATAGGGGCCAATATAGACACAGCCAAAGTGAAATTGTATCCTTTCTACCAAGATTTCGTATAAGGAGACTCTTTGGAATCATGATGACTGCCAATGCCATTAATGCATCTGCTTTTTACTAGTTGCTTCACCACCCTTCTAGTGAAATAGTTTTTCCTAATATCCAAGCTAGACCTCTCCCACTGTCACTTGAAACCATTGCTCCTTGTTCTGCCATCTGTCACTACTGTGACCAGCCTTTCTCCAGCCTCTTTGGAACCTCCCTTCAGAAAGCTGAAGGCTGCTATCAAATCCCCCCTCACGCTTCTCTTCTGCAAACTAAATAAACCCCAAACCCTCAGTCTCTCCTCATAGGTCATGCTCTCCAGCCCCTTCATCATTTTGGTCACCCTCTGCTGCAAATTGTGCCACCTCATGCCTTTCTCCAGATCATTTTAAAATAGGTTGAACAGGATTGGTCCCAATATGGACCCTTGGGGGACACTACTAGTTACCACTCTACATTCTGAAAACTTACCATTTATTCCTACCCGTTGTTTCCTGTCTTTTAACTAGTTATCAATCCATGAGAGGACCTTCCTTCTTCCCATGACAGCTTACTTTACTTAAGAGCCTTTCTTGAGGGACCTTGTCAAAAGCTTCTGGAAAGTACACTATATCTACTGAACCCCCTTCAAAGAACTCTAGTAGATTAATAAGGCACGATTGCCCTTTTCAGAAACCATGTTGACTTTTCCCCCAACAAATTATGTTCATCCATGTGTCTGACAATGACACACAGAGGTCATCATGACTAATGAACAGCACAGAGACAAAGTGAATAGTTAATAAATGACCCACAGGCTGACATTTTTTTTCATATAAATTGTGATGTGAAATTAAGAACAAAAATATTTGTTGAAATTAGCATTGCATCATGAATGGAGTAAAGTATAGTAAGGACTGAACCTCTCTAGTCCCGCACCCTTAGCACCTGACGGGTGTTGAACTAGAGAATTTTCTGAACCGCAGGAAGTCAGTATTGTTTAGCCAATTACCAACACTTTTACTACTTACTGGGCTCTAAGGAGACATACAGCGTAAATCAGAGCTAAATGACAGTACATGATACGGAGAGTCGTAACTGGTGGCTGCAAGCAAACTTTATGGGTCTGTGGAAAACTTGACCACATCCATGGCAAGTGCACATTTGGCTAACTAAAATCATGCTGGACCATGGATTAGGGAGTGCTGGACTAGAGAGGTTCAACTTAGATTAACAATAAATATTATACCTGGTTAACTGGCAATCATGAAATAAGGTAAAAAAACAATTGATAAACAGATATCCAAAATGCCAGCTGCTATTTGTGCAGACATGCAAAGGAACATATGCTCTTACCTGAAATTCATCTTTTATCTGGCTGGAATTTGTCTGAGGATCCAGTCTGCTGATGTTGTAATATATGGATCTGAATTCACAAACTGGAATTGCTGTGTTGCCACAGAGACATGCCTCTAGAATAGCATCATGGACAAAGATGTACTGCTCCTGCAGATAATAGGGACAAGAAGCTGCAAAATCAACCCCATTCTAACTAAATATCACAAAACTTCATCGCAAACAATTACTGGGGAGTTGAAAATGCTGGTTCTGTTTGAATTGTACTCTCTACAGAATCTTAATTGAGTGTGTGCGTGCATGCACATGGACACATGTGTGTGGTGGAGATTACAATCTGAAGAGATCTCTTCAGTTAATGAGTGCATGGCTACTGCTGATGAGAAGCTGGTCTTGGCTCTGTGTACTTTGTGCCAAGGTGGCCTGGTTAGTATTGTACTTTTTACACACAAAAAAATGTAAAAAGAAAACTTGGATCTTATAGTTGGAACCAGTTCTCTGCTCCTTTGGGGGTGAGAACATCCCTTAATTTAATTACAGTAACCTGCAACATAAGTAGATGGCACTAATCCAGAAACATTCCTAGTGGGCAACAAAAATCAGAGATTCATACACGCTCCCTCTGCCATAGATTTGTAGGCTGTGTCTAGACTGGCCAGTTTTTCCGGAAAATTAGCCACTTTTCCGGAAAATCTTGCCAGCTGTCTACACTGGCCACTTGAATTTCTGCAAAAGCACTGACTTCCGACTGTAAGAAATCAGTGCTTTTTGCGGAAATACTATGCTGCTCTCGTTCGAGCAAAAGTCCCTTTTGCGCAAAACTTTTGCGCAAAAGGGCCAGTGTAGACAACTCAGATTTGTTTTGCGCAAAAAAGCCCCGATCGCGAAAATGGTGATTGGGGCTTTTTTGCGCAAAAGCACGTCTAGATTGGCCACAGACGCTTTTCTGCAAAAAATGCTTTTGCGGAAAAGCATCCGTGCCAATCTAGACGCGCTTTTCCGAAAATGCTTTTAACAGAAAACTTTTCTGTTAAAAGCATTTCCGGAAAATCATGTCAGTCTAGACGTAGCCATAGTGTAGAATGTGTTTCGTCAGTACAAATATTCATAGAGGACAAAATAAAGTGCACTCATTATGCCCATAAAATCTACATTTGTGCATGCAATTGAACAGTTGCCTGATTCAAACTGGGAAATTCTATTGCAAATGAGTTGCAAGATGGGCAGTTACAATTTCTGCAAGCACAACAGCTTTTGAGTGAACCCATTTTGTCCACCATTAAATATGTGGCTTTGAACAACCCCTTTCAAAATTAAATGCAAAATGCTAAGCCATCAGCCTTTGGACCCTAGAGAGAGCATAGAGAAAAAAAACAGCGTTAAACATTTAGCTTAGGATGAGTACCCCACAGAAGTTTAGGAGCATTATGCCCCTCCTGGTGATGGACTATCTGTAGACACTGCTGGGCTACGTCTACACTGGCCCCTTTTCCGAAAGGGGCATGCTAATTTTCAACTTCAGAATAGGGAAATCCGTGAGGGATTTAAATATCCCCTGCGGGATTTAAATAAAGATGTCCGCCGCTTTTTTCCGGCTTGGGGAAAAGCCGGAAAAAAGCGTCTAGATTGGCCCGATCCTCCGGAATAAAGCCCTATTCCGGAGGATCTCTTATTCCTACTTTGAAGTAGGAATAAGAGATCCTCCGGAATAGGGCTTTATTCCGGAGGATCGGGCCAATCTAGATGCTTTTTTCCGGCTTTTCCCCAAGCCGGAAAAAAGCGGCGGCCATGTTTATTTAAATCCCGCGGGGGATATTTAAATATCCCCCGCGGATTTCCCTATTCTGAATTTGAAAATTAGCATGCCCCTTTCGGAAAAGGGGCCAGCGTAGACGTAGCCCTGTAGTAAAACAACAAGATGCACGAATGGGTCTATACCATCTCTTTCTTCTATAAAGGTATGGCCACCTAAGTTTGAACTAGGGTGGCTAATGTAGTCATTCGAACTTGCAAATATCCCGGGCTTCATTTGCATGTTCCCGGGTGCCACCATTTTTAAATGCCCAGTAGCTCCTGCCCGCAGCTATACGCAGCACGGGCTAGGTAGTTCTAATTAACACTCTTAATTCAAACTACCGTTACTCCTCATTGCAGGACTTCTGTTTACTGGTATTTGGGAAGATGCGTGGTTTTCCAAATTATAAATAATGTTCTTTATAGAGACTGTATTCTGGAAGTGGAGTTAATCAGAATTATAATTATTCCCCTCTTTTCTATGCTTTGTTGTCATGATTCAACTAGGTAATTAAGTACATATCCTACTTCAATCAAGTGACTATTTCCACTGAAGTCAGTTGGTTCATGTACATGCTTCAAGTGTGTGCTGACCCAGGCTTTTGATTGATTAGGGAAATGTATTTTGTGGAATATTCTACTTACTTGTTTAGCTACTTGTAATTAATTGATTTAGCTATTATTGTGATGTAATGCAACGTGATAGACTAGCAGAAGGGGTGAGGATTCAGAGGGGTTAAATCCACACAGCAACAATGGCACTCAGCAAGACAAGATGCAAGATAAAAATTGAACAAGGCACCAGGAGATGAATAGCAAGGTGCATGATTTATCTCCATGCTGGGGTACACTCAATATGTGCTTGTATGTGGGAGCATTTAATACATGCCTAATCAAACGTAACTACAAAAAATTCCATAAAATAATCTGGTGATGGAAACAAGCATTCACCTAACTCACTGATGGGCTCCTCTTGAGCAGAGGCTCAGAGGAGGGCTGTAAAACAAGAGAAAATAGCTGCTGGCACCTACCTCTGTCTGTACCAAATTGACCCGCTGGGATCTCAGCTCTCGCACACAGTTAAATATGTCTACGACACCTTCATTCTCTGCCATGTCAAGCATGATGTCAATGGCAATAAAGCATCCTGTCCTTCCGGCACCAGCGCTGCAAAAAAGAACGAAGCCCTGATCAATAGACCACGAAGAGGCAGGGTTATCAAGAAGGGGAAAAATATCTGTGCGTTGCTGGCACAGCTGTCTTCCTTCATTAGCTGCCTCTCTGCACAGACATAGTGGTCTTCTGTGTGGCTGAAATAGCTTGAGATGTATGAGGGTGAGGCAAGGTGGTTTTCTTGGGAAAAGGAAAAGAGAGAAAAGCAAGAAGAAAAACTTTGTTTCTTGGACACTAATAGAAAGATAAATGAAAAACAATATTCTAGCCTTGTCCAACAATACTTCACTTCCATAAGCACCTAAGCTACAGAATATCTGACTGTTGTGAACTGAGAGGGTGTGTCTAGACTACATGGCTCTGTCGACGGAGCCATGTAGATGAGGCAGGATGACAAAGGGAAATGAAGCTACGATTTAAATAATCGCTGCTTCATTTAAATCAAAATGGCCACTGCACTGTGCTGATCAGCTGTTTGTCGGCACAGCGCGGCAGTCTAGATGGGAATCTGCCAACCCCAGAACCCTTTGTCAGCAGATCCTTTATGCCTCGTGAAACAAGACTTACAGGATCTGCCGACAAAGGGTTCTGGGGTTGGCAGATCCCTGTCTAGACTGCCGCGCTGTGCCGACAAACAGCTGATCGGCACAGCGCGACAGCTTTTTTGATTTAAATGAAGCGGCGATTATTTAAATGGCAGTTTCATTTCCCTTTGTCAAGTAAGCTAATCTACATGGCTCTGTCGATGGAGCCATGTAGTCTAGACACACCCAGAGAGAAGAAACTCATGCTCTTGCAATTAGAGTCATATTAATAAAATATATTTTGGAAGGGGTTCTGCCATATGACTTTTCAAAGCACTCTACCATACTCAGGTACACATGTTGGAAGGGAGGCCCAGTTCAGAACCTACAAGATCCTTCTCTCATTTTAGTTGGTGGTACCCTAGAACTGTGCCTAGGGTAGGGATAGTCTAGGGTAGAGGGTTGTGAGACTATAGAAGAGAAGGGAACTTTAGGCTACTCAAATGCTTAAATTTAGAATCCATGCTGCTGGCAAGACTTGAAACTTCGTCCATGAGTGGTGTTGTCAATGAGTCCCAGCTCCTACTGGGAAATAATTTGAGATGTCTAGGTATGAAGGATAAAGAAAGAAGGAAGTCTCTCTCTCATCCTAGAGACATGGGAAAAACTCAGCTAGAGCCAAGAAAATGTTAGATGTATGGAACTCCAACCAGTGAAGTAAAGCAGGGAGATATGAATGGACATGAATTAATGAGCCAGATTAATCAAAAGCTGAACAGAGGGAAGGTATTTTTCAGTTGCAGAATTTTATTGACTAAGTGGCATATCCTCTCTCTTTATTGCTCTACTTTTCAAAATTTTAAGAAAACAGTTATAGCATTTCTATATAGAGAGGACATTGGCAGTTCATAAATATCGAGAAGTGATATTATCCAGCCCAGTACTGGTAGGGGGAATTTGGCAATTACCATTTAGAATTAGTCATTAAAATTCAAAAGAAGATAAATAACAGGGAGTGACTAGCATACATTCATTGACTAGCATATATTCATTGACTAGCATATATTCATTAAAATGTGAAGGATGAAAAATCTCCGCCCACTTTCTCTGCAATGCTGAACAAGAGCAGTTCCTTTCCTAGGCCAGCCCCATGTCACAGCTCTGAAGTAGTAGACAGAAACCCCGAGTTGTGGAATAGAATAAGCACTATCAGTTCAAGGGGTTTCATTTCTATTTTATCATGAATCTGTCTGTCTTCTAAAACAGATTGAAAAAGCAGAGGGATTAGTTTATTTCCCTTTCTGGGGTGGTCTTTTGGGATGGGCAATAATTTGTGATGTGGGACCACTCCAAGAATTGGGAAAGTGGTCAAGGGCCGCACTCTTCCGTAATAGAGGAGGAGATGTGAGGTCTAGGACAGAGGTTGAGTACAGGAGGGAGCTTGCAGTCAGGCAGTAGCTCCCAGCCTTTCTGAACATACCTTTTCAATCTATTAAAATTTTACAGACCCTCCAAACAATATAGCTGTTTTCTAATATTCCATTACTTGATAATTATTTGAAATATAATAGGTCATGTTATCTAAACAAATATAGAAATATTGCGAGTATATTGTGACATAATACAGGATGTTCACATTGAAATGTACCAACTTTGAGGCATTTTTATACACTGTACAGTTATTTCAATTTGTATTTTCAACTTTTTGTGGACCCACTACAATACCATCGCAGACCACAGGTTGAGAACCACTGCAGTAAGGGATTCGGATGCAGAAGAGGGTGTGGGGTATAGGAGGGAGTTTGGGTGAAGGAGGCAGTTGTGACCTGGATTAGGTGACTAGGGTGCAGAGGTATGGGTTGTGACTTTGGATAAGAGGGGGTTGTGACATGGGGAAGAGGTCTGGGGTGCATGGGTTTGGGTTGTGACCTAGGGCAGGAGATTGGGGTGCAGGATTTGAGAGGGGGATATAGGTGAACGATGGGTGACAGAGGGTTTAGGTTGTGACATGGGGCAGGGGATTGGAATGCAGGATCCTGAAGGGGATATGGGGACAGGAGAGGGCAGAGAGTTTGGGTTATGTAGGGTACGGATGCAGGAGAGGGGGCAAAGGGTTTGAGTTGTGACCTAGGTCAGGAGGAGGCTGTGTCCTGGGGCAGAGAACTGGAATGCTAGATCTGAGAGGGGATATGGGGCCAAGAGTGGGGAAGATGGTTTGGGTTATGTGGGATAGCGGTGCAAAGCGTTGGGGTGCCAGAGGCAGGCTCTGGCTGGGAGACATACCTGCTCAACTCCCAGCCAGCAGCCTTCTCAAGCAGACCCCCTTCCTGCCCTGCCTCCACACTGGCTGCAGGGGCCATGTGGTTTTGAAACAGTTACAAGCCTAAGGTGGTGGGAGTGTGCTTCCCAAGATGCCTGTTGACAACAGGCAGCTCCTATTGGCTGAAACTAGTCACTGGGATTGTGTTGGGGGTGGGAGCAGCGCGTGAAGGCTCACAGTTGTTCAAACAGAACGGGGCAGCAGCTTCTTTCAGAGTGTGGCGGGGCGGGGGAGGAGGCAGGGAGTCTGCCTGAGACTCCTTTTTGCATCTGCGGGCCATATCTGGTGGCTTAGTGGGTTGGATCCAGCCTGCAAAGGGTATTTTGCCCAAGTCTTCCCTTGCCTCATACACACAGGCTATGTCTACACTACGAGTTTTCTCGGATAAAAATATGCTAATGAGGGACTCATTTGCATGAGTCACAATCTCATTTGCATATTTTCTGCCGATCCGTTTTTTCACTAGGGTTTTTGTGAAAAACAAGCAGTGTGCCTCCAATCACTGAGCCAAGAGTAAGCAATATCCCACTGCAAGAAAAACTTTATTGGAACAGAGAAATAGTGTATATAGCATCGTGTTTCCTCAATGCTTTTACCACAAAAAACCATACAAATACCTGTGTATAGAAGAGGAACTTATATATGGAACTTAAAGCTAGCAAGATCAGAGAACACAGTCACTGTTTCATGCTTTCCTCTCCAAAGCAAATCGATCATAAGCCAATTACAACTGCTGTCCCATGCCTATGGCTATGTCTACACTGACTGTTTTGCTGGCAGTGAGTATACAAATGATTTGCTTAATTTATGCAAGCCAATTTTGTGCAAATGGTTTTTTCAGAAAAAAAAAGTTGTGTGGACATTTTCTTTTTGTGCAAAAACTCCTTTTCCTGCCAGAGCCTTTTGCCTCAAAAAAGGAGGTTTACCAATCTGGCGGGGAAAGGGGTTTTTGTGCAGAAAGAAAACGCCCACACTGCTTTTTTTCCTGCAAAAACCCTTTGCACAAAAATGGATTGCATCAATTATGCAAATGAGGCATGGTGATATGCTAATCTGCACTTCAGTTGCATACTCACTGCCGGCAAAACGGCAGTGTAGACTTAGCCATAGGCATGGGACAGCAGTTGTAATTTGCTTATGATCGATTTGCTTTGGAGAGGAAAGCATGAAACAATGACTGTGTTCTCTGATCTTGCTAGCTTCAAGTTCCATATATAAGTTCCTCTTCTATACACAGGTATGTTTGTATGTTTTTTTGTGGTGAAAGCATTGGGGAAACACGATGCTATATACACTATTTCTCTGTTCCAATAAAGTTTTTCTTGCAGTGGGATATTGCTTACTCTTGGCTCAGTGATTGGAGGCCACGGTGCGGTTATATACCTATATTAAAGCAAATACAAAATAAAATGCAGTTCAATTTAAACAAAAATGGATAATTTTGTGACCACCACTTATAGTATCCTCACTATGACGAGCTACAAAACACCAACATATCATTACAGAGTTGAGGAAGGAACTTTTCACTCCTGTCATACATAGCATAACTGGTTGCATGAATTTTGGAGGGCTAATGCTTCTCTCTGCTGCATCTGGCACTGAATTTGATGGCCCACTGGTCTAATCCAAACTAACAAAACAGCATTCCTATGCTGCAAGAACTTCACTATGTTTCCCAATCTAAATACTTACCAGGAGTAATTTTCTAACTTTGGGAAGGATCAGACAAGTCTAGCAGTAGGAGACTGTTTCTGAGAGGCAGTACGGATGAGTGGGTAGAACACCGGAGTTGGTTGGGAGACCTGGGTTCAGTTTCTGGCTGCTTCATGACATTGCCTAGCTCAATGTACTTTTCTATTACTTCAGTCTCAGAGGGTATGTCTACTTCAGTCTCAGAGGGTATGTCTACACTAGCTCGTTAGTTCGAGCTAGGTAGGCAAATGAGGGTGACTGGAGTTTCAAATGAAGCCTGGGATTTAAATATCCTGGGCTTCATTTGCATCTTCCCAGGCGCCGCCATTTTTAAATCGCCCTTAGTCCGAACTCCGTGCCCGTGGCTACACGCAGCACGGAGTAGGTAGTTCGAATTAATCTCTCTAATTTGAACTACCGGTACTAGAGATCCTAATTCAAACTACCGACTCATGCCGCGTGTAGCCGTGGGCACGGAGTTCAGACTAAGGGCGATTTAAAAATGGTGGCGCCCGGGAAGATGCAAATGAAGCCCGGGATATTTAAATCCCAGGCTTCATTTGCAACTCCGGTTGCCCTCATTTGCCTACCTAGCTCGAACTAACGAGCTAGTGTAGACATACCAAGATATTTGAGCTTTGTTCACTCTCCTAGTCAGGGACTGTTTTCTCAGTGTTTTATAGGGCCTAACTCAAGAGGGCTCCAGTCTCAGTTGGGGACTCTAACAGCCCCTGTACTACCAATTATAATTATAACAATAACCTGAATAATGTTCAGAGTTAGTGAGCATACGATCCAATATTTTGAGTCTTCCCTCTTCTTAGACAAGCAGGTGTTTCTAGTACACTTTGTCTAAGTTGTTCTTAGGAAGCTACATGGCAGATTTCCAGAATAAAATTAGGACCTCAGACTTTAGGCTAAGTGAAACCTAAAAACTACCTATCCTGGGCCCATCTTGCTGATGGCTGAAGAGCACAATGTAGAGGCCGTGGTGTGTATGTGTGTAGATGCAGAGACAGTTGAAAGTTCCCTTATGCATTCCCTGAATCCATCATTTGATGTTGCTCTAAGTTACGTCAGGTGAAATTACACCCAACGACGGATAACCCAGCCATTCACCATTTTCCCCTGCTGCACTAGCAACATGGATGACACTGGGCTAAGCACCCCTATGGCACCAGAGGATCCTTTTCATTGGAGTGAGCCTCCCTGGTCCAGTGATGCCCAATCTAGGGCCAGTTTATACCAGTAATGAAGCATAAAGCAGCCACTGCACAATGGAGAACCTGTTCCAACGTGTGCAAGTACACCTCTAAAGCTGGTAAGCTATACTGCTGGCAACAAAAGGTGGTCACTAAGCTGAAAGAAACAGGAAAAAAAGTAAGAAAACTGACAGGGAGAGAAACGAGTGATGACAGACAAGTAGACAGACAGATTGCATACCTGCAGTGCACAACTATAGGCCCCGCCTCAGGCGGATTGAGGAACTTCACCTGCCGAACAAAGCCCAAGAGACCTGTGGCATAGCAAGGAACCCCGTGGTCTGGCCAGCTGGTGAAGTGGAACTGCCGAATCTCTCGGATCTCATGGTAGCCTTTCTGAGGAGACAATGTAACTTCTATTTTTCTCCCTTCACAATCACCATCACCGTATTTCACAGTGTTCTTTACCCATTCAGAGGGCTGAACAGCCATTCAAATGTAATTATATAAAGCCATATATTCCACTTCTCATTTCTGGAGATTTCAGGATGGAAGAACAAGAGACTACATCTTCCACTACAACTGAAGCGCATCATGCAAGCCTAAGGATTATGAAAGTGGAGACCAGCTCCCCACTGACCGTGTAGAACAATTTAAAATTAGCTTATCAGTAACATTATGGGAAGTTTTGTGGCACCTTAGAGACTAACAAATATCAATGTATCATGAGCTTTTGTGGGTAAAACCCACTACTCATTTGATGAAGTGGATTTTACCCATGAAAGCTCATGATATAATATATTTGTTAGTCTCTAAGGTGCACAGGACAGCTCATTGTTTTTAAAGTTACAGGCTGACATGGTTACCCCACTGAGACTTAGTAACATTAAGGGTTACCTTCAATGCTAGACTACCTTGGATGAACCACACCTGCAGAGAGAGACTGCTAGTGGAACCAATTCCAAGTCCCTTCCATTAATTTTTCAGATGAAGTGAATGTTGTGCTAATGATGGATAGGCCTGAAGACTGGAGGACAGAGCAGTTATGCAAAGGCTATTGAAAGAGCAAGCTTCCCTAAAATCATTGATCAATGCATTTCAACCCTGGGAAGGAGGGGTTGGATCTAGTACTTAGAGGGTAGTTATTTTGTTTCCATGCCAAACTTTGGCATCCAGTCGGGATGGTACAAACAAAGGCATCAGTTGCTCTCTGATCTGACAGCTACTTTTCCTCTAGGAACTGGACCAATGCCATCAGTTTAGCTTCCTGGGTCACTGACATTTTGGGTTATGACAGAAGTGCAGTGTTCCATATTCTATTACCATTCTCTTTGATCTGCCAGATCTGCCTTTGGTTATTTCTCACCAAACAGTTCAGCGGTTCAAGAGAACATGAAATTGGGGAGTAAGAAACGAGAGCATATTCCAGTATGCCTGTGATGGTGGAAATTTTAGAAAGCTATAAAAACACTTATCAAGTGCGAGAGATGTCATTTGGGAAGACTTGTAGTGGTCTGTTTTTAAACTTCCAATTTCCACCAGTACTTAACAAAAACCTTCCACCAAATTGCAGATTTTGGGAAAGTACATGTAGTTAGGCGCTAATTTTTGCATTTGTTTGAAAAGAATCAGGCCTCTGCTTGAGAGCCAACTTAATCTGTTGCTTCCCCCTCCCCCTCACCTGTAACAAGCCAATGTGAATAATTATAGTTACTATTTATGGCATGTAGCCATCTGCCTACTGAATTCATGGATGTATTTAGCCATTGAGTGCTATGATTAGTATCCATAGTTTTTGTGCTTCTCTCTAGTTCAGGCCTGGGCAAAATATGGCGCACGGGCTGAATGCAGCCTACGGATGCAGTGGGGAGCCCCAGGCAGGCTCCTCTGATTGCCTCCTAGCCCTTCACACTGCTCTGAAAAGCAGCTGCAGGGCCATTTCTCTTTAAAAACTGCGAGCTTGGAGGGGAAGGGGGAAGGTTTCAGGCATAACTCCTGCCCCCCAGCACAATCCCACTGGCCAGCTTCTGGACAGAAACCAGCCAATCGGAGCTGCCTTTTTGAATAACAGGCAACACATGAAACCCCACGCCCCCTCCCCTCTAGCTTAGTTATTCACACAAGCATATGGCCATGCAGCCTGTGCAGGAGTGGGGAAGGCAGGCAGGCTGGCTGAGAAACTTTTTAAGCTCTGCAAGCATTTAGCTGTGCAGGCAGGCAGGCTGGTTGGGCTGCTGGCTGGTAAATCTCCTGGCCAAAGCCTGTCTCTGGCACCTCATTCCCTTGCTTCCCCAGCCCTCTGTCCCCCACAGTCAACATACCGAAACCCTCTACTCCCCACCTGCACCCATACTCCCTCCCAGCGGCGGATATAGGGCAGGGCAAGCGGGGCTACTACCCCTGGCGCCACGTGTTGCACGGTGGAGGAGCGCATGTGCGATGTGCTCAAACGCCGCGCAACACAGGTTAGAGAGGAGATACCTGGTGAGAGGGGTCCCATGAAATTGTGCTGCCCTGGGCCCTGCAAAATTCTCATCCGCCCCTGCTCCCTCCCAGATCTGGTACCCCAATCCCCTGTCCCAGATCACAATCCCCTCCTACCCTAGGTCACATTCTAAAACCCTGGATGTTCACCAGTTCCCTGTCCTAGGTTACAAGTCCTTCCTTCACTCAAACTCCCTCCCAGACCCCACTCCCTCCTGCACCCCAATCCCTTACCTCCATCCCATACCCTGTACCTTTTCCATTAATATCAGACAAGAGTGTGGCCCTCAACCATTTTCCAAAATATTAGAGTGGCCCCCTATGAAAAATTATTGTCCACCCCACCCTAATTGCTAATGAGAACTTGGAAGATGTTCCATAAAAAGATAGAAATGAAGTAAAAATTTAACCCTCTTTTATCTACAAGCTTCCTGGCTATGTCTGTGTGGAACCATGCTTCAGATACTAAGTGAGTTATGTCTGAAGCAAAATTGATCTTACCTTTTGCACAGTAAATGTGCGTATGACATACTCTGCCAATGGCTCTGTCTCAATTAAAGTGACTTTAATATCTCCATAGACTTCTGTGTCATCTGGCCAGTATCTAACACATTTCACCTATAAAAAGAAGAAATAGATAGTAGGAATGAAGCTGGTAAAAGATTTGTGTAATTAAAATCCAGTGCAAACTGGGACCTTCAGTGAAGGTGTAAAGATGTTCACTTAGCTGCATACAAACATTTCTACATTTCTAATTATTTCTAAGATTATGTAAGGTTTCAAGATCTTCCAGTTGTGATTGGGACTAAATTCTGGAGCAGGCCACACCATAAATGAGTCTGTTCTCACAAATTTCTCAGCCCAGTTTTGCAGATATAATTGTTTTGACCAATTCAGAGCAGTATCCAAATTTTTGAGCACTCATTAGAAAAAGGACCCAGATGGAGTTTTGGGGGCTCTCTTGGAGTCTGCTGTGTTGACTAATTCTGCAAGTTAACAAGGCACACATGACTGAGCATACATGCAGGCAACCTTTTGGTTATCATAACTGACAGAACAGGAGACCACGACAGTAAATCCTGACCTACTACAGGAACTCCCCATGTAATAATTGGAATTTCTGGAGATTATTTCAGCAGGCAAGGAACCAGTATCCTGAGTAAATGGGAGATAAGGATAGTGCTTTCAGCATTGTGGGCCAAACAAATTTGCTGATGGAAGCATGTGTAAAACCTCAAACGAGTAAAATTTCCCAAAAGGGGGTTGAGAAAAAAAGACTGGACACTGAAGAAGAATAGGGAACACAGGGGAATAGGGTAGGAAACTAGGTTGGGATAAAAGAAGCGGGAAATATGCCGTTTGAAGAGGGATTTTTCCCTTTGAATCACTGTGAAGAGCAATCCCCTGGCCTTAGTCAGGCTTGTTAGGATCCTCAGAAACCATTAAGCCTACCTTCTTTGCTCAGCTACTCGGCTCACCTTCCAAACCCATTTCCTAGATCCACTAGAATCTTGGGGTATGTCTACACTAGCTCGTTAGTTCAAGCTAGGTAGGCAAATGAGGGCAACCGGAGTTGCAAATGAAGCCCGGGATTTGCATGTTCCCAGGCGTCGCCATTTTAAAATCTCCCTTAGTCCGAACTAACTGCCCACGGCTAGATGCGGCAGTTAAACGTTAATTCAAACTAACTCCTTAAGCCCGGGATTTTTAAATCCTGGGCTTCATCTGCAACTCCAGTTGTCCTCATTTGCCTACCTAGCTCGAACTAACGAGCTAGTGTAGACATACCCTTGGTTATTTAAAAAAATAACACTCCCTGCCCCCGCTCCCATGTCTGACCCTGCTTCAGCTCCCTTCCACCCCACTGCTTATCCCTCTAGCCTCTCTGGTCCTCCCACCCCAAGGTCCCCTCACACAAGGCGGAGGAAGCACCCAAGCCACGTGCCACTCTGAGCTCTGGCCCCGAGCCTCTCTTCCCCCCTCCAAGGTTCTCAGCTACCCCCCCCCTCCAAGTTTCTCATCCCCCCCCTTTCTTTCCCCTCCAAGGTACTCTCCCCGCTCCCTCCCCAGTTACTTCTATACCAAATAAATCACCACACAGTTCTTCTTTTTCAACCAAACAGTTTTTTTATTGTCTCTGTAGGAGAGAGAAGGATGGAGGGAAGAAGGGAGGGGATGTTGGAGGAAAGGCACCAAGGGGTAAGGCACAGACCCCTAGTGGGGAGGCCCTGGGTAGAGTGTTACTGGGGTCCTTGTGAGAAACTCTCCCTCAGGACCTCCCAGCTGCGCACTCCTGCCTGCCGGGTGGCAGCTGTGCATGGCTGCTCAAAGGCCCTTCCCTCCCGGCCAGACTCTGCCTCCCACCCTGGAAGGAAGGCATGCGGATACCACCTGAGGGATGTTCTGCTCCCCCACATCCAGGCAGGTCAAGAGGCACCTGAACATTGCCTTGAGAGACCTGAGAGCACACTCCACCTGCATGTGGACCCTGCCCAGGTGTTCAGTATATGGCTTCATTAGCCATGGTACGAGAGGGTAGGCCACATCCCCCATGATGCACAGTGGCATGTCCACATCGCCAACCCCAATGCTGAGCTTGAGGAACAAAGTGCTGGCCTCCAGCTTCAGAAAGAGGCTGCAGTTTTTGAACATGCAGGTGTCATTCGCCTTCCCCAACCAGCTGATGAAGATGTCAAAAAACTGGCTGCAGTGGTTGACCAGGGCCTGCAAAAGCATTGAAAAGTATCCCTTCCGGTTGATGTACTGAGATGCCCGGTGGTCTGGATGGGGATAGGAACCGTCAATAGGGACCCCCACAGTTGAGGAAGCCCATGGTGGCAAAGCCGGAGATGGGGCTTCTCCAAATGGATGACCTTGAGCAGCAGGACAGTATTGATGGCCCTCATCACTGACAGAAGGAGACAAACAAACAAAACAGAGAATCAAAGGGGTGTCAGAACCCTTGGGAGGTCTCTGAGCCCCCTTCTTGCCCCTCTAAACACTCTAGGAGCTACCCCCTATGTAGTCTGCCTCCCTGCTGTGTGAAGGCAGGACTGGAACCTATGTAGTCTGCCTCGTTCTGTGTGAGGGCAGGGCTGGAGAGCCACCTGGGGACATGGGCTCCCCCCCTTCCCCACCCATTGCATTACTAATCCCCTTTTCTTTAGGGTCCCCCTTTTCAGTACTTCCCCCCCTTTCCTGGGACTGCAGCCTAAGAGTGCCATACCTGCATAATGAGGGCTCCGACAGTCAACTTCATCATGCCAAACTAGTTCCTGATGGATCGGTAACTGTCTGGCATGACAAGCTTCCAAATTGCAATGGTGACCCGCTTCTCCGGGGAGATGGCAGGTCATATTTGCATGTCCCATCATGTGAGGGCAGGGGCGAGCCAGGTACACAGTTCCAGGTACGTCTCCTTCCTCATATGGAAGTTCTGGTGTCACTGCTGGTCATCACACCACTTCATAATGAGTTAGTCCGACTGGTCAAAGTAGTGTACAGCAGACCGAAGCAACACTCCACAGTGGGGTGCATCTGAAAGTGCTGCACTCCCAGACACCTGTTGAGGGTCTCCTCAAGCAGCTTGGAGTCATGTTCCTGCAGGACCTGGAGGGCAGCCTGCAGAAACTGCTGCAGAAACTGAAGCACAACAGTCAGGAGCCATCACGTGCCCAGAAGCAGATCCAGCTCTATAGCAGGGAGTGCTGTGGTGTCCAAACACAGGGCAACCAAAGTACACTGTGGAAATGCTTTGTTGTCCCTCAGGGTATGTCTACATTAGCCTTCTAGTTTGAACTACCGAGGCTAATGTAGGCATTCGAAATTGCAAATGAAGCCCAAGATTTAAATAGCCTGGGCTTTACTTGCATCTTCCCGTCTGGACGCCATTTTTAAATCCCTGTAGTCCGAACTAACTCCCCACAGCTACACGCGGTAGTCAAATGTTAACTCGAATTAAGGACTTAGTTAGAATTAATGTTTGACTGCCCCGTGTAGCCATGGGCAGTTAGTTTGGACTAAGGGGATTTAAAAATGGCACCCAGATGGGAAGATGCAAATAAAACCCAGGATACTTAAATACATAAGAATGGCCGTACTGGGTCAGACCAAACGTCCATCTAGCCCAGTATCCTGTCTACCGACAGTGGCCAGCACCAGGTGCCCCAGAGAGGGTGGACCAAAGACAATGATCAAGTGATTTGTCTCTTGCCATCCCTCTCCAGCCTCATTTGCAACTTCGACTGCCTACATTAGCCTCTCTAGTTCAAACTAGGGGGCTAGTGTAGACATACCCTCAGAGAGGTAGGCAAGCAGGAGAAGAACCTGAGAACCAGCTGTACAAGGGGGGGGGTCCCCTTTAAGCTCATGTCTCAGGTCCAGTAAGTCACTGCTGACCTAATGCCTGGACTGGTCCTGGGTGGTTTTAAATGTGAGGAAGTATCCAATCAGTGCGGACACTATTTCGAAATAGCAAATCTCTATTTCGATGCACTTTGTGTGTGTAGACATGTTATTTTGAAATAAGCTATGCTGGAAGCTCTACACAGTCTGCTTTGGTCTTAACTATCTTGAGCTGTTTGGTATCATCTGCAAATTTTGTCACCTCACTGTTTACCCCTTTCTCTAGAACCATGGTCACTGACTGGTTGCTCGTGAGGCCTCGACCAGTCGATCGCTAGGCATCCTGTCCGCGCCGCCTCCATTTCCTTACACCCCCCGAGAAGCCCCACTATCTACCTCAGTGAAAATGGAGGTAGTGTCAGCTTCCCTGGGATGGACAGAAATCCCACAGCTTAGCACCACTTCCAGCAATTCTGGAAGTGGCGCTAGCTGCTCTGCCGGGTGTACTGCGAGAGGGAGCATTGGCGCCCTGCACTGCACAGGAGGGGGTGAGTCAGCCCCGGGTCAGGAACGCACGGGGCTTCCCCACGCCGGGGGGGGGGCGAGTTGAGCCCCAAGAAGGCACATGTTGGCTTCCTGTGGGGGGGGGGGAGGGGAGAATCCTGGGAGGAGGCAGATGCAGGGGACTCTGCCTCCACAGACTCCCCTCCCGCCTCCTGTTCCCACTCCCCCTTCCCACTGCTCAGTTTCCTTTCCCTAGTCACAGAACTCTGTCCCCAGTCTCCTGTCCCCAGCTACAGAGTTGTCCCCATTCCCATCCCCACTTTTTGAACTCTGTCCTCATTCCCCTGTCCCGAGCCACAAAACTCTGTCCCCAATGGCACCCTGTCCCCTGCCAAAGCACCCACTAGCACCCTTAACCAGAACTATGTCCCCAGTTCCCACCAACACAGTTAGGGCCACATTAGTGAAGCTTGGGAGGTGGGTGGAGGAAGGTTTTTTGCATATCACTTGTGGGGCCCCAAACTGACTTTTCTGGGGTCAGTGACCCCTGACTCAAGACAGGTTCCCTGCCATTCTCAGAAATAAAGACAATGCAGAAACTTTGTTTGATACAGTATTTTATTTAAAAATGAAGCCTTGCCAAACAACCCCAAATTGGGGCTAAGAACCCATCTGGCCAGGCATCATAACACTCCAGCGCTCCCCTTTCCCCCAGACCCTACATCGGAGCCCATCATACACTAGAACCCTCTGCCCTGAGCCCCTCATACCCCAAACCAAATTCCTGAACCCTCACATCCAGAAGTCTGTGGCTTGTTTAGTACCCTAACCCTACATCTGACCCTAACACTGCCTGGCCTGGCCCGGCCCCCTCTCTCCAAGCCAGTATCCCCTTATCCACCTTTTCCTGCATCCAGATTTCCTCCCAGAGCTTACACCTCTCACCCCTTTCCACACCCAAATCCCTCATTCCCACCCCACAGCCTACACATCCTGTCTCAACCCAGCAAGGTTACAGCTAAACTGCAGGAGTTTTTCAGGATTCTGGAGATATCCCAGAAAAACTCTTCTGCATCCACAGATGCATTTGTTCTTCTTCTACTTTTAGTGGAAGAGCAAACATGATCTTTCGGTCACCTCTATATTCCTCTTTCAACGAGGAATAAGGGGGCTTCCAAAAGAAGGGGTTTCTTACATTTGGTCCAGTCTAGACAGGCCAAATGTTGGAAAAACCTCTTCCTACAGAAGAATTGGGGGGGGGGGGGGGAGGGAAGCAATGGTATAAGAGTTGAGGATAGCAAGTGACGGAGAGGAGGAAAATAGAGAGGGTGGAGCTTCAAGGAAGGGGCGGGGCAGTAGATCTTGGCTTGTTCTATCATTTAAAAAGTGATCTTGGGTGTGAAAATGGAGACCACTGCTCTAGAATTTTTAAAATAGGATTAGTCCTAAGACAGACTCTTGGGGGATCCCACTAATATCTCTCCCCCCTTGGAAAACTTAGCATTTATTCCTACCCTTTGTTTCTTGTCTTAACAAGTTATCAGTCCAAGACAGGAGCTTCCCTCTTATCCCATGATAACTTACTTTACTTAAGAACTTTGGTGAGGGACTTTGTCAAAGACTTCCTGGAAATCTAAGTATACTATATCCACTGGACCCCCTTGTCCACATACTTGTTGACCCCCTCAAAGAACTCTAGTAGATCCTTAACTGTCTCCTGGAAGGGGTGGGACCTCAGAAGGAAGGGGTGGAGCCTTTAAATACCAGGAGTCGAAGGGACTCATGCCTCCCCTGCAGCTACAGGCATCACATTAGCCAGAGACAGGAGCTGTGAGCCCTTTCAATTGCTCCTATTTAAAGGGCTTGTGCCTGCCCTGGGCTGTTGCCTGACAGGTGTGGGGAAAGTGCTCCCAGGCAACATGCTAGGGGGAGGGGCCTGGAACAGACACACGGGTCAGATGAAAACCCTAGGCAGGCTGAATCTGGCCCACTGAGTGGCTTTTGTGCACCCCTGATTTAAGTACATGTAGTAAAAACAAACAAAATCTGAGGCTGTGCATAGTGATCAAGAGTTGAATGAAAGGTATGTGTTTCAGCTAGCCAAGCAGACACCTCCCACTGTGACCCCATTTCCCCCTCCTGTTGGGAAGAGGAACATGGGAGAGCTGATTTCAGTAACTGTCACTTATCTCTTCTGCACCCACCCACCACCTCACATTTGGGAAGCAGCAGCTGCCCCCCACCCCTGCTAAAAAAGTGAGTGAAGCTTCTGATCCAGGGAGTAAGGAGGACAGGACCTTCAGCTGATTGGAGGGGAGAAGATGTCAATTTAAAGGTCCCCAACAACTCTAATGTCATACCTCCCTCCCCTGCTGGTAACCTAGCCCTCCCCCGAGTTCCCCTATGGGAAAGCAACTGTTCGTTCTTTACATAACCTCACCCTGCACAGCTTAAGCAGCAGCCTTCGTTCCTCCCTGCTATCCAATCTCAGCTACTCGGCACACATGCTGCTTGTTTATTTCTCCTCTCCTGGCCCCAGGCTGTCTCCAGCAAGTAGGAGAGGGAGGGGGAGAGCTGGACAGGCAGACCCTGGGAGAAAACTGCATAGGGATAATGTGATCCATTGTAGTGCATGTCCCACCATCTTTCACCTCTCTGCAAGGAAGGGATAGGGTTGGAGCACAAGTGTGTGCACAGTGTACCAGTCCTGCTGGCAGAACCAAGAGAAAGCCCTTTTCTGAATGAACTCCCCCCCCCCCACGGGACACCCTCTGTGCCAGAGAGAATGGAAAGCCCCCCACACATCCACCCAGCTGCTGCTCCCACTAGAGCAGAGGAGTTACTGGGACAAGTGAGTGCATGCTTCTGTCCTCTGTGACCCTGGATGCTGTATTTCCCCTCTTGCATAGCTGGCTGGCCCCAGGTAAGGTCCATGTGACACACACACACACACACACACACACACACACACACATATATATGCACCCTCCTCAGCACGTCACTCTGGGCAGCTGCCCTCCTTGCATGTGTCTAGGGCTGCCAGTGCCTTCACCAATCACTGGGAACTTCCCATATTTTTACTCATATGGCACTTTGCAGGTAAAGAGTAAGTAACATTCCACAGGACATTTTGTAGTTCAGGGATCTGTTTCTCAGCTATTGTAAATTAGTGTAACTCCACTGAATTGAAGAGTTGAACCAATTTATACTAGTTGAGGTTCTCACCCAATATATTTTTATCTAGAAGTAGTAACAACAACATGGAGAAAGGTAATCATCAGAGGAAGGGAAGCAACTAGAAAATCATAAAATTATAGTTTTAAAGAAGAAACATGAGTGGTATAATATAGTCTCTTGTTCTTCAAGATACAGTATTTGAAAAGCATTTGCAAGATGGTTAGAACAGTAGAAAGTTACTATACCAGCTGCTATTTTGGATGCATCTGGTGAGGTAGTGATAGAGAGCCCTGGGAATACATCATCCTTACCCTGCCAACTTCTACCAGGTTGGTGACCATGACAACACTTGCAGAATTCTCCTGCCAAATCATTCTCCAGAAATCCTTAACTGTCTCCTGCATGGGACCTATGGCAGAAGGGGGAAAAAAGGATCTCTTATGACATGGGTTTTGCCCATGAAATCTAAGGTGGTGTAGCCAGACAGGAACCCTCCCCCTCCCCCCCGTAACATCCATTTTTGCTTGCCTGGAGCATACAGGGCACACAGAGCAATAAAAGCCTTGAACAGAAGGCCTGGATATGCCAGCTCAGTGACCCTGAATGGCTGTAAACAGAGATATGCCAATTGCTGATCAAGAGGCTGCCGAGGAGTGCCCTTGTCTGAAACCCATATTGATATGAACACACAGCCATCCGCGGGGGGAGGAATCTCCTGCCCAGTAAAAAGAATGTCCAGTATTCACAATTTAGTTCTCTTGCAAGTGTAAATTAAGTTGAAACTTGCTTGTAAGAACTGGTGCCACAAAAACAGACCAGTACAATTCGGCCTCTTAGATAAGAAAGAGGATACGGGCCTGTATGGATATAAAGATGGGTCCAGCAGCACCCTTACTTTGAGTGTCAGTTTACCATTTGTCTGCTGGTCGGGTTAGGTGTTTGACCTCCCAGGGTTCCACAGGGGACGCCCACCTCGTATTCATCTGTCCTAGGAATTGAGGGACCAGCCCTGGCTTGACCCGCTTGAGTTGAGAGGCACAGAAGGGGGTAAAAATTGTACCTGGATGTGCTCCTTTGCCTTAAGTGTACACATAGACTTAGAGCTCTTTAAAGATTAAGCTGTCACTTGGTACCATTATTTCTATTTTCTATCTTTATTTTCTTTGTAACCATTTTAAGATCTATATTTGCTAGCAGTTAAGAAATGGAGCAATAGCCATTGTAACCATATGATTTATAAGTTTTTTTTAATAAACCTGTAACTGTTTAAGTTTTAACCTGACTCCTTCAGTTGCTGTAACAGAACCAAGCACAATTTAAAAGAACTTCAGCCGGTCATAAGGGATAGATACAGGCAGAGCTCGGCATTTGGATTGTGTCGCTTCCAGGGGACAGATCTGTTGAGGCATCTCTCAGTCTTCCCTAGACTGCGCGCTGCGAAGGGATCCTGTATCCTAGTAGTTAAAAATCTGAGATGTAATAAGCTCTTCCTATAAACTCTGGGACGTCTGTCAGCCTGTTGGCTGTGCTCTGCGACAGGACTCTGGTCCTAGCACTAAAGACAGATGATAAACTTCAGGGCACCCGTCAGTCTCTCCTAGACTGCTCACTGTGATGGGGCCTTGTGTCTCAGCAGTTAAAGACTCGGGTGTAACACGCACAAACACACACACACTGCCCTGACCATTGGCTGACAGGTGCCACAAGACTTGTTTTTAAAGTTACACCTACCCTTCTTAAAAGGGTATGTTTAACATCACCAATCCATTTCAGCTGTTCTTGCTGGCAGCCTTGTTCACCTTTAATGCCACCCTTCTTACAGGATATTTCCTTGCTCTTCAAGCTGACATCTGCTGTGTATTGGGTTGTAGATTAGATATAGTAAGTGAGGTAGGTTACTAGGGGTCAGCCCCGCGAGTTTGGGCAGGTTCTAGTTCTGTGTTATGAAAAAATGGACACTTGCAACTGCTCAAGCTCTGTGTTGGTCTACCCTCACTGTCCCCATGTCCACCCTCTCTGTACATCTGCACTTCCTGCACCCATGTACCCTCAATATCCATCTCTATTTTAATACAATGATCGATTTTAATGTATAGACATAGAAGGGGCCCTAGCACAGGTGCAAGGTGTCTGCATAGATGGACGGGAGTGAGTGTAATTGGTGGTGAGGGAAGGCGATTCTGGCAAGTGGTTTAAGAAAGAAGGGGGACTGAATGGCTAAGAAGGAGTTCTGCAGAAAAGGACTTGGGGATTACAGTGGATGAGAAGCTGGATATGAGACGACAATGTGCCCTTGTAGACAAGAAGGCTAATGGCATATTAGGTTGCATTAAGAGGAGCATTGCCAGCAGATCCAGAGAAGTGATTATTCCCCTTTATTTGGTTCTGGTGAGGCCACATCTAGAATAGTGTGTCCAGTTCTGGGCCCCTCCACTAGATAAAGGATGTGGATGCATTGGAGAGGGTCCCAGCAGAGGGCAACCAAAATGATTAGGGGGCTGGAGCGCATGACCTATAAGGAGAGACTGAAGGATTTGGGTTTGTTTAGTCTGCAGAAGAGAAGAGTGAGGGGGGATTTGATAGCAGCCTTCAACTTCCTGAAGGGAGGTTCCAAGAGGATGGAGAAAGGCTGTTCACAGTAGTGACGGATGGCAGAACAAGGAGCAGTGGTCTCAAGTTGCAGTGGGAGAGGTCTAGGTTGGATATTAGGAAAAAACTATTTCCCTAGGAGGGTGGTGAAGCACTGGAATGGGTTACCTAGGGAGGTGGTGGAATCTCTATCCCTAGAGGTTTTTAAGTCTCGGCTTGACAAAGCCCTGGCTGGGTTGATTTAGTTGGAATTGGTCCTGCCTTGGGCAGGGGGCTGGACTTAATGACCCTCCTGAGGTCTCTTCCAGCTGTATGATTCTAAAGGGGTATGAGGGCAGTAGGACATCAGAGCTGCATGGAGAAATAGATATCAATGTTAATAGCTAACATGAATCTTCATATTGCTTGTCTTTTTGTGTGTGGGAAATTTCCCCACAAAAATCTTCACCAATTTAGGTGTGAGGATGCTCATTTACAGCTCTGTCCACTGCAAATCCTGAAAGTCACCAATTATGGATACTGTTTCAAACACACCACCCTCCTTCCACAGGCCTCACCAGACAAACATCATAATTAAATAGTCTCAGATTCTTCAGCTTCCTAACAAGCCCCCTTTCAATTCTGACTCACCTGAATACACAACCGATCCCTCAATCACATTCCAGAGCACAACTTAGGCCTCACTCTTTATGAACAAATTATTCATTATTAACATAAAGAACATCTAGAGATGTGCAGTAGTAAAGTCAATCTAGCTCAGGCTGTGCAGTTGAGTATGTTTCAAATATCCTCAGAAGCAGTGGATTAGAAGGTGTCTGACATTTTCTGTGTGGGAATCCCCTTCTCGACTTTATAGGTATCAAAACAGCAGATTTACTCTAAGTAGCTCTAGGATCAGTTTAGCACATAGTATTTAGAGAAAAATATAGATGCAAGATACTGTAACTTGCCTTGAGTTGCAATGTAGTGTCGAGGCCGGTGGTATCCCTGGAAAAAAGAAAATCACGTCAGAGCAAGCAAACTGGCATACATTCTATTTCAATTGTTGTGTTGTGAATGAGGCACTAACTAATGAGCACATAGAAACCCTACATGAGACACGAGATCTCTGTCAAATGGAAAATGGCAGGAACTGCTTTAGTCCTGCAACCATCACAAAATGTTTGGCGTTTTCATGAGAATGTATAAGGATGGATTTGACTGTACCAAAGAAGAATGAGGCATTTTCACATTTACTCAAAGAAGCAGCAAGTCCTGTAGTTAAACCATGGGCACTGTGGGAAACCAGCTTCACTACTTAGATTATAAGTTAACAAGCAAAAATCTGCCCTCTGGTCTGAGATGCATACATCTGCCTCTATAGAACAGACTCAATGGCTGTGTCTACATTTGCATGATCTTGCTGCCTGTTTACACTGGCCACGAGTTCTTGTGCAAGAACACTGACGTTCTAATATAGGAAATCAGTACTTCTTGAGCAAGAACTATGATGCTCCTGCTCAGGAATAAGCCCTCTTGTGCAACTGTTCTTGTGCAAGGACAGTGTAGCCAGGCAACATGAATTTCTTGCACAAGAAAGCCCTGTGGTTAAAATGGCCATCAGAGCTTTCTTGTGCAAGAGAGCGTCCACACTGGCACAGATGCTCTTGAGCAAGATCATGCCAGTGTAGATGTAGCCAAATCAGTGTTTAAGTATATTTTCAGTTTCCTCCACTAGGGTTCTTCATAATACTGTAATGTTACTAAGGGTATGTCTACACTACAGCACTATTTCAAAATTAACTTAGTTTGAAATAGTTAATTTGAACTAAGCTAATTTGAAATGACGCATCTATACACAAAAACTATTTCAAAATAGTGCATCCACACTGAGTGGACCCTAAACTGAAGTTAAGGCTGGCCAGAACCAGTGCTGGCAGGTCATCAGGTTAGGACTTGAGTGGGTGGGGCTGCTGCCTGAGGCTAACTGAGCTCCATGCTTAAAGGGACGCTACCCTCACTCCAGACAGACAGTTCTCAGGAGGAGGGAGCTAGAAGGGGGGAGCAAAGGGAAGAAGGGTCAGGGGAAGCTCAGGGCTCGCTAGACCAACCTGACTTTCATTGAAACCTGCTCCTGGGTTCGCATGTGGCCTTTGATGGGCAGGCTGGCAGCTATCCTACCGATGGCCGAGTACCTCCATCTAGGGCTGAGATCATGAAAGTCGGAGGCATCCCCCCCCAAACCTGAATAAGGTCTATGATCTCCAACCTGGACCAGGAAGGCACCCACTTTCTCCAGCCCATCAGGCTCCTGGGAGCTGGCAGACTGCTCCTGGGGAGCGGTGGAGGGCTGGCTGCCAGTGGCTTGCTGGCTCATGTTTGGGGCCACTGGGTCAGGGGTCCTGGTAGCCACTGCTGGCTCTGGGCTGGCAGGCTTGGAGCTGGAGCAGGCACTATGGCCAGGGTCTGCCCCTTTAATGGCTGTGGGGCTGGGGGAGAGGAGAGTAAGTTTTCTTGGTTGTGCCCAGAGTGGCCAGTAGGGCTCCCTGGGAAGGGCTGGAAGCCCCCTATTTCCAATTAGCTATTTCAAATTAGGTGTTATTCCTTGTAGAATGAGGTTTACTAATTCAAAATAAGGGCTCCCCTATTTCAAATTTATTTCGAAATAGTGGTTTGTATGTGTAGACAGCTATTACAGTTAATTCAAAATAACGGCTGTTATTTCAAATTAACTGTAGTGTAGGCATACCCTAAGGGATTAAGAGATGGACACAAGAAAATAGACACAAGAAATGTTATGCATGTGTGAGGTTGGCTATGTTTAAAAAGATATTTACTAGGTCTTAAAAAGTATCAGTACACTTACATGCCTCCCACACTATAGCCATGTAGACCGCCAATATGCCCCAGAGCTATATAAATATTATGAGAGGGGTAATATTGATTTCTATATTCATAGTATATGCATCCTATATTTGTGTGAGAAACATTAGATGCAGAAATCTCCATGGCTATGTCTCGACTGGCATGATTTTCCACAAATGCTTTTAACGGAATAATTTTTCCGTTAAAAGCAGTCGCAGAAAAGAGCATCTAGATTGGCACGGACGCTTTTTCACAAAAGCGCTTTTTCCGGAAAAGCGTCCGTGCCAATCTAGATGCAGTTTTGTGCAAGAAAGCCCTGATCGCCATTTACGCAATCATGGCTTTTTTTCGCAAAACAATACCACATTGTCTACACTGGCCTTCTTGCGCAAATGCTTTTGCACAAGAGGGCTTTTGCCTGAACGTGAGCAGTGTAGTATTTCCGCAAGAACACTGAATCTTACATGAGATCGTCAGTGTTCTTGAGGAACTTCCAAGCGGCCAGTGTAGACAGCTGGCAAATTTTTCTGCCAAAGCAGCTGCTTTTGTGGAAAAACTTGCCAGTCTAGATGCAGCCCATATGTCTAGGTAATAATAGTGATAGAGGCAGAAACAGACTGGCAGATAAACAGCATCTCTCAACACAGCTAGGATAAACTTTATATTTTATCAGCCCTATCACTTTTGCTCTTCATCTCTACACTTGGGGTGTGTGGTTCCCCGCTCAGAGAGACACTCACATTTGCGGTCATTGAGCTGGTGCACTAAAATAGAACAATGTGATGGCAGTACAAGTGATGGGAAGGGCTAGATGCCCCAAGGATGAGCCCATCAAAGACCTTAGGCATGCACTCAGGGCTGTTTGCCGATCTGCCACTTGCACTGGTAGGCTATGTCCACACTGGCTCCTTTTCCGGAAGGGGCATGTAAATTTCACCAGTCGTCTTAGGGAAATCCGCAGGGGATTTAAATATCCCCCGCGGCATTTAAATAAAAGTGTCCGCCGCTTTTTTCCGGCTTTTAAAAAAGCCGGAAAAGAGCGTCTATACTGGCCCCGATCCTCCGGAAAAAGTGCCCTTTTCCGGAGGGTCTTATTCCTACTTCAAAGGAATAAGACCCTCCAAAGTAGGAATAAGACCCTCCGGAAAAGGGCACTTTTTCCGGAGGATCGGGGCCAGTGTAGACGCTCTTTTCCGGCTTTTTTAAAAGCCGGAAAAAAGCGGCGGACATTTTTATTTAAATGCCGCGGGGGATATTTAAATCCCCCGCGGATTTCCCTACGACGACTGGTGAAATTTACATGCCCCTTCCGGAAAAGGGGCCAGTGTAGATGTAGCCGTATAGATTCATTGTATTTTTAGTGCACTAGTTCCATGAGATGGAATGTCAATGTGTCTCCTCAAGATGTGATTTGCACCCACTCCCTGCTCCAAGATGTACTCCATCCACAAGACGACATGCTGATGTGGTTCTCTGTCACACAAGGTATGCACACAGGCCTTACATCTATGTAGTTGGCGTTTATATAGTCAGAGTGTGGGTCTCCATCCAACAGCTGCAGTCTCACTCTCGAATGATCATCTAGAACATGAAAAGAAAGAGCAATGTTAAAGATGTCTCGTGTGCTTATGTAGCTGTCCTTCAGCAGTGGGAAATTCAGGAGGCAGATGCAGTATAACTGGGCTTTTCAGTTGCTCCTTTTTGTAACTGGTTGATTGAGCACATTCAGCTGTGTCAAGCCATTACTGGGTTAACTCTACATTTGTTTTTTTACTTATTTTTGGTGTTGAAGGTGCTACCTTTACATCCCGGGGTTCTCTTTTATTTATAGTAGGTATTAATTATTCACTGAGGTTAGTATAATACGTTACAAGATTTCAGATATAACATGAACATCCTTCATTTTCTGGATCTTATCCATTCTCTTGTTAAGCGTCCAGATCAAAAAAGTGAACACTTCTCAGAACTTGTTAGCCTGCTCAGAAAAGGGGCCAGGGTTTGACAGGACTATGGAAAGTGAAGTAAGAGTTGAGTTTATGATTGTCAGAGAAGAGAAAAATAAATGAGGTCACGAGAGGTATGCAAAATACTAAATATAAAGATTGTAAATCAGTCTCTCCTCTCATCTTATGGAGAAGAGACCTATGAATCTTGAAAGCTTCTCCCTTTCATCAGCAGAAGATACTCCAATATACGTCTACATATACTCCCTAGTTGGAGCTAGGGATGCAAATGTAGCCGACCAAAATTGCCAATGAAGCTGGGATTTAAATATTCCATGCTTCATTAGTATAATCTCACCTGCATGTGATTTTTTGAGAAGTAATGTTAGTTTGAACCAAAGGGTTTGATTCAAACTAACACGTCCCGGAGTGCGCTTCCTGGTTCAAATCAGCTGTTGAACAGAATAATGTGTGGGCAAGATTATGCTAATGAAATGCAGGATATTAAATCCCTGCTTCATTAACAATTTTGGTCAGCAATATTTGCATCCCTAGCTCAAAGTAGGGAGCAAATATAGACATATTAAAGTTATTATTTCACCCACCTTGTCTGTCTTAAGAAACAAACTGGCTAGGTCTAGACTGGCCAGTTTTTCTGGAAAAATCAGCCGCTTTTCTGGAAAAGCTTGCCAGCTGTCTACACTGGCCGCTTGAATTTCCACAAAAGCACTGACGCTCTTATGTAAGATTGAGAGTGTTTTTGCAGAAATACTATGCTGCTCCCATTCAGGGCAAAAGTCCTTTTGCGCAAAACTTTTGTGCGAAAGGGCCAGTGTAGACAGCCGAGATTTGTTTTCCGCAAAAAAGCCCCAATCGCGAAAATGGCAATCGGGGCTTTTTTGCAGAAAAGCATGTCTAGATTGGCATGGACGCTTTTCCGCAAAAAAGTACTTTTGAGGGAAAGCATCGTGCCAATCTAGACACTCTTTTCCAAAAATACTTTTAACAGAAAACTTTTCCGTTAAAAGCATTTCCAGAAAATCATGCCAGTCTAGACGCAGCCACTGGGTATTGAATAAAACTGAAAAATATGAAATTTAAAACAGATAACAAGGACTATTCTATTTACGCAAATATCCACAACACAATTAACCTACATAATTCATTGCAACAAGGTATCACTGAGGCCAAGAGCTTAGCAGACTTTAAAAGCTTTAAGGGGTACTGAGAACATCTTCTGTTACTGTAGAGAGGGCAAACAGCATAAACCAATCACTGCCTGAAGTTATGAACACAACTCTCAATGAGCTGATTATTCCAGAAATTTGCACTGAAGATTTCTTCACCTTTCTCTGGTTCTGGCTGGCTGTGACAGACATGATTCTGGGCTAGTTGGGTCACTCATCTGGTCTGGCAAATGTTACAATGTTCCTATGTAATTATATACAGAAAAGTAGCCCAATGTCTGAGTCTGTAACACTGAAATGCTGGCTGTTCCCTCTGGGCAGCCCGTACTGCACAGAGAGTGTGGGGCCCAACTGGCTTTTGCTCCCCTGCCGCAGCCCAGCTGAGCAGCACAGAAGTCAGCTGAGCACCACAGCGGGAGGCGAAGGGTGGTGGGGCAGTGACATGCGGCATGACAGCGGCTCCAGACCCTGCCCCCGGCCGTGAACGTCACCACCCCACCCCCCCTTCGCCTCCCGCCATGGTGCTTGGCTGACTTCAGCGCCACTCAGCCGGGCCACCGTATGGAAACAAGCGGCGCAAGCAACTGTTTGGGCTCCACGCTCCCCATGCAGCAAGGGGAGTGTGGAGCCCAAACAGCCGTTTGGGCTCTGCAGTCCCCTGAGAGAGGGGCAGGAGAGAGAGAAGACAGACAGAGGAGAGTCCTGAAAATCCTGTCTTATGACGGGCTAATTGGCTAGTTATGTACAGAAATGCCTAATAAGGACCATCTGCTCAGAAATAGTTACTAGTTTTGGATGCTCAACACTAGCCACCTTGGACTGATTTGTTTAAGGTGCTGAGTATCCAGAGAATCCATTCATTTCAATTGCTATAAACTCACTGGCTGTGTCTACACTGGCATGAATTTCCGGAACTGCTTAAAACGGAATACTATTCCGTTTTCAGTTTTTCCGGAAAAGGAGCGTCTACATTGGCAGGCAGATTTTCCGGAAAAGCCCTTCTTCTGGAAAAGCGTCTGTGGCCAATGTAGATGCGCTTTTCCGGAAAAGAGCCCCGATCGCCATTTTTGCGATAGGGGCTTTTTTCCGGAAAAGACTACTGGGCTGTCTACACTGGCCCTTTTCCGGAACAGTGTTCCGGAATAAGGACTTATGCCCGAGCGGGAGCAGAATAGTTTTTCCGGAATAGCGGCTGATTTTGTACAGTAGAGCATTGTTGCTTTTCTGGAAATTCAAGGGCCAGTGTAGACAGCTTGCAGCTTATTCCAGAAAAGCAGCTGATTTTCCAGAATAAGTGGCCCAGGGTAGACACAGCCGCTATCTAGAAATCCGTACCCAGGGAGTGAGACTTTAGAGATTCTTATGAAAATTTGGGCCCCAAAATCTAACTGGTCGTTTGAAATCTGTGATGGGGAGAACATAGCCCCCACCCCCTTCAGTGCGGGGTAAGACTGTGGGCAGAGGAACTCTCCCATCTTTACCCAGACTGGGCATGCGCCAAGTGCTGGAGCAGCATAAGAAGCAACAGAGCAGCTCAGTCTGGGCTGACCAGCGAAGGAGAAGGACCTCTCACCAGATCTCCTGAGCTGCTACAGCCAGTCACCCAGGGGTTAGAATTGAAGGCCTGGAAGACAGCCACAACGCGACCCCTGTGTGGTTCCAGGGAGAAGCGGCTACTGGAGGACCGCAAGATCCAACTATTACGTGAGACATTGATTCAAGCCATACTGTAGGAAGCGGCCCAGGCAGGGTTTGGGAGCAGCCTCTCCCATCCCAGTGTCCTCAGTGCATTTCAGCCAGATTCCCGGCTGAGGAACTGGCAGACTATACTGCTGCTCACAGAGCCCTACAAGGGCATAAGCCCCCCACTGCAATAACTCTAACAAGTGGGCCACACTGCCCTGGACTAGTGGCTCTTTACTGACTGTGGCTGGTAAGACATACTGCGGGCTATTATTTAATGACTCTGGCTGGTGGGCCATACGGTCCTAAATTGAGGGCTACTCATGTACTTGGGCTAGTGAGCCATATTACCCTGGACTGAGGGATATTTATATTGTGGCAAAGTCTGGGCTAAGCCCTGTGGGTCCGGCACTTCTTGGCAGGTTCTTGTGGGCCTCAGAGGCTCAAATATCCCTAGTGACTGCCACAAAGGCACAGGTACCCTGCTTTGAGAGCATCTTTAATCATTGGCTAGTCCAGTAGATTCCTTTCTCTAATCCCTGCTGGGCCTACCAGCCAGAGGGGAGGGCTGGGGGGAACTTGGTCCCTCTCACTTGCTCCAGCCCAGGGCCCTATAGTAGCAGAAAGTCCAAGCAGGCCATGTAGCTTGGCCCTTAGAACATAACGGCCGTACTGGGTCAGACCAAAGGTCCTTCTAGCCCAGTATCCTGTCTACCGACAGTGGCCTGCACCAGGTGCCCCAGAGAGGGTGGACCGAAGACAATGATCAAGCGATTTGTCTCCTGCCATCTCTCTCCAGCCTCTGAAAACAGAGGCCAAGGACACCATTTTATCCCCTGGCTAATAGCCTTTTATGGACCTAACCTCCATGAAATTATCTAGCTTCTCTTTAAACTCTGTTATAGTTCTAGCCTTCACAGCCTCCTCTGGCAAGGAGTTCCACAGGTTGACAACACGCTGTGTGAAGAAGAACTTCCTTTTATTAGTTTTAAACCTGCTACCCATTAATTTCATTTGGTGTCCTCTAGTTCTTCTATTTAGGGAACTAATAACTTTTCTTTATCCGCCCTCTCCACACCACTCATGATTTTATATACCTTTACCATATCCCCCCCATCTCCTCTTTTCTAAACTGAAAAGTCCCAGTCGCTTTAACCTCTCCTCATATGGGACCTGCTCCAAACCTTTAATCATTTTAGTCACCCTTTTCTGAACCCTTTCCAAGGCCAAAATATCTTTTTTGAGGTGAGGAGACCACATCTGTACACAATATTCAAGATGTGGGCATACCATAGTTTTATACAGGGGCAGTAAGATATTCTGGGTCTTATTTTCTATCCCTTTCCTAATAATTCCTAGCAACCTATTTGCCTTTTTGACCGCCGCTGCACACTGCGTAGAAGTTTTCAGAGAACTGTCCACAATAACACCAAGATCCCTTTCTTGATTTGTCGTAGCCAAATTAGCCCCCATCATACTGTACATATAGTTGGGGTTATTTTTCCCCAATGTGCAATACTTTACACTTATCCACATTAAATTTCCATTTGCCATTTTGCTGCCCAATCACTGAGTTTGGTGAGATCTTCTTGGAGTCCCTCACAGTCTGCTTCTGTCTTGACTATCCTAAACAGTTTGGTATCATCCACAAAGTTTACTACCTCACTGCTTACCCCTGACTCCAGATCACTTATGAATAAGTTGAAAAGGATTGGTCCCAGGACTGACCCTTACCTCCTAAGCAGCAGCCCCTCTCTAAACCACTTCCCCAACCCCGCATACAGTACTTTGTTCCTAATGTCACAGGACAAACTTTCACATCAGCTCACTCGGATGTATTTTCCTTACTTTGGGTTGCTGCTTTTTCCTTCAATTCTCTTCTAGTCCATCCCTTTTCTCCTTCCCCCTAGCTTTGCCTGCGGAAGTCTTTTTATAGTGCACACCTCCATCTTAAGTGGCTGCAGCTGTTTCAATTATGCCAGATAGGCTTCAGGTGTGGCTGCTTGGACACAGTCTTTAGCAGCCTACTCAGGGAACATAAAACCACAGACCCAGTTTCTCCCATATCTGCAGCATTCTGCTCATAGGGTGCTGCACTTTCTCCTGCACCCTTCTTATGAGAGGGTGTCTGTGGAGGGAGGCTGCTGTTGTGACAACTGGGCCCTGGCTACCCCTATGTTCTGGGCCAGGCCCTTTTTTTCCACCTGCCTTTTTGCAGGCAGCTTCTTTCCCCCCCTCCCTTCACTTCAGCTATTTGCTGAGGGCGCTAGGTGCGGGGGTCTCTGCTGCCCTGCCTTGGTGTGGGGGAGCCCTCCTCCCATTTTCTTGGGGGGGGGGGTCTATTTTGATCCCCTCTTTCTCCACCTCAGCAGGCCTGACCTTCACCTTTCGTGCTGCTGCTCTCCCAGAAGAGGACTGCTTTAAAGCAGCCCCTGGGGTTTCTTTCTCCCCACAGCCTGCCTTGTGCTAGGGTGGGGAGATTAGGGGCCCTTTCCATCAGGGTTCCTGGGTGGGGGGGTTGGTGCAGCTCCTTTGGGGTGCAGAGAGCAGGGAGTGGTTTACCTCCCCTCCCCCCCCCGGTTCATTGGCCCTCACACTTCTTCTGCTGCTCCCTCTCCAAGCCCCAGTTGCTGTCTCGGCCCCACTGCTTGTCTCCTTACCCATCTCTACTCTTCTGGGCCTTGCAGCAGGTACTGTGGGCCTGCTGCTCAGGTGCCAGTGGGCACATTATTTCCCTCTCCCGCTCTTGAACAGGCATCTTTTCACTGCCTGCCTTCCCACTCCATTGATTGTCCTATCCACCCTCTTGGGTGCCAATGCCCCCCCCCCCCCATTCTTTTGTTAGGTGCTTGGGCCTCTCCCTCCTTTTTAGTTACTCTTCCCACACGCACAGTTTCACTTGTGCCCATGTCCTTTAAATGTCCTTTACCCCTTATCTCCCCAGTTCAGCTGGAGGAGCTGCTCTCAATCCTGTCCTGGGAGCTGTATTCCTTACTCCTTTTCCCCTTCCTTTTTCTGAATTATCATGCTCCCACCCCATTTCCAGCCTAGTTGGGGGGAGCAGTGAACCTCTTTCCTCCCCTCCCTCTCCCTCTTTGTTCCCTCCCCTGGGCTACGTCTAGACTGGCATGATTTTCCGCAAATGCTTTTAACGGAAAAGTTTTTCAGTTAAAAGCATTTGCGGAAAAGAGCATCTAGATTGGCAGGACGCTTTTCCACTAAAGCACTTTTTGCAGAAAAGTGTCCGTGCCAACCTAGATGCGCTTTTGTGCAAAAAAGCCCCGATCACCATTTTCGCAATGGGGGCTTTTTAGCGCACAACAAATCTGAGCTGTCTACACAGACCTTTTGCGCGAACAGGAGCAGCATAGTATTTCTGCAAGAAGCACTGATTTCAGACAGTAGGAAGTCAGGGTATGTCTACACTAGCCCCCTAGCTCGAACTAGGGAGGCAAACGTAGGCATTCGAAGTTTAAATGAAGCCCTGAACTTAATATCCCGGGCTTCATTTGCATCTTCCCGGGTGCCACCATTTTTAAAAGTCCCTTAGTCTGAACTCCATGCCCGCGGCTACACACGGCATGGAGTAGGTAGTTCAAATTAGGATCTCTAATTCGAACTACCGCGGCGCCTGGGATATTTAAATCCCAGGCTTCATTTGCAACTTCAAATGCCTACATTAGCCTCCCTAGTTCAAACTAGGGGGCTAGTGTAGACATACCCTCAGTGTTCTTGCGGAAATTCAAGTGGCCAGTGTAGACAGCTGGCAAGTTTTTCCGCAAGAGCCCGGTCCGGAAAGTAAAACCTCCTGAAGTGAGGACTTACTCCCTGGCCATGGTCCCTGTGTTGGCTGCGGCCCCCCCTTCTTCCTGTTCCTTCCCCCAGCTCTGGGGGCGACGGTGTCTCGGGTCCCGGGGCATACGTCCAGGTACATGCCAGTCCCCCGCTTGCCGCCCCCTCCAAGCCGCCTCCTGGAATTACATCTCCGGCAGCCATAGCCCCTTTCCCACCCTGTCCAGGAGGCACGGGGTCCGTTGTCTCCTGGTGGCGGCCTCGCCCCACGTGGAGACCTACGTGCAGGTGTTGACACGCATGGTGGGGCCCGCGGCCGGAGTGGCGGCCTCTAAGATTTTCAGGAAGGTGGTATTCTTTCTGGCATCCAAGGCTGCCACCCAGGAGGTGGTGGAAAGGGGTTTGGCGGGGGGGGGGGAAGGGATTCCACGTTCCCCTTGAGCCTTTGGAGGACTTGGGCGTATGGGTGGTTTTGTCCTCCATTCCTCCCTTCCTACCCAATGCTGACCTACTGCCTTTCCTCTCCACCCGGGGGAGGCCTCTGTCAGTCCTGAGTCCCCTTCCTCTGGGCTGTAAAGACCCTACCCTCCGCCACATCCTTTCCTTTCGCCAGCAGATACAAATCCAACTATTGCTGGCGTGACGTGGTGGAGAAGCCCTCGAAGGGTCATTTCTGGTGCCCCATCAAGGGGCCCGGCACTGGGTGTACAACACCATGGGGGAAGCCCGGTGTTTTCTCTGTTGGGCAACAGGGCACATCTGAAGGGACTGCCCCCTGGCCCGGTTTGGAGAGGCACCCAGGACCCCCGATGCCCTGGAGGGCACCGGCTGTACCATCACCCGTGGCCCCAACGGTCCAGACCCTGGGGTCGCCCCTCCTCCAACTGTGACCGTCATCAATCCCACTCAGGCTCTGCAGGGCCCAGACGAGCACGGGGGTGCAAGGCTGGGCTCGTGGGGGAGAGGGCAGTGGGGTCAGTGACGGGACTTAGGCAGGACCTACCTCAGGTGGAGGTGTCCCTTTCCCCTGCTGCCCAACCCCCATCTACCCTTGCCCTTCCAATGCTGTCCTTGTCCCCTGGTTCTTCCTCCATTCAGGACCAGCACTCTTCCTCTGAGGGATGGGAGCTTGCAAGGGGGAGGCATCGTAAGCATGCCCGGTGTTCCACCCCGCCCACTGAGGGGGAGGACAACCTCCTTGTACCTATGGGGGTGGACGCTGGAACCATTCCACCTTCTGAGCCCGCCAACGATTCACAGCACCAGGAAGCGGTTGAGGTGACCACGGCGGTTGCGGGAGGGGTGAACACCTCCCTTCCGGGGTCCCTGCAAGAGGGGGCAAACATGGATGATGCTCCCACTGTTCCCACCTCCCCGGGGGGGGGGGGGGTGTTGCTGCCCTTGCCAACGACAAAGATCACCATCTGGTGGTGGGCAGCGGGTTCGCCTTCCTCTCTCAGGAGGTGGAGGCCTTAGAGTTAACCCTGGCTGCCTCAGAGGGGGATCAACATGTCCTGGACGGACAACAACTGACCTCTCCTTCCCCTTCCGACCCACTGCTATCCCTTCTCCCTGCCTCTGAGTTGCCCCAGGGTGTGACCATCTGCCTGGACATCGGCAGCACTTCGGCCACGGCCGTGAAACCCTTGAGACTCTCAGGGCTCGTCTACACTGGCCCCTTTTCCGGAAGGGGCATGTTAATTTCACCTATCGTAGTAGGGAAATCCGCGGGGGATTTAAATATCCCCCGCGGCATTTAAATAAAAATGTCCGCCGCTTTTTTCCGGCTTTTAAAAAAGCCGGAAAAGAGCATCTACACTGGCCCCGATCCTCCGGAAAAAGCGCCCTTTTCCGGAGGCTCTTATTCCTTTGAAGTAGGAATTTTTTTTTTAAAAGCCGGAAAAAAGCGGCGGACATTTTTATTTAAATGCCGCGGGGAATATTTAAATCCCCCGCGGATTTCCCTACTACGATAGGTGAAATTAACATGCCCCTTCCGGAAAAGGGGCCAGTGTAGACATAGCCACAGTGGGCGGGAGCTCCCAGTAATGTCCATCACCCTGGCGCTGAGGCCTCTGGTGCTGCAATCTCTGTGGCGCTGGAGTCCAGCGCTGGGGAGTCCATGACTACCCCACCACTGCCACTGATTCACTGCTCTGCAAGGAGGCACCGCATCCCTGAGGCTTCTTGCCCTGCTCCCTCTCCCAACCTCTGCCCCACTCCTGTTCGCTGTTCAAATGCCCTCCCAATTGAGCTTCCTACTCCTCCTCCTGCTCCTGCCTCTCCTTGTCTTTTCCCTAATCCCTCACCTCTTCCTCCCCCTACTCCCCTTCCTCGTTTCCCTCCTTTTCCTGATCCCCCTCCTTGAACTCCTTTCCTCCCCTTACTCTGTTACTGCCGCCCCTGGGGTTGCCACGTTTAGCTCAGACATTGGACCCCAGGAGGTGGTTTTTGTTTCTCCCGCTCCCAGCACATCTGGGGCTGTTCTCCCTCTGCCACTGTCCTCCCAGCAGGGACCTCAGATGCCCTGCATCCCCGTGTCAATGGGTTGCGGTGCTCACGGAGGGGTTTGGCCCCAAGGTGTTCGAGGCACCGACACCAGATGCGCTGAAGGTTGAGATGCGAGCTTTCTTGGAAGACATTTGTGGCTCCAAGAATAAAGTCGCTCTTGCCCTTCAGTGCTGGGGAGATTTCCATCTTGTTTTACAAACGGTAAGGGCCCCCTTGGGGGAGGATAAAGGGACCGGGTGGCAGGAGGCTATGACCTACCAGCAGGTCTGCAGCTTCTGTGGTGTCCTGTTCACTTTTGGTTACAGTCACAGTTTGCTGCAGGGCCTAATGGCACTCCTGCCGGCGAGGATCTTCCCCAGCCCTCTCGATGCCACCATTCATCCTTGCCACTCTAAACACCCGGGGCTGCAAGTTGGGTCTCCATAGGTGTCAGGTACTTTCCTTCCTCCGGAAGGGGGGATACTCTGTTGTATTCCTACAGGAGACCCACACAGCTCCAGCCACCGAAGCTAGCTGGCAGCTGGAGTGGGGGGACAGGGTTTATTTCAGCCACCTGTCAGCCCGTCAAGCCGGGGTGGCTACCCTGTTCTCCCCAAACCTGCAGCCCGAGGTGCTGGGGACCGCCGAGGTCGTGCAGTGTTGCCTGCTGCATCTCCAGGTTCGGATGGAGGGGCTGACACTAAATCTTGTCAACATCTACACCCCGGTATCTGTCCTGGAGAGGCTCTGCTTCTGTCAGCGGGCGTCTCCCTTCCTCAGCTCTCTGGATCCTCACGAATGCCGGGTCCTAGCAGGGGACTTCAACACACCCTCGAGGAGCAGGACCGTACGGGGCTCGAGCAGTGCCCAGCGGCCGCAGACGTCCTCAGGGAGTTAACAGACCATCACTCCCTGGTGGACGTCTGGCGAGACCTCCACCTGGGTGAGGAAATGGTGTTTATGTACATCCAGGTGTTGGGTCATCCATCTTTCCACTCCTGGTTGGACCGCATTTATCTGTCTAGTCATCATCTCTTCTGGGCCCACTCCTCAGCATTCAGCCAGCCCCTTTCTCGGACCACCACTTGGTGGCTGTAACAGCCTCTCTTTCTTTGGAGAGGCTGGGGCCGGCCTACTGGCATTTCAGTAACAGCCTGCTGGAGGATGTGGGCTTTGTAGCATCCTTCCGGGAATTCTGGCTGACCTGGCGCGGGTGGCGGTGCACCTTTCCCTCGGTGCGGCGGTGGTGGGATGTGGAGAAGATGTGCATGCAGCTTTTCTGCCGTGACTACAGCTGGGGGGCCAGCTGGTGGAGGGATGTGGTGATAGAGCAGTTGGAACCAGAGATTTTAGAGCTAGTGAGGCAGCTGGCCCAGGGTGCCTTTGTTCGTTCTTGCATCCATCTCCTTTGGGAGATGGATCGAGGCTCCCGCTTCTATGCCCTGGAGAAAGAGGGGGGCTAAAGCACATCGTCTGCCTTTTGGCAGAGGATGGCACCCCCCTCACGGATCCAGTGGAGATGCGCAAGAGGGTTCGTGCTTTCTATGCCTCTCTCTTCTCCCCGGATCTGACCGATGCTGATGCCCACAGGGTTCTATGGAATGAACTCCCGACAGTCAGCATAGGCGACCGGGACTGGCTAGAGCTACCTCTCTCTCTAGCCGAGTTCCCGGAAGCCCTCCGTCTCATGCCCATCAATAAATCCCCAGGCATGGGTGGGCTGACTGTGGAGTTCTACTGTGTGTTCTGGGACATCCTCGGCCCTGACCTTGCTAGGGTCCGAGCGGAGTCCTTGGAGAGCAGGGTACTCCCTTTATTGTGCAGGTGAGCCATGCTCGCATTGCTGCCCAAGAAGGGGGACCTCTGTGATCTGAGGAATTGGTGTCCCATCTCGCTCCTCAGCACGGACTATAAAATTGTTGCCAAAGCCATCTCCCTAAGGTTGAAGTCCATGTTGGTGGATGTAGTCCATCCAGACCAGACCTACACCGTCCCAGGCCAAACCATCTTCGACAATCTTTTTCTGGGCCAGGATCTCTTAGAGCTCAGGTGTAGGGGGGGGGTCTGTCGTTCGCCCTCCTGTCCTTGGATCAGGAGAAAGCGTTCGGCCGGATGGACCTCCTGGGCACCCTACGGGCCTTTGGCTTCAGGCTCCAGTGCGGTCAGGGTCAAGCTCAACTGGACCCTGACTGCACCAGTCAGCTTCGGGCAGGGAGTACATTAAGGCTGTCCGCTGTCAGGCCAGCTGTACGCTCTGGCCATAGAGCCCTTTCTCCATCTCCTTTGCAAGAGGTTGACGGGGTTGGTGCTCCATGAGCCTGAGATGAGGCTGGTCCTGTTGGCATACAGTGACGACGTGCTCCTCATGGTCCAGGACCCGGGAGAGGTGGCATGGGTGGAGGCTTGCCAAGCCGTCTACTCGGTGGCCTCCTCTGCCTGCCTCCTCTGCCTGGGGTTAGGTGGCAGGCGGGCTCCCTCCCACCTGTGCTTCAGGCCATCAGGTGGAGCTTGGGTCTGCTGCTCTATCACAGCATCCACTGGCTCTCTTGAAACCTTTGAGGGGCAGTGGGTGCTGTCCGGGGTTCTCTGCTCGGTATCCCCATCTGGTTCCCTCATTTTAGCCCTTTGACCCTCACACCCATTCCTGTTTTCTCATTATATGTCCCATGTAATCAGTTGGTTTCCTGGGCTCTTTGGACCCTCCCCGTAGTCTGGGGGAAGGTCCTTTAGAAGTGGACCTCCCAGACACCAAATATGCCCTCCATGAGGCTTCGGCAGCTCCCAGGTCTCAGGCTGCCATAATATTGACTCTGGTCATTGGGCCATGCTGCCTGGCAAGCAGGGCCGCTTATAGACTCAGGGTCACCCAGAGACTGGTGAAGTATCATGGATTATAGAGATGGACAACTGCCTTGTGGCCAAGGAGGAGGTGTGTGCATCCCGGAATGAGGTCACTCTAGTGATGGGGAGTGCTCACGCTGCCACAAACACCATTATCATAATCACAGTATTTGCATATACAAACTAAGGCTGATCCTATATCACAGAAGTCAGGAGATGCTTTACCACTGATTGTAATGGAAGCAGGTTCAAGTTATAAGTGGACACGTGTACACCAGTTCTGGAAACTAAGGCCCTGATGCATATGGATATGTATCGCAATGAATTTTCTTATGGGAGAGAGACAGAAAATCCAATAGTTTGTTGATGAACCCTGCAAATATAGGTACACCATCATGGCCACAGCCCGTAATTGTGCTCAAAATGTTTAAGCAGGTTGAGAAGACATGAGTTAAGTTATATGATCTGGGTTCACAAATACATTTTTTGTGGATGCAGTGAGTACATGTGTGTTTCTTCAGGTTCCCCACATTGCTCCCAGTTTTAGAAAGTTAGTCATACTTAAACCAGGACATTATGGAACATTAGGCATTCTACTTAACCACATGGTTGGAGAGACAAAAGAACTTCTGGTAAGAGCAATTTACAAAGACAAAGAGCTGATTAGACTGTACCTAAGGCAGCAATACACAACATTTACTGTAGACAATTGTTCTCAATGCATGGAGCCAAGCTAGTGAGAATCATATAGCAACAGAAATTAAAACAATTGTAGCAAGTGGCAGGGAGGAGATAATACATTTAGAGACTACACAAGAAGATCAGAACCTTTGGAACATCTAGTTTATTACATCAATGTAATTGAAAAATAACAACAAATGTTTCTGCTACAGCTATAAAGAATAACAAGTTAAGCCTCTTAAGGCAGAGCTGGTGACAGATGTTGATGGGCTCTGTGTGGAGTGGGACTCAGCTCTAGGTCCTCCAGGAGGGGTGGAGCTTCAGCTGGAAGGGGTGGAGCTAGGGGCAGCTAGCCTCAGCATTGGCTGGAGACTGCGCCATGCTTCCCCCAGCCAGCCCTCAGCGCTTCCCAGATAGTGTTGCCGGGGGCTCTGGAGGCAATTTGAAGGGCACAAGACTTCTGATGCCATGGTAGCAGCTGGGCTCTTTTGAATCATCATGTCCTGTGGCAATTGCCCCCTTTACCCTCCTCACCCTGTCTATGACCCTGCTCTAGTGGACAATCCCTGAAAGATGTCTAAGAAGGGAGGCAGCAGAAGCACCTGTAATCATTTATACATGGGGAAGGACTGAAAAGGTGATAAACAATAATATTTTTATTTAAATTTACCTTTAAAGGTAAATTGCTACTTTATCTGTAACGAAAAATAAGCTATGAAGAAACAGTTTCACATTAAACAAAGAAAACTTTAAAAATGAAGACGCATTTAGGCTGACATCCAATTATATTTTGGGACCCACTGAAATATACGATGAGCTCAATTTTACTTTTGTGGGATCAGAGTCATAACAGCTCATTGAACTTTTTACAGAAAGGAGATTTTAGACTCATAGACCCTAAGGTCAGAAGGGACCATTATGATCATCTAGTCTGACCCCCTGCACAGTGCAGGCCACAGACTCTCACCCACCCATTCCTAGAATAATCCTCTCACCTATATCTCGGATACTGAAGCCTTCAAATATTTTGAAGACCCCAAGATGCAGAGAATCCTCCAGCTGTGATCTGTACCCCATGCTACAGAGGAAGGCGAAAAACCTCCAGGGCCTCTGCCAATCTACCCTGGGGGAAAATTCCTTCCTGACCCCAAATATGGCGATCAGCTAAACCCTGAGTATGTGGGCAAGACTCACCAGCCAGACACCCAGAAAGTTCTCTATAGTAACTCCTATCATCCCTTCATTGACCTATTTACCATTGATAATGGTCAGTTTTATTTCTCATGGGAGAAATTTTTTGCTCGTAGAGTGAATGGTGTGACAGACACCACTATGTACATGGTAAACATCATAAATATTAATGATGTCTTACCTTTCAGGAGGAAGTGGGGCCTTTAATCTTGTTCATATTAATAGGGGAATTGGGTTCATATTAATAGGGGAATTGGAATTCTTTACATAACTAATCTTTTAAATCACATTTTTCCAATACTTTTGCAAAGCGGTTAGGATTGTACCTTGTTGTAGAAGGTGAACAATACATTAATGAACTAATAATAATGAGTACACCAGTACTCCCTTAAAGGCAGGCAAATAGCCTCTTTTTTAAAATGGGGCAACTGAGGCACCTGTAACCTTCCTGAGGTCACTCAACAAGTCAGTTGAAGTTAGAACCTGGATCTCTTGATTCTTGTGCTATGTCTACATTGGCAAGTTTTTGCACAAATACTCTTTAACGCAAGAGTTTTTGTGTTAGAGTATTTGCGCAAGAGAGCGTCTACACTGGCATGCGCCTTTGCGCAAAAGAAAGCTCCGATGACCATTTTAACCATCGGGCTTTCTTGCACAAGAAATTCATGTTGCCTGTCTACACTGGCCTCTTGCACAAGAACAGTTGCGCAAGAGGGCTTATTCCTGAGCGGGAGCATCATAGTTCTTGTGCAAGAAGCACTGATTTCACACATTAGAACATCAGTGTTCTTGCGCAAGAACTCCCTGCCAGTGTAGACAGGCAGCAAGTTTTTGCACAAAATCATGCCTTAGTGTGTTCCGATAGGAAATTGATTGACCTCTGGCAAGTTAAGTTCAAATTGTGGTTCAAATAGAAAGTTAAAGCTTGTGGATAAAAGTGCAGGAGTTTTATTCACCATTCCCTGAGACATCTTGTTTGCACTGAATTCTATAGCATGTATCCAATGAGGACATATCTCTTTCACGTGATCGGCCTTTAGGGAGTCAAGACTCTGGGGTTCTATTTCCAGGTCATCTATTGTTTCTCTGAATATGATCTTGTTGCCTATACTTAGGCACAATTCCCAATGAAGTTAATCAACAGTCAAGCTGAGAGGACCAGCAAAGAAGCCACAGGAAGGGCCATTTTCTTCCATCCCAGGGGCCTTATTCTCCTAAATCAGTATATGGATAACTCCCACTGACATGAATGGGAGCTACTAATTTTCTACAACTAAAATATAAAGCCCCAGCAGATACCAGCACTGGAACTGCTAGAAGCATCATTAATTCTTGCTATGTGCTTTGTGAGCTCCATCCAAAGGGATCACACATTTCAACCAATAGCATCAGGCTTCTTGGTGCGGGCTCAGGAAAAGTAATGAAGGGGACATTACACTGCTGCCCAGAACCTGTGAGTCTGGGAGAAAGATGCCTTTTGATACCTGAATATTTCATTATTTCTGGAATGGCTTCCTGGCTAGTGCTTACTTTCCTGGCCCCGTGGCCCATATAGAACTTATTATGTAGAATCCGCTGCTGTGTTGTGGGAGTTGAAACTTTAATTTTTTTTGTTCCTCTCTGGGCATTTTTGCACAGCAGGTACATTATAAAGTCTGATGCAATATTCAGTCCTTGAAGTCACTACAAAACTCCATTGACTTCAATGGACGTTGGAACAGGCTCTTCAGATTTCTCCTTTTTCCCTATGCACTTTCTTTCCCTTTAGGAAATTGTGAAGCAAAGAATTTCATTCCATTTATCTTTTCCTAACTCCTCTGTTACTAAATTCTCCTTTCTGTCTCTTAGAAGGTCTATTGTCTCCTCCTCTGCTCGCTTCATTCAATATGTATTTGAGGGGAAACCCCTCAAATTCATTATTTATCTTAAGCTTTTTTGCATGCATCCTTCCTCTCTTTTGCTACCTCCCCTTTTATCTGTCCCTTTTCACCCTCTCTGACTCATCTTTCCTATTTGCTTCTGGACCTGAGTTTATATTAGGATGTTTTATACCTTGCAGACACATCTTTCTTAGCTTTGATTACATTTTGTATTTCCAAATTCACAAATGTCACTTTCTCTTTCCTACTGTATTTATATTTACAGCCAAAGGTAGCATAATGCTTGGTCAGACAACAAGTCATCCTAGTTGTTCGTACCAGTTAATAAATATTAATTCTCTGAGTCCTCTTTTTATTGTATATTAAACTCCTTCACATATGAACTATTCTTCCAAACTCCTCATGATATTAGAAAAGAGCATGTTTGAATTCTAAGGACAGAGTGTTGGTCCTTGGCCTATAGGTGACCTAGATTCAGGCACTTCATGTGATCAAGTATTGAGCTGTACTTCATTATGGCTGGTCCCTCCAAATCTGAAGGAATATACATATTTTGGGAAAAGACCTGTCAAACTGAAAAAAAAGTGTTGACATAAATAAGTTATAAACAAACTTGTGTGACTGATAAGGGACTCCTGTTACGGCAAACATTTTCTGTAATGGGTGGGATGACTGATAAGAATAAGTGTTATGACTGATGGGTTCTCTAAATGGAAGAAGCAATGACCCATTGAAAGATGTTTTTAACTCAGTAAAAACTGCCAGATGTAATAGCTGTCAGTAATAATGATCTGATTAGAATTCCCTTTAGCTTATTGACCCTGTAAACTAAAAATACTATAAAAGAAATTCCTTAAGTAATTAGGCAAACCAAAAATGTCAAAAGAAGACAGAGTGACTTTAATTGTAGGAAAGCAATTTTTACCTACAAAAAGGAGTTTCTCAGTCTCATGTCCTATCAAAGACAAGGGATTTGAACATCAGATCAACAAGTGCTAACTGCTTGAAACTCATTAGCACCCTAAAGACTAACAAAACATGTAGATGGGCAAAACCCACTTCTTCATAGACACAGAGGCCAGCTCTTTGCCTTGCATCAAGGGTCAGACTGCATTTATTCTTTCTACATTCTGTATAGTGTCTACTAATCTCAGATTATTAATCTTTTCTTAAATAATTCCTTAAATAATAATTTGCATCGATTTAACAGTCTCAATTAACTTCAAGCATACAATGTTGTGAACATTTCCCCACAGTGTCATTTCCCATTCAACTTTTGATTTCACTATGGGTATTTTCCCAATGCACTGCACTTGGGCTACGTCTACACTGGCATGAATTTCCGAAAATGCTTTTAACGGAAAACATTTCCATTAAAAGCATTTTCGGAAAAGCACATCTAGATTGGCACTTTTGCAGAAAAGCGTCTGTGGCCAATCTAGACGCAGTTTTCCGCAAAAAAGCCCCGATCGCCATTTTCACGATTGGGGCTTTTTTGCAGAAAACAGTACTATGCTGCCTACACTGGCCCTTTTGCGCAAAAGTCTTTCGGAAAAAGACTTTTGCCCAAATGGGAGCAGCATAGTTTTTCCGGAAAAGCACTGATGATTTTACATGAGATCGTCAGTGCTCTTCCAGAAATTCAAGTGGCCAGTGTAGACAGCTGGCAAGTTTTTCAAGAAAAGCTGCTGATTTTCCGGAAAAACTTGCCAGTCTAGACACAGCCTTGGTGATCTCTTGAGACTTAAATTGGAAGTAACTATAGCTTAGTTGCTTCTGTCGTCCATCTTCAGCACTCTGCTTATTCAAAATTACCTCACATATTTTCCCCATTACACACACCACTCATAAATAAAATAGCACTTTTTTCTTCAAAAACACTGGGCAAATATTCACCCCAGTACTGCCATTTCCAATTTACACATGGAGAAACAGAACCAAGGAGGTTAAGTGACTTGCCCAATGCCACAGAGTAAATCAATTGGAAATAGAATTAAGGAATTCCTGATTTCCTTTCAAACCAGTGTTCCTGTGGCAGCACAGCTTCACAGGTGATTAATCAACCCACCCTGACTGGGCAAGGTTAATTAATCACCTGTGAACCTGTGCGGCCCCTCAGCTTAAAGAGAACACTGTTTCAAACCTGTAATTGTTCCTTTGGATTGAAAGGTTTCTAAACCAGTCTATATAGCATGCCCAACAACAACCTGTTCCTTGAGTTTTTAACATTACTGGTACCACAGATAGGGAAGCTGGGAAAAATTACTATTAGTGGATTTTGGTTCATGAAAGGTAAGTTCCCTAAAGCTACAGTATTAGTTCAATTTTTAAAATTTCCCCCTTCTTTATAGTGTGTTCATTCTATTTAGACATGAGCCTGAGCCATAAACTTGGGATCCAAATCTAGATCTTCTCAGCAGGCTGATGGAAACTATCTAGATCTAGGGTTATGGCTCAGACTCATTATTTTATTCTATTGCTGCATCATATTATACCCAGCTAACTGGAACATAGACAAATCAAACAAAACAAACCCAACCAACCGAATAAAATCATAGAATCCCAGGGCTGGACAAGACCTCAGGAGGTCATTGGTCCTGTTTTAGGCAGGAGGTTGGACTCAATCTCAACTAAATCATCCCAGCCAAGGCTTTGTCAAGCCAGGACTTAAAAACCTCTAGGGATGGAGATTCCACCACCTCCCTAGGTAACCCATTCCAGTACTTCACTACCCTTCTAGTGAAATAGTTTTCCTAATATCTAGCCTAGATCTCCCCCACTGCTCCCTGTTCTGCCATCTGTCACTACTGAGAAAATCAGTCAAACCTGAATTAAAAAAAAAAAAAAAAAAAAAAAAAGATTTGGTTGGGGAATGACCAAGTGTCTGGGCAGAGGAAGAGCTTATTTTATTCAGCAGTGTTTTCCCAACCTGACTAATTATTATTATTAAATACATCGCATTGGGCTAGGCACCCTTTGAGCACATTTTAAAGGACTGTAAATTCTCCAGAGTAAGAACTCAATCTAAATTGTCAAAACAGAGGAAAGATATGAGACAAACATTATTATTAGCCCTATTAACAGGGAAATGAGACAGTCGCTTCTCTTACGGCACCCAGAAATCTGTGCCAGAAGCAAGAATGAACTCTAAATGTGGTGAGCCACAGTCAAGGGACTTAACCATAAGACCATTTTGTAACTTTGCAAGAAATACATTCTTTCCCTGGTCAACACAGATTGAATAAACCTAATTTTGCCCTCATTTTACATTAGTAAAACTCAACTAGCTTCAATGGGACTGTTAAAAAGTGTTAATTTGGGTTACTTGATTTGTTTCTTACATCAATGATCTACAGGTTGAACCTCTGTAGACCGGGACTCTGACCCAGCAACACACGTGGTCTGACATGACCACAGATGTTGCTGGAGTAGAGTACCAGGGGCAGAGGTTGCTGGCAGCTCAGAGTAGAGTTGGCAGGGTGGGGCTGGCAGAGCCAATGGGGTAGCAGAATCTACAGGGCACCAGAGCCAGCAGCTGGCAGGGCAGTGAAGCTAGTGGGGGGGGGGGGGGAAGGGGAAGGGAGAGCTTGCCAAGCCTGCATCTTGCAGGACCACCAGAGCTTGGACAGGGCTGCTGAGCCCACAGCTCACAGGGCTGCTGGAGCTCAGGCAGGTCTGCCGTGGTATGCAAGGCTGGGAGGTTGGGGAAAGGAGGCTGGGGAGAAGAGCTCAGTGGGGAGACTGGTACCCCCCAGTCCCAGACCTCTCCTGGTTCAGCAAACTCCCTTGTCTGGGAGCAGCCAGGTCCTGAGGGTGCTGAACCAGGGAGATCCAACCTGTAAATACCAAGTTTCTAATATAGCTTCCATACTGCCAAACACTTCTTAATAGAGAGAGAGGGTCCCAGGTACCTCCCTTCTTATTTACAATCCCACAATATCCCTGTAACAACTATACCAATTGTTTACTTGATCAGGGAAGATTGTGAAGTGTTTACAGCCATGCATTTTTAGCTGCTGTGATTTAGAAGGAGGAAATAATAACATAGTTCAATCCATGTGAGCAACCAGGTCTCTGGAAACCATCTGTGAGTGCTCTACTGAATATCAACTGCTATTCTAAGGGCAAAATTCTGTTCTCTGATCCACATCTCAACTCTGGTCTCCTCTTGAACTCCCATGGCATTAAAGACTCTATGTAGGTAGTGATACCTGGCTGTTGGTATCATAGTCCAATGTGAAAATCTGACAGCAGGAGTTTGCTCTGAAGTACAAAATCTGAAACACACAGCAAGGGCTGGGTGAGGGAAGGGAAGAGGAGAGGATCATAACAAGGATCATAGCTTAGCCTGCAAGTAACGAATTGCTCAAAGACTGGACATTTTGAGCCATGTTTATTTAGGCTCTCAAATATCTGCCCTTCCACCCAGATGCTTACAAACATACACAGTTAGCTCAATTTAATTTGAATGTGCACCTACAGGAGATAATGTTCCCATATCTATTCTTATTGCGGTTTTCATCTTCTTTGGCTGTATCCCAAGATGCCGTCTGCCCCTCAGGAAGAGCCTGAAAAATAAACCATGGCAGAATGTTTATAAAAAGAATGGCTATTGCCTTCAGGTGGTTTAACATGACAAAGCTGGGCAAAAATAAAGGCGATGAATAATTCAGTATTCAACCAACCAGACAGCTGTTTTTGAGGAGGAAAAGGCACAGCTCTGCAGAGATCATTAGTACCCTTTGGCTTCTGTTGGCTAAGTATCATTTTCCTTATGCAAGTATGGACCTAAAAGGTATGGGGAAGCATGTTTGCTTCTGGTGATATATTTATAGGGGAGTGACATTCCCTCTGCAGTGCAGGGTCTATGATGATTTCATAAACATATGCCCCTCAGAAAGACCAGATGGCTGAAATGCAAAACTCAATCTTGGAGGATATTTAAATTGAAAGTATATAGGGTGGATTCTCCTATTTCTGTATTAATAACATCATGATGCCAGTAATTACACCATACAAACTTTCTGCTGGTTTTCTTAAAGACATTCCTGCAAGGCTTTATTGTATTGCCCACACAGAAGAGTAATATAGCCATTGCCTTTATACTACACCGTAATGAGCATCAGATGCTGCATAAAATGTGTGCGCGCGCACACACTACTAAAAGATGCACTCGTAATTATAAACCAGGATTTTATTTCTTAGAAGGGAAGGACCCCTATTCCACTGTTAACAGTTAGAACCACTCATGACTTTGGTCATGTGATTCCCTTTGGATATTGTTGGAATTGAAAGTTTTATTCTTTTTATATTTGTATTTTAGGTTTAATAATGTAACAACTTAAGGTAACACATTATCACATTTGATATTTCTTTAAACTAAGCCTTGTAGTAAGATATATATTTCTTTGTTTTAAAGCTTAGTGAGTTTAGAAAGTAAAGAGACAAGAGTTTTTGGTATTGTGTCTATGTTAAGGAGATTAGAAATATTGAAGGCCCGGGCCTTCGATATGAATTGTTTTGATTTTGCTTAATATAAAGCACTGCTGTTTACCTTTGAAGAATTTTGTGAAAGACTGTGTGATCGAGATAATGTGTGAAGGTCATCGTTAGAGCCAGATGGTCGAGAGAAGGGGGGTAATGCGGGTGAAGACAAACTGTAAAAGACAGACTGTGAAGAGATATACCGGCGTCAGAGGAACCATTAGTGCGTACCCACGGTCAAGAATTGATCAGATTGGCAGATTGACGGCGCTAAAGGTGAAGGCATCCCTAGAAACAACTGATTAACAATCCAGGACAGGATGAGCCTCTTGGAGATGTTTTGGGAATTATTAATGTCAACAAGATAACAGTAACTGGTCACAGACTGACACAGCAAAATCCATAGACTTCAACAGAAAAAGGAGGATTATAAAAGCAGGGTGCCTTGCTATGGAACTTTAGGTTAATCTTGTCACCAACTCCAGAAGAGCATTGGATTGCGACTGACAAAAGGCCCTGCTCTCCCTCTGTGATTGATCTGGCTGGCCACTAGATTGATCCAGACTCTGGACTGGTAACTATAACATCGTTGGGGGGACTGTCAGTGTGTGGTGTTTGTGTGTGTGAGTGACTGAAAAGCATATGTTACTGTTGTGTTCTCAATAAATGTGGCATACTGCCTTTTTCCCTATAAAAGATCTCGTGTGCTTCATTTAAACATAACTATATGACCAGGGCTTGACAAACGGTGGTAAAACCTACTCGCCAGCCCCCACACTGCACATGCGAAAGACCCGCATTGCGCATGTACACGCCGTCGGTGAATGGGGCGACCAGCTGAAATCTACTCACCACGGGCAAGTAGATTCAGTGATTTGTCGAGCCCTGAATATGACCATAGGGACCATTTCCCAAAGTGAATATCCTTAATAAATAGCAGGAAAACAGTGGTCCATGGGACATGACCATGGAGGCAGACTGTGAAACATGGCTTGGAGCATCCATAAATTGAGATGATCTCTTGAGACTTAACCAAAGGACTGTCAGCATGGCCAGTTCACAGCAGCAACAGCAGAAGCAGTGCTCTCTTTCGGAACACAGATGGCACTAACCATCTCTTGGGTGTCACTCACAGAGCCTCTCACAGCTGAGACAGAAAAGCACAATTCAAAAGCAGGAATTTTTAGCTGTAGCCATCCTGACCGTGCTCAATGTAAATTGAATGTAAACGGCAGCTCCTGCATATGTTCCCCTGAGATTTTCTGTCACTGCATTTCCCAAGCTCTACTTGCAAGCAGATGTTGTATTCCAAGAGAATCATAGCAATGTTATAAATTTAATAATTTAGGATTCTTAGGAAATAATGGTTCTTTTAATTCAATCCTTGTATTTTGCCTTCACTGGCAGCATCTGATTTGCAATAGCTCAAATTTTAAAATAAACTCTCATGCATCTGCACAAGTCATCCAAGTCTATTATTGTGTCTGAACTGGGATGGAAAAGAGACATCATAATTAGGATCTACAAATGTGACAGTACTATAAAACATGGAGTGATTCCATGGTAGATCTTGAATTTTCTCTCATAGGGTTTCAGGACAGATGATGTTGGGCATATCTCTGAGTGCTGTTAACAACAACAAGCAAGGCAAGTCCAAATTCAAGGAGTAAAGAGGTGATAACAGTAATCGGTGAGATCTTTGATCATGCAACTCTTTGCTTTTACAGAGAGCTGCTATCTATCTAATAGCAGCTGAGCTCCTGAGCAAAAATATACAAAGTAGGTGTCAGAAACTCATTTTCATCTTCAAAGACAAGGGGGGAAAAGCTGCCTTATTTTTACATTAGAATCTAGTTACAGTAGATTGACCAGAGCATGGAAACAGTCCTCAGTAATCTAATAATAGTTGAGATGAAAGTCTCACCTCATCATATTTATACCAGGGTGAGACTATGTTGTCCAAAGGGGATGCAATCAGACCCAGTAAATTCCACATTTTTAGGAAAGGGTTAGATAATAAGACAGAATATCACATTGCTTCTATATTAATCCATAGTACACCCACATCTCAGGTACTGCATGTAGATCTGGTCACAATCTCAAAAAGATATATTGCAATTAGAAAAGATACAGAAAAGGGAAAGAAATATTAGAGTATGGAATGACTTCCGTATAAGGAGAGATTAATAAGACTGGGACTTTTCAGCCTAGAAAAGAGGCAGCTAAGGGGGATATATAGCAGATGTATATAGCATTGGCCAAACTGGACAGTCCCTATGTAAAAGAATCAATGGACACAAATCAGATATTAGGAATGGCAACATACAAAAACGTGTAAGGGAACACTTCAATCTTCCTGGACACACAATTGCAGATCTAAAGGTAGCCATCCTGCAGCAAAAAAACTTCAGGACCAGACTTCAAAGAGAAACTGCTGAGCTACAGTTCATCTTCAAGTTTGACACAATCAGCTCTGGATTAAACAAAGACTGTGAATGGCTTGCTAACTACAAAAGCAGCTTCTGCTCTCTTGGAATTCACACCTCCAGATCAGCTACAAGAAGTGGGCCTCATCCTCCTTCCTCTGTAGCATGGGGCATGGAAGGTTTTTCGCCTTCCTCTGTAGCATGGGGCATGGATCACAGCTGGAGGATTCTCTGCATCTTGGGGTCTTCAAAGTATTTGAGGGCTTCAATATCTGAGATATAGGTGACAGGATTATTCTAGGAGGGGTGGGTGAGATTCTGTGGCCTGCATTGTGCAGGGGGTCAGACTAGATGATCATAATGGTCCCTTCTGACCTTAAAGTCTATGAGTCTATGAGTCCTTGATTGGATCCACCTCGTCATCTCCAGCCTGATTCTGGCCTGCATATTTCTGCCTGCCTCTGGAAATTTCCACTACATGCATCTGACGAAGTGGGTCTTTACCCACAAAAGCTTATGTTCCTACACTTCAGTTAGTCTATAAGGTGCCACAGGACTCCTCACCGCTTTTGCAGATTCAGACTAACCCGGCTACTCCTCTGATAATTTATCATGGACACTCTAATTGACAATATCATCTAAAGAAGTGGGTTGTGCCCTTGAAAGCTCATGATACCATCTACATTTTGTTTGTCTCTAAGGGTATGTCTACACTACCCTCCTATTTCGAAATAGGAGGGTAATGTAGGCATACCGCAATTGCAAATGAAGCCCGGGATTTGAATTTCCCGGGCTTCATTTGCATAAGCGGGGCGCCGCCATTTTTAAATCCCCGCTCATTTTTAAATCCCCTGCTCATTTAAATCCCCGCTACACGCGGCACGAACTAGGTAGTTCGAACTAGGCTTCCTAGTTCGAACTACCGTTACTCCTCGTGGAATGAACTAGCGGGGTAGTGTAGACATACCCTAAGGTGCTGCTATTTGTTGCTTTTAAGTTTAATGTGGAGAAAGTAAAGAAGAAAATGTTACTTACTCAGAACATAAAAACTAAGTGTCTCATAATGAAATTAATAAGCAGAAGGTTTAAAACAAACAAAAGAAAGTATTTCTTCACACAATGCACAATCAACAGTCAACCCAGGGAAATCCTTGCTAGAGGCTGTTGTGAAGGCCAAGACTATACAAAGGTTCAAAAAGAACTGGGTAAGTTCATGGAGGACAGGTGCATCAATAGCCAGGGACAATGCTCTGAGGTGCCCTACCATCTGTTTGCCAGAGGAAGAGGTGACAGGATAAATCACTTGATAACTGCTGTTATTTTTATTCCCTCTGAAGCACCTGGCATTGGCCACTGTAGGAAAATAGGATACTGGGCTAGATGGATTATTGATTTGACTTAACAGGGCTGTTCTTCTGTTCAAATAACTTTGTTCTGCCATTGATTTGAGCATATTTTCCATTAAAATTGAAGGGGATTTCTGCTGAAATAAAACACTGGCCTGGCATGGCCTCAGAAGATCCAAGAAGAAGGTGATCATTGTTCTCTGTGAATACTGAGGCATTTTACTCTTTACTAAAATACCAATCTGTGTTTGAATGGAAGTAGGGATGTAAAATCTTGTGTAATCAGTTAATTGGTTAAATGTCACACTTAAATGGCCCTCTGCTTGTGACCAGGCACAGCGGGCCTAGATGGGCTGGAGCAGTTCCCTGCTCATGGCATGGTAGTCCTCGCCAGTGTGGAGTGGCCTGTGGGAGAGCCTCCCACCTGGGGTGGACCTGGATGAACTTGGAGCCCCCCCCAGCACAGCACTGGTGGCCGGGTGCTCCAGCCTGGCTGGGTCTGCTGCACTATGGACTGTTCCAGTAAAGCTGGGCCCACCATGGATGGGGGCTGCTCAGGCCAGGCTGGGTCTACCACACCGTGCCACAGGTGAGGGCTGCTCCTGTTGGGCGAGGCCCACAGCACCATGCCGTGGGGAGCTACTGCACCTAGGGTAGCCAGATGGCTGAAACAAAAATACTGAACACCCCCCAAAAAAACCACTGGGAAAAAATTTTGTTGAAATTTTTGGGGACCAAAGTTTTGAGCAAAAAAAGAAAGAGTCACTGCACCTTTAAATCCCCCTTTAAATCCTGCCTTTAAAAGGGGGGGGAGGACTGGCCAGGAAGGGAGCGGTGCTGGCCGGGAAGGGGGGGCCTGGAAACAGCTAATGGGGGGGGCAATAGGGCTGGCCAGGGAAGATGGGGAGGCAACGGGAAGCAGGGCTTGTCGTGGGGGGGAGGGGTCAGGCAGAACGGGGCTGGCTGCGGGATATCGGGGGAGGGGGAACCGGCCGGGAGGAAGGGTAGCCGGAAGCAGAGCTGGCAGGGGAGGGGGGTGGAGGTGATGCAGCGGCACTGGCCGTGGAGATCAGGAAGAGGAACGGGCCAGTGGGAAGCAGAGTTGGGGCCGCGGGGCTGGCCGGGAGGAAGGGGGGGGCCGGGAGGAAGCAGAGCTGGTGGAGGTGGGGAGAGGTGCAGTGGCAATGTCTGGGGGAGATCAGGAAGAGGAATGGGCTGGCAGGAAGCAGAGCTGGCGGGGGTGTGTGTGCAGGAGGGCTGGCTGTGGAAGATCAAGAGGGGAAGGGGGGAGAACCGGCTGGCTGAGAAGGGGGGGTGAGCAAATTGGCCGGCGGGGAGCGGGACTGACCTGGGCACTTGCTGCCTGTCCCGCGCAGGCTCCTGGTGACGCATGAGTGAGGAGGAGGCTTCCCCTCCTCCTCAGACTCAACCGACAGAGGACTCCTGGCTGTAATTGCGGCCACGCCTCCCAGCTCGGACTCCCAGCTGCTCTTCCCACCCCCTCCAGGCTTCCGTCCAGTGCACAGCTGGAAAAATCAGAAAATACCGGACATTGAACATGTCTGGTATTTTCTGATTTTTTTTTCCAGACAGAGCGCACAAATACCGGACTGTCCGGTACAATACCGGATACCTGGCAACCCTAACTGCACCCTGTTGGGCTGTGCACCTTTGCCTGCAGCATGGTGCAGCGGGCCTGGCTGGGCTGTGGCACTCCTTGCTGTGGTATGGCCAGCCTCGCTGGGCTGAATCAGCCCCCCCCCCCGTGGTGTGTGTGTGTGTGTGGGGGGGGTGGAGCTGCTCCAGACTGGCTGGACTGTTGGTTTACCAGTGACATCACTAAATGGGAGGGCATATTTCCAGTTTGGTTAAGGCACAGTTTCACTTATTTATAGACAAGATGAATAGGGTTGCCAAATGGTTGAACCAAAAATATTGAACCGCTTCCCCACTCCCAACAAAAAAAACCCCACCAGGCAAAAAATTGTCTTGAGGAAAAAAAAGGGGGAGACCAAAGTTGTTGAGCAAAAATAAATAAATTATATATATATATATATATATAAACCCAGTGTGACCCCTTTAAGAAATGCTTTTGAGGATTTTTGGTCCTAATAGGCCAGACAGCTCCCCTGTGGAACTCAGGATTTTTGCCTCCTGTTCAGGAAAAAATCAGAATGTTCCAGACATTTTAGGTGAACTTTTTTACCGGACAGGAGGAGAAAATACCGGACTGTCTGGGTCAATACCGGACACCTGGCAACCCTAAAGATGAATAAACTAGAATACACTTACCTCTAACCAGTGGATCTGTGTTCAGCAATGTTATAAACAGAAGTATGGCTATTAACATTTGCATCTACAGATGAACTGGAAGTGCAAAAATATCAGGCACAAATTAAACTGCATCCAGAAAAGGGAGACCATGCCAGAAATTCTAACTTGGAAGTTTTCCTTAGGTTTCAAGCATTTCAGCACTACTAAGATGGGACAGGATTTGTGTTAGGAACACAGTATCAAAAACTTTTAACCAGTTTTCATTCTGCCAATTTGGAAGTCAAAATATTTTTATTATTTATAGTAGGGTGGATAAAGTCATGATTAAAAAAAATCAGTATACTGTATCCAAATTTAAATCAGATGTTTTATTTATGTGCTATTAATTCTTACTTTTTTTTCTAATTTTATATGCTTGACAATGAATATTCTGCCCTTGTTTATTTAGTTAACAGCTTTCTAGTCATTTATAGAATTTCAGTGTTCACAAGATCTGGGCGTTACTTTTCAATGCTCTTTTACTGGAGAAGTTTTTGTAAAATTTAAAGAAGATCCTTACCAGTAAATTGTTCTATAAAGTACAGATAACTAAAGGATTCTATTCCCTCAGATGTACATGGAATTTGTAGCGATCTGGAAGTAAGGAATGTGTTAAAACCCAGAGTTTACACACAATAGACAGTGAGAAGTCCATCCTGATGTGCCTGAAATACCAGCCACAAAGTCAAAAATAAAAAAAAATGTCCCAGTAGTGCAGCATGGGTTTGCAGTAAGCTCTTTACTTCTGAGGAACTGAACCAAAGCTGTCCTCAGCCACAAGTGAAAATTAATCTGGGTATCTGTCCACCCCATCTTCCACCAGGGCTTAATGTAACTAAAGTTTCTTAGAGGTACTGTTGTGTCACACTCTTCTGTGCAGTGGGCAGGCAGGTTGGGGTACATGATACAACAATACCTGTAAGAAGTTTAAGTGTGGGGTAAAGTGTGGGAGGAGGGTCAGGGCAGGGGCAGAGGTATGGGGGTGCATGCAGGAATCAAGGTTGGGCGCTATGAGGCAGGACTCAGGCAGGGGGCTGGAGACATGGTGGGCTCAGAACAGGGGAGAGGTAGGAGGTCAAATATTCAGGGTAGGGGGCTCAAGGCAGGGGACTGGAGGGTATAGGCATGAGTGCAGGGGGTCAAGGGCACCATTTTTGGGGATAGGCAGGTTGCAGCAGCACATATCAGTCTCTGTGTGTTGTTTTTTTCTCCTTCCTCTGACTCTCAGCAAGCAAGGAAAAGTGCAGAGTCTGCTGCATTCCTCTTGCTCTTGGCTGTCCCGGTGAGGAACACAGCAGATTCTGAACTTTCTCTCGCTAGCAAGAGTCAGAGGAAGCAGGAAAGAGAAAAAAAGCAACACAAAGGAACCACCACTATGTGTGGCTGCAGCCTCCCACCCTCCAAAATGGTGGCAGAGAGTTCAGCCCCTTTACCTCATCTGCTAAGCACGGCAGCCAGTTGGAAGCCTTGGGAGCCAGATAGAGAGTGCTCTATCCCCCCCACTGCAGGTAAGTGCCACAACCAGACGGCTTCTTGCTGGAACACTGCGCTGGGGCGCACCAGTCTACTTTCACCCTTTCATACCGGCAGTCTTTGCTTATAGGAAGTTTAGACCAGGATCAGCAAAGGCTGCTGTAAATTAGAACCAAAGTGGTTCTGATGGCTGAATGAGTGACTTTTAAACAAGTCATGTCCACATTATGCCTCAGTCTGACCAACATTATCAATCTCTGTTGCTGGAGTCACATTTTATTCGTATGCATACAGATTTATTAAATAACAAAGGCACTGAATATATAAAATATACTGAATATACAATATTCTGCTCTGCACTGATTAGGCCTCAACTGGAGTATTATGTCCAATTCTGGGCAACACATTTCGGGCTCGTCTACATTGGCCCCTTTTCCGGAAGGGGCATGTTAATTTCACAAGTCGTAATAGGGAAATCCGCGGGGGATTTAAATATCCCCCACGGCATTTAAATAAAAATGTCCGCCGCTTTTTTCCGGCTTTTAGAAAAGCCGGAAAAGAGCGTCTACACTGGCCCCGATCCTCCGGAAAAAGCGCCCTTTTCCGGAGGATCTTATTCCTACTTCAAAGTGTAGACGCTCTTTCTAAAAGCCGGAAAAAAGCGGCGGACATTTTTATTTAAATGCCGCGGGGGATATTTAAATCCCCCGCGGATTTCCCTATTACGACTTGTGAAATTAACATGCCCCTTCCGGAAAAGGGGCCAATGTAGACGTAGCCTTCAGAAAAGATGTGGAGAAATTGGAGAATATCTAAAGAAGAGCAACAAAAATGATTAAAGGTCTAGAAAGCATGACCCGTGTGGGAAGACTGAAAGAATTAGGTTTGTTTAGTTTGGAAAAGAGAAGACTGAGAGGGGACATGATAGCAGTTTTTGAGAACCTAAAATGTTGTTAAAAGGAGAAATGAGAAAAATCTTAATCTCTGATGACAGGACAAGAAGCAATGAGCTTAAATTGCAGCAAGGGAAGTTTCAGATGGACATTAGGAAAAAATTCCTAACTGTCAGGATGTTTAAACACTGGAATAAATTGCTTAGGGAGACTGTGGAATCTCCATCTCTGGAGATATTTAAGAACAGGTTAGACAGACACCTATCAGGGATGATCTAGATGGTGCTGCTGTGTGGGCAGGGGACTGGACTTGATGGCTTCTTGAGGTCCCTCCCAGTTATAGAGTTCTATGATTTACTTGTGAAGATCTAGAGCAAACATTGGGCCATAGGTATATCAGGTGTGCCAAAAAAATCACCTGTTTCTTGTTGCTGACAAATTCTTGCATTCAAAAGTGTAACCCAAATGCTCACACATTACATGCACCTACAATTCTTGCTTTGTACACATCAGTGTAGCGTTCTCTGCCCATAACTGGTGTGTATATTTTAAATCACACACTTGGCTTAAAATGTTGCCATTATTTATTATAAACTTATGTAACAAGAGGAGGGAGGCTTATTTTACAGTGATTTGGTTTCTCAGCAGTAGTCTGGAGAGAAAATTTACAGAGATAAGAGACTGCCATGGGAAGAGGGATGAGCCTGGCTATCATAAGGGTAAAATTATTTGACAGCAGGTCACTGAATAGATTTTAATTTATGAGACCTGCTTGTAGGTGACTCAGGGTATGTCTACACTAGAAAGTTAGTTCGAACTAACGGACGTTAGTTCGAACTAACTTTCCTATGCGCTACACTAGTGCTCCGCTAGTTCGAATTTGAATCGAACTAGCGGAGCGCTTAGTTCGAACTAGGAAAACCTCATTTTACGAGGACTAACGCCTAGTTCGAACTAGCTAGTTCGAACTAAGGGCTGTGTAGCCCTTTAGTTCGAACTAGTGGGAGGCTAGCCCTCCCCAGGTTTCCCTGGTGGCCACTCTGGCCAACACCAGGGAAACTCTATGCCCCCCTCCCGGCCCCGGACCCCTTAAAGGGGCACGGGCTGGCTACGGTGCCCGTGCCAGGTGCAAGCCTGCCAGCACCCAGCTAGCAGACCCTGCACCTGGCACGGCACAGAGCCACCCACCCGATGCCTCCCAGCCCACCCCCTCTTGCCGGGACCAGGCTGGCGGCTCCCGGGAGCTTGCCCTGGACCGCAAGAGGCGGGCACCTTCCTGGGCTAGTGCGGACATCGTGGACCTCGTCCACGATCTCCGCACTAGGCACAGGAAAGTGGCCGTCTAGGGCAGGAGAGCTGCCAGCCTGGCCACCCAGGAGCAGGTGTGCATGAAAATCAAGGGGGTCCACTGAGACCCCCGACCCTGAGCCCTGAGCTTACAATGGCCGTCCTGGGTCAGACCAAAGGTCCATCTAGCCCAGTAGCCTCTCTGCCAACAGCGGCCAACCCTAGGGACCCTGGAGGGGATGGACCGAAGACAATGACCAAGCCATTTGTCTCGTGCCATCCCTCTCCAGCCTTCCACAAACTTTGGGCAGGGACACCACTCCTACCCTCTGGCTAATAGGACTCCATGGACCCAACCTCCATCACTTGATCTCACTTCCCTTTAAACTCTGTTCTAGTTCTAGCCTTCACAGCCTCCTGCAGCAAGGAGTTCCACAGGTTAACTATTTGCTTTGGGAAGAAGAACAACTTTCTCTTACTAGTTTCAAGCCTGCTACCCATTCCTTTCCTTTGGTGTCCTCTAGTCCTTCTTTATGGGAACTCAGGAAGAACTTTTCTGAATGCACCCTCTCCACCCAACCCCTGCTTTTAGAGACCTCTATCCTGTCCCCCCTCCGTCTCCTCTTTTCTAAGCTGAACAGTCCCAGTCTCTGTAGCCTCTCTTCATCTGGGACCTGTTCCCAACCCCTGATCATGTTAGTTGCCCTCCCCTCTCCCAGCCTTTCTCTTCCCCTCTCCCACCTCCTTTTCCCAGTCTCCCCCAGTTTTTTTCAATAAAGACAGAGTCAATGTTGGAAGAAACATTAGCTTTATTTTGTACATCAATAAGAAGGGGGGCTAGGGAAGGGCAAGTGGAAGAAGGTGAGGGAGGAATGGGGCACGAGCCCCCGATGGGGAGGACTGGGCTGGCTCTGCGGGCTTCTGGGGGTGGAAGCTCTCCTGCAGCCCCCCAATTACTCCCTCTCCCCAGATGGCAGCCTGCGGCAAGTGCAGCCGGGCTGATGGCCGAGTGGTGTGATGTGCCCAGTGTGGGCACTCAGGGCACTCCAAGCCAGAACTTCTTTGCAAGCGGGGCACCCCTTAGAACTGTGTGTCCGGGGTGGGGGTCGGGACCCTTTAAGCGCAGCCCTCGGCTAGCCTGAGACAGTATCTCCACGCTCTAAGTCCTCCTTTTATGCCCTGCCGGCACTGCTTCCGGCCATCATTAAGCCCTGTTCAGAGTCCACTCAATGTGGACTTACTAGTTCGAACTAGCAAAACGCTAGTTCGAACTAGTTTTTAGTTCTAGATGCGTTAGTTCGAACTAGCTTAGTTCGAATTAACTAATTCGAACTAAGTTAGTTCGAACTAGCGCTGTAGTGTAGACGTACCCCCAGATACTAAACTATACATCAGGTTTGGGCAATAATTTTTGGTGCAGGGGGGTCACTCCAAGATTTCGGTACATGATCAAAGGCTGCACTTTTCTGTGGAGGGGGTGCAGGGTCTAGGTTGGAGGTTGGGTGCAGAAGGGCGCATGGGGTAAGGGACTGGGATGCAGGAGATGGTGCGAGGTCTTAGAGGGAGTTTAGGTGGAGGAGGGGGTTGTGACCTGGGTCAGGGGATTGGAGTGTAGAGTCAGGGAGGGAGTGTGGGTGCAAGAGAGGGTTCCAGCCTGGGGGGAGGGATGTAGGAGGGGGTAGAAGGTCAGGGAGGGAGTTGTCACCTGGGGCAGGGGGTGCAGAGGGTTTGGATGGTGATCTGGGGAGGGAGTTGGGGGTGAAGGAGGGGCAGGGGTGCCAGAGGCAGGCACTGGCTGGGAGGAGTTTACCTAAGTGTCTCCTGCCCAGCAGGCTGCAGCACCTGCAAGGCAGCACCAGCCCACGCTGCTCCCCCCACGTGGCTCTCAACTTGTCCTGGGGGAACAGGCTTGCGCTGCCCCAGTCTTTCAGGCAAATCTCTCAGTTCCAATTAGGTGGCTGTTTCCACCCAATAGGATCTGAGAGATTGTGCTAGGGGCAGGGAGATCGCACAAAGCCTCCCCTTCTCTGCAGCGCAGGGAGACACAGGGACTGTGTTTTAAACTGCTGCAGTTGTGTGCCTGAGGGTCCTGGCAGGCGGGTCCGCGGGCTGGATCCAGTGGCGTGGCAGGCCAGACTTGGCCTCATGCCGTATTTTGCCCAGCCCTGCTATACAATATATAAAACCACAATTCATTGTGGAAGAGGTATAAACCAGAGGATTAGCCCCACTGTCATTAAAAATTCTGTAGCACTTCTTGCAGAATAAAATTGTTAGCCTTCTGTTCAGCTAAATTCTAACTGGGATCATATATTCTGTGAATCTGAATTACCCATAGTAGTTTTAACAGTATATGGTTACTCTCCCTAACTTTGTAGTGTTGGTGATGGTGGCTGCAGCTGCATTTTGGCAATGGGTGAAGCATTCCCTATGTAATGTGTACTGCACGCCAAACCTTCTAACATGATTAAGCAAATCTAGATGACTTCAGAGCAGTTTGGCCTTGACTTCAGATCAAGCAGAAGTTTGTATGTGATTTTTGAAACTGTGGAGTATTTAATGATATCTCTTGGGATGAAAGGGCTTATGTAAATCTACAGTATATATTACCATCATGTATACAAACGGTTAGTACTTTCTGGGGACAGGCCTATATAATGGAGAGAAAGTTGCATTCATGTTTTTATGCTAATGGATTATTTTGAGAATGACCTACTCCAATGCCAAGAGCGACATGCACTCAAGCAACTGTTTATTTTCTCATTTAGCATAAAGATGTAAATCTTTGGAGGACAGTTATTTGCAATTTTGATTACCATTCATGGGGGCAAAAGGTTACTCGAGTACATCCCGTTTGGATCTACAAGGGTATGTCTACACATCAAAGTTAATTCAAAATAACTTTACTATTGTCTACACAGCCAAACTGCTATTTTGAAATAAATTCAAAATAGCAGAGCACTTATTTCAAATTTGATAAACCTCATTCTACGATGAATAACGCCAAATTTGAAATAGATAATTCGAAATAAGTGCTGTGTAGATATTATTTCAAAATAGGGGGTGTCCAGCCTTCCCAGGGTGCCCTAGTGGCCACTCCAGCCTCAAACAAGAACACTCCTCTCCCTCCCTCCCCCTCCCCAGAGCCCTTAAAGGAGTTGACTCTGGCCATAGTGCCTGGGCCAGCTCCAAGCCTGCCAACCCAGAGCCAGCAGTCACTGCCCCTGACCCAGTGGCCCCAAAACATGAGCCAGCAAGCCACTGGCAGCCAGCCCTCCACCGCTCCCCAGGAACAGCCTGTCAGCTCCCAGGAGCCTGACAGGGCCTGGAGAAGGCGGATGCCTTCCTGGTCTAGGGTGGAGATCAGGGTGGACATTACTCAGGTTTGGGGGGGGATAACCCCAATGTCCATGATTTCTGCACTGGACGAAGGAACGTGGCTGTCTATGACAAGATAGCTGCCAGCCTGGCCACCAAAGGCCACATGCGAACCCAGGAGCAGGTTCGCATGAAAATCAAGTTGGTCCAGCAAGACCCCCAACCCTGAGCTTCCCCTCCCCCTTCTTCCCCTTGGTTCCCCCTTCCATCTCCCTCCTCCCAGGTTTCCCCTTCCCCTCTCCCACCCTCTTTCCTCCCCTCTCCTACCTCCTTTCTCCAGTCTCACCAGTTTCATCCCTCCCCCCCCCCATTTTGTTAAATAAAGAGAGTTTGTGTTTATGAAAATACGTGTACTTTATTTGACATCAGGAAGGGGGGCTGGGAGGGTAAGTGGAATGAAGTGGGGGAGGAATGAGGCACAAGCCCAGTGGGGCAGACCAGGAAGGCTCTTAGTGCTCCTCAGTGTGGAAGCTCTCCCACAGGGCCTCCTGGATACTGACAGCCCCCTGATGGACCTCCTGGATGGCAGCCTGCAGAAAGTGCAGCCAGGCTCACAGCAACGCATTCACGAGAAGCACCAGAGTGCCCAAGGGCCGCTCCGGCTTCATGTTGCAGAGTGCTGTGGTGTCCCGAGTGAGGGCAACCAGAGCTCGCATAGACACAAATGCTTTGCTGTCCCTCATCAAGGTAGGCAAGCAAGCAGGGAAAGCTGAGAACCGGCTGCCCCGGGTGGGGGTCCCTTTAAGCACAAGCCTCAGATAGCCTCAGGCAGCAGCCAGGGCTGGCTTTAGGAAGTGTGGAGCCCAATTCGAACAGTTTTGGCGCCTCCCCCCCATCCAGGATTTTTTTGTTGAGAAAAAAAAAGCACCCACACAACAAAGAACAACCACACACAAATATCAGTAGATCTGATCTGATCTGAAGTACATCTGATCAAAATGTATATCAATATGTATATCATTTAAAAAAAAAAATGCCATCCTCTATTATGCAAAATTTTACACAAAATTAAATCAGTTGCCTTAAGTGTAGGTCAAATATTTTCAATTGCAAACTATCCAATCTTTTCAATAAAGTTTAAAGTTTGATTTTTAAAAAGTTACCACAGAGCGTTGCAGTTTTCTGTTACGATTTACTTTATAGCAAGTAAAGCAAAATACTTTTGCTAAGTAAATAGCAAAAATGGAGTCTTTGTTAAGAAAGTGTCAGTTCTGTGGTCAAATTCCAGTCCTTAGTGATTTCAGCACCACTGGTTTCACTAGCTAATATGGTACTTCACCACCACTGCCTTCTTTGCACTGCCATTCAACACATTGCCTGCATGTTGAGTCCAAGGTCAGTCTACACAAGATTTTATCAGTGATTGTTGCTCAAGCGATCACTGAGACAAGACAAGGACTCTCAATTGATTTTAGTCAGCTCTGCCTTTAAACACTGGGGCTACGTCTACACTGGCATGATTTTCCGGAAATGCTTTTAACGGAAAAGATTTCCGTTAAAAGCATTTTTGGAAGAGCGCGTCTAGATTGGCAGGACGCTTTTCTGCAAAAGCACTTTTTGCGGAAAAGCGTCCGTGGCCAATCTAGACACGCTTTTCCGCAAAAAAGCCCCGATCGTCATTTTCACGATCGGGGCTTTTTTTGCAGAAAAGAAATCTCTGCTGTCTACACTGGCCCTTTTGCACAAAAGTCTTTCAGAAAAATACTTTTGCCTGAACGGGAGCAGCATAGTATTTCCGCAAAAGCACTGACAATCTTACATGAGATTGTAAGTGCTTTTGCGGAAATTCAAGCGGCCAGTATAGGCAGCTGGCAAGTTTTTCCACAAAAACAAATGGTTTTGCAGAAAAACTTGCCAGTCTAGACACAGCCTGGATGTAAAGTGTCATATATAAGTGAGGACTCCCAAATAGACTCTACACCACCAGAAATAAAACCTGTTTCCAACTTCTGTGACTTTCAGTTAGATGTGACTCACTATCCTCTGCTTAGTGTTCAAATTATGGTAGACCCTAAGCCAGGTCATATTAAGTTCAGGTCTTTTACCTTTTAATCATACGATATGGATTACAACATTTCATTCTCCCAGCTCCAAGTCTTAAGTGAATTTCGACCCAAAAGAGCCAAAATTGAGCACCTAGACACAGCAAGTGTGTCTACTGATCTCTGTGGCAAAGTAGGTATGTCTATATAAATAAGGTCTGCTCATGAAGCCTTTTCCTACAGTTGATTAACAGATGGCAGTAGATAGCTCATTCAGACCACTGGCTGATAACAGTTAGTCACCCTGACCAGTCATTAACCAGAGTCATGGACTCACCCTACTCTCCATTCTCTCTATGATTCTCTGAAGACCTGTGAAAAAAAAGGAGGGTGGAAAGGGAAACCAAAGGGCGAGACCTCTCTAAATTCACCAATCAAAGAGCAGTATTGCCAACCCAAAAATCATAAGGAACACCTACACAAAGTTATGAGAATGGTCTACAAAAATAGCATCACCCTGTCCCCCCTCCCACTGACACCTCCCCTCCTGCCCTTTTCCTCATTGTCTATACTTGGCCCCCTGGCATTTGTCTCTCCTCCAGCCTGTCTCTTGGTACCTTCCCCTTTCTTCCCCCTCCCCCTCTCCACAAGCCTCTTCCTCTCTCCCCCCTCTCCTTCGTACAAGCCCCTCCTTCTCTGCACAAGCCTCTTCCTCTCTCCCCCTTTCCTCCCCTCCATACAAGCCCCTTCCTCTCCCACCCCGTCCAAGTCCCTGCCCCTCCCACTGCTCCTGCTCCCCTACCTTCTACTTTCTGACTTCTGCGGGACCGGACTGCGAACTGCGTGTGCCGTGGCGGCGGCGTTGCACTTTTCAGTTTTAAAATCCCAGGTGTGACGTTACGTCACGCCCAGGCGTCTCCACGCCCACCTGCAACAGTGCGCAAGGCAGCAGCAGTCGGCAGCGTGCACAGCGCAGGTAAGGGGGAGCCAAGCTGAGGGAGCCAACTTCCGGATGCAGGGCGGAAGTTGGGCGTGGGGTCTGAGTCAGCCAAATCAGCTTAAGGCTGGCCCTAGCAGCAGCCACACAAATAAACTCCTGACCTGATGCCCTGCTGGACCTGGTTCTGGCCGGCCTTCAATGCAATTCAGTGTCCACTCAGTGTGGACGTGCTACTTCGAAATAGTAAAGCGCTATTATTGTGTGTTATTTCAAAATAAGCTATTTCAAATTATCTATTTTGAAATAAGATATTTCGAAATAAAACTGTAGTGTAGACATACCCTAAGAGAATAGACCCCATTGTTGCAATATTAAGAAAAGTCTATCAAGTGATTGTGAAACTAGCATGCAGGGTAGTGAAGATGCTAGCTATTGGACCCATCTGTTCTCTGCTATTCTATAGTAACCAGAAACATTCATCCCTATGAGCTTATATCATCAGATCAAATCAGAGCTACCTGGCTTGCCCAGAAAGGTATCTCCTATACTTTTTTTATAGCAATATAAGCCAGCAGAAGTAATACATGCCCAATGGACGTCTAGACTGGGCCAAATGTTAGAAAAAAAACCCTCTTTCAAAAGCCCCCTTCGTCCTCATAAAACGAAGAATACAAGGGCTTCTGAAAGAGCGCATTTGCTCTTCTGTGAAAAAAAGTGGAAGAGCAAACACATTCCCTGGACATGGTGGAGTTTTTTCGGGATACCGTATCCCAAAATGCCCCCACAGTCTAACCGTACCCCAGTATTTAAAAATAAACTGTTTTCATTAAGTTACATATTTCTCACAACTGCTGTTATTTTCCGATCATTTTAACAGAGCTGTAATATATTACTTTATGGCAACTTCACAAAGCTTATTTCACAGCTTGCCAGAACTGAATTTTATTGACTGCTTATTCTGGTTCCTTCTCTTCCTCATTCCAGCTTCTCTCCATACAGGTGCTACAGATTTCTCTTTCATCTCTTCCTTGGTCTCTTGTTACCTTTCTTTCTTCCATCCTTTTATCTGCAGTTATCTCCCTAATCATCTCTTCCTTGGTTTTTTTGTCCTTTTTTTTAATAACTAGATTCTTATCTCTCTCTTCATATACAGAGGAACAGTGGATCAGCCCTGATATATTCTAAACCAGAAGTTTAAAAAACCCAGTAACTGTTTATGGATATCTCGTGCTTTAAGTTTGCAGTTCCAGATGCAGCTTGTGAAGTTGTTCTTTAACTTGACCATTGCTATAACATTGGGACTGTAACAAATGGGAAATAAAAAGAAAAAGCTTGCTTTGCTTATCCAGTCTTGGCTTGCATGACTTCACTTATACCTGATATGATAATGATAATGGGAGAATTGGAAGATCTGATTCTTTCACTGAATTTCACCTCTTCAGTTCTATGATTATATGATCTCTCCTATACCTGTTTTTTTGGAGAAGGGATAGCCCATGTCTCTAAATTCTAATCCGCACTCACAAAGAGATGGATCCAATGGTCTTGTGTTTTCCATCTCCTCTTACAACGCTATACTCCTGTCACATGGACCTAGGAAGCAGATAACCTCCAGCCTCCAGTAATCACTGTCACTATAGGAGAAATGGGCTTGGAGACACTACAGAAGATAAAGGGATATGGTTCTAATCCTAGCCATAGAAACACAAAAAGGGGGAAAAGATTACAGTAATTCAATTAATGAAAAAGCTTCTTAAAAAGATCTCTCTATACTCCTAAGCCTCCATTCTGTCTTGAAAGTTACTTCAGCTTCTCTATTTACTTACATGAATGAATGTTCCTCGTACCTCATACTCTTCTTTAAATCCATAGCCCTGTCCTCGTTTCATCTGGGTGATGTGCTGCAGCAAGTCGGCCACTCGGATGGCTGGCTGGAATTGTCCCCTGGGATAGGACATTTCCACTGGCTCACAGCTCCGGTATGGATGGGTCTGGATGGTTAATGTTGGCTGGGTCATCTCCCCATGGCTACTCTCTGTTTAGAGACAGGGAGGCAAAACAAGCTTTTACTTTCCAGTCTTATTCCTGTGCTGTTTGTTTTCACCCACATAAGTTAGTGCAGGTGAAATAAAGAATAGAAGGAAGTGGAAACTCTCTCTCTCTCTCTCTCTCTCTCTCTCTCTCACACACACACACACAGACTAAGACCAAAACCACATCCAGAAAGATTGGACCCACTCAAAAATCTCAGTAATCAGTTGGTGAGGCAATCAGAGACAGGAACAGAGCTAGACAGGCACAACTGTGACAGATGTAAATGGCATATCTCAAGAAATAATGCATGTTACTGTCATGAAATCTGCATAACAACTCTTTTGTTCAGAAAGGATGTCACATAAGAAAGAACAAGGTTTTCAAAAGTGACTAGTCCCCTAGTGCTCAATCTTAGATATCTTAAAAAGATCTGATTTTCAAAGAATGAGGCTCAGCATCTTACTTGGGCATCCACAAATTCAGGTACCTAAAACTGTTAGTCACTTATGAAGTAAAGCTTAGCCCTAAAATGTGCATATATTCCAGTGTATGAAGTATAATGTAATCTGGAAAAACAACAACATTGCACAGAAATATAGCTATCCTGCACTTATATGGCAACTCTGCCATGAAGCCTCTAGAGGTTTCATGCCAGTCCCAAGCCTAGATAAAGGAGGAGGGTTAGTCAGATGAGTGTTGATGTGCTGATTGCAAAACAACAATACAAATGAAATCTGATGCCAGTATGACTAACTGATAAAAGACCACGGCTCAGACATCGCCTGGATAAACCAGGTCCACAATACCAATCGAGTGATCGGGTTTGGGAGGAAGATGAAGAGAAGCTAGCGAGAACAGTGTAGGTGCTAAATGAGGAAGGGAAGCAGTATGGATAGATTATGAAGATTGATAAAATGAAGACAATGGTATTTGGAGATAAGGAAATAGGAAGGAAGATCACTGTAGATGGGATTGAATTAGAGAACGTAGAGAAGTTCACGTATTTGGAGAGCAACATGTCATATAATCTAGACTGTAAGAAGGAAATAGCGACTAGAATAGCAAAATTAAGAGTGAGTTTGAAGGCGATGGATAAGATCTGGAAAGGTAAAGTGGTTAGCTTAGGAACAAAGCTGAGCATCTTGAAAATGTCTGTGTTTAGCAGCATTTTGTACAGATGTGAGACATGGATGATAACAAAAGATTCAAAGAGAAGGATATTGACATCTGAGAGGAGTTACAGAAAGATCCTGAGAATAGGATGGATGCAGAATGTCACCAAGGAGGAATTATATAGGAAGCTACGGCCGAAAGAGAACCTACTGCAGAAAGGTTATACAACGGAAGTTACAGCTATTCAGGCATATCTGCAGAATGAATAACGAGTGAAAAGATACAGCTGAAAGAGAACCTACTGCAGAAGGTTATACAGAGGAAGTTACAGCTATTCGGGCATGTCTGCCGAATGAACAAGCAGTGAAAATGTAAGACCCTGGTATTGGCATAATGGAACAGGAGAGGCAGACCCCACAGAGAATGGGTAGATGATATAGTACATTGGTGCAGAGCTAGTCTACAGAAACTAAGCCACTCCGCACTGGACAGGGAAAGATGGAAGGAAATAGTCAGGGAGGCATTGGACACCAACAGGCATTGAGCCCACGGTTGTTGTTGATGATGATGACTTATATGGCAGAAATGTAAATTTATCAGAAAAATGTATCTCTTCAAAAGAAATTGATTTGGAAAATCGCTCCAAAACTAAGGGTATGTCTACACTAGCCCCCTAGTTCGAACTAGGAAGGCTAATGAGGGCGACCGAAATTGCAAATGAAGTTCGGGATTTAAATATCCCGCACTTCATTAGCGTGTTCCCAGGTGGTTGCCATTTTGGAAATTGACTAGCCCGGAAGAACTGCCCGCGTATACACGTGGCAGCGAAGGGCGATTCCGAAATAAACCCCTTACTTCGAATTACCAGTTAAACCTCATGGTTTAAACTATTGGAATGAGGTTTAACTGGCAATTCGAAGTCAGGGGTTTATTTCGGAATCGCCCTTCTCTGCCACGTGTAGTCGGAATCATGGCAGTTCTTCTGGGCTAGTCAATTTCCAAAATGGCGACTGCCCAGGAACATGCTAATGAAGCATGGGATATTTAAATCCCACGCTTAATTTTGGTCGCCCTCATTAGCCTCCCTAGTTCGAACTAGGGGGCAAGTATAGACATACCCAAAGTGAATTGTAGTTTCATGTATTCACAGAGAACCCCAAGAGTGTTTCACAATTCACCTAGCAGACAATAGAACAGAAAATTCTGTCAGCAGATGATCACCAATCAGGACTTTTCTATTTAACCACAGAAGTTTTCCTTATATGCAACATCTAGCTTGTAATTCTTTGTTTCCAAACAGAGATGACTGAATTTAATCATTGACTTAATCATGATTTATCTTAGCACTCTGTTAGGGATATTCTAAGGCTCTTAGTCATTTGCATTAGTTGCTACTAACACTATTACCACATTCACATAACTAATATATTGCTTTTTCTCTCCAGAATGATCCACAGTGAATGGAGACTGTATATAAAGGGATCACTTGCTCACTATGCAAAGGGATACAAATGAGAAGCTATTCCTTGTTCTCCTTGTTAGATTTGTTTTCCCAATGCATCTTTTCCTCATCTATTTCCTATTAGTCTCCCATAATGGAGAGATTATTTTGATGGCAAGCTATTTCAGACACAACAACAAAACAGCAGCTTTTTAGATGGGACAAAGAAAACAAACTAATCTACCCTAAACTTGAGATCAATTTTAGGGAGGTGACTATAATTACACAAAGGCTACGTCTAGACTGGCATGATTTTCCGCAAATACTTATAATGGAAAAGTTTTTCAGTTAAAAGCATTTGCGGAAAAGAGCGTCTAGATTGGCATGGACACTTTTCCGCAAAAGCACTTTTTGCGGAAAAGCATCTGTGCCAATCTAGATGTGGTTTAGCGCAAGAAAGCCCCGATCACCATTTTTGTGATCGGGGCTTTTTTGCGCAAAACAATACCGCGTTGTCTACACTGTCCCTCTTGCGCAAAAGCATTTGTGCAAGAGGGCTTTTGCCCAAAAGGGAGCAGCATAGTATTTCCGTAAGAACACTGACAATCTTACATGAGATAGTCAGTGTTCTTGCAGAAATTCAAGTGGACAGTGTAGACAGCTGGCAAATCTAGATGCAGCCAAACTGCCAGTTTAGATGCAGCCAAGTCTTTCCAGTCTAGATGCAGCCAAACTGAATTGGCTAGAAGAACAGGGTAAACTCTATATGGAAGTTTTGAACATAAGCAAGTTAGGATTCTCTTTCTCTCATTGGAAAGGCAGATAACAACATAGAACTCCTTTCCAAACAGGAAAACAATTCTTAAGCAGCCTTAGTGGTATCTAGGAGAGAAGGGGGGGCAAGATTTCAAGACAGACATTAGAGATAGTTTGGGCTGAAGTTACAAATATATTGGAGTGGGGGGAAAAGATACCACCACTGGATACATTATCAGGAAGAGGACAGGCCTATGCTAAGCTCTGATGACAAAAGTAGTTTGATCATCAAAGATGCTGACCATCTTCCATTCATTTGGAGATCTACTGGAGTTACAGGTGACCAACATCTCCAAAAACCAGGTCACTGGTGTTAAGATATTTTTTTAAATCCAGGCTTCAATACAGCAAAATGCACGCAACACATAAAAGTACAAATTTGTCTTAAGGAAAACTACCATTAAATGTGGAATTTAAGGAAGAATAACAGTTAAACATTTGAATAATAATTATAGTACTGTTACTAATTACAATGTGAGAACTCTGAACAGAGGGAATTTCAAGGCATATTAGTTTTCCGAGCTAGATTTGTTTTCCCAATGTATTTTTCTTCACCTATTTCCTATTAACCTCCCATAATGGAGAGGAGACTATTTTGATGGCAAGTTATTTCAGACAGATGTACTATGCTTAATTTCCATTATTACTACAAACCCAATTTCACAACTGGCTTCTCTGAGGAATCTACAAATAATGCTACATTTTTATCAGCCCCAATTAGAAAACATTATGATATCTCTATATGAGAGGGAGCCTTAAAATTAATGTGCTGTTCCATTGCTAGTATAACAAAGACATACTGAGACCACAGGTTACTTGTAAAATGTAAATCAAATCCAGTTGCCCTTTCAGAGCTCGTCACCAAACCCTTAATTTCTGGGCTATTTAATCTTTTTTTCCTATAACTATTCTTGCAGGGGTGTCAGCCAAATAATTTTATGTACTTTTGTTTTAAGTAATTTCCTCCACATAGGGCCAGCAATGCACTGCAGTCTTCAAGTAGAGGTTCCTGCGATGTGGACAATGACATCCCAAGATTTGTATGTATTTGTCCCAACAGAAATGCATTTCCTGAGGCAGTGTGTCTTAAACTGTGTTCCGTGGCATGCAGTTGGAGGTGTGCCGCAGAGAACAAAAGAATTCAAAATGGCTGCCCTTAAAGGGACAGGCAGCCTTTTTTTCCTCAATAACTTTCCCCCCGACCCTTTTTACCCCAGACCTTTTTTTTTTTTTAATATTGTTTGGTGTTCCTCAGTCTTAAAAAGTTTAAGAAACACTGTCCTAAGAGCTTGTCCAAAAGGAGTTTTAGATCAAGCTAGGGTTAGAGCATAGCTATGCACTAATTAGCTATGTGGACTCTGCTACTGAACCCAGAAAGTTCCCTAGTGCACTCTGATATGTGCAATGATGAATTTTCCATGCTCACTAGGAACAAACTGTAGGAACTAACAGGGATGAAGAACTAATTTGGCTTTTTTTGTGCCTGAAGTTCTTTGTGTGGACTCCATGTCCATCTCTGGGAGGAGAAGTTGACCTAGTTATTTGTGTGAACTCATAGCTACATCCAGAGTGTTTTATACCAAGAGAAAAAGGGTTTGAATCTTCTTCACATAAATAAATTCGTTTTTATGAAGTGAGTCAAATGTTCTACTGTTCCTTCTCTATCTAATCACCCCTCGACGCTGAGCCTAAGCATGGCTAATGAAGCACTCAAGGAAGGCACTTCACCGTATCTCATGATATGTTGTTTACAATAATTTTATAAACAATTTCAATATGCTCTAGAACAGAAGAGAGGTAGCAAGCAAATGCTCATCTCTAACTAGGGCAATCAACCAAAAGGGTCTTTGAAATGCAATACAGACAGGTTTTCTTCTACCAGCAGGGAGCAGAAATAAAATGTACTGTGTTGCTTATGGCACTGTAATTACAAGAAAAAGAAACAAAAATAACATTCCCATTGCAAATTTACACTTCTGATAGTCATTGGTACACTCAACATGGGCCATACCCCCAGGACAGATTGCACGGGGTTCGAAGCAGCGGGGATTTAAAAATGGCGGCTCCCCGCTTATGCTAATGAAGCCCGGGAAATTCAAATCCCGGGCTTCATTAGCAAGTGCGGAATGCATACATTACCCCGCTAGTTCGAACTAGCGGGGTAGTGTAGACATACCCCCAGGTAGATTCGTGTCTCTGGAGGCCAGACGGGTGAGGAGGAGCCGGCCCCAAGAGAAAGCCAACTGGGGTGAGACGCGGAGTGATATCATCACCCCACGACCGGAGGAGGCGGGGACAGAACTGGCAGGGGAATCAAAAGGGCCGGAACGGCCAACTGAAGGGGAGCAAGCGTCTGGGAGCTGGGGAGCGTTGAGCGAGCGGCGAGAGCCGGTGAATGTTGGGCGAACACACCAACCTGGCGGTACACACCCCAGCCGCTTTCAGGGTCCGGAGTCGGGACCCCGGGAAAGGGGTGCGGCTGTCCTCCCTTCCTGCCGGACCACAGAGCAAGCGGTCCGACCCTCCCTGCCCCGGGCAGCAGCGGGCCGCTTTGGAGGATTGACTGACAGTACTGGGGCACAGAGACCTAAGAGCACGGGTGCTAAAGGGTTAACTAGGGGCAGGCAATCCCAATGATGAGAGGGTTGTAAGCCTGAGGAGGAGCCCGCACCCTGACAGACATCTTCTTCTTAAACCCTTGTACTCCGAGTGGATCATAGGTCATCTACAAATCTCCTCCACTTTACTCTGTCTCGAAACAAAAGTTCCAGCTGACTCCAGGAGTACCCCTAGGAGTGCCTAGCCATCCCCACTTTCTTCTCTTGATTTGAACGTCAAGTGGTTCTCTGTTCCAAAGCCCCTCATTTGTGACATAGTCTTGCTATTTGATGTGAAGGATGTAGCTCAGGCATCTGTTTATGAATGTCTGTAGCTTGTGATTTGAAGACTTTTTAGTATGCCAGGTCATACAAGAGCACACTTCACATTTGCACATAAGAACATAAAAACGGCAATACTGGGTCAGACCAAAGGTCCATCTAGTCCATTATTCTGTCTGCTGACAACAGCCAGGTGCCCCAGAGGGAGGGAACACAACAGCTAATCCTCACGTGATCCCTCTCCTATCACCCATTTCCAGACACCATTCCTACCCATCCTGACTAATAACCATTGATGGACCTAACCTCCATGAATCTATCTAATTCTTATTTGAACCCTGTTAAAGTCCTAGCCTTCACTATATCCTGTGGCAAGGAGTTTTGTAAGTTGACTGTGCACTCAGTGAAGAAAAACTTCCTCCTATTTGTTTTAAATCTGCTACTTATTAATTTCAATCTGTTGAGTCCTAGTTCTTATGATATGGGAAAAAGTAAATAACTTTTCCTTATTCACTTTTTCCACACCAGTCATGATTTCATAGACCTCTATCATATCCCCCCCTTAGTTTCCTCTTTTCTAAGCTGAGAAATCCCAGTCTTTTTAATCTCTCTGCATATGGGACCCATTCCAAACACCAAATCATATTTGTTGCCCTTTTCTGAACCTTTTCCAATGCCACACATTGGAAATGTGACCACATTGGAGAATGGAATGAGGACATTGCTGCCACATGAACCTTATGGCTCACCCTACTGCTTCAGAAGAAGCTTGTAGCTCAGACTCTTTGGTAGTGAGATCTCAACTGGGTTCACATTGTCATGCATTGCCCAAGTGGAATTTTTTTCCATCTGAAGGAGGCTTTCCAATGCTATAAAAGGATATGTTAGACTTGGTACAGTTGGGCTTGCTCATTCAGTCGAAATCCAAGCTCTCAGATGCAACAACTGAGGGTCTTAGTGCAATATTTGGCCCTGGTTCTGTGACAGCATGTCTGCTCAGGTGGGAAGGTTTATGGAGATCCAACAGCCTAAATTTCTTCTACTTGGAAGAGTCTATCACAGTGACTATCGCTTTGTCCTATCTAATATTGAATATGATCCTGGGGATCGGGGAATTGCTGAGAAGGCACATAATAGTCCTCAGGACCCACAGGCACAAAAGTATCCATAAGGAACTGGGGCTTTAACTTCCCATACAACAAATGTCCTTGCACTTGGTACTGTCCAGCCCATCAAACAGATCTATGGTGAAAGTTCCTCACCAGAAGAATATCAGTTCCAGAATAGATTTCCACAGAGACCACTTTTGACTGGTTATCACATTCCTGCCCAGGAAATCCATCAGGTCATTGCTGATTCCTGGTAGGTGCAGTCACTGGAGTGACTCCATGTTGATGGCACCATTCTCAGAAATTGATTGCCTCCTGGCAGAGAGGGATATGAACATCTCCCTGTTTTTCTATAAGGGTATGTCGACACTGCCACCCTAGTTCAAACTAGGGTGGCTAATGTAGGCATTCGAACTTGCAAATGAAGCCTGGGATTTAAATCTCCTTGCAGTTGGGATTTTGAAAGCTTTGTTGTGTTTTTCTGAAGGAGGACCGGATCAAGTCTTATATAATCTTCCCATTAGTCTCTAATTAAGAATCATGCAGTTCACACAGTAAATTAGCTATATTAGAAGACCACTCTGCTCCCTACCCAGAATAAAGGTGTATAACTCCAGCAAAATCGGGGCCTCTGTTTTGCCAGATGCTAAGTGCAGAGCTGAGGATGAACAGCACTTCCCAGTACACAACAGCCATAGAATAGTGATAGAAATGTAGCCGTGTTAGTCTGGGGTAGTTGAAGCAAAATGCAGGACAATGTTGTCTAGGGAGCACAGCTGTATAGGAATCCATATTAAGATTTCTCTTCAACAACATTTTGTCTTTGGAAAACTAAGAAATACAACCCTTGTGGAAAAGGGACACTTTCTCCCTCTTGAAAAAGAATCCTCTCTTCCCAAAGTCAGTATTGTGACAGATTAAATGATACAGTTATGTATGGAAAAAGTCCCTTCCAGCCTCTCTTTTTTCCTTTGCTGTTAGCTTGTATTATGGGGCATGCCTGTGTTTGTCTATATTTTTTTCCTGGTCTAACTACTGGGCTGTTGCCTGCTCAGGGTAGTGTTTAAGACAGCTGCAATAGATTTTGTTCCTGGAATGGAAAAGTTACCGCAGATAATCCAAAATGACAAGCCTGATAAATGCCAGTGGGTAGATTCTGATCATCCACACATCTGTTTTCTGATTCATAGCAGAGGAATTGCCTTTTTCAAATTCCTCACACGGTAAGCACAAGTATCCTCAAGGGAGATTCAAAACTGGTAAGCTCGTATTACTCTTATATTCAAGGTACACATATAATAAGCTTTTGAATAGAGATCTCCATTAGCCAGCTTAAAAAGTTTCTTCTGTCAATTCTGCTGTCTTTGGGTATGTCTACACTACAGCATTATTTCAAAATATCTTATTTCAAAAGAGTTCATTCGAAATAAGTTATTTCGAAATAACGCATCTACACACAAAATGCATTTTGAAATAGCATTTTGTTATTTCGAAATAGCACGTCCACACTGAGTGGCCGCTGAATCACATTTAAGGTCGGCCGGAACCAGGTCTGGCAGGGCATCAGGTCAGGAGTTATTTTGTGTGGCTGCTGCCTGAGGTTTCCCTGCTTGCTTGCCTACCTTGATGAAACAAAAGACAGGACTATGCAGCACTTTAAAGACTAGCAAGATGGTTTATTAGGTGATGAGCTTTCATGGGCCAGACCCACTTCCTCAGATCAAATTGTGGAAGAAAATTGGTATGACCATATATACCAAAGGGATACAATAAAAAAAAGTGAACACATATAAAATAGACAAATCAGATTTTAGAACAGAGAGTGTGTGTGTGTGTGGGAGGGAGATTAGTGTCTATGAGATAATGATATTAGGGGTGATAATTGGGGAAGCTATCTTTGTAATGGGTAAGGTAGTTAGCATCTTTGTTAAAGTCCATTTGTAAAGTGTCAAATGACAGTTTAGCATCTTTGTAGTCTGGTGCTAAAGTCTCTTTGGAGTAAGATACATGTAGGCTATGTCTACACTGGCCCCTTTTCCGGAAGGGGCATGTAAATTTCACCAGTCGTCATAGGGAAATCCGCGGGGGATTTAAATATCCCCCGCGGCATTTAAATAAAAATGTCCGCCGCTTTTTTCCGGCTTTTAAAAAAGCCGGAAAAGAGCGTCTACACTGGCCCCGATCCTCCGGAAAAAGTGCCCTTTTCCGGAGGGTCTTATTCCTACTTTCAAAGGACCTATTCTTTCAAAGTAGGAATAAGACCCTCCGGAAAAGGGCACTTTTTCCGGAGGATCGGGGCCAGTGTAGACGCTCTTTTCCGGCTTTTTTAAAAGCCGGAAAAAAGCGGCAGACATTTTTATTTAAATGCCGCAGGGGATATTTAAATCCCCCGCGGATTTCCCTACGACGACTGGTGAAATTTACATGCCCCTTCCGGAAAAGGGGCCAGTGTAGACGTAGCCGTAGAGAGGTTGTTGAGACAATGCCCGTTCTGGTTGAAATGGCAAAAACCTGTTTTTAATTTGTGAAACTATCTTATGTCTGATTTGTGGGCATTAATTCTTTGGTGAAGTGTCTGAGAAGTTTGTCCAATATACATAGCAGACAGACACAATATACATGTGTTTTTATGAACACAAACTCTTTATTTAACAAAACTGGTGGGGGAGGGGATGAAACTCTGGTAAGACTGGGGAAAGGAGGTGGGCGAGGGGAGGGAGAAACCTGGGAGGAGGGAGCTGGAAGGGGAGAAGAATGGGGAGGGGAATATCAAGGCTCAGGGTTGGGGGTCTCACCAGACTAACTTGATTGTCATGCAGACCTGCTCCTGGGTTTGCATGTGGCTTTTGGTGGCCAGGTTGGCAGCTATTCTGCCATAGATGGCCGCGTTCCTGCGTCCAGTGCAGAGATCATGGATGATTGCGGGCATCCCCCCCAAACCTGAATAAGGTCCATGATCTCTACCCTGGACCAGGAAGGCACCTGCCTTCTCCGGGCCCTGGCAGTCTCCTGAGAGCTGGCAGCCTGCTCCTGAGGAAAGGTGGAGGGCTGGCTGCCAGTGGCTTGCTGGCTCATGTTTTGGGGCCACTGGGTCAGGGGCAATGACTGCTGGCTCTGGGCTGGCAGGCTTGGATTTGGTACAGGCACTGTGGCCAGAATCAACCCCTTTAAGGGCTCCAGGGAGGAGGGAGGGAGAAGAGTGTTCTTAGTTGAGGCTGGAGTGGCCACCAGGGCACCCTGGGAAGGCTGGAGGACCCCTTTTTCGATATAAGCACTTATTTCAAAATAGCTATTTTGAATTTGGTGTTATTCCTCATGGAATGAGGTTTGCCAAAATTGAAATAAGCGCTTTGCTATTTCAAATTAATTTTGAAATAGCTGTTTGGCTGTGTAGATGCTAGTAAAGTTATTTCAAAATAACTTTGCTATGTAGACATACCCTTTGTGAATTTGGTGGGGAAGCATATTCTGTTTAAAACTCCAAAAAGTAAAAGTTTCAGAGTTGAATACCTGAAGCTAGACTACTTAGACTTAAGATGGAAATTGTTCTCAGGCAGATACTGTGCTCTGGAAGGTATCTTTGTAAACACTGAGCTTTGAAGCTTTGTACTTGTCTCTTTGTAACTTTCAGCTACTTTGCCTTTTACATTTTGTACCTTGTTGTAAGATTGTTGAGCTTTGTAACGCTCAACCACTTTACTTTATAAGTTCAGAAACCTACTGTAAGCTTGGTGATTGTTGAGCCTTGCAACTTTGTGAGAGTTGCAACTCTCAGCCACTTTGATTGTAACTTGCTCTAAGCTGCATTCCATCCAGTGATAAGAATGTGTGTATGAATGGAGCGTGTTTGGGGTGAGGGAAATGGCAAGGCTAAACCCATGGAGCCAGGAGTCAGATAGTGACTAATTAAAGACTGCCCTAAGCAAACAAAGACTGCCCTAAGCAAACAAAGAACCTGGATTGAGGGAGGTCTGGGCATGCTCCTTGGTGACGTGGAAGAAGGAGTGCATGACAGGAGCTGCCCAGTTCCAATAAAAGGAGAGAGCACGTGGCAGAAGCCCTCTTTCTGAGGAGCTCACTGGCCAGTATCCATGGCTAGAGGGAAACCTGGGGAGCCAATATGCCTTGGCTTGCTCTGCAAGTTTTTGCCGGTGTAAGTGTGTGAGTGCCTGAGGGCATGAATGAATGTGTATGAATGGACTAATGACTGTGTGTGCTTGTGTGGGTGAGAGAAATAGCTCACTTCCCTCCAGTTTAACCCACTGAATGATAACCCAATTCCCTTGAGTTTAATCCTGTAGTGGATTGTTAATTCCTCTTTTAACAAATCCATATGAGTATAACCTTGGGGTGGTCTCCAGTGAAATTTTGGGTAACACAACCCCATTCTCTTTTCGGTGAAAAAGTAAGTTGAGTAAAAACTTCTCCCTTGATATTGTTTGGGGACCTGTTCTGTGTTGTGAAGGTGTTCTTGGTGGAGCATGGTTTCATGAAGGGGTCCCTGAGGAGGGAGCGAGAAGGTGGGGAAGTTGGGGGAATTGATATGAAAGGGATGGAGTACCTGCAACTAATGATTTCTGGATGATGTTGGATATGAATGGCACTGGTGTGGAAGGGAGATTGGGCAGACCCTCGACCAAATTCTCAAACCTGTTGTAATAGAATCATAGAGCTGGAAGAGACCTCAGGAGGTCATCAAATCCAAGCCCCTACCCAAGGCAGGACCAAGCCCAATTAAATCAACCCAGCCAGGGCTTTGTCAAGCAGAGAATTAAAAATTCTAGGGATGGAGATTCCAGCACCTCATTAGGTAACCTATTCCTGTGCTTCACCACCCTCCTAGTGAAATAGTTTTTTCTAATATCCAACCTAGACGTCTTCCACTATAACTTGAGACCATTGATCCTTGTTCTGCCATCTGTCACTACTGTGAACAGCCTTTATTCATCCTCTTTGGAACTTCCCTTCAGGAAGCTGAAGGCTGCTATCAAATCCCCCCTCACTCTTCTCTTCTGCAGACTAAACAGACCCTAATCCCACAGTCTTTCCTCAGCGGTTATGTGCTCCAGCCCCTTAACCATTTTGGTCATCCTACGCTGGACCCTCTCCAATGTGTCCACATCCTTTATATAGTGGGGGGGGGGGCCAGAATTGGAGACAATATTCCAGATGTGGCCTCACCAGAGCCGAATAAAGGGGAATAATCACTTCTCTTGAACTGCCTGGCAATGCTCCTCCTAATGCACCCTAATATGCCATTCGCCTGCTTGGCTACAAGGAGACACTGTTGACTCATATCCAGCTTCTCATCCACTGTAATCCCCAGGTCCTTTTCTGCAGAACTGCTACTTAGCCAGTCGGTCCCCAGCCTGTAACAATGCTTGAGAGTCTTCAGTCCCAAGTGCAGGACTCTACACTTGTCCTTATTGAACCTCATGAGATTTCTTGTGGCCCAATCCTCTAATCTGTCCAGGTCATTCTGGACCATATCCCTCCCCTCCAGGATATCTACATCTCCCTAGCTTAGTGTCATCCGCAAACTTGCTGTGGGTGCAATCCATCCCCTCATCCAGGTCATTAATAAAGACATTATCAATAAACTACAACCTATACTGTAACAGGATACTACACTTCGAGAGGCTCTGGGTGACAGACCCATAGACTCCTATAGACAACCACCTAACCTCAGGATGATTCTTACCATCAACCACAGGACATATTACACTAATACCAACCCTGGAACTTTCCTTTGCAACAAACCCCGTTGCCAGCTTTGTCCACATATTTACTCTGCTGACCCCATCATTGGACCTAACCATTTCAGTTATAAGATCAAGAACACATATTCCTGCTCATCTAGAAATATAATTTATGCCATCATGTGTTGTCTGCTATGTATATTGGACAAACTTCTCAGACACTTCGCCAAAGAATCAATGCACACAGAACAGACATCAGACAGTTTCACAAAGAAAAAACAGATTCTTGCCATTTCAACCAGAAGGGGCATTGTCTCAATGACCTGATTACCTGCATCCTGATTCAAAGAGATTTTAACACAAGACTTCTAAGATAAGCCTCTGAACTGTCATTCATGCTTAAAGTTGACACTTTACGAGGGCCTTAACAAAGATGCTAATTTTATCTTACCCATTACAAAGATAGCTTCTCCAATTATCACCACTAATATCATTATCTCTAAGGGTACTTCTACACTAGCCCCCTAGATCGATCAAGGGAGGCTAATGAAGGTGACCAAAATTGCAAATCAGGCCCAGGATTTAAATATCCTGGGCTTGATTTGCATGTTCCCAGCCGGTCGCCATTTTAGAAATTGACTAAGCTGAAGTAACTGCCCGAACTACACGTGGCAGTGAAACAGAATTCCAATTTAAAGCCCCTAATTCGAATTAGCTGGTAAACATCATTGCAGGAGGAATACCAGCTAATTTGAGCTAGGGGTTTAAGTTAGAATTCCATTTCACTGCCACGTGTAGACGCGTGCAGTTACTTCAGGCTAGTCAATTTCTAAAATGGTGACCAGCCAGGAACATGCAAATCAAACACAGGATATTTAAATCCCGGGCTGGATTTGCAATTCCGGTCGCCCTCATTAGCCTCCCTAGATAGATCTAGGGGGCTAGTGTAGATGTACCCATAGACATTAGCTTCCCCCACCATCCCCCCCTCTGTTCTAAAATCTGATTTGTCTATTTTATATATGTTCACTTTTTTTGATTGTATCCCTTTGGTATATATGGTCATGCCAATTTTCTTCCACAATTTGATCTGAGGAAGTGGGTCTGGCCCATGAAAGCTCATCACCTAATAAACCATCTTGTTAGTCTTTAAAGTGATGCATAGTCCTGTCTTTTGTTTCAGCAAGACCAGACTAACTCAGCTACATCTCTATTACTATTAATAAAGATGTTGAACAAAACCGGTCCAAGAACAGATACTTGGGGGACTTCGCTAGAAACCAACTGCCAACCTGACAACAAGCAGTTGATCACTACCTGTTGGGCCCAACAGTCTAGCCAGCTTTCTATCCATCTTACTGTCCATTTATCCAATCCATACTCCCTTAACTTGCTGGCAAGAATATTGTAGGAGACTGTATCAAAAGCTTTGCTAAAGTCAAGGTATCCACTGACTTTCCCATATCCACAGAGCCAGTTACCTCCTCATAGAAGCTAATCAGATTGGTTGGGCACGACTTGCCCTTCATGAATCCATGTTGACTATTCCTGATCACTTTCCCCTCTTCCAAGTGCTTCAAAATGGATTCCTTGTGGCTCCCTTCCATGATTTTTCTGTGGACTGAGGTAAGGCTGACTGGTCTATAGTTCCTTGGATTGTCCTTCTTTTTTTTAAAGATGGGCACTACTTTTGCCTTTTTCCAATCATCTGGGATCTCTCCCGATCTCCACGAGTTTTCAACGATAATGGCCAAAGGCTCTGCAATGACATTTGCCCTCAGTACCCTCAGATGCATTAAATCCAAGCCCATGGATTTGTGTAAGTTTAGCTTTTCTAAATATTTTCTCACGTGTTCTTTCCCCACTAAGGGCTGTCCACCTCCTTCCCATACTCTTTTGCCTAGTGCATTTGTCTGGGAGCTGACCTAGAAGCTTGAGTCATAGAAGAGCGTGTGTTTATGGCTCTTCTTCATTGGTTTCGTGGTCTGAATTGAGTTTGGTGAAATGATTGGTGCTGCTGCTGTCTGCCGAAGGTTGTATCCGTATGACTGTGGTAGGGATCATAGCGTTTCCTTCAGTAGGGGGGGAGTATACACACCCAATGTGAGCAATGTAATGTATGAGTCTTTGCTAGAATACAAAGCTTCATTGGTCTTTGCAGCAATCAATTCGTCCTTGTCAAATAGTAGGTCTTCTACTGAAGCCTGGAGGTCCCTAGGAACTCCCGCTGCTTGAAGACAGGATGAACATCTCATTACTATGGATATTGCTGTAACTCTTGCCATGGTGTTGGCGGTGGCGAGGGCCATCTGCAGGTCTGTATAATATATATATATATCCCTCTTTAACGATGGCTTTGAGGATGGGTCTCTTATTGTCTGGGAGATGGTGCATGAGCTCTGTCAGTTTTAAGTAACTGTCAAAGTCATGATTTGTAAGTAGGGCTGTGTAGTTAGCATTATGAAGTTGAGGGGTTGAGGAGGAGCACATTTTCCTCCCAAACACATCCAGGCACTTGTGGCCTTTGTCTCGTATATTTGTTTTGTATTGAGGATTTTTAGACCTTTGATTTGTAGCATCAACCACTAAGGAATTGGGTTGAAGGTGCAAGAATAAAAAGCCCATGCTTTTGGATGGAACAAAATATTCTCTGTATGCCCTTTTGTTGGTTGGGGGAGAGAGTCTGTGGCTGGTGTTTGCCATACTTTGTCTGCAGTTTCAAGTATTGCCTCATCTAGAGGTCGTGCAATTTTGGATTTTGCATAGGGCTGTAGGTTCTTTAGAAGCTTATGCTGTTTTTTCCTGCACTTCTGATATTACAACCTCCTGACTTGCAGTTCCTCCTCTTGAAGTTGCTTTAGGTTGTCACTAGGTGAGGAATCATTTGGGATAACTGCTTCATCAGGTATAGAAGATGAGTTATCATTTGGGGGCATGTCTGCTTGTTGGATGGTCGGACCATCCTCAGTCTGCTCTTCCTCGGGATCAATGCCCTCAGTGAGAGAGCGAGATGAGTTAAAGTGTGTAGAAGATAGCGAACTCGGGGCTGGTGTGGAAAGGGCAGTAGAGATGTGTCATAGTGCCCAATAATCAGGACTCGCCAAGCGGCGCCAGTCTGAGTGGCACCTGCCTTTGTTGATTCAGGGTCCATAGTAGGTACCCTTTTAGACGGCTGGGGAGCTGGCTTTGCAGGCTGTTTAGCGTGCGTCTTTGAACCTGGTAATGAAGAGGCCAGCACTTTTTAAATGCCCAAGGTGCCTGGTTCATCTTCCTTGCTAATTCATGATGGGAGGGAGCGGGCTGGTGAGGGTTTCATTTTTTAATGCGCTTTTTGCTGTGTAGGACTTGAGAGGTTCCTCTGAGGAGAGGTTGTATCTGAGCCTTTATTGGCCTCATTATGTGGATAGGGGTCTAGAGCTTTGTCAAAGGACAGCATCTGAGCTCTCTATCCTTGTGAGCTTTCACTGTCAGGCTGCGAAAATGAATGCATTTTTGTGAAACGTGTGTCTTCCCTAGGCAGCGTATGAAATCTCTGAGGCCAACAGAGACTGGCATAGAGTCCCAGCATTTCTCACATTTTTTGAAACTGGATCCTGGCATTTCGCCAGGTGGTAGCCTATGCCGTTCGCTGGTATGGCTCTTATCTATGAGTAAAGCTCCATTTCTTTCTTTCTTTCTTTCTTTCTTTCTTTCTTTCTTTCTTTCTTTCTTTCTTTCTTTCTTTCTTTCTTTCTTTCTTTCTTTCTTTCTTTCTTTCTTTCTTTCTTTCTTTCTTTCTTTCTTTCCACCACAGTGGTAAACTGTCAGGCTAACTATATACAAGCTGAAGTAAAAGAATATATTTTTAAAGCTATGTACTGTTTAACAAAGGAAAAACTAACAGAAACAGGTCTATAATATCTATCTAATTTTTTTTTCTTTTGCGTCATAGAAATGACACAAGGAGAAGAGAGGTTGGAACTCTGTCCATATCTGAGGGTGCCAAAGAAGGAATTGAGAGGAATCGGTCTGTGTGTGCTAACTTCAAAGGTGGGAACACCGCATGCCCATTGTGCATATGTAGTCCAACCGAACTGTGGCACTGGCTGGAGAGCCGGCTTCGCAGGCTGTTTAGCGTGCGTCTTTGAGCCTGGTAATGAAGAGGCCAGCACTTTTTCATTGCCCACAGTGCCTGGTTCATCTTCCTTACTAATTCATGATGGGAGGGAGTGGGCTGGTGAGGGCTCCCAACACCAATAGCGGATTACCCACAGGGACATTACTTAAGAACATAAGAACAGAAGAATGGCCATACTGGGTCAGACCAAAGGTCCATCCAGCCCAGTACCCTGTCTGCTGACAGTGGCCAATGCCAGGTCCTCAGAGGGAGGGAACACAACAAGCAATCCTCACATGATCCCTTCCCTGTCACCCACCTCTAGAGAAACAGAGGCTAGGGACACCATTCCTACCCATCCTGGCTAATAGCCATTGATAGACCTAACCTCCATGAATCTATCTAGCTCTTTTCTGAACCGTGTTAAAGTTCTAGCCTTCACCACATCCTCTGGCAAGGAGTTCCACAGGTTGACTGTGCGCTGAGTGAAGAAAAACTTCCTTTGTTTTAAACCTGATGCCTATTAATTTCATATGGTGACCCTTAGTTCTTTGATTGTGGGAATAAGTAAATAACTTCTTCTTATTCACTTTTTCCATACCAGTCATGATTTTATAGACCTCTATCATATTCCTGCTTAGTCTTCTCTTTTCTAAGCTGAAAAGTCCCAGTCTTTTTAATCTCTTTTTGTAGGGGACCCGTTCCAAACCCCTGATCATTTTTGTTGCCCTTTTCTGAACCTTTTCCAATGCCAATATATCTTTTTCTGAGATGAGGTGACCACATCTGTATGCAGTATTTAAGATGTGGGTGTACCGTGGCTTTATGTAGAGGCAATAAAATATTTTTTTTCTTATTCTCTATCCCTTTTTTAATGACTCCTAACATTCTATTTGCCTTTCTGACTGTTGCTGCACACTGAGTAGATGTTTTCAGAGAACCTGAGAAATGACAATGACTTCAATCTTTCTCTTGAGTAGCTGTAGCCAAATTAGTCTTTATTATATTGTATATATAGTTGGGATTATTCTTTCCAATATGCTTTACTTTACATTCATCAACATTACATTTCATTTGTCATTTTTGTTGCCCAATCACTTAGTTGAAGAAGAACACTATGATTCTAAGGATATGTCTAAACCAGTGTTTCTTAAACTTTTTAAGTCCAAGGAACACCAAACAATACTTTTTTTTTATGAGGAACACCAAGAATTTTTTGTTTAACCCAAAAAAAAGGGTCGGGAGAAAGTTATTGAGCAAAAAAAAAAAAGTTGCCTGCCCCTTTAAGGGTGACCATTTTGAACCCCGTTGTTCTCCGCGGCACACCTCAGACAACCTCGCAGCACACCGGTGTGCCACAGAACACAGTTTAAGAAATACTGGTCTAGACTGTATTTCTTTTTTGGGATACCGGAAGTATTCTAAAATAGCAAAGCTGCATCTTTAAAAGTGCCCGCTATTCTGGCATCCCTGTAACCATCGTTCCATGAGGGTTAAGGGATTTGTTGGAATTCCTCCTTATTTTGAAATTTGGCACTGAACACACAACGCCAAATTTCAAAATAAGCTCTTTTGATTTAGACTTGGAATGAGCTACGCAATTTGCAAAGCGCAAATATCGTAGTTTATTCTGACAGAAGGGTGCTGTCTAGACACACCCTAAATTGCCATTGGCATTGATCTGTTTTCTTCAGGTTTATCTATGGCACCTAGCAGCATGGTGTCCAAGTGTTGATCAATGTGACTTTTGTACATGACAGAGTAAGGAAATGCAATACAAGTGGAGAAGTTTTTTTCCTCCTTACTTTTAAGCTCTCACTATTCTCCATATGGGTACATCTATACAGCAGGGCACGTCTTTTGAACATGCCCAGTATTTCGAGATCAGTCTAGAAATGCACTATTTTGAAATTCAATTGAAATAAGTTACGAAATTTGTGTAGCACAAACTGCATATCTTATTTCGAGTTAAGGGTGCTGTGTAGATGCACCGTATGATAATGTCTCCCTTTCCCAAGCTTAGCTCCTGATTTCTGCAAGAAACTTGTGCCTACAGCTTACTGCATCCAAATAAACAAGTTCCAATCTATATTGAATATGCAAACACTCAGGGTATGTCTACACTACAAAGTTAATTCGAACTAACAGATGTTAGTTCGAATTAACTTTGATAGGCACTACACATGCAAACCGCTAGTTCGAACTTAATTCGAACTAGCGGTGCGCTTAATTCGAACTAGGTAAACCTCATTCTACGAGGAGTAATGCCTAGTTCGAATTAAGTAGTTCAAATTAAGGGCTGTGTAGCCACTTAATTCGAACTAGTGGGAGGCTAGCCCTTCCCAGCTTTCCCTGGTAGCCACTCTGGGCACCACCAGGGAAACTCTTCTGCCCCCCACCTGGCCCCGGAGTCCCCCACCTGGTCTGGCTATGGTGCCTGTGCCAGGTGCAAGCCTGCCAGCACCCAGCCAGCAGACCCTGCACCTGGCACGGCACAAGCCAGCCACCCGCTGCCACCCAGCCCTCCGCCTCTTCCCGGGACCAGGCTGGCGGCTCCCGGGAGCCTGCCCGGGGCTGCAAGAGGCGGGCGCCCGCCTGGTCTAGTGCAGACATCGTGGACCTCATCCACGACCTCCGCATTAGGCACAGGAAAGTGGCCGTCTAGGGCAGGATAGCTGCCAGCCTGGCCACCCAGGAGCAGGTTTGCATGAAAATCAAGGTGGTCCACTGCGACCCCCGACCGTGAGCCCTGAGCTTAGAATGGCCGTACTAGGTCAGACCAAAGGTCCATCTAGCCCAGTAGCCTGTCTGTTGACAGTGGCCAACACTAGGTACCCTGGAGGGGATGGACCGAAGACAATGACCCATCCATTTATCTCGTGCCATCCATCTCCAGACTTCCACAAACAGAGGCCAGGGACACCATTTCTACCCTGTGGCTAATAGCACTCCATAGAGCCAACCTCCATGACTTTATCTCACTTCTCTTTAAACTCTGTTATAGTTCTAGCCTTCACAGCCTCCTGCAGCAAGGAGTTCTACAGGCTGACTATCTGCTTTGTGAAGAAGAACTTTCTGTTGTTAGTTTGAAGCCTGCTACCCATTCATTTCATTTGGTGTCCTTTAGTCTTTATATTATGGGAACTAATGAAGAACTGTTCTTTATGCACCCTCTCCACACCACTTGTGCTTTTATAGACCTCTATCATATCCCCCCTCAGTCTCCTCTTTTCTAAGCTGAAAAGTCCCCGTCTCTTTAGCCTCTCTTCATATGAGACCTGTTCCAAACCCCTGATCATTTTAGTTGCCCTCCCCTCTCCCACCCTCTCTCTTCCCCTCTCCCACCTCCTTTTCCCAGTCTCCCCAAGTTTTGTTCAATAAAGAGAGTTTCTATTTGTGAACACGTGTCCTTTATTTTGTACATCAGGAAGGGGGGCTAGGGAGGGGTAAGTGGAAGGAGGTGAGGGAGGAATGGGGTACGAGCCCCCAATGGGAAGGACTGGGCTGGCTCTGCGGGCTCCTCGGGGTGGAAGCTCTCCTGAAGCCCCTCAATTGACCCCCCCCTCCGGATGGCAGGCTGCGGCAAGTGCAGCCTGGCTGATGGCCGAGTGCTGTGATGTGCCGAGTGTGGGCACTCAGGGCAATCCAAGACAGGACTGCTTTGCAAACAGGGAACCCCTGAGAACTGTCTGTCCTGGGTAGGGATCGGAACCCTTTAACCACAGCCCTCGGCTAGCCTGAGACAGCAGCTCCACACTCTAAGTCCTAACCTGATGCCCTGCCGGCACTGCTTCCGGCCATCCTTAACCTCGGTTCAGGGTCCACTCAATGTGGACATGCTAGTTCGAATTAGCAAAATGCTAATTCGAACTAGTTTTTAGGTCTAGATGCACTAGTTCAAATTAGCTTAGTTCGAATTAACTAATTCGAATTAAGTTAGTTCGAATTAGTGCTGTAGTGTAGACATACCCTCATTTATGTGCATGAGCAGGAGATCTCAGATCTTCACATACAAAGCATAGGTGTGTCTGCTTTGTGGGCACAGTCACTTACACGAACAAAAGTGGTTTTCAAAGTGAAGAATGGATGGAAATTTAGCCCCTCATGTCACATCCTACACATAAAAGAGATACTTGATGCACCTCAGGTTCTCAATTTTTGTCTTTTACTCTCTTTTCGATAAGGAAGCTAGTGTAAACAGCAGCTCTAGGGAGAAGTCATGTTTCTGTTTTTGTTGCATTATTACACCAAACTTCCAGTTGCTTCCGTTTCCTCAATAACAACATGGCAGTCAACTCAAAGGAGAATTGTAATATTGGAGTCTAAGCCATTTGGCAGTGTGTTTCAGGATCATTTTCAGATACAATACATGTTTTCCCTCCACTGTAGTACAGGGCACCATACCTGTCTTCTTACCTAGCAGCGTGGTCGATGGAACAGTGTCTGATGATACTTTGAGATGGAATTCCAGTCACCCACACAACACGGATCAATGGAAATCAACAGAAGATCAAGGAAGAAAAAAAATTAAAAATTAAAACAAGGTTAGCTGTTTCAGATGACTCAGTCCATATGCCATATTGGGACATGTAAAAAAAAAAAAATCTAGCACTAGTACCTGAGTAGTAGGAATTCAACAAAGTTTTGCTCTGAAGGGTTTTGCTTTGGGCAGAAAATGAACAAGGAGAGGATGATGCTAGGTAGGAAAGACACAAAGAAAAGACTTTAGAAACAGAGAATGAGAGAGAGTGAAAACAGGGAGAAGATTCCTCAGAGAACATGATAATACTGAATACTTAGCAAAATGAAATACTTTTTTCATCTGAGAATGCATATTAACTTTATATCACTACCACAATACTACAAGACCCCAAACATTGAAATACAGGTTGAAACTCTCCTAATTGGGACTCTTTGGTCTTGCAACACCCATGGTCCGGCAGGAGCACAGGGCTGTGTCTACACTGGCCCACTTATTCCGGAAAAGCAGCCACTTTTCCGGAATAACTTGCCAGCTGTCTACACTGGTCACTTGCTTTTCCGGAAAAGCAATGACGATCTACTGTAAAATTGTCAGTGTTTTTCCTGAAAAACTATGCTGCTCCCATTTGGGCAAAAGTCCTTTTCCAGAAAAAACTATTCCGTTTTAAGCATTTCCGGAAAAGGGTACCAGTGTAGACACAGCCCAGATGTTTCAGGACCAGAGAGTCTGAGGGCTAGCGCCAGGGAGCCCTGTAACCTGGCAGGGCAGTGGGGTTTCCCAGCAGGGCTGTGGGTGCCCAGTCCAGAGGCTGTGGTGCTGCCCAGAGTGGCAGCAGGAGCCAGACTCTGCAGCGGGAACCTGATATGCAGAGGCAGTGGGAGCCTGGCGAGCAGAGGTGGCAGGGCTGTTCAATAGGGCAGTGGGGGTTAACAGGGCAGTGGGGGCAGGGAGAGGAGGGAGCCAGCTGTGAGGGAAGTGGGCAGGTCTGGACTGGTGGGGGGGGTGGCAGGGAGGCCAGAAATGACCTCCCCAGGTCTGGCAAAATCCCTCATCTGGGACAGGTCAGGTCCCGAGGCTTCCGAACCAGGAAGTCCAACCTGTACTGCTAGTGTAACATATAATGTGTGGGAATATTGCAGACTATGCCTTTTTTAAATAGGTGTTTTATTTGTTGTTACACAAAAAATAAATTTGTATTTTTTCTCAAAGAAACAGATTCCTAAACATAACTCCCAGAAATACAGAATGGCTGTGTCTACATTGGCATCCAGAAAAGGGATGCTAATGAGACCAGTCGGAATTGCAAATGCCGCGGGGGATTTAAATATCCCCCGCGGCATTTGCATGAACATGGCTGCCGCTTTTTTCTGGCTTGGGGCTTTGCCAGAGAAAAGCGCCAGTCTAGACGGGATCTTTCGGAAAATAAAGCCTTTTCCGGAAGATCCCTTATTCCTCTTAAATTCCAACTAGTCTCATTAGCATCCCTTTTCCAGAAAAGGGTGCCAATGTAGACACAGCATGTACTTTTGGGTTTATTAAGCCCAGCAAGTTGGCACACTGTTCCACACATGCCTAACACAAAAGGTGTTAGCTGAGATGGATGGGATGCTTGGATATGAGAAATGGCACCTATATTCTCCAACTCAAGGGATGGGAAAGGATCAAAAGATCATTTACTTGCTAATCAAAACAGACCAAGGAAAAGGCCAGAGACCAGCATTCATATGGAGCACTTACTTTTTAGTTAGCTGATTAGGGTTGCTCAGTGTCCAGTATTGACCCAGACAGTCCGGTATTTTTGCCTCCTGTCTGGAAACAAAATTCAGAAAATACTGGACACCTACAATGTCTGGTATTTTCTGATTTTTTTCCCAGTCAGAAGGTGAAAATACCGGGTGCTTGCCTGGTTCCAAAGGGGAGCTGTCTGGCCCGGAGCAGGAAGACAAGATGGCCCTGTTAGGGCCAAAAAGCCTCAAAGGATTTCTTAAAGGGGCTACGCTGGGTTTTTTTTTTTCAACAACTTTGGTCTCCCCTTTTTTTTCTGCAACAGAATTTTTTACTGGGTATTTTTTTTGGGGTGTGTGTGGGGTATTTGATATTTTGGTTAAACCATCTGGCAACTGTATAGCTGATTTATGAAGCTGTCTTATAAATGGGTCAATTTAAGTGTGAATATGACAATTAATAATTTATAAGGGCACTTTTTGTAATTCTTTGTAGTTTGTTCCTATAGTGACAAATATTGACCTCATTTCCACTGTGATGGGAAACAAACTAATACAAAATCACAGTACATCAAAAAGATGCCAACAGATAAAATAGAAATAACTATTCCATAATACAAAAGTTGATACAATTCAATACATATCAAAGTAAATATCATATGCAATTGCTGCATCTCTAGAATAAACATTACTGACAAATTTATAAACACTCATCAACATTATTCCACGAGCTGAACAGAAGCATTCACTGGTCTAGAGAATTTCAAGTGGAATTTCATAAAGTCTGCAGAACTGCCTACTAAACAGTACCTCGCACAATGAAAGCACTTGCAGGCTCTTTCAGTATAACACTTTTCTGTTGCCATGTTTTTCATCAACACCTGCAGCTTATAATATACCAGCTGATGTAACAGGGGTCAGAGAAGGGTCTCACAAATTGGTCTTCAGGAGTTCTTCACCAGCTGATTTTAGGTATGATGCATATCTATGTTTTGGGGCGCCTAACCTCTGCAGCTTGGCTGCTGTATTTTGTTGCCTCTACTCAGCCTTGAGTGTTGTATTAGTGAGGAAGCACTCACTTCTACAGAAGGGCAACTGAGGTATAGAAAGTTCATGGGACTTGCTTAAGATCATGCAGCAAGTTAGTAGCAAAATAGAGAGTGAAATCCACATTTTTTAAGATCCAGTGATCAGGGCCGGTCCTAACCCAATTGGCAGCCCCAGGTGACTGCCCGGCTTACCCGCCCCTAAGACCGGCTCTGCCAATGATCTTAGTGAAATCACTGGATCACACTGTCTTGGTTCAGAATAAGGTATTTTTGTATAAAAGCTTTATAAACATTTTAAGTAAATTTAATAAAAAGCTTTATATTCAGTGAAACAGAGCGAAGTGGCATGAAGGGAAGGTGAATTATTTCTTTTGGATGAGGAGGGAGGACAGAAACTCCAAAAGGCCAGATTTTCACAGATTGTTTTCAATGGAAGATCTGCAGAGAACATTTGGGCATTGGTACAAATCAGTCAAGCACTGGCTTGCATAACCAGTGAGTTGTGTACGTTATCTATCATCCAATTGCAAGAGTTTTACAGGCACAATTGATATGTACATATTGAATGAGGCTTATCCAGATGAATTTCAACATATTGCAGAGGACCAGCAGAAAATATCTGCAACACCTAACTCCTCTAGAACAATGTGTGGATCTTGTACTGAATCACTATCCAGGACTCAATTTCACATCCACTTTAGAAATCTTTGACAAACATGTCCCAGAATATAACATGGATTTGGCATAGAACGTTTAGGAATAATTAAAAGGCAGCTGATATAGTAACTTAATTAAACTTGGCAGTGCCCCTTCATTCTGGATAGTCTTGTCTGCCTCCTTGATGGTCTGATGATACACAGCTGTATTTATTGATTTTAAATAATTTTCACTCTCCTCTAAATCACCGTGTTAGGTTCAGGAGGACGCACCCCAACTGAAAGTAGAAGTCACATATGGATTCAAATAAGAATTAGACCTTGATGTAGTTGTCTACTTTGAGTGACAGAATATTTAAAGTGCCATTGTCTTCTCCCTTGTACGTGCACAGAAGAAAATACAAGTAAGGTGTGAGCAGAGAATAAGAATGTCTGAGTAGAGACATGGGATGGAGGATGATCCTTAACGCTCTTGGAGGCACTTACTAATACATTCCCCTCATGACCTTGCTCCTGCCACTAGATAGAATAATTATGTGACCACACCAGAGTTCATTAATGCCAGATAAGATTCTCCTACACTCACCCAGTTTGATCATGGCTTCTCATTTTGTACTTCTACATGCCATGTACATGCTCCTTATGGGGGATGTATGGATTTCAAGACCTGGATATTCAATGAATGACACTTTGCTCCCTAAATAAGATCCTGAAGAGTTAAACAAATCTTAAATCATTCAACTTTATACTAATACTTGCATTTTCTAGGCATCTAATTCTTCTATGTCAAAGTGTCCAGCTGTTTGCCCTCATGATGTAGATTTCTGTTCTGCACTAGCCCTGCGTAATCTATAGCCCTGTGATGTTCCTTCATTGTGGTGTCAGAAAAGTGGCGCCTTTGTGAAAGACATATCATTCATGTATTGTTGTTCAGATGATGTGCTGCCTGTCATCACATTGGTGGGACTTCCAGACTACATGAGATACAGTTACAATGATACAGCATGCACGTTGTTGGATTTTAGCTTCCACCATGTCTCTTCTTTCTTGTCACTTCTTTTTAGCAATACTCCTGCACTGAGCTGAAACTCTGGGGTATCCTGTACTTTGAAGAGGATCTGTCATATTAAGGAACAGTCTCAGATATAGACAGACTTACATCCCCTGGGACTAGCATAAAACTTTCCTTTACACACCTAGGCAATAAATAAAAGATTAATGGTCTCAGTCACCTGCATTGCCTCTTCCTATCCAGAGGAAACAGTTCTTACTGAACATACTGTGAATGCAAACTTTTATTCAAACTTTTATTCTAAATTCTACCAAGTCAATTTAGAGTCAAAGGGAATCCTCTCCACCTGTCTGACAGTTAACATGGAGGCAGTCACAGAGAAATCTGAGACTCGAGTTTCACACTCCTTTTTAGCAGCACTTCTGCCATTTATTTTGCCCTCTTCATTTCTAATACCTACATCTTCTGCCCATGGAAACAGATCCATTTAAGTATCTATAGCTCTCAAATAGGGAGATATCCATTGCAAGCAAGTTAAACTTACTGAATCCATTAACATCTTGACAGCTGGAAGAAAAAGCTTCTTCATTGTGAACTGCACTGAGTTTGGTGGTGTTCTTGTCTGAAGCAACAACGGGACCCATCTCCCTCTGGGTGCTGCTTTGAGTCTCCTTCTGCTTCTTTGCTAGTTTCCTTTAATGTGTTTTGAAGAGGGGAGAAATTATGGTCAGTTTCTTTCATTAGCAACAAAGCAAAAGAGAAAATATCCTTTTTACCTTTCCTTCTTGGACTGATATATGGGGATAATTGTAAAGGGCAAAGAAGTGAATTATTCAGCTTTACAATAGTCTCAGAGGGTTTGCCATGGTGGTCTGTAACTTTAAAAACAAGTAGTCCTGTGGCACCTTAAGGCATGTCTACAATAGGAAATTATTTTGAAATAATTACGTTCAAAATAAGCTTGTTCCCCAGGGAAAGCAGGAATATCGATTTCAAAATAACCAGCCCATTATTTTGAAATAAAAGGAGGTATGTCTACACTACAAAGTTAATTCGAACTAATAGCTGTTAGTTTGAATTAACTTTAATAGGGGCTACACATGCAAACCACTAGTTCGAACTTAATTCGAACTAGTGGAGAGCTTAATTCGAACTAGGTAAACCTCATTCTACGAGGAGTAACGCCTAGTTCGAATTAAGTAGTTCAAATTAAGGGCTGTGTAGCCACTTAATTCGAACTAGTGGGAGGCTAGCCCTTCCCAGCTTGCCCTGGTGGCCACTCTGGGCACAACCAGGGAAATTCTTCTGCTCCCCTCCCAGCCCCGGAGCCCTTAAAGGGGCACGGGCTGGCTACGGTGCCCGTGCCAGGTGCAAGCCTGCCAGCACCCAGCCAGCAGACCCTGCACCTGGCATGGCATGAGCCAGCCACCCGCTGCACCCAGCCCTCTGCCTCTTCCTGGGACCAGGCTGGCAGCTCCCAGGTGCCTGCCCAGAGCCGCAAGTGGCGGTGCCCGCCTGGTCTAGTGCGGAGATCATGGACCTCATCCAGGTTTGGGGGGAGGCTTCCAATGTCCACGATCTCCGCCCTAGGCACAGGAAAGTGGCTGTCTAGGGCAGGAAAGCTGCCAGCCTGGCCACCAAAGGCCACATGCAAACCCAGGAGCAGGTTTGCATGAAAATCAAGGTGGTCCAGTGAGACCCCTGACCCTGAGCCCTGAGCTTAGAACATAAGAACAGCCGTACTGGGTCAGACCAAAGGTCCATCTAGCCCAGTAGCCTGTCTGCCAACAGCGGCCAACACTAGGTACCCTGGAGGGGATGGACCGAAGACAATGACCAAGCCATTTGTCTTGCGCCATCCATCTCCAGCCTTCCACAAACAGAGGTCAGGGACACCATTCCTACCCCCTGGCTAATAGCAGTCCATGGACCCAACCTCCATGACTTTATCTCACTTCTCTTTAAACTCTGTTATAGTTCTAGCCTTTACAGCCTCCTGTGGCAAGGAGTTCCACAGGTTGACTATTTGCTTTGTGAAGAAGAACTTTCTTTTATGAGTCTGAAGCCTGCTACCCATTCATTTCATTTGGTGTCCTCTAGTCCTTATATTATGGGAATTAATGAAGAACTTTTCTTTATGCACCCTCTCCACACCACTCATGATTTTATAGACCTCTATCATATCCCCCCTCAGTCTCCTCTTTTCCATACTGAAAAGTCCCAGTCTCTTTAGCCTCTCTTCTTATGGGACCTGTTCCAAACCCCTGATCATTTTAGTTGCCCTTTTCGGAACCCTTTCCAAGGCCAAAATATCTTTTCTGGGGTGAGATCATATCTGTACACAGTACTGAAGATGTGGGCATACCATAGTTTTATACTTCCCCTCCTCCTTCTTCCCCTGGCTTCCCCCTTCCAGCACCCTCCTCCTAAGTTTTGCCCTCCCCTCTCCCACCCTCTCTCTTCCCCTCTCCCACCTCCTTTTCCCAGTCTCCCCAGAGGTTAATCCCCTCCCCACTCTCAGTTTTGTTAAATAAAGAGAGTTTTTATTTTTGAACACACGTGTCCTTTATTTTTTACATCAGGAAGGGGGGCTAAGGAGGGGTAAGTGAAAGGTGGTGAGGGAGGAATGGGGTACGAGCCCCCGATGGGGAGGACTGGCATGGCTCTGCGGGCTCCTCAGGGTGGAAGCTCTCCTCCAGCGCCCCGACTGACCCCCCCAGATGGCAGCCTGCGACAAGTGCAGCCGGGCTGATGGCCGAGTGCTGTGATGTGTCGAGTGCGGGCACTCAGAGCACTCCAAGACAGGACTGCTTTACTGTCCCTCATTGAGGTAGACAAGCAAGTGGGGAACCCTGAGAACTGTCTGTCCGGGGTGGGGGTTGGGTCCCCTTAAGCACAGCCCTCAGCTAGCCTGAGACAGCAGCTCCACGCTCTAAGTCCTAACCTGATGCCCTGCCGGCACTGCTTCCGGCCATCCTTAATCTTGGTTCAGGGTCCACTCAATGTGGACATGCTAGTTCGAATGAACAAAACACTAATTCGAACTAGTTTTTAGTCTAGATGCACTAGTTCGAATTAGCTTAGTTTGAATTAACTAATTCAAATTAAGTTAGTTCGAATTAGTGCTGTAGTGTAGACATACCCAGGGTTGGTAGTGTGTACACTCCACTTATTATTTTAAAATAAGGGGAGGAGGTGAGGTTATTTCAAAATAACTCCCTAGTATAGCCCAGAGACTAACAAAACACGTAGGCTATGTCTACACTGCAAGGTTTTTGTGCAAAACCAGCTGTTTTTGCACAAAAACCTGTAGAGTGTCCACACCTCAAATGCGCTTTTGCGCAAGTAAATCAACAGTTAAATGGCAGAACAGAGGGCTTTTCTCGGTGTAGATAAACCTCCTTTTACAAGGCATAACTCCTTTTTGCGCTACAACTATTGGCAAAAAGGCAAGTGTGGATGCTCCAGAGGCTCCATCAGAGCACCTGTGCTTTTTCCCATAGGGGTTTCTTGTGCACACCTCAAATGTTTCTTGTGCAAGAAACCCCTATGGGAAAAAGCACAGGTGCTCTAATGGCCAGTCTATGAATGGCCATCAGAGCTTTCTTGCGCAAGAGTGTCCATGCAATGTGGATGCTCTCTTGCACAAAAGCACATCGCTTTTGCGATGCGCTTTGAGGTGTGGACATGCTCTTGTGCAAGAACTTTTTGCACAAAAACTCTTGTGCAAAAGGCTTCTTGCGCAAGAAGCATGTAGTGTAGATGTAGCAAGAAGCATGTACTATATATATAGTATCATGAGCTTTTGTGATCAATGCCCACTTCTTCAGATGATCTGAAGAAGAGGGTTTTGCCCACAAAAGCTCATGACACTATATATATTTTTGTTAGTCTTTAAGGGTATGTCTAGACTACATGGCTCCGTCGACGGAGCCATGTAGATGAGTTTACTAGACATAGGAAAATGAAGCGGCAATTTAAATAATCGCCACTTCACTTACATCAAAATAGCTGCCGCACTGTGCTGATCAGCTGTTTGGCAGCACAGTGCAGTAGTCGGGACGCTCCGCGGTCACAACAGAAGCCTTTGTCGACTGCTCCGGTAAACCTCATTCCACGGGGCATAACGGAGTGGTCGACAAAGGGTTCCGTTGTCGACCACGGAGTGTCCAGACTACCGCGCTGAGCCACCAAACAGCTGATCGGCACAGCGTGGCAGCCATTTTGATGTAAATGAAGCGGCGATTATTTAAATCGACGCTTCATTTTCCTATGTCTAGTAAACTCATCTACATGGCTCCGTCGACAAAGCCATGTAGTCTAGACATATCCTAAGGTGCCACATGACTATTCATTGTTTTTCAATTTTTAAAATAGTTGAAGATAGTCTGATAAATGCAGAAACCTAAGCCTTTGAAACTGCATACAATACAACACTATAGTAAATCTTAGCAAAAAAGAGACTGTACTCAAACCAACACTGTATTTACAAAGGCAATCCAATAAGGCCTCTGGAACTGATGTCAATCATTCAAGGAAGAACAAAATGTAACAAAATGGTTTGTGTTGTTCAATCCATGCTAGGTGGGCACCTAAATCCAGCCTGGAATTTTCCTGTGGTTATCCCAACTGAAAAGTGGGACATAACTTGAGTCCACATTAGAGCAGAATAGGCAGGAGTTATTTTGTGCACACAGATAGAATAGTGAGGAGAGGAACTTATATTGGACTTATGTACCCACCAGAAATGGGCTCAGCATACGACAGATTTTACTTGTGACAGGCAGAAGGCATTTTAAAAAATCACTCTCTCCAGCTATGTCTATGCTACCATAGTGCCTGCTTCTTTTCTGTGTCCAAGGAGATGACAAAGCCATTGACATGAAGAGTCCCAGTGCCAGCTCTAAATAATCAGTGACAAAGCCATGAACGCAAGACACCTTTCTTGATCCCACATCCAACAATAAGAAAATGAAGAAGAGGAAGGAGAAGGAAGAAAGCAACCAGGTATGCTTCCACTGACATTTCCTTCTTCTATGCTTCATTCATATCAGAGAGTAACACTTTAAAAATGAATACATGACATTCTACTACCAGCAGCTTTAAAAGATGCACTATAAATCCCTAACACCCGCAAATAACTTTGCTTACATAGGCTCCATAGATAAGAAAATAACACAAAATAAAAGAGAGGAAAAAAGATTAAGTAAGTGCTGTAGTCTTTTTTCTCCTACAGAAGGAACCTTAACAATTAAATTATTATGTGAAGAGGTTTTTTTTTCACTAAACTGATTTCCTTATGGTAAAAAGTTCCTGACTAATTTCTTTTCCCTGCCCCTCTTTTAACTACACAAACATTCAGTTGACTCTTAGGGTACATCTACACAACAATTATTTTGAAATAACTTAGTCCGCATCTACACAGCAGGCAGTTATTTTGAAATAATGACAAAACACTGTCAAGCTGGAGGACTTCTTACTCCAACTACTGTAACCCTCACTGTATGAGAAATAAGGGAAGTCAAAGGAAGGCTATATCTAGACTGCTTTATTTTGAAATACTTTTTGAAAATAGAATGCAGTTTAGACGTACCTGAAGAGTGCTCTATTTTGAAATAGGCACTGCTGAAGCTTTGCTGTCCCTCAAGAGAGGTCTGCAAGCAGGCAGCAGAAACAGAGAAATGGTTGTCCAGGGGGGTCCCTTTAAGCGTGTGTTTCTGGAAGGCTCGGGCAACAGCACTTAAAAGCAACTGGTGACCTAAAGCCTGGCCAGATCCGGTTCTGGGGGGCTTTATATGCGAGAGAGCATCCAATAGCGTGAACGCTCTCTTGCACAAAAGCGCATCGCTTTTGCGCAAAAACTTTTTGCAGAAGGTCTCTTCTGCAAAAAGCTTCTTGCGCAAAAAGCCTGTAGTGTAGACGTAGCCTCAGTGTACAAACAAAGCAAGCCATTGACAATGTTGATTGTAGTGAAAAACTTTGGTTCGGTTTGTCCCCTGTAACTCTTTCAATACAATAAAATAACCAGGATGTGGAGTTTCTATTTACTGATATTTTTTGTTCTAGCTGAGGTCTAGTTTCAGACAAAAAGCATCTCTCCAATCTCAGCCAGTCAAAACTATACTTTTCACTCTTTAAATATGTAAATCACATAATCATTTGTTTCTTGCTCATATAATAATGTAATTTGGAGGGTTCTTATGTTATACACAAAGGAAAACTGTATCTGTCATCCTGTAGTGGTTGGAACAAGTCTGGGTCAGATCCAGCCCAACAAACCATTGGATCCCTACTTGCCCTACACCCATGGCACTCCACTCAGAAAAACCAACCTTGAGGCCTGTTTATCTGTACAACTGTTAGCTGTGGGGAGAGAGGCTTTGCATGCTGCTCCAGCACACATTGGCTGGTTTCTGCCCTCCTCCTGCCCTAGGTCACAACCCAAATCTATGCATCCTCTCCTGCACCGCAGTTCCCTGCTCCTGGTCACAGCCCCCTGATGCCCAAGGTCACAACCCAAACTCTTACACCGCCACCTGCACCTCAGTGTCTTACCATAAGCTTCATTCAGCACCCAAACTCCATCCCTAACCTTGCACCTCCTCCATTAATATAATGGAAGAGTGTGGCCCTTGACCACTTACCAAATTTTGGAGTGGCCTCCCCATCAAAAATTATTGACCACTCCTTGGTTTTGGACCATGTCAAAGATTTTGCTACTACTTCTACCAGTTAATAATTGCTCCTTTTGCTCTGGCAGTAGAGGATCAGCCTTGTACATTTAGAGGTCCTGGGTTCAAATTGTAATGATATGGTTGATGTGTGATCTGCACAGTTGCAAATCACTTAACATGCTTGGGTGATGTACAGAACTTCATTTTACAAAAGTGAGTATCTGAGGCCCAGAGATAGCATGACTTGCCCAGCATCATTCAGTAAGCCAGTGGCAGAATCAGAGCAATCCACCCAAGCTTGTCTTGCCTACTCTAATAAACTCTTTCAATAAAGTCTTACACTTCTGTTACAATAAGCACTCTATAGTAACTTGAAAAATAGTAATAAAGTACTCTATTATGCTGAAACTCATGTCTTGATAATTAATTCAATTAAAAGCTTTCCTTATTGTGATATATGACAATTCTAACACAGAACTAGATTTACAACTGTGGTGTGTGAGCATGTGAACTTATTTCTGTTTACTTTATCTGTAGCAACATTAACATTAATGTATGGAGTTACATTAATGCTTTGGATTTGTTAATAACAAAGCATGACTATATGAGGTGTTTGGCAACAGGAACTATGATTTCTCAGTGGGAAACACTAATCCCAAACATATCCATTCTTAATCACAAGCACTGGACTGCTGAGGCAAACCATTACTGATTCCCATTATTGATGTTTAAAAATGGTGAATCAACAAGGACAAGAATGTCTTCTTAAACCCAGATTAAAGTATTCTTGGCAATAAATGCTTAGAAGTCCCAGTGCTAAATGTCTTTTGAGATAGGCCAATAAGCTACAAAGGGTTGGAACCAGCAAACTTGTTTTCCTTTTCAGTGAATGAACAAGTGTTCCTGAATGGTCTGTGCAGAATGCAAACCAGGGTCTCAAAGGAATACTGATAGAAGCCTGTAAAGCATTTCTACGTTGTCATGCAGTAGTCACAAACGGCCACAAAATGCTGGCTTGAGCAATTAAAAAAAAATGGTGGTATATATTTAATGTTCTCCAACTAGCTCAAGTAACAGAAACAGAACAAACAAATGGCAGCTTCTCCTCATGCGAAGCCCAGAAACGGCAAATTAGGATACATGCATACTGGGAGGATTCACTGAAAAGGATACATGGGTGTGGGTGCAGGGAAGTCTCACAGAATTGGACAATCTGGTGTTTTACTCTTTCAAGTGTTCACAGACCTTTCCTCTCTATCAAGAGCTCAAAAATTCACAGAGCACATGATGAGATGGAAAGAAGAGGAAGATATTCTCTCTAGAAGATATTGGAGCTAAGCTTTCCAGGGACTTCTTTTTGCCACCTCCTCTTCTTCCTTGGTTCTGTATCTGGACAAAACATTAGCTTAGGAATAGAACTTGTCAATCCTCACTATCATTGCAATTAGAATCACAGAGAGTCACAAGGGACTGAAAGAGGTTACTCACCTCGTGCAGTAACGATGGTTCTTCGAGATGTGTGTCCCTGTGGGTGCTCCACTGTAGGTGTCAGGCTCGTCCCGGCGCCACAGATTGGAGATTTGTCAGCAGTAGTCCAGCCGGACTGTGCATGTGCGTTAGGCGCCTCGTGCTGTTTGTACCATTGTGAACAAATGGTGGCTCATGCCAGTTCCTCCTAAGTGGAGAATATCTGAAACACACAAAGACAGAAGAGACTCCAAAGAAGGGAGAGGGCAGGTTGTGGAGCACCCATGGGGATGCACATCTCGAAGAACTGTCGTTACTGCACAAGGTGAGTAGCCTTCTCTTCTTCTTCGAGTAGTGTCTCCGTGGGTGCTCCACTGTAGGTGTCTTCATAGCAGTAGCCTGTTCTATGGAGGTGGGATTCGGAGCGAAGATCTCTGACATTGACAGGACTGCAGAGGCCACTGCAGAGTCACCTATAGGGATGTTAAGCGTAGCATAGTGCTTTGCGAAGGTAAAGTTCAATGACCATATAGCTGCTCAGCAAATGTCCCATAAAGCAATGCCCTTAAGAAAAGCTGTGGAGGCTGCCATCACCATGGTGGAATGGGCACTAGGTATACATGGAAGCGGCTTGCTCTGCAGTGAGTAGCATCATACAATGCAGGCAACGATGAGCTTTGGTATGCACTGAGCTGAGAAAGGTTGGCATTTGGAGCACTCAGCCATGGACACCAGGAGTTGTTGAGACTTATGGAACATGCGAGTTCTATCTATGTAAAAAGCTAAAGTGCGGCAGACATCTAGAGTGTGTAGCTGAGCTTCATGGTTAGAAGAATGTGGTTTAGGTTAGAATATAGGAAGGATTATCAGTTCGTTAAGGTGGAACTCTGAATTTATCTTTGGTAAGAAGGATGGATGGGGATACAGTATCACTCCCCGGTCCGTAAACAATGTATATGGCGGTGAGGCTGAGAGGGCCACAAGCTCTCCTACCCTGCACACTGAGGTTATTGCTAGCAAAAATGTAACCTTCATCATTAAGGTGGCCAAATCACAAGTTGCCAAGACCTCAAAGGAGGGGTGTGTTAGAGCAACCAACACTAACTCCAAGTTCCACGGATCTGGGGGTTTCATATGTGATGGATATAAGTTTGACAATCCCTTAATAAATCTCTTAGTCAGTGGGTGGGCAAATACTGAATAGCCCTCAGTCAGTTGTCGAAAAGCAGAATTTGCCACCAGGTGGACTTTGATGGAAGATACCGCTAGACCCGAACATTTCAGGTGAAGGGCGTAGATACATTGAATGGGGAGCAAAAAAGGATCGCGGTTAGTAACCAAACACCAGGACTGAAAACGACACCATTTGTGTAGGTAAGTAGCTCATGTAGTGGCTTGTCTACTGTGTATTGGGACATGTTTAACTTCCTGTGAGCAAGTGGCTTCTGCTTGTTGGAACCAACTATGAGCCATGTTGTAAGGTGCATGTGGGCGAGTTGTGGATGGATCACGCTGCCTCTTGTTGAGTTAATAGGTTGTATAGTTTGGGTAAGTGATATGGAGCACAAATGGCCATCTGGAAGAGGAAAGGAAGTCACATCTGATGAGGCCAGAAAGGGCCACGAGTATCACTGTGGCATTCTCCGGGACTATTTTCTGTAAGAAAGAATCAGTGGAAAGGTATATAGCAGGTGATGGCTCCAGTCCATCAGGAAGGTATCTCTGAGAGATCCCAGTCCGATGCCTGCCCTGGAACAATACAAGTGACACTTCGCGTTGTGTTGTGTTGTGTTTCAAACAGGTCTATACTGGGATATCCCCATTGTCGGAAGAGTTGTTGTGACACTTCGTGGTGCAGCTCCCATTCGTATTGTGGGATAAAATGTCTGCTGAGGGCACCGGCAATGACACTGTCCTTGCCCGGAAGGTATGTCGTGATGATGGTGATATTGTGACAAATGCACCAGTTCCATAACCATGTTGCTTCCGCACATAGGGAATGTGACCGGGCTCCCCCTTGTTGATTGATGTAGTAAACCTTGGTTATATTGTCCATGAGAATTTGGAGGGTCTGACCGTGGATAGTGTCTAGAAAGTGTTTGCACACTTTGACTACTGCTCTTAACTCCAGGACACTGATGTGTTGGAGAGACTCCTGAGAGGTCCATTGACCTTGAACTTGGGAGTGTCAGATATGAGCTCCCCATCCCAGCAGCAATGCATCTGTTGTGATTTGTATAGTGGGTTGTGGACGCTGAAAAGGAACACTGGCTAGCATGTTGGTAGGGGAGTTCCACCATGTTAAGGAGTCCTGAACATGAATGGGAATGGGAACTGTCCTGTGTACATCTCGGTTGCTTGGTAAATATATTGAGGCCACTCAATATTGAGGTGTCATCTTGCGTGCACTACTACGTACGTGGTAGCCGCCACGTGTCCCATGAGTTGGAAGCATGTAAGTATGGGAGTCTTGGGGCTGGTAGAAAGAATTTGTATGAGGTCCTGAATAGCGTGAAATCTGTTTAAAGGAAGGTATGTCCTGGCAGTTATGGAATCCAGTCATGCGCCAATGAACTCGAGGGATTGTTGTGGTGTCATTGAAGACTTCATAAAATTGATTATGAGACCAAGGGTCTGGAACACTGCCTTCATTGTAGAGATAGTGTGTGCTGCCTGCTTGAAAGACGGTGCCTTGATCAGGCAATCGTCTAAGTACAAAAATACCATGATCCCCTGGTGATGAAGGTAGGCCTCAACTACTACTATAGTTTTTGAGAACATCCTGGGTGCTAAGGAGAGTCCGAAGGATAAATCTCTGTACTGGAAATGTTCTGTGCCTACTACAAATCTTAGAAAACGTCTGTGGACAGGATGGATGGTCACATGAAAGTAGGTGTCCTGTAGGTCGAGGGACGCAAACCAATCCCCGGTTTCAAGTGCTCAAATAATGGAAGCTAGTGTCACCATCTTGAATTTGTGCTTTCGCAGATAGCGATTGAGTTGATGAAAGTCCAAAATTGGTCTCCATCCCTCTGATTTTTTCTTGGTAAGAAAGTAATGGGAGTAAAATCCCCTGTCCCTGAACTGTTCGGGCACTCCTTCTACTGCCCCAATTGCAAGGAGACATAGAACCTCTTCCTTTAGAAGAACATTGTGAGAGGGGTCCCTGAAGAGGGACAGGGAGGGTGGGAAGCATGGTAAAAGGGATCATATAGTCTGATACTACTAGCTCGTGCACCCATTGATCAGTGGTAATTGCAGACCATCGGTGTTGGTATGATCTCAGACGATGGTGAAACAGCTTCATTGACTCTTGTGACTGAACTGATAAAGGAATGGTCTGGAGTCCCCCGACCAGCATGTCAAACCTGCTGCCGGGTATTATGTTGGTTAGAAGCCTTGCGCGTTTGTGGTTGTTGCCTAGGTCATTATTGGTTGTACTGTCTGTAATGCGAGGTCGCATATGAGAATTGTCTCGGTCGATTATAAGGTGTATTTCGTTTATGACGATAAGGTGGCATATATATTCCGAGCATTCTAAGCTTCGTTCTGGAATCTTTACGAGAGAGGAGCACCTGATCCATCTGCTCGGCAAACAAAGTTCATCTTTCAAAGTTTGTCTTTGTCTTCTACTTTCGACTGTAAGTCCTTCGGGACTGTGGCCAGCTGAAGCCAGGAAGCTCTACACATCACCATGGAAGTGGCAGTTGTTCGTGTGGCTGTATTGGCAATGTCTGGAGCAATCTGCAGCGCTGTCCGACAGGCGGTATAACCTTCCTGTACCACCAATCATAGGATTTGACGTTTAGTGTCAGGCAGATGTTCTAAAAGTTATCGAACTTCATATAGTTATTGAAGTTGTGATTAGCAAGAAGGGCTGTGTAATTCGCTATTCTCAAAGCTAGCATGGCAGATTAATACACTTTTCTGCCGAATAAGTTTAGGCGTTTGCTCTCTTTGTCATTCACCGTGTTCTTATATTGTGGGGCTTTACCCTCTGATGTGCCGTTTCCACCACAAGTGAATTGGGCTGTGGATGTGTAAATAAAAATTCCATCCCTTTAGAATGGATAAAATATATCTTATCTGTCCTTTTGTTTGTTGCAAGGGTGGAAGTAGGTGTCTGACAGATGTCATCGGTGACTTCAAGGATTGCCTCATCCAGCAGTAGAGCTGGCCTTTTGAGAGGACTGGAGGCTCTTGAGCAGGCGATGTTGTTTCTGTTGTATTTGTGTAATCTGAACCTCTTGGGTTTCAGCCACATGCTTAAAAAGCTCCTGAAATCACAAAGCGTCATCGATAGGAGAGGAGTTTCCCAGAAAAATGGCATCATCTGGGGAAGATGATGACTGATCCATTGGGAAGGCCCCTTGTGGCTACTCCCGGTTGGATGCTTGCCTATCATCAAGGTCAGGCAGGTGGGTAGGCAGTGGTACATCCCCAGTAGGCATGGGGGGGGGGGGGGGTCTTGTGCCAGAGGGAGTGGGCAAGCTGGCAGTGTCACGTGATGCATGTCGCTGATGGTAATGTGGTGACCTTGAAGAGGGTCGTTGCACTGGATAAGAGTAATGCTGGTCATAGTAGTGACGGTAGTGTCGACCATAGTAACATGAGTCTGGGGAGTATCTGCTCCTACTCCTATGGCGATAGTGAGAGCAAGTTGAGAGTGTAGGTGATCTGGACGAACGCAATCTGACTCTTGAGTGCCATGGAGAACACGATGGTAGATGCTGATGATAGCATTGTGGTGACTGAGTGTAGCATGGTGACAAGTGACAGTGGTGTGGCATTTCCCAAGTATGCATTGAATGAACAGAGACCGGAAATGGTGGCTCTGGAGAAAAGGGTTCTGGGCTAGGAGAGGGAGTGATGACTACTAGACTTGCGCTGAGCTTTTGAGGTACGTGCGAGGGCTGTTGGGAAGATACAGCCTGATGTGATGCTATCGGTGCTGGCTGAACTGGTGCCAGTGCTGGTGCCGGTGCTGGTATTGGTGCCGGCTGTGACAGTGCCGACAGGCTACTCGGTTCCAATATAGTTGCTGGCACTGATGTTGATAGTGCCGACCTCAGCAGCTGTATCCTCGGTGCCGCTGCTGACGCTGACTCAGATCTAGATGCTGCTGTGACCACCGGTACCAGTTCCCTCAGAAGGGCCGGACTCAGTGCCGATGTACTACAGCCCATCTTTTGCGTCTCAGGGCCTGGCTTGTTCCCCTGACTAACCCGCCTAGATGGTGAACGGAGGGAAGGAGATCTTTTTCTTGGGGTAGTCAGAGCAGGCTGATATCTAGCAGTTTCCGAAGACTCAGTGAGCGGGAAAGGGTCAGGCTCGTTGGGCTGCAGTGCTTTCTTGAAAAGCAGCATTTTGAGCCTCATTTCTCTATCCCGCCTGGCTTGCGCCATAAGTTTAGACCAGTGCGAGCATTTTTGAGGGATGTGACCTTGGCCGACGCATTTTATACATCAAGAGTGCCCATCCAAAGTGGGCATAGACTCCCGACATGTTGCATGTTTCTTGAATCCATGAGATCCTGGCATCATCGTGTAATGGCAGAATTGATGCTGAAGCATTTTTTTTTTAAACAAAGACTATTCTAACTATAACAATTACAACTATTAACTATTGAACTATGCAAGAAGAACGGTAACAACTAAGTAAGCTAATATATCTTTCTTTCTTCTTCTCTTCAGGATCTGAGGAGAAAGCTTCACTCCATCTACAATCGTGGCTGGTTAGGAGGAACTGGCGGGAGCTGTACCGCGTGCTCACAAATGGTGCGAATGGCACGAGGTGCCTAAAACACATGCACAGTCCAGATGGACTACTGCTGATGAATCTCTGATTTGTGGCGCCAGGTCGAGCCTGACACATACAGTGGAGCACCCACGGGGACACTACTTGAAGAAGTAGGGTCACTTATTGTAACCCTCTGCCAAGATGCAGGATTTGTTCAGTCTAACCTATCCCAGACAGATAGTTGTCCAGCCTCCTTTTGAAAACCCCTGGGGAAGAGCTTCCATGACATATCAAGCCAACCCTACATTAGAAGTTTTTCCCATGATTTAGTCTAAATCTGCTATACAGTAGCTTGAGTCCATTGCCTCTTGTCCAGCTCTCTGGGGCAAGAGAACACACTTTTTCTCCATTCTTTTTTTTATGTCTGCCTTTCATGGGTTGCTGGTATGTTAAGCAAAGGAAGTCACTGCCTTCTCAAACTGCCAGGCTGGCCTCGCCCATGCTCTGCCACCAGAACGCCTACTGGAGGCAAAGTGTTGCTGCCCCCAGCACCTGCCCTTCTCATGCTCTTGGCCAGGGAGACTGGAATCATGCACCGCCTGCTCCCTGTTCTCCAGACCCAGAACACTGGAGCTGCACACCCTCCAGGGTGGGGAGGTTGGGATTGCATACCCTCCTCACTCCCCATGCTCTGGGGCTGGGGAAGCTGAAGCCGTGTCTATAACCCAGTTCTCCAATTTCTGAAGATCCTTTTGAATGTTAGCTCTATCCACAAAAGTCAACAAATAAAAGAATTACAAAACATCACATGATTCCAGCACAAGTGAAAGTGTGAGGGATGTAACTTAAACAACAGCTGGGTAATGGTTTGTCTGCCAGTACGTTGAGATGTCTTTGCAGTCATTACAGTGTTTATCTGAAAATGCTCTGATGCTAAATACAGATTGCTTGAAAAGCTCCTGTTCTCTTCACTGACCAGCTCCCATCCACGCACCCACTCATGCATCAATCATGGGTATACTACAGACTGTCAAAACTGTGTAACAAGCATCATAGAATCATAGAATAATAGGACCGGAAGGGACCTCAAGAGGTCATTGAGTCCAGCCTCCCATCCTCAAGGCAGGACCAAGCTCCGTCTACACCATCCCTGACAGATGTCTATCTAACCTGTTCTTAAATATCTCCAGAGAGGGAGATTCCACCACCTCCCTTGGCAATTTATTCCAATATTTGACCACCCATCAAACTGCACAGTCTGCACTAGACTTTGAGGGGAAGCTTTTTGTCTCATGCAGTATGCAACTGCAAAGGGAAAAAAATTACGGGACAAATAGTTAGAGGAAAAGACTGATACAATCAACATGTGATGAAGTGATTGAAATGTCAAAGTGTCAATAAAGAGGAATTAATGGCTGCTTTACTTTTAAGTGCAAGGGAACTGTTCGAAGAAGAAAACAAGTATCCACAAAGGCAGTTATCAGGCTGCTCTTTCAGGCTGAGGAGAGAGGACTTATTTAAAAAATATAAGACAAGCCATATGTGTGGGCTCTGTACATGATGGGGAGATGTGATTGGAACAATGCTCATAAGACCATAACAGCGGCCATACTGGGTCAGACCAAAGGTCCATCTAACTTAGTAGCCTGTCTTTCAACAGTGGCCAATGCCACTTCAGAGGGAGGGATCACAACAGGTAATCCTCATGTGATCCCTCCCCTGTCACCCACCTCCAGAGACTAGGGACACTATTCCTACCTATCTCTGGCTAATAGCCATTGATGGCCCTAACCTCCACAAATCTATCAAGCTCTTTTTAAAGCCTGTTAAAGTTCTTGCCTTCACTGCATCCTCTGGCAAGGAGTTCCACAGGTTGACTGTGTGCTGAGTGAAGCTAATCTTCCTTTTGTTTGTTTTAAACCTGCTGCCTATTAATTTCATTTGGTAATCCCTAGTTCTTTGGTTTTTGAGCAAGTAAGTAACTTTTCCTTATTCACTATTTCTATACCAGTCATGATTTTATAGACCTCTATCATACTCCTCCCCGTTAGCCTCCTCTTTTCTAAGCTGAAAAGTCCAATTCTTTTTAATCTTTCTTCATATGGACCTGCTCCAAACCCCTAATCATTTTTGTTGCTCTTTTCTGAACCTTTTCCAATGGTGGAACTACTCCACAGAACTAAATTATTTGCCCCAAACAAAATGGATGGACAGTAGGGATGGTCCAGCTGGTTCCAGGAAACCAAGAACTTCCCTGTTAGTCTTCATCCAGAGTCAAACTGAATACTGAAGTGGGGTTAGTTTGGTTTTCCCATTGTTCAGAGGTTCTGGTAAAGTTTACAAATGCAAATGCTGAAATACCACAGGAAAATTTTTGTCACAGGATTTCCAGTTTAAAAAACAAACCATGGAAAGTACTAGTAAGCTGTGCTTATTAGCATGAGGCACCCCACTGAAGTAAAGCACCATGCCCAGTAATAAGTGTTGGTGGGACTAAATTCCAATTTTGCAGAACTTTGTGAGGGGGTTATGCCCTCCCCCTATTAAAGAGGAAGCTCTTCCAGGGTCAGCTAGTACAGACCAGCCACGACTGTAGGAGGGAAGAAACTTAAAAAAAGAAAAGATGCCACAGAAAGTGACAGCAATCAGCAAAAGACTACTGTGCTTCCGATTCAGCTGCCTACAAGGTAGGATCATTGAAGAGAGAGACAGCCATGGAAAATTCTGCCCTGGAGACTGCCTGAACCAGGCACAGAATGGAGGATACCAAAAGGGATGAGGTGGTCTAAAGATTCCAACCTTGAGCAGGACACTAAAAGGCCTAAGACAGGACCCAAACAGGTGACGAAGAGAATGCCCAAGAATCTGAGCACCTTCTTTCCTTTTGATCCTCCCTGTCCTCAAGGAGGAGGAAAGATCTTAAGGGCTACGTCTACACTGGCACCCTTTTCCGGAAATGCTTAAAACAGAACAGTTTTCCATTATAAATATTTCCGGAAAAAGTGCGTCTACATTGGCAGGATGCTTTTCCGGAAAAGCACTTTTTTCGGAAAAGCGTCCGTGGCCAATCTAGACGCGCTTTTCCACAAAAAAGCCCCGATCATCATTTTTGCGATCGGGGCTTTTTCGCGGAAAACATTACTGTGCTGTCTACACTGTCCCTTTTCCGGAACAGTTTTCTGGAAAAAGGACTTTTGCCCGAGCGGGAGCAGCATAGTATTTCCGGAAAAGCGGCTGATTTCTTACTGTAGATCTTCAGTGCTTTTCCGGAAATTCAAGGGGCCAGTGTAGACAGCTGGCAAGTTATTCCGGAAAAGCGGCTGATTTTCTGGAATAAGTGGCCAGTGTAGACACAGCCCTTTTGTTTTGTTTTGTTTTGGGAGACTCTGAAACACCGTGAGCGGGGGAAGGACTCTACCAGTTCCAGAGAAGGGAAGCAACCTAACATGTGGTCTCAAGACTCAATCTCCTATAAGTTCTTGTGGCAATTTTGCATGGTGGTGATCTATGCACCTCAAAGGTGGAAACTTCACATAAAAATGGCACTAGCACATGTATACTGATGTCTAGTTTAAAGGTTCTACGCTCAACGTCTAACTACTCAGTCTATGCACACAAATCCAAGTTTTAGGATTACTCAACCTTCTCCCCACCACCAAAAAAAAAAAAAAAAAAAAGACCTTTTAAAACATAAATTGCCTTCCTCAGTGCAAAAATTGGATAATTAAAAATTTTAAAATACCAATATCAGAAAACTCTTCAAAAGGTCACATGATATGAATTAACTTAGGTATTTGTATGCACACTACACAATAAACAGGACACAACGTATTGCAGTATTTACACAAATTTAATTATAAAATTATTCATATTTACAATATATAATATTATGGATTGGCCCAGAGACCAAGTCTAGAAGTATATTGTATAAATTGTTTTGCAAACACAGAACAGAGATAATATTTGCCCTAGATTATTGTCTAGGAGAATCTAAATTACTTTGAGAGTGAGGAAAGGGTTAAGCAACTCTGGAGATGCACCTGAGGGAGGGGGCTTTGGGCACTGAGCAAATGAAATGCAAATAAGGAATTTAAAACTGATAGAGGGTTTTTTTTCTTTCTTTGTTTTGGGTCAGAGCAGTTTTTCCCCAGGTAGCAGGAGAGATGGAACTTCCCAGAACTTCTTGAATTCACTGAAATGTGTAAGTAGCATGAGGCACCCCGCTGAAATAAAGCACCATGCCCAGTAATAAGTGTTGGTGGGACTAAATTCCAATTTTGCAGATCTTTGTGAGGGGGTTATGCCCTCCCCCTATTAAAGAGGAAGCTCTTCCAGAGTCAGCTAGTACAGACCAGCCACAAAAGTTCCCTATCTAAACTTAGGGAAAAGTTTAGATAGTCCATCAGATTTTTATTGTATTCCTTGTTAGGGGTTTTGGAAATCATGTCCCAGCTGGTTAATTGTTTTTTTTTCTTTTGTAACTAAGGATTACAGCTCAGGGAGTCAGTCTCTCTCAGTCTGTTTCACTCCATGGCTTTTAACACTCAATCATTTTCTATGCTTGCAACAGTAGTCTTGTTTTAATAATAAAAGGGGTTTCTTTTTGTTTTGGTTAACTGGTTGATATTGGTTGATTTTTGTGTCCTTAAATCTACCTGCCTAAATTACCCGGGAGGAGCAGAGCCCCATTGTTCTCTGCAAATTATCTCTGTTTGTTTTCCTAACTCTAAGCAAAACTGAGGTTGGTGTAGGGGGGAGAGCTTTGCCTCAGGGAGGGGATTCCAAGTGGTAGCAGCATCCAATCATCTTTCTTTTTGGGTCTCAAGGGAACTTGAGACTGGACAAGTTTGTCTCTGGGAGTTACAGAGACAGGTTTTTACAGAGTTTTTTCTGCTAGCTGGCCCCCATATCGACACTCGAAGTGCCAGGATGGGGAATTGAGCCATGACACTCATATACAAAAGCTCTTCTTGTATATGCAGTATTCTCCAGTTACATGCTTTTGAGAAACCCACATTATTCAAAACTCACTTAAGTCTTTCCTCAGGCCAAATTGCCACTTGCTTATAAGTTCTCCAGAATAGGAGCTGTCATTATTGTGTATTTGTATAGTGCCCATATCAGTGGTGAGCTACTTGAATCCCATCAGGGTTCTATGTGCGATCTACAAGACATTTTGTTAATTGTTGCTCACCCACAGGGCTGTCATATTTTGCTGGTTTCTGTCCATGTTTTTTTTCCTTCTGGTATTACTAAAGTGACATGCATGTAAAGCAAAGGCACACAAAGTGAGATGCGTGCTAATTACACACAGTCAAAGGAGCTGTGTGCTTCCTCTGCATTCCATCAAAGTGCTGCTATGGATCAATTGGCACACCCCACAAATTCTAGGTTCACAAGTTCAATCAGCAAAACTACTACCTTATCCTGCAAAAGCGGCGAGGAGTCCTGTGGCACCTTATAGACTAACTGAAGTGTAGGAGCATAAGCTTTCGTGGGCAAAGACCCACTTTGTCAGATGCATGTCTGGGTCTTTGCCCACGAAAGTGGGTCTTTGCCCACGAAAGCTTATGCTCCTACACTTCAATTAGTCTATAAGGTGCCACAGGACTCCTCGCCGCTTTTGCAGATTCAGACTAACACCGCTACCCCTCTGATACTTGATACCTTATCCTGGGAAACCATCTTGGTTACAACACACTTGTAGCCTGCTGAGATGAAGGAGGGACACTGTGAGGTCCACTCACTAGCTTAGGTTGCCCATTATTGGTCCATAAAGTGCAGTGCCTGGCACAGGAAATCTCAACTCCAGCATTGGCTTTAGGTGCTACTACAATATGATTTTTGTATGTAAAGTTATGAATATAGGCTCTGTACTAGTATTTGAATGTTCCCAGTCTGGGAGAGAGCAATGAGCCTCCACCATCTATTGTGAGGAATGGTTATCCAATGACTGGTGATGCTAATTAGCAATGCTGCATACACAAAGGCTCTCAAGGTTGCCAATAAAGCCCTGAGGAATGCGTCTGGAACCACCAGTACATCATGGCTACTTGCATGAAAGACAGAGACAGGTCACTTGATCAGGTGACCAGCTCCAGTTTGGGAGGCACCAGAAATATAAAAGTACCATGAGGACATCTCCATCTTGTCTTCAATCCTGCTCCTGATTACAGAAGCATCCTTGCTAGGGACAGAGGGCTGGGAAGGATTTGCTGACCCATCCTAACATAGGATGTACTCCAGAGACTTTTAAGTTGGCAGTTTGTTACATTTCTGCTAAGAGCCTGCATCAAGAACTTGTTGATTGATGTATGTGATGTATTCTCCTTAATCTCACTCTCATCCTTTCCTTTCTTTTATTAATAAACCTTTAGATTTTAGATTCTAAAGGATTGGGCCAGAGTGATCTTTTGGGCAAGATACAAGGTATACATTGACCTGGGTATAAATTATACCTGGTTCTTTGGGACTGGAAGAACCTGTTCAGAGTTGGTGAGAGTGGGTTTATAGCCTCTTACCTGTATAAGGTGTATGTCTGTTTGGGGCACAGGAAACTCTGGGGTGTGTAAGGGATTTTGCTTGTGAGGCTTCCTGCTGGCCAGACTGGCAGCTGAAATGTTCTGTGTGACTCGGTGGTGCCTTATAGGGAGGATCCCAGCCTTGGGCTGTAAGTAGTCCTGGTTTTGAGCAGTTTGCCCTGAACTGACCCTCTCAGCGGTGCCAAGACCGATTTGTTATATTACAAGCCATATGTCAGAAGAATCTCAGAGTTTAGCTCTTTTTAAAGAACATATTCACCAGTCATTTGCGAATGCTGCATCAGATTCTTGGCCAAATTTCCTAATAATTTCATTAGTCACTGGCCTCCCTAATAGTATTTACAAAGAGAAAGATAAAAAAATATGGTGTTCATTTATCATCTAATATGCTCCACTTGAAAACTTTAGCTCACATCCCTGCATCCCTGGAGGTATGTATGGGTGTGTGTGATGTTATAGACACATATGTATAAAAACACAATTGCAGCTTTACTTCTTTTCACGTCACACAGAAGTTGGAAATAAATTCAATATGTAAGCACTATTATTTTAAAATTGTTCGTAAAAATTTAGCCTAATAACTTCAATGGCATCACTACATAAAAAAGGATTCTCACTCAATTGCAACAACTATTTCCCTACATTAAAACAGTTACAATGGGAGTTCAAGGTGCTCAGCCCCCAGCAGAAAGTGCTCAGCACTTTCTGTGGATCAGCAGAAAATGCAAATTTCTTTTTCCTGGAGAAAACAAGAAAGTACACCATCTGGGTAATAGTATCACACACATCTATCTATCTATCACAAGAAATATAAAGTCTGACCACATTTCAACCTGCAGCTATTATCTAGGTACCAAGATAACACAGTCACTGGAAAGAAGACACAATCAAATAAACACTTTTATTCACTAGTTTGGCTATAAATAAAACCTTTAAAAAGATTCATGCAATGAAAACTACTGTATGATGAATAAACGAGTCAAACAGGCACCTGATAGTAGACGCAAAATCTACTTTAATGCAATATTAAGACTATTTAGCTTAAATTATAGAAAGTAATAACATAAAAAATACAGAGCTTCTACTTAAATGTTAACTAAGCCACGTGGCACCTCTGAGATATATTATGGTATATATTCAAGAACAAACAGCACAATAGTACACTCTGTATTTAACAAGACCAGAAAAAAATATTACATATGAAATCTGACAGAGCTAGGAATACTATAAGAACCTTTAGACAAAATATTATAATGTATACTGATATAAATCCAGAGAAATTCCTTTGAAATATTGCATGCATCATATGGGTAGCAACTCCAGGGTTCAATCATCCAGAAAACAAGTGTTCCCAACTCTCAATCTTTGCTTCCCCTAACGAAGAGTTAAGAACACACAAATAATACATTCCATTGCTGGGGCACAATATGTCTAATGGTCTGAAAGCATTGGCAATAATTACTAATTATTTGACAGAAAGAAACACTGACATTAAGTCAGTCTTCCAAGATCACCCAGGGTATGTCTACACTACCCTCCTAGTTCGAACTAGGAGGGTAATGTAGGCATACCGCACTTGCAAATGAAGCCCGGGATTTGAATTTCCCGGGCTTCATTTGCATAAGCGGCGAGCCGCCATTTTTAAAACCCCGCTGGTTCGAACCCCGTGCAGCGCGGCTACACGGGGCTCGAACTACGTAGTTCGAACTAGGCTTCCTATTCCGAACTACCGGTACACCTCGTGGAACTACCTAGTTCGAACTACCTAGTTCGAGCCCCGTGTAGGCGCGCTGCACGGGGTTCGAACCAGTGGGGTTTTAAAAATGGCAGCTCCCCGCTTATGCAAATGAAGCCCAGGAAATTCAAATCCCGAGCTTCATTTGCAAATGCGGTATGCCTACATTACCCCGCTAGTTCGAACTAGCGGGGTAGTGTAGACATACCTACAGAGGAGCAGAGTGTGGAACAGATCCAGGTCTTCAGATTTGAGGCTTTGGTTTAACAACTAGTACATGTGACTGCCCTGTTAGAACAATGTAGTAACCCACTCCACTTGTTCTGTCTGATATTTCTATGAAATGTTGCCATACAAAAATCTCAATTTACCACAAAGTGCCCAATTGAGCACAGAGACAGCACTCAACAAATAAGGAGTAAAACTATTCAGATGCATAAAGAGGAAACCTCATAAATGTGCCACTTCTTCTTATTGTTACTCTTCCCACCCAGCTCATTAGTACCCTATTTTATGACATACAGAGCTCCTCTTGCAAAGTACCTTCAACTATCACTGGCTTCAGGGGGAATTGAGGGCATTTGGCCATCTTGCAGAATCAGATTCCTTAGCTGTTGACTGTAATAAGATCTGTTAGAATATGAGGCCAGAAGTAGCTATGAAGAAGTAGCTTCAATAGCTATTTTAACACTTATGGCCCAATTCTGCAAAAGTTCACAGTATCAGTTGTTCAGAAGGATGGTTTTAGTGACTTCAGTGAGGCTACACTGGTGAGGAAGTTCTACCTAACATGAGGTAGATTATAGATTCGGACCCATCACAAAAAGAAACTTCGGCAGCTGAGGAAAGGCTGCAAATGATTTGAAAGAAAAAGAAAAGAATTACTTCAAGAAGCACAGAGGTGAATTTGAGAAATGGAAGCCACAAATAATGTCTGGCACAGAAGCACAGTCAATGCAGTTGTTCTTAACAATCTGTCAGTAGATCTATTTGAAAACCTATTTTTCAGGAGTGATAACTCATACAATTCAAATTTGCTTCAGGGTTAAAACTTGGCATATAAGGTCTTGACAAGGAGCCAGTTTCATTAAAAAATAAAATTAGTGCTGTTTTTTCTAAACTTGAAAATAAACTATTATCTTTGTAAGCAGTCCAAGAGGCAAAATAGTCAAATAAATGCAATTCTTTCTGGCAGTCTTTGTCCACCTGGAATCCATACCTAATTCCCCCAAACACTTGCTTTCATGTTATTGGATAATTTGCCAAAAAGAAAAATTAAAATGCATCAAAACAATTGTATTCGCTTTAAAAATGAGCTATGGAATTGCAAGAGAGATTTGCATGTTTGGGGCACCAAGATATTCTGCAACATACAGGAAGAAAGAAGGTTCCAAGTTTTAACTCTGGTTTACTAGAGTATGGAGAGTGAAATGAATTCAAGGATTATCCTTATCATGGGGCTACCCTTTTTTCAAATTCACATAACAAAGCAATTATTTGGAACCCACATAACTCCATTACAGCTGTGCAGAACATTGGCAACAAAACCCTGAAACAGATGAAACTTGGTCAGTTTGGGATCCAAATATGAAATTCATATTAAATGTAACCAAACATGTAGTGTGATTTGTGTGTAGCTGGGCTTAGTATTAAGCAAATTGTTTTTCTTTTATGACTCTAATCTGTACCCAGGCAAAACTCTTCCTTTCATGGGGCTTTAACTTGAAATTTGAAGCCATGTATTACTTAACTTTATGAGCCTTGAGGCATAAAAAGACCTGCCTTTTCCCTTTTTCTATAAAGTGTCGCCTGTACATTATTCAAATAATCATGGTGATTAACAACAGTCAGACAATGTTTTGGTCATTTCACTTTTTTAATCATAAGTTGAAGCCTCTAAAAGGGAGCTTATACACAGCAGTCTATGCTGACTCAATAGTATATGATGCATCAAACTATTCCTACTTTTGTCAGATTTGAGCTGCAGATAAGGGAAGCCTCAGTTCTCTTCCCACCTCCTGCATACCACATTGCCAACCATACATTATTACATGGGGTTTAGTCCTCAAATATAATCTCTGTTTGCCAGAACTGAAAATCTGAAGGTAGGGGGCAGGAACTAAGACACTTTTGCATCTTTCTGATGCCTGGTTCTGCCCCTGCTGCAAGCTAGGGCAACCTGGAGGTTGCTCTAAATTGTGCCAGCTACCCTGTGGTCCACAAGCTGTGCTTGTCACTTTCTCTGTTTCTGACTGTAAATATGTTCCCTTTTCAAAGGGTGGCATAAGGATTGTGATCTCGTCGTACCCATACTGTGCCTTTGGTGGAGTAAATGTCAATTGGCTGTTTAAGCCAACATGATGGACCAGCCATGAAAAGGGTCAGAGTAGGGCCCAAAAAAAGGTCCACAGATTTTTAAACACATACAATTCAGTTTATGAAATAGGCAAATTTCTGTCATATATAGTCTCGAGAAAAAGGGTACAACTTTCATAGAAAACCATGGGCAAATCCACAGGCAGTGGTGTCTGTTGATCATAAATTGTGTATAAATAGGTGAAAGCAGCAAAACAGTGCAACTTTTACTTTCCTCACCTTCCAAAGGTAAGCTAAATGAGTAATTTAACTGGTCAAGAGGAACGGCAGTAGTAAGGATTAAAACTAGCTGGAAGTTATAATGTAAAGCAACCCCTAGTCCACTTTAATTTATGACTATAATTTCCAATGCTTTGGATCAAATTCTATTCTCAGTTACACCTGTGTACATGTAAAATCTATGAGTTACATGCAGAAATCTATGCTCTGAAATCTATGCAATTACTGTTCATTTACAACTAGGAGAGTTGCAATTTCAAACTGACATTTCTGCATACACTGACTTGTTCTGAGGACACGTGTGGGTACAATTCATGAAACAATGAAAAAAATAGAATGAAACTGAAGAAATAAAAATGTAGGTCCTTTAAGCAAATGATAAAGGAAAAAACCATATATAACACCTGTCCCTCCCCCATACAACTATAATGAACATGCTGAAGAAAAATAATCTCCAGCTAGGTACTTACAAGTAATAGGAGTAGGAATAAGCATTTCTTCTAAACATTGGTGGGCAGTCAGATGAAGAAAATGTCCAAAGGGGGGAGGGAGAAGAAAAAAAAGCCATAATTAGACTTATATGAAATCTTTATTTGAAATGTACACAGTTTTTCAGTGCCATCACTCATAATGATTTACTTGCTTCTTTCCCCAAGATTTTCCTGAGAACCAGCATGGTGCTCTGGAAAGCATGCTGGATTTAGATGCAGGAGATTTGGGTTTTGTTCCCAGTTCTGCTGCTGACTAGCTGTGTTCCCTTGGACAACTGAATTTACCTTTCTGGGACTTAGTTTCCCCAACTGAAAAATGTGAATGAAGATATATACTTAATTCAATAAAATACGTTGAGATCTTTGGATGAAAAGAATTATATAAAAGCTAAATATTATTATATGAAACAGAATGGAATGATGAGTAAATATTGTGCATACTTTGAATACCTACCTATCTGAATAGACAAAGCACTGAATAATCAAGTTTATTGTGCATTGATTCGGGTATCACAAAAAGGATGGTGGGTTGGTCCTAACTCATTAATGTGCTGTCACTAATTAACTGTCGATGCTTGTTAAGCATTTCCTATTACAAATTCAGCACATTTTGATACACTGTGTCACAAATATGTCAAACATGTGTAGCATAACACATGGGCTACGTCTAGACTGGCATGAATTTCCGAAAATGCTTTTAACCGAAAAGTTTTCCGTTAAAAGCATTTTCGGAAAAGCACGTCTAGATTGGCAGGATGCTTTTCCGCAAAAGCACTTTTTGTGGAAAAGTGTCCATGGCCAATCTAGATGCGGTTTTCTGCAAAAAAGCCCCGATCGCCATTTTCGCGATCGGGGCTTTTTTTCGGAAAACAGTACTATGCTGTCTACACTGGCCCTAGCGCGCATAAGTCTTTCGGAAAAAGACTTTTGCCCGAATGGGAGCAGCATAGTATTTCTGGAAAAGCACTGATGATTTTACATTAGATCGTCAGTGCTTTTCCAGAAATTCAAGCGGCCAGTGTAGACAGTGTAGACAGCTGGCCAGTGTAGACAGCTGGCAAGTTTTTCCGCAAAATCAAATGATTTTGCAGAAAAACTTGCCAGTCTAGACACAGCCATGGAGTTTTCCCCACTGTAGAACAATAGAGAAGCAAAGAGCTTCTTATTATAGGGTACACCACAAGATAATGGCAAAAAGTACTGAAACATATGGTAATATAAAATTGTAGTCTGTGGGCACCGTAGAGCCTAACAAATGTTATACATATATGAGATCCTTCACATAAATGGAATGCTGATCATCATGACAGGCTGAGTCTTGGCAGAAAAGAGTGAGGAAAAAACACAAACTGCAACTTACTACAACTTGACCTTTGTTGTTTTGTCCACTATAAATATTGGAAAAACTTAAAAAACAACAAATAGTCTAGTAGCACCTTAACAACTAACAAAACATGTAGATGGTATCATGAGCTTTTGTGGGCGCAACCAACTTTTCAGATGACTAGAGTATTAGGAGTCCATATCCAAGAATAAATAACTAGGGGGAGGGGAGGGGAGAAAAAGGAGTGGGAGGGAAAGAGAGAGAGAGACAGTGAGTAAATGTAAAAAACAACAAATAGTCTGGTAACACTTTAAATGATAACAAAACCTGTAGATGGTATCATGAGCTTTCGTGGGCACAGTCTGTTTCTTCAGATGACCAGAGTGTTGGATGTCCAGAACTAAAATAAATAGGGGAGAAGGGTTCAAATGGTTGAAATGGTTCAAGTAGCTATAAGAGGCTGATAGGAACAATTAACACCTCCATTGTTTGGTTGGTTGGTTAAGCCATTAGGACATGGGAGGTAGTGTGCGAGCCAGCTGTTGTCCCTGTTCATACCATTTGTATAAGATAAGGTGATAATTGTTCTTATCAGTCTCTTGTAACTACTTGAACCATCTACCCACTCTCTTTTCTCTCTCTCTCTCTTTCTTTTTTTCACCCTCCTTTTTTCCTCCTCCCTCCTCCTCCCCTTATTTATTATTGGATCTGGACTTCTAATACTCCAGTCATCTGAAGAAGTGGGTTGTGCCCACGAAAGCTCGTGATAGCATCTTCATGTTTTGTTAGTCTTTAAGATGCTACTAGACTATTTGTTGTTTTTTAAGTTTTTCCTGTTAGACTAACTCAGCTACCCCTCTGAAGCTTTTGAACATACAAGACACTGCATTCATCCCTACGGAGTGCAAATCCATCAACACAAAGAAACTCGCACAGATCCAAACAGACATCATTTTCCTTTCCAAGTGCACATAGATGAACAACACACCTAAGGGACTGAGAGTGAAAAACCCACCTCAATCTACATATCCCACAGACTAGAGCCAGAACTTATGCCACACTCTCGCAAAGAAACTGAGGAACCATCTTATCAGCATTCTATACATCAAACAGAAGAAAATCAAGGAAGAGCTCTCAACATTAGAAACTATCATAAAAAACCAAGCTTCCACACACACTTCATCTTTTCCAGACTTTCCTAAAATTCAACAAACCACCTATAAGGATTACTTCATCTTCCTTCAAAAGAAAAAGGACAATAAACTATACAAACTCCTACATGCCTCAGGATCTCTCATTCCCGATACTTTCAACTCACCTAGCAACATTGTCAACTTACTCAACCACTCTCTTAGCCCAGCAGAGGAATCTGTCTTATATTGAGGACTCTTCTTCTGCCCCACTACCCCTACAAACATGGTTCAGTTCTGTGGAGATCTGGAAGCCTATTTTCACCACCTCCACCTAAAGGAATATTTCCAACACTCCGATGTACAACAAAATGACCCCCCCCCCACTTCCAATCCCACAAGAGGAAGGCTTTTATGTGGACCCCTACTAACAGTCATAATGAAAGTTTTGACTTCTACATCGACTGCTTCCGCAAACGTGCTCAAGCTGACATTGTCAGCAAACAACATCAAGTAACATATAACTTCAGTTATGCAGAATGCAATGCTATCCACAGGCTCAAAAACAATTCTAGCATCATAATCAAAGAGGCTGACAAAAAGGGTGCTGTAGTTATCATGAACAGAACAGGTTATGAACAGGAGGCAATCAGACAACTCACCAACACCAGGTTCTACAAGCTTCTCTCTTGTGATTCCACTAAAGAATACCAAAAAATCCTGAAACAACTGCTCATGAAGTTCCTGGATGCTGCTCAGGAACAAATGTACACTAACACCCCCCTATTCCCCGACAAGGAGTTTTCTATCTGCTATTCAAGATATACAAACCTGGAAATCCCGGACGACCCATCATCTCAACCATTGGGACACTTACAGCAGGATTATCTGTCGATATTGACTCTCTCTTCAGACCCTATACTACCAGCACTCCTACCTATCTTCGAGACACCACCAACTTCCTGAGGAAACTACAAACCATCAGTAATCTTCCTGAAAACACCATCCTGGATATCATGGGCATAGAAGCCCTTTACACCAACATTCCACATGAAGACGGATTACAGGCTATCAGGAACATGATCCCCGATAACACCTCTGCACACCTGGTTACAGAGCTCTGTGACTTTGTCCTCACCCACAACTACTTCTGATTCGGAGACAATTTGTATCTTGAAGTCAGTGGCACGGCCACGGGCACCTGCATGGCACCACAATATGTCAACATCTTTATGGCTGACCTTTCCTCAGCTCTTGACCCCAGCATCCTTACTCTATTTACGCTATATTGATGACATCTTTATCATATGGAGCCATGGGAAATAGACGCATGAAGAATTCCAGAGCGATTTCAACAACTTCCACCCCACCATCTTCCTCAGCCTGGATCACTCCACACAACAGATTCACTTCCTTGATACTACAGTACAATTAAATGATGGACAATTTTCCACCATCTTATACCAGAAACCTACCGACCACTACACATGCCTCTAACTTCCATCCCAGACACATTTCTTAATCGATTGTACACAGCTAAGCCCTAAGATACAACTGGATTTGCTCCAATCCCACAGACAAACGCCTAAATGATCTGTATAGAGCATTCCTAAAAATGAAATACCCACCTGGAGAAATGAAAAAACAGATTGACAGAGCCAAAAAAGTACCCAGACATAAATTACTTCAAGACAGGCCCCAAAGAAAAAACAACAGAATTACACTTGTCATTACCTACAGTCTACAACTTAAACCCCTCCAATGCATAATCAGCAATCTACCACCTATCCTGGAAAATGACCCCTCATTTTCAGAGACCTTGGGGAAAAGCCAGGCCTCACCTACAGACAACCCCCTAACCTCAAACAAATTCTTTACAGTTACCACACAATACACCTCCATCATAATCATCCAGGCTCATTTAACTGTACATTCACTAATGTGATCTATGTCATCAAATGCCAACAATGTCCCACTGCCATGTATACTGGCCAAACTAGACCGTCTCTGCAGGAAAGAATTAAAGGACACTAATTATATATCTGAAAAGGCAATATACAAGAACCTGTTGGAAAACACTTTAATCTGCCTGGACACTCATTAACGGATCTCCAAGTCACCTTTTTGTTTCAGGCCAATTCCACAAGCCAAATACACAGGGAAGGACTGGAACTTAACTTCTTGAAGTTTAATTCTTATGCAAATGATATGAACAGGGACAGCGGCTGGCTCACACACTACCTTCCACATCCTAATGACTTAACCAACCAATGGAAGTGCTAATTGTTCTTATCACCCTCTTGTAACTACTTGAACCATCTACTCACTGTCTCTCTCTCTCTTTTCCCCCCTCCTTTTCTCTCTCTTTTTTTCCCTCCTTCTTCCCTTCCCTTATTTATTCTTGGATCTGGACTTCCATTATACAAGCTATTGGTGAGATGCCATTTGGAATACTGTGTGCAGATCTGGTCTCCCATGTTTAAGAAGGATGAATTCAAACTGGAACAGGTACAAAGAAGGGCCACTAGGATGATTTGAGGAATGGAAAACCTGTCTTATGAAAGGAGACTCAAGGAGCTTGGCTTGTTTACCTTAACCAAAAGAAGGCTGAGGGGAGACATGATTGCTCTCTTTAAATATATTAGAGGGATAAATACCAGGGATGGAGAGGAATTATTTAAGTTTAATACAAATGTGGACACAAGAACAAATGGATATAAGCTGGCTAGTAGGAAGTTTAGACTTGAGATTAGACGAAGGTTTCTAACCATTAAAGGAATGAGGTTCTGGAACGGCCTTCCAAGGGAATTAGTGGGGGCAAAAGATCTATCTGGCTTCAAGATTAAACTAGATGGGATTATGAAGGGGATGGTTTGATGAGATAACATGATCTTGGTAACTAATTGACCATTATCAGTGGTAAATAGCTCAATGGAGGGATGATAGGAGTTACTAGAGAACTTTCTGGGTGTCTGGCTGGTGAGTCTTGCCCACATGCTCAGGGTTTAGCTGATCGCCATATTTGGGGACGGGAAGGAATTTTCCTCCAGGGTAGATTGGCAGAGGCCCTGGAAGTTTTTCGCCTTCCTCTGTAGCATGGGGCACAGATCACAGCTGGAGGATTCTCTGCATCTTGGGGTCTTCAAACTATTTGAAGGCTTCAATATCTGAGATATAGGTGAGAGGATTATTCTAGGAGTGGGTGGGTGAGATTCTGTGGTCTGCATTGTGCAGGGGGTCAGACTAGATGATCATAATGGTCCCTTCTGACCTTAAAGTCTATGAGTCTATAATATTCCAGTCTTCTGAAGTGGGTTGCCCACGAAAGCTCATGATACCATCTACATGTTTTGTTAGTCTTTAAGATGCTACCAGACTATTTGTTGTTTTGTAAGTTTTTCCTGTTAGACTAACTCAGCTACCCCTCTGAATCTTATAAATATTGGGACATACCTTCCATATGTAGAGTTGTGATATTAAAGACGATTGAATGTTCAATCTGCACATACAATTACCATGACTTCACATGGAAATCTAGTAGTTGGGCATATACACGGTTAATTAGTCATATTTTCTATATACAATTACACATTTTGTGTAGGCAGTCACAATACCTGGTGCTCAGAGACTGGGCAAATCATCACACATGCATTTGGTATTCCTTTTCTTGTTGCAGATATGACCTGCTTCATTTTCTTACTCATGTACAATTTGCTGTCTACAAAGCGATTTCCTCAAGGGAAGCAAAACTGATTACAGACGTGCAAAATGATTACACTGAAATTACACATTTTGCCTCAATGGGTCTTATTACAAACTTGAAATGCAGACCAGAATCCCAAAGGTTTCCAAACCTTTTGAGAGACTCTGGAATGCATAGCTAAGCACATCCGGCCTCATTTATGGCGTCATAATGAAATCACATGAAATTCTGGGATCCACATGATTTTGCCCATAAGTCAAGTGAAATGTAGCCATTTTCACTGAGTTTCATAAGATTCAGAGCTCATTTTAACTTCATATCAAAGGCAAATGAATTATCAGACACAAGCATGATTTATTCGGGAAAAAGTCAGCCTGGCTTCTCTAGAGGGAAGTCACGCTTCACCAAGCTACTAGAATTCTTTGAGGGTGAATCCAATTGACACAGTGAACTTGGATTTACGAAAAGCCTGTGAGAAGATCCCTTAGCAGGGGTTCTTGAGAAAACTAAGCAGTAATGGGATCACAGGGAAAGATATCTTGGAACTGGTTAAAAGAGAAAACAAAGATAGGACTTAAGCAGTCACAATGCAAAGAGAGAAACAGCAGGGTCTCTCAAGGACTTGTAATGGAACTTGTGCTGTTAAGTATTCATTAATGATCTGGAAAAGGGAGTGAATAGTGAGTAGAAAAATTTGCAGGTGATACAAAATTATTCAAGATAATTCAGTCCAAAGAGTTATAGGGCATCTCACGAAATTGAATGTTTTGGCCACAAAATGTCACAAGAAATTCAACATTGGTAAGTGCAAAGAAATGCACTCCGAGGGCGGGGGGGGGGGGGCGGAATCTCATCTACACATATATAGTGAAGGGACCTAAATTAGTTGTTACTGTTCAGGTAAGAGTTATTTGAGTTACTGTGGATAGTTCTGAAGTTTTCAGAGATCTGTGTTAAGCAGTAAATGCTACAAGAATACCGTGTACTATTATATCATATTGCCACTACATAAATCCACAGTGTGCCCACAGTTTAAATACTGTATCCAGTTCTGGATGCCCCATCTCTATAAGCAGTAGTGAACTGGAAAAAGGTCAGAGAAGGGCAACAAAGATGATCAAGCATGTGAAACAACAACAACAAAATGTAAAAGATTAGGGTTGTTCCACTTAGAAAAGACATGATTAAGGTGGATATAATGGAAATGTATTAAATCATGTATAATGTGAAAAGAGCAAATAGAGATGGCTTATTTACTCTTTACCACATTACAAAATCCAGGGATCATCCAATGAAAATAATAGGCAGCAGGTTTAATACTAACAAGAGGAAATACTTTTTCACATAATACACAACTGATCTCTGGAATTCATTGCCATGAGATGTTGTGATGGCCAAAAGTATAAATGGGTTAAAAACAGAACTAAATAAGTTCATGGAAGATAGGTTTATCAGTGGCCAATAGCCAAGACAGTCAGGGATGCAACCACTACTTAGGGCAACCCCAAGTTTCTGACTGCCAGAAGCTGGGAAGAGAAGAAAGGGATGGATCATTCAATACTTGTCCTACTCTGTAAACTGCTCTTGAAAAGCTAGTCCAAGCCAATGCTAGAAACAGGATCCTGGGCAAGATGGACTATTAGTCTGACCCAGTGTGGCTGGTCTTATTTCTTATGAAGAGGGTTTTAAGAAGTGAGAATTCACATCATCAAAAACCAGAAGGCATATTCAAAAATGTGAACTTCAAGTATCAAGATTCTCTGACAGTGTTGCCAATTCTAGTGATTTTCATTGTTAGCATATTTTGTATTTTTCTTGAAGTCCCAGCTTCTGAAGTGCAATTTCATGAGACTTTTACCTTTCATTTAAAAAAAAAAGTTTTCCAGCCCGCAGGGTTGCAGAGAAAACCTTGGAAACATGAACCCTAATGGCACATAAATCCAAAGACAGATTTTTTTAAAAAGACCCATTAGTTTTAAGCCCACATAATGATTTTTGAAGGCCTGATTCATGATTATTGCATGCTTGGGGCTGGCACAGTACTAAGACTCCCCAACACTCTTTTTAAAAAAAGATATCACAGAGAATCTCTCTAAAGTCACAGTCTAGGAAAGGTGGAGAATATCTTAAAGTTTCTCAGACTACAAAAAAGCACCGGAATCCAAAGAGGTGCCTGCCTTTCATTTTTGTTCACATGCAGGGGATCCTCCATGTGTTATTTGCTCTGTCTCCTTACCTACTGAGTATATCACTAGAATAACTCTCTGTAAAGCCCAATCTAATGCAGTAAAGATTTCCTTTAAAATATCTAGTACAGCCGATGTGTTAACTACTTAATTCCGGTCATTGAAACATGGTGACTAACTTGAACCAGCTTTTAGTGCTTTTTGCAATACTAAATCCATACTTCTTACTGCAAAACATCTAATTCCAGAGATGGAAGTGGAAGGAGTCAGGGTCAGACCACTAGTTATGTTGGCCTAACCATTTGATAGTGAAAGTCAGTCAGCTGAAACTGAGCGCATCCTATTGTTCTTGTTTCTTTGGGACTAGATAAAGCCATATATATCTGCAAGGGTGGCCCGTGAGCCTAGGCAAACTAGGCAGTTGCCTAAGGCGCTGCTGGCCCAGGCGCCCGATGATGACATCACAGGGTGCTGGGGCGCCCCATGATTATGTTACAGCCATTGACGGCTGTGCAGGCGGGGGCGCCAATCGCGCCTTCTGCCTGGGGCGCCAGCTGCCGCAGCCGGCCTCAGGCCACTCCTGTATATCTGCCATCTTTATAGAAGTAATATTAGAGAGAAGGATGATACATATTCATAAAATGAATGGTACTTCTCCTCCCTGGTTCCTTGTCCCAGTGTTCTTGGCCAGTCACTCCAAATTTCCCCCACATCAATGTCCAGTTTCCCTCCCAGTAGCAGCTTCAGTTCTTGGTCTCACCTTCTGTTCCTGCCCCCATTTTTCTGAATTTTAATTATGAAGTCCTGTAGTGGTCCTGCAGGTTAACCAGTTACCCTTTTACATCCATAGTCCACACACCCCTGCCAATAATGAGTGGCCATTTGCGAAGGATAGGAGGAGTGCTGGCTAGCATTCAGTGACTAAAGGGTTAAACTCAGGTAGGTAGTGGGTGTTGGTAGGGGGCCAGGAGAGCCAATGGGGGAGGATGTTGAAATCTGAATTGAAAAGATATACCTGCCTGCTGGGATTTTTTTGTCGGAGTTTACCAGGAGCTGGGGAAACAAGATGAATGTAACCAGGCAGAACTACCATGCCTACAAAGAACACTGGGCATGCAAATTGTCTGGACATTGAAGCATGGATCATGAGTAGATAGGAAAAATGTATATTTAGTCACAACCAGGTTATTCTCTTTGTTTTATTGTTTGGTTAAATGTCTCTGTGCTATGTCCATGTGCCCCCTCCCCCTTCACTGTATCTAAGCTGCACCCAGAGAAATCATGCTTTTCTGTTTTAAGCTGTTCTTTTCTCAGTTGCTCTGCAACACCAAGCACCCACAAAAGCATAATGGAATAATGGACGTTGATCCGAAATAACTTTGGGAGTGTTTACACAGCAAGTACATTATTTCAAAATAACGGGCAGCTTATTCTGATTTCTGTAAACCTCATCGCACGAGGAATAACGCTTATTCTGAAATAGATATTTTGGAATAGGGCATGTATAGACAGGGCACCTGGAGTTATTTCAAAATAAGGGGCCTCCAGGAAATCCCACAGGTTCCTTGCTGGACCCTCTGTCCACACTCATCAGAACTGTATAGCTTCCCTTCCACTAGAGGCTCCATCCTCTCAACATGCAACACTAAAGAGCATAAAATTCTTGACCCTCTAGGGAAACCTGTATCACAATTTTGGAGCCGTTAAACTATTAAAGTAAAATAAGAATTGACCAGGATCTAAACTTAAGGGGCTCGTCTACACTGGCCCCTTTTCCGGAAGGGGCATGTTAATTTCAGCTATCGTAGTAGGGAAATCCGCGGGGGATTTAAATATCCCCCGCGGCATTTAAATAAAAATGTCCGCCGCTTTTTTCCGGCTTTTAGAAAAGCCGGAAAAGAGCGTCTACACTGGCCCCGATCCTCCGGAAAAAGCGCCCTTTGAAGTAGGAATAAGAGCCTCCGGAAAAGGGCGCTTTTTCCGGAGGATCGGGGCCAGTGTAGACGCTCTTTTCCGGCTTTTCTAAAAGCCGGAAAAAAGCGGCGGACATTTTTATTTAAATGCCGCGGGGGATATTTAAATCCCCCGCGGATTTCCCTACTACGATAGCTGAAATTAACATGCCCCTTCCGGAAAAGGGGCCAGTGTAGACGTAGCCAAGGGGTTCATACAGCCAATGTATTTTTGCATTCAAGAAGCATTTAGTAACCAACTATATTATTTTATTATATTTTTAGTGTTAGGCAACATTCAATTAATATAAAAAATGAAGAAACTATTTTCTAGTGATCCCCATTCACTAGGGCTACGTCTACACTGGCATGATTTCCGAAAATGCTTTTAACAGAAAAGTTTTCCGTTAAAAGCATTTTCGGAAAAGCACGTCTAGATTGGCAGGATGCTTTTCCGCAAAAGCACTTTTTGCGGAAAAGCATCTGTGGCCAATCTAGATGTGGTTTTCCGCAAAAAAGCCCCGATCGCCATTTTCGCAATCGTTGCTTTTTTGCGGAAAACAGTACTGTGCTGTTTACTCTGGCTCTCTTGCGCTTATGATTTGCGCAACAGGGCTTTTGCCCGAACAGGAGCAGCACAGTATTTCCGCAAGAACACTAACGATCTTACATGAGATCGTCAGCGTTCTTGCGGAAATTCAAGCGGCCAGTGTAGACAGCTGGCAAGTTTTTCTGCAAAATCGTATGATTTTGCCGAAAAACTTGCCAGTCTAGACACAGCCTAGGGCTGTGTCTACACTGGCATGAATTTCCGGAAATGCTTAAAACGGAATACTATTCCGTTTTCAGTTTTTCCGGAAAAGGAGTGTCTACATTGGCAGGCTGCTTTTCCGGAAAAGCCCTTTTTCCGGAAAAGCGTCTGTGGCCAATGTAGACGCGCTTTTCCGGAAAAGAGCGCCAATCGTCATTTTCGCGATTGGGGCTTTTTTCCGGAAAAGACTACTGGGCTGTCTACACTGGCCCTTTTCCGGAACAGTGTTCCAGAATAAGGACTTATGCCCGAGCGGGAGCAGAATAGTTTTTCCGGAATAGCGGCTGATTTTGTACAGTAGAGCATCGTTGTTTTTCTGGAAATTCAAGGGCCAGTGTAGACAGCTCGCAGCTTATTCCGGAAAAGCGGCTGATTTTCCAGAATAAGTGGCCAGTGTAGACATAGCCTAGATGTTTGTCAACACTGGGAAAAATCAGTGGGTTTAAATGAGTATGTTTTTCGTAGAAAACACAAAGTTCTACTACTTTCAAAGAGGATGAGATAAAAGCACATTAATTAACTATTTATGTATATCTGCAGGAACCATACAGACAGTGAGCATATGTAAAACCAACAGGTGGAACCAAATCTGGGACCTCTGGAGATTAGTGCATGAGTCTCTACCACATGGACTAAAAGCCAGCCACAGCTGAGAGGCAGCTATAGAGAAACCTCATGCTCTCTCTCTGTATGTGGTTTAAGTGTCACTAAATGGGACAGTAATAGAGATGTAGCCATGTTAGTCTGATCTTGCTGAAACAAAAGACAGGACTGTGCAGCACTTTAAAGACTAACAAGATGGTTTATTAAAGTGCTGCATAGTCCTGTCTTTTGTTTCACTAAATGGGACAGTGAACCGTGTGTGCATCACATATGCAACAGATAACTGTGGGGATATATTCACACTCCAACTAAATATTTGTGTAGGCAAGCCCCTAGTATCTAGGGCAGGCAAAAACCATCTCTTCATTTAAAAACATGTTAGCTGGTCCTGGATGATGGCATGGTTAAACTGACACATGTAAACCCACCATTCATTTTTCTCCCTGTAGGAAAAACCCCTCTAATTGGTTTGGTATGGTTATTCATCTTCAAATATGGGTATATGGTACTGAGTCATGCAGACAAGTTTGGTAGCTTCACACATTTGAATGTGTCCAAACCAAATTGAAGGCCAAGTTCTTTGTCCAAGTCTATGCAGATGAGAATCAGAGAAGCATCCTAATTCAGAAGTGTTTGTAAGAACTAGAAATAATTTTTGACAAGTCAGCCTTTCCTAATCTCACTCGCGTGTCCTTCTTTTGGTAGGGTGCCATTCATAGAATCATAGAACCATAGAGCTGGAAGATACCTCAGAAGGTCATCAAATCCAACCCCCTGCTCTAGGTAGGATTCTCACTCTCTTTCCATCCTTTACTCTCTACACTGGTTAACAAAATGCTTCATTCAGAAATAACCAAATTTATTGTGTGTATTACTGATTAAATATAATGCATTGGGCCGTGAGCAGATGTCACTGTGGAATCTTCCAGCTCCATGTGAAGGCAGTGCTTCAAGTATGTCTAATTACATAACTTATTTTCTGCATCATTATCTAGAAAGACGAGAGTATCTTGTACAAGTGCCTCTGCAGGCTGAGAGATGATTCCTTTAAGTAGGTTTAATTTCAAAGAGGTTAAGTTGCTTGTGTTTTTGTATGTAAAAGAAAACAAATCTATTATGAAATGATTCATGCAGGCAGTTGGGAAGGGGGAGGATGGCAGTAGTCGATGTTTTTGTTGTTTTAAAACCACACATCTCAAGAAGTTCAAATCAATCTATGGTGGCCCATGATGGTGTTTCGTGTAACAAGAACCCTAACCCTAACCCTAACTTGCTTTAGTTTCCAGATAAAATGTGTTTGGTAGGTTCAATGACATGTCTATTGGACATTTGTCCATATCAACTCCCTCTCTCATCCTGTGTTTGACATGATTATGTCCATTCAAAAGAAATCCAGATTTGATACAACAGGTGTGTTTGAAGGAATATTAAATAAAGTACACTAGCTAAGCTAGGTAAAGCAAGCTTGCAAAACATTTTTGTACATACATTTGCCTTTAAAGGGGGAAAGTAACCCTTAAATTAGCAAATTGTTCTCAGAGAATTGTGCTCATTCTGCCTGGCACACAACATGTGCACAGAGAAAAACAGAACATGATTTCACTCATATGCAGCCAAAAGGGGAAAAATCGAGTATAGAAAGAATTTTCATTTCCAAGCTCTATTAAATAGAGACAACCTGAAACTACAATTTCCACTCCTTTTAAATATTAACAAGGTTCACATTTTAATCTCCAGTCTGCTCCTATATTGAGGGTGGGGTTTTGGTTCTGCATCTAATTTAAAGGTGATCACTGTTCTTGTAAGAGTTCAGCATAAAATGATGTAAATCTCATCTTGCAAGAATTTCACCATTCATAATAGCTGAAATATCATCAAATCAGATCTCAGAAGGGCCTTGCAAATCAACAGATCTCTGCTTTATGTCCACAGATGTCTGCATCTACCAATCTAAACTGGATCTGCATAGGGGCTCTAGTTATGGTCCAGGTATGGATCTGAACATTGCCTGCTCTTTCCACCTAAAGTACAAGGATGTGAAAAAGAACAATAAGCCAGTGATTTTTATATACATACCACATGAACAACCCCATAAATCTATAGAGTAGTCCTTGAGTTTCCTCCTGGTCACTAAGGTTTTGTCCAGGGGCTGTGCCCATTTGATTCACTGCAGAGAGTGGGGCACCTTTTTATAATCCTGCATAGGGCCCCATAAATCCTACGGACGGCCGTGCCACTATACAATAAAAAGAATGGACTGCATTTATGGCTTCTTAAGACTAACCCCTCGTTTTTTTGCTATGACTATAGAGGTGTTATTAGGCCAAGCTACCTTAAATGATCCCTTTTAATATGTGCTAAGTACTTCTGCTAAGCAATCTGTCCCACCTTGTGTTTATCTTTCCCAGACCTTAAGAGGAGAGCTCTATGCAGCTTGAAAGCTTGCCTCTCACCAACAGAAATTGTCCAATAAAAGGTATTAACCCTTCCGCCCCCCCCCGCCCCACCTTGTCTCTCTAATGGGTTTTTAAGTGATGTACTTAACTGACAAATTGCATACACAAGTATTATTTTATTTGCATGTGTAAATGGGTGCACTGAATGAACAAGCTTTTCTGTGGGCAGACCTCACACTTCTTCCTTTGACATTTTAGCACAGTGCGCTTCAAGCAATGGTAAATAAGATAAAGGAAAGTTTAATAAAGTGTAGGGAAAAACTGCCATACTCTGCAACCTCTCAAGTTATATGAGTAGTTCTTACTCATACTAGTAGATCCGCCAAAGTCAATGAGGCTACCGACATGTATAAACAATAGTTGTATAACTACTGCTGTGTGGGATCAGGCATCTAGGATTACAGTCAGGTTAAAAAGTACAGCTAGTGTCAGAAACATAACTATTAAAAACATCTCAAGACACAAAATATCTGCTTATTATGAAACGTATCCAAGTCCTATCTGTTTTCTGAATCATAGCTGCACATTACACACTAGGACTGTGTCTACACTGGGCCACTTATTCCGGAAAATCAGCCGCTTTTCTGGAATAAGCTGCGAGCTGTCTACACTGGCCCTTGAATTTCCGGAAAAGCAACGACGCTCTACTGTACAAAATCAGCCGCTATTCCGGAAAAGCTACACTGTTCCCACTCGGGCATAAGTCCTTATTCCGGAACACTGTTCTGGAAAAGGGCCAGTGTAGACAGCCCAGTAGTCTTTTCCGGAAAAAAGCCCCGATCGCGAAAATGACGATCGGGGCTCTTTTCCGGAAAAGTGCATCTACATTGGCCACAGATGCTTTTCCGGAAAAAGGGCTTTTCCGGAAAAGCAGCCTGCCAATGTAGACGCTCTTTTTCCGGAAATACTTATAACGAAAATTATTCTGTTTTAAGCATTTCCAGAAATTCATGCCAGTGTAGACACAGCCTAGGGGCTCTTAAAATGATAATGGAAAAGCCATCTACAAGCTATGCTCTCGTTCAAAGTTTGAGACTCAACAGTTCACACAAAGATAATCTGTTTGAAAATTTTGCTGCTATCCATAGCAGCAATAATTTCAGACAGTTTCATCCACCCATGAACAAAACCAAGCTCTCAGAAATCACTTCTCCCCACTGCAAGATTTTAATGCTCTGTCCAGCATTTTCTAAAGGAAATGACTGTCTCTAAACAGGCAAATCATGCCATGCTCAGCAGGGTAATAATCACCCTAGAGTAAACCACTCCAGAATCCTCACCCTCTCACATAAAGCATAAAATAAATTAACGTTCTGCTTCAATCGCTGCCCCATTTCACCACCAGTCATTTAAAAACCACATATGAATGCCACGTGCATCTGCAAAAATCATATCTCCTCTCTCACCAAAGGCATAAAATGGATAATTGTAACACAATGGCAAGTTTAAGAAATGTGCAGAACAGCTCAATTGTTTAAACACTATTTTGCACACATATAGCATCGTTCATCTGAGGATCTGAAAGTGCTTTACAAAATAAACCCTCCATACCTTTGTTGAGGTACTGTCCTTTTTCTTCAGACAGGCAAAATGACTTGCCCGAGTCTAGGCAGTGACTTTCAGAATCTGGCCTAGAACCCAGCACTCCTTTTTTTTAGGTCCATGCTCTACCCACAGTTGCCTTCTTCAGATAGACAACTTAACCAGATTCACTAGTGTCATGTGAGTCACATAACCATCTTAGTCCCCTGGACAAAAATCTCAAACTAGAAAGTTTCTTATCTGCTTTCCTCTTCTAAACTGTCCACTTGCCCTACACCCTCTGATCTGACACCCATTCTTGTCTCCACTCTTACCCTTCTTAATTTTTCTCTTTTTCTAGTTCTCTTCCTTCTCACTACAAATATGCTTTACCTTCTCCCAACCTAAGAAAACACACCACTGACCCCAAATGGCTCCATCTCTCTTTCATCCGTAAGATCATCAAACATGCTGTTGATAATCACTTTCCCTATAATGACTCCAAAACACTTGGGAATGGTTAAGCTGCTGGTGGGCTACATCATGATGGCCAATACTGTCTTCCTTGTATTTTTCCAACTGTCTGCATCTGCTATTCCTTGTCTTTGACTGTAAACTCTTTGGGACAGGAACTGTCCTTTTGTTCTTGGCTTGTACAGTGCCCAGCCCAAGGGGATCCTGGCTTTTAGGTGCTATAGTGCTACAAATAATCACCACCACCACCATCTCTATCCTTTCAACCACATGAACACAGATGGAGCATTTTATCTCTACTGAGGTAATAGCTTTAGTAAATAACAAGCAGTCCCAGGCAGTGGCTCTACAATGGAAACAGAGACTTACCTCCTTTTGATGGTGAGCATTACTCCTAAGAGGATAATAACAAACATCAGAAGGCCAGCTATAACCCCAGCCATTTTCACTGTGTTGTCAGCCTGCTTTTCGGGCTCTACTGCATTGGAATTCTGGGTGGAAGCTCCTTAAAGGTGGAGGGAGGAAGGACATAAAAATTAGAACTTGTAGAAAATATTTCATAGTGATCAGATTTTAATGGTTAAAACCTAATGATATGAATTTAAACAAACTGCATCAGGCAAATCACTCTTCTAACCTAGTCTTCAGCAGTGGCTAGTACCAGATGTTTCAGAGAGGGGTGTAAAGTGCCAATATAATACACCTGGGCTACGTCTAGACTGGCATGATTTTCCAGAAATGCTTTTAATGGAAAAGTTTTCCGTTAAAAGCATTTTCGGAACAGAGCATCTAGATTGGCACGGATGCATTTCCGCAAAAGCACTTTTTGCAGAAGAGCGTTCGTGGCCAATCTAGACGCGCTTTTGTGCAAAAAAGCCCCGATCGCCATTTTCGTGATCGAGGCTTTTTCGCGTAAAACAAATCTCAGCTGTCTACACTGGCCCTTTTGCACAAAAGTTTTGCGCAAAAGGGATTTTTGCCTGAACGGGAGCAGCATAGTATTTCCACAAAAAGCACTGATTTCTTACTGTAGGAAGTCAGTGCTTTTGTGGAAATTCAAGCGGCCAGTGTAGACAGCTGGCAAGTTTTTCCGGAAAAGCGGCTGATTTTCCGGAAAAACTGGCCACTCTAGACACAGCCCTGATTAATTTAATAATATTATACTATAGGGGAAAATGTCTTGAAATAGCAATTATCTTATACCCAGACACAGGAGAATTAAATAATTTTAATCCTAGCTAGTTTAGATGAAAGTGCTAATCTTATGCTCAGAATTAGCGAACAGCACAAAGTTAATACTGAAGCATACCCATAATAGTTTTCTGCAGTCAGAAAAAATATGCATTTGCCACTACACTGGTAATTACACATTCAATAAACATTAATTCAAACACAAAAAACAATCCCTTTTCCCCTCAAATCATCTACTTCGTTCTTCTGTCTTTGGCAAGGCAATACAATGTTCATCTCAATTGAAAATGTATACTGTGCACACCTAAAAAGCAAATATATTTATAAACTCACTCTTTGAAAGGCATTTCCTCTCACTTACTTGCCAATGTCTGACTTTAAGGTTCTGTTTCTCCTCCAATAGTTGATCACTTTGCAAAATGTGGCTGCTCAAATATTTAGTGGTGCTGTTCATATGAAGCCCATTACACCTGTATCAGGTAGACTTCACTAGCTACTGTATCAAATTTCTTTCCAGATACAATTTAAATATGTTGAATTTGATATAGAAAGCCTAAAGGGTGAAAGCCTATACTACTATGTTTGCCACTTTTACAAGACTATGATAAAATATACAAAGTTTGCCTTGTGACGTGCCATTTGAAAAGTAATAATCTGCTGAATATCATTACCATGTTAAAATATGTGTAAAATATTTTACATGAAGTTATAACAAGCTACTCTGTGATTGTTATTGAAATATGTTGTAATTCTGGGTAAAACTCAATTTTTCAGACAGTGTTAAAGGGCCATCACCAACTTTAGTAGCCATTCTTCAGCAGTGGGGAAGTATAAAGAAGATATTTGCATTTCATCACAGTGATGATTCAAACCTCACATCCACAAATGTCTCCTCATTACCATGAGTCAGCATGGATGTTTTTGGAACAAAAGATTGAATAAAGAGAGAAGAAAACATTTGATTTCATCTCTCCTTCTCCTTTCTCTCTTGGCTCGTTACATCAACTCTCAAAGAACAAAACTAAGAAAGGAGCCCCAGCCTGTGAAATTTACAACAGTATATGGTAAGAGAAAAACTTTGCTTTTGCATTCACTTAGCTTGTTAAATTAGGTATTAGCTTGTATATTACTCTTTGTAATCAATCCTGACTTTTATGGATCAACACTTGTAATAATTTAAATATTTATCTTTCTGTAGTTAGTAAACTGATCTTGTTGGGTTTTTTTTTCTTAACCAGTGTGTTTGGGTTAACCAGTGTGTGAGGAACTCCATTTAAGATAACAATGTGGGGGCATATATTAATTTCCTCTGATGATATGATGGACTTCCTATGAAATTCCCTAGTTCAATAGTTTGAAAATACTACAAGACATATTTCTGGGGGAACAAGGCTGTGACTTAAGAGCTTGCAGGTATTGTCCTGTACATAATTAATGAGTGATTGGTTGCACTGCTCATGTATTTTGCTGGGAGTGAATTTGCATGCTGATGGTTGTGTAAACAGGCCAGGTGTGGGTGTTCCAACAGCACAGCAGCATTAAAGACATCGGAGACTAGAGAATTAAGAGGACATAGCTGTGCAACAGTCCAGAGTAAAATCTGGCTACACATTTTTAATCTTGGTTGTTTAAGAGATTACAGGACAAATGTTGGCATCAATTACAATGTTGCTATTTGTTTAGCTCCTGATAAAATATCTGACTTCACTTTGATTACTTGAATTTACAGCCAAGATCAAGTGACTGCAGGAGCCACCTTGCCTGTTGAAGTCAGCTCAGTCCTCATATTTGCAGCTCTAAAGCTGAACACTTGTAGGTTGGAACGGAGGCATGGGTGAGCCGGGCAGCTGCCCAGGGTGCCAGCTCCCGCAGCGCCAGCCCGCCTGCATCTCCCCGGCGCTGGCCAGTAGCGCCCTTCCCCCCACTGCCACAGGGCCCTACATGGCCCAGCGCGTGTGCCAGCAGCAACAGCTTGTGCCAGCTTGCTCCGTGCGCCCTAGGAGTAGGCCTGCACATCCTAGCAGGGCGGGCCAACTCCCCACAGGTGGACCTGCGCATGTGCCGTGCGCACGGGGGCGGCATCACGTACCCATGCCCGGGATGCCAGAATGCCTCAGGCCAGCCCTGAGCGGAGCACAAGTGGAAAACAAATTGTTCTCATTAGAAGGTTCTGAAGTTTGCTTCTCTGATTGGTCTGACAAAGCCCAAGTGTGCTGACTTTCAAATAAAGCGGAGTGGATTCTCTGTTCACCAAGACAAGCGTATGAGTTAGTTTTTTGAAACAGGCTATGTCTACACTCATGGCTTCTTGCGTGAGTAATATGCAAATGAGGCTAAGCATGGAATATTGCCAAGCCTCATTTGCATACCTAATGAGCCACCAATTTTTTCAGAAGAGGCTCTTGTGCAAAAAGGAGTATCTACACTGCCCCTTCTTGCGCAAGAAAAACCCTCTTGCGCAAGAAAAACCCTCTTGCGCAATGCCGTTATACCTATTACTTTTCAGGAAGAATGGCATTGCGCAAGAGGGGTTTTCTTGCGCAAGAAGGGGCAGTGTAGATACTCCTTTTTGCACAAGAGTCTCTTCTGAAAAAATTGGTGGCTCATTAGGTATGCAAATGAGGCTTGGTGATATTCCACACTTAGCCTCATTTGCATATCACTCACGCAAGAAGCTACGAGTGTAGACATAGCCACAAAGTCCAGAGTCTCATTGATTAATTTTTGTCATCTTATTTTGTCATGTACTTTAAAAGGTGTGTACTGGCAACTATGAATCACAATGGACACATCTGCATAAATAAAACAACTAAAGAACATATAAGACGTAAATAAGGTCCTACTGGTCAAATCCTGTCCAAACTGATGAACATTAATGGGATGAAGATCTGGCCCTAAAACAAACAAGAGGCTGTTGTTCTCAAGAGGCTGTTTTGTTCTTGTCAGCTGTTGAAGGGCAAACACGGACCAATGACAAATAAATAAAAAAACCTAATGTCCACTGAATTTGCTTTCCAACATGCATATGAATTTCAAATTCCACTTTAATGGGCTAATAGCCAGAGAGAGCCATAGAGAGAACTTGCACACCACAAACAACAAGAAGTCCTGTGGCACCTGAGGGTATGTCTACACTACCCCCCTAGTTCGAACTAGGGGGGGTAATGTAGTCATACGGAGTTGCAAATGAAGCCCGGGATTTGAATTTCCCGGGCTTCATTTGCATGAAGCCGGCCGGCGCCATTTTTAAATGCCGGCTAGTTCGGACTGCGTGCCGCGCGGCTACATGCGGCACGAACTAGCTAGTTCGGATTAGGCTTCCTAATCCAAACTAGCTGTACGCCTCGTTCTGCGCTCAGTACAGCTAGTTCGGATTAGGAAGCCTAATCCGAACTAGCTAGTTCGTGCCGCGTGTAGCCGCGCGGCACGCAGTCCGAACTAGCCGGCATTTAAAAATGGCGCCGGTCAGCTTCATGAAAATGAAGCCCGGGAAATTCAAATCCCGGGCTTCATTTGCAACTCCGTATGACTACATTACTCCCCCTAGTTCAAACTAGCGGGGTAGTGTAGACAAACCCTTACAGACCAAGAGAATTATTGGAGCATAAGCTTTTGTGGGCAGACCCAGTTCATCAGATGCAAGACAAAGTGGGGTTTTTGCCCACGAAAGCTTATGCTCCAATAATTATGTTAGTCTATAAGATGCCACAGGACTTCTCCTTGTTTATGACCTCTCACACCACAATAGCCTAGAGGGGCTTTTTTTTTCTTTTCAGGTTGAATATTCTCCGTTAAAATCATCCCCATTCTGATTTAATAATAGGAATTGGCCAATTGCTCGAGATAGTCCAGATGACACATTGTGATGCATGGTGTATACTGATGATCATGCCTAGTGGTTAGGGGTTTAGGCCTCTGTCATACTTCTACTCTTTCCACTGGGACACATATAAACGTGGTGGAGTTATATCTTTTCTTGGGAACTGGCCTGACCCTCTGGGTTTTATCTCCCTACCTCCCCCAAAACCTATATGAGTTACCAAATGTCCACTATGGTGCCTTACAGCTGCCTCCCTGGCCCCATTCTCCTATCAACCAGTCTCAACTGGTTCTTGATTGGCCCCAGGTGGTCTAATTAGCCTAACTCCCTCTGCTCTGGAAGGCTCCTAATTATCTTCTGGTATTCTAACTGTCCTGATTGTCCAAACTGCTTTCGGAAAGCTCCTGCTGGTTCTAGGCCAGCCCGTGCCAGTTTACCCAGGGAACCTACTTAGTCTAGCATCCTTCTGTCAGAATAAGCTACGCAATTTGTGCTACACAAATTGCATAGCTTATTCCGAGTCTAAGCTGAAAGAGCTTATTTTGAAATTTGGCTGTCTACACAGTGCAAAATGTCAAAATAAGGCATTATTCCGACAAATCCCTTAATCCCTTACAGGGACACTGGAATAGAGCACCTGCTATTTTGGGAAATAGCGGGAGCTTTTAAAGATGCAGCGTTGCTATTTCAGGATACTTCTGGTATCCTGAAATAGCAACACAGTCTAGATGTTCCTTAAGGCTCACAATACTTTTCTTTTAGCACTCTTTTGTAACCCTCTGACCTGACCCTGTTACAATATATTTTGGCTTCTATTATTTCCACTCCGACTCATTTGATGAAGGGATTTTACCTATGAAATCTCATCGTTCTGTATATTTTTGTTAGTCCATGAGGTGCCACAGGACTACTCATTGTCCCAAAGCAGTGAGAGATGAGATACTAGTTTAACCTTCAGCTCAAGTGGGCTCCTCCTGTCAAGGAGGTAGTTTCTGGATTGTCCTTCCTCTCGAGTTTTCAGGGTGGGTTTCTCTCTCTGCCTGGTTAGGTCTATTTGGAGCTATCTGGCTTCCTTCTGAAGCTCCACCACTACCTGGAGCAGGCTTTGCAAGTGTGACTAGGCAAAGTCACCTTGTCTCAGGGTTGCTCCTTAACCCTTTCAGTTTTAGCGTCACATTTATACCTCCCATCACACTGATCCTAGTAGGTGAGGCTGAGAATGTTTCTGTGAATCACTTATAAAACAAAATGTCCTTTCCCTTGCAGCCTATTCCTAGTTACCAGTTGGTGATACTGACTTTTCATAGAATCACAAAAGTGTAGGACTGGGAAGGACCTGAGCAGGTCAGTCTCCTGTGTTCAAAGCAGGACAAGAAAGACCAATCCTATTTAATGTCTGTCTAACCTATACTTAAAACCATCAAATGACAGTGCTAATATAGCCTCCCTATGCCATTTGTTCCACTGCTTAACTGCTCTGACAGACAGAAAGGCTATGTCTAGATTGCATCCCTTTTCCGTAAAAGGGATGCAAATTAGACGTATCGCAATTGCTAATGAAGCAGGGATTTAAATCTTCCCCGCTTCATTAGCATAAACATGGCTGCCACTTTTTTCAGCATGGAGCTTTGCCGGAAAAAAGCACCAGTCTAGACGCAGATCTTTTGGAAAATAAAGCCTTTTCCGAAAGATCCCTTATCCCTTATTTTAAGAGGGATAAGGGATCTTTCGGAAAAGGCTTTATTTTCCGAAAGATCCGCGTCTAGACTGGTGCTTTTTTCCGGCAAAGCTCCGTGCCGAAAAAAAGTGGCAGCCATTTTTATTCTAATGAAGCGGGGAAGATTTAAATCCCTGCTTCATTAGCAATTGCGATACGTCTAATTTGCATCCCTTTTACGGAAAAGGGATGCAATCTAGACATAGCCTTTCTGTCTGTCAGAGCAGTTAAGCAGTGGAACAAATGGCATAGGGAGGCTATATTAGCACTGTCATTTGATGGTTTTAAGTATAGGTTAGACAGACATTAAATACGAAAAAGGGATGCAATCTAGACGTAGCCAAAATGTTTCTTACTGTTCAACATAAACCTTGCTTGCTGCAATTTAAGCCCATTGCTTCTGTTCTATTCTCAAAGGTTAATAAGAACATTTTTCAACATCTTTTTTGTAACAACCTTTTTTGTAGCTGAAAACTGTTATGTCCCCCCTCCAGTCTTCTCTTCTCCAAACTAAGCAAACTCATGTTTTCAATCTTTCCTCATTAGTCATGTGTTTTAGATGTTTCATAATTTTTGTTGCTATCCTCTGGACTTTCTTCAGTTTATTCATTCTTCCTGAAATGTGCACTCAGACCTGCACAAAATACTTCTGCTGAGGCTTTGTTAATTTGGAGTAGAAAAATACTTGTAATCTTTTTGTGTCATTTGGATGCCCTCAAATATTATGAAACAGTTTTGGATGCTGGTATCTCAAATTTAATTTGTCAAATTTCAGAACTTGGCTGAGACTGGTTGCATGATGATGTAGTGAGCAGGAGTGGCTGCTTACTGACCCTGAGGGGGCAGAACCCCTCTCCGAGCCCAGGTGGGATGAGCTGGATCCTGCCATTTTAACTCCACAGTGGCCAATGGCAGGGGGAAGAGGAGGTACATGGAATATAAAAGCCCAGCCTGTAACAATATGATTTTTCTGGAACCATGTTGGTAGGCCTAAACTGAAGCCTTCTTCTGTAGCCAGAATGGAGAGCAGCAGCCATCAGCTGTAAAGCCTGGCGTCACATACTCACATTTCCATCTGCATTGCATTAAAGTAGTCACACTAGGCTGTGAGAAGGGGATCCTATCCTAATGGCCCCCACTGTCACCAGATAAGAAACAGATCTCAGGATGGATAAAGAAAACTTAGTTAACAGCATTTCATCTGGCAAGAAACTGCATATCCATAGTTGTGGTTGTGGAATCCTCATTCTATGATTTTCCTGTTGTTTGTCTGTGTGATCTCTGTCTGGTTTGTAACGGTTTCTGTCTGCTGTATAATTAATTTTGCTAGGTGTAAATCAACTAAGGTGGTGGGGTATGATTGATTAGGTAATTCTGTTACAGTATGTTATGATTGGCTAGTAAAATCATACTAAAATTAATAGTTACGATATAACTAAGCAGGACTCAGGTTTCACTATATAAACTAGGGTCCAAGAAGGAGGCCAGCTAGAAGAGCAACAGGGAAACAAGAATGGAAAGGAACATCAAGAAGGAGGAAGACCTGGAAGAAGAACTCACCTCCAAGACACAGCCTAAGACGAGAGCTGCACGATTCTTATGCATGACCGTGACGTGCAGCGGCTAAGATCCTGAGAGACTAACCTTACCCGAGCAACAAGGGAAGTCTGCCTGCCTGTATCAGGACTGGTGAGCATGACACTGTCGGTACATCTAGACTACAGGCTTTTGTTGACAGAAGCTTTGTCGACAAAGAGTGTCTAGACTACATTAAGCGGATCGACAAAGCGATCCACTTTGTTGACAAGGAGCGTCCAGACTGCTGGACAGTCTGTCGTCAAAAGAAGGCACCAGGAAGTGCTTCTGGAAGGTTACAGGGGCAGCCTTAAAGCCCAGGCACCGCTGCATGCTCTCTGCAGAGGTGCATGCTTAAAGGGATCCTTCTGGGCAGCCGTTGCTCTGCTCCTGCTTCTGGCTTGCCTACCTCCTCGAGGGAAAGCAAAGCTGCTGCAGTTTTTGCTCTGGTTGACCTGCTTCCTCGGACACCACAGCAGTTTATTTTTAGGTTTGGTTTTTGGCTTTGCACTTTTGTGCTTTTTGGCCATGGAGCCTGAGCTGCCCCTGGGCAGGCGATGGCCCCACACCGTGCTGCTGGAAGTTCTGCTGCATGCTCAGGAGAGCATCACGATGTTTGCAGCAGAGCTGGATTCTGAGCCCAGCTTTGAGCCCCTCACTAAGGGTATGTCTACACTACCACTCTAGTTCGAACTAGGGTGGTTAATGTAGTCATTCGAAATTGCAAATGAAGCCCGGGATTTAAATATCCCGGGCTTCATTTGCATCTTGCCGGGCGCCGCCATTTTTAAATCCCCGTTAGTGCGGACTCCGTGCCCGCGGCTACACGCGGTACGGAGTAGGTAGTTCGAATTAGGCTAATTCTAACTACTGGTACACCTGGTTCCACGAGGAGTAACGGTAGTTCGAATTAGAAAGCCTTATTCGAACTACCTACTCTGTGCCGCGTGTAGCCGCGGGCACGGAGTCCGCACTAACAAGGATTTAAAAATGGTGGCGCCCGGCAAGATACAAATGAAGCCCGGGATATTTAAATCCCGGGCTTCATTTGCAACTTCGAATGACTACATTAACCACCCTAGTTCGAACTAGAGTGGTAGTGTAGACATACCCTAAGGCTGCAGCCCTGCTGCCCTTACCACCGAACTTATTCCTGGAGAGGCAAGTTTGGAGGCTGGACACCAGTTCTGACTAGTGGGACCGGCTAGTTATGAAGCTGTGCGACGATGACCAGTGACTCCAAAACTTTCGGATGTGGAAGGCCACCTTCCAGGAGCTCTGTGCCTGGCTTGCTCCTCCCTTGCAACGTTAGGCCAGCCACTTGCGGGCCGCCATACCCCTGGAGAAGCGCATAGCCATTGCCCTGTGGAAGCTGGCCACCCCCGACAGCTACTGTTCCATGAGACATCAGTTTGGTGTGGGGAGGTCTACCGTTGGGACCATCTTGATGGAGGTAAATCACTCTCGGGGGACAGTCCAGGGAGGTGGGGGCAGGTGAATAAGGGGGACGGTCAGGACCGGGCACAGGGAATGGAGGATGGGGTGGGAGTGGTGGAAGCCTGCCTGGCCTCACCCTCCGGGGATGTGGGGGCCATGGAGGGGTTGCCTGAGGGGGGGACTCTTGGGGTCTGGGAGGGGAGGGGTGGTGGGGCACCTCTCACCAGTTCACACAACTCCTCTCATGTCCTTTTATGTGTCCCTTTCTGCAGGTGGTGATGGCCATTAATTCTGAGCTTCTCCACAGGACTGTCTGCCTCTGAGACCTTCCTGCCATCTTGGCCGGATTTGCAGGGCTGAGGTTTCTGAACTGCAGTGGAGCTCTCGACGGGACTCACATCCCGATCCGCGCACCGTCCCATCAAGCAGCAAAGTACATTAATAGAAAAGGCTACTTTTCCATGGTGCTGCAGGCCCTGGCTGAGCACCAGCGACGGTTCACTGACATTTGTATCGGGTGGGCAGGCTGGGCACACGATGCCCGCATCTTCTGGAGCTCATACCTGTACCTCAGGATGCAGGCTGGGTCATTTTTCTCAGAGACGACCTATGCAGTAAGGGATGTGCAGATGCCTACGTGCATCTTATGCCCTGGCTCATGAAACCCTACATCGGCCACCTGGATGCGAGCAGGGAACTCTTTATATCCCGCCTGAATCAGGCTCGCTTCTAGGTGGAGTGCGCCTTTGGCTGGCTGAAGAACAGATTCAGTTGCCTGCTCACTCAGCTGGACATGGGGGAACATAACATTCCCGATGTGGTAGCAGCATGCTGTGTGCTGCACAACCTGGTGGAGAGGAAGGGGAGGCCTTCCTCCCTGCATGGGGGACACGGGCTGATGTGGAGGGGAGGCACTTTAAGCAGCCCTGGACAGCTGCCATCCAACAAGCCCACCAGTTGGGATTGCAAATCCAAGAAGCGCTGAGGAAGCAATTCTCCCACGGAGGCCAATGAGTTTCCTCAGGGCCTTCCAAATATGGGATTGCCCCATGCCCCCGGTGCCTTCCCCCCCAAAACCACTCCTGGCCCCACATTCACATATTCTACTCCTTCCTCACACACTGAGAACAGAGACAGGTGTGGATGAAAACGTTTCAACTGTTTATTGCACTGTTGCTTTTTTGACAAAATTAAATAAGAAACTCTTTTTTTTCAGAGAAACTAAACTGCTAACAAAATAAAGTGCTTCCCTCAGTTACTCTCCCTGGTGGGAGGGGGGAATGTCAACCAGGAAGGAGGGAGGGAGGCTCAGGGCTGAGGGGACTCCCTGGAGGAAGAGCCCCTGGCAGTTTGGCTGTGGAAGCCTTCTCGCACCTGGCTGCAGGAGGTGGGGCTGTACCTGGGCCTGGGATGGTAGGGGCTGAGGGGGAGGGGGCACATGTTGTGGGGGGGCAGGCTGAGGAGGAGGAGCAGGACCAGGCACAGGACCGGGGATGGCCATGGCCTCCCGGATCGCAGCACAGATGTCTGCGCACTGCTGGGCGAATTCCTCCAGGAAGTGCCGGCGCCACTCGGCCTCTGCCTCCAGCCTCCTGCCCATTGAGTCCTACATGCGTTGCAGGACTGAGATGTGCTAGCGCACCAGGTCTACATAGGTGCACCAGTGCCGACAGGTTCCCTGCAGCCATCTGGTTGGTGGGGCAGGTGTGGCACCCCCCTCCTGGTCAGTTGGTCCGGCTGTGGAGAACAAGAGGGAAAAGCCGTCAGTCATGCATGGTCACACTTTCCCTGAGAGGGCATGCCCTCCTTCTTCTCAGCAGACAGTGCCTGTCCTAGGGTCAGAGGCTGCTCATGTGAGTCTCAGTAAGGCGTCCTGTGGCCTGGCATGCAGCCACGGCCTACCTGGAGCCCAGAAGGTGTGCAGGCCACCATCCTGCCCCCCCTCGCACACACCCCATGGCCGAGAAGCACAGACAAGTGTCAGGCCATGGTTGGGGTTCCTAAAAATTGCTGAGAGGCCTGCAGCTGTGAGGCAATCCCAGAGTCCCCAACCCATACCTGCACCAGGCCTCACTGCCTGCGGGAGCAGGTGGTGCCTAGCAGCCTTGCGGGTACAGGAGTAGGACAGCTCTCCCTGAGGGCAGCCATGGGTATGCCCCTCTTCTCCCCAGGCTGTGATCAGCATGACATGTCACAGCACTGCACCATCCACTTTGCTCCCGCCTGCCCTGCCCTGTGTGTGTTGGACCCTCACAGAACTCACCTGATGTTCCCTCCCTGGGGTCCAAGGTGGTCTGCGAGGACCCCTGAGTGTCGGCGCCTGGCTTCTGCATGTTCTGGGTGCTGTCTTCCTCCTCTTGGAGCTCCTGTAGTCTGGCTGGTGTTGCGGCCACTGCTGCACAGGGGCTCCATGCCTGACTCCACAAGTCTCTCAGGAGGCAAGGGTTCCCCTGGCCCCAGGACCCTGTCCAGCTCCTCATAATAGGCACAGGAGCCTGAGCTCAAACTCCTTGGCCATGACCTGCAGTGCCGTGCGGGAGTGGTGGCCTTTCCTGGCCAGGCCATCTCTCCAGGAGGGCTTTGATTTCAGACCCTGACCAGGAGGGTGCCTGGCGTTTTGTGCCCTGGCTTCCCGGGTCGATGAGTCCCTAGAAGGGCCAGAAGGGCTTTGGGGGGCTTGTCCCTGCAGCATGTCTCCTGAGTGTCCCTACCAGGAAGAGCTGCACAGTCAGGGTCCCCTCTGTAGCAGGCTTGCTACCAGAGTGCTGATCCTAGGTGCCTGTGCCTTTTAAAGATGGCTACAGGCAAGAACAATAGAGTGCAAAGCTGTGGCAGGAGTGTCCACAAGGGCTTCTTCCTGGAGGCCTTTACTGTCGACATAAACTCTCCCCTGCGTCCACACAGAACTCTGTCGACAAAGGCATTATTCCTCATAGAATGAGGTTTACCGGCGTCGACAGAACTGCCAAGTTCTGTCGACGTTATGTCAACAGAACTCAGCGGCAGTGTAGATGCAGGTATAGTTTTGTCAACAAAAGTCTACTTTTGTCGACAAAACCCTGTAGTCTAGACATACCGGCTGTGTCTACACTGCACCCCTTTTCCGGAAAAGGGATGCAGATTAGACACTTCAGAATTGCAAATCCGCGGGGGATTTAAATATCCCCTGTGGCATTTGCATTTACATGGCTGCCACTTTTTTCCAGCTCAGGGTTTTTGCCGGAGAAAAGCGCCAGTCTAGACACGATTTTCCGAAAAATAAGCCCTTTTCCAGAGGATCCCTTATTCCTACTTGCACCTGGGACATCCCCCTCCTCTGGATCATGGACTCCACAGAGGAGGGTGTGGCCTTAGGGACAGTGTCTGAAGGGATGACTGACTGCCTCTCCCTCCCTCTCCACAGCTGGACCAGTTGGGACCAGAGGTCCAAGCCTCAGCACCACAGTCATCTGCAAGAGTCTAGGGGACCCGCAGATGAGCCAGGGTGCAGGAGGACCTGATGCACCAGCACATCAGCATCCTCCGAGACATCCATCACACCCTGGAATGCTAGTTCAATGCGGACCTGAAGTGGCGGGAGCATGCCTGGGACCAACTGATGTCACATTGTGACACCATGTGTGGCATCATGTCCCGCATAGTAGAACATTCCCCTGATGCTGCTGCTCCGGGCTTCCATGCTCCTGACCCCCCTCCTATGGCCATTGCCCATCCACCAGCCCACTCTGCTATGCCTCTGCTCCCTTCCCATGCCATGCCTCTGCTTCCTCCCTTAGCAATGCCCATGCCCTTCCCAATGTGATGCCTATAGCCCCTCCTCCTGCCCCCCTACCAACCCTAACCCCGCTCTAGCCCCCCCTCCTGCCTACCCCTTTGTGGCCCCCAGAGCAACACAGCTCTGACGACATCCCCACACCCAAGGGGGCACCTCCAGCGGCCCCACTCCTCCCAATCCTGACCCCTCCTCCCAGTGCTAATTCCCCATCGTAGTTCAGAATTCCCCCCTCCCTCTGCCCACCTTCTCTTAATGTTCAATAAAAAAAAAGACTGCTTTTGTTTTGAAACCAAATAGTTGTGTTTATTGGGAGGTAAGGGAAAGGGCAAAGGGAAGAGTTGAGAGGAGGAAGGGATAGAGAAACAAGGCAGAGGCCCCTATTTGGGAGGCCCTGGGGAGCATTACTGGAGTGCTTGAGAGAACCTCTCCCTCAGGGACTCCCGGATGTGCACCCCAGCATGATGGGCCTGGCTGGTGGCAGATGTCTGAGGGCTGCTCAAACACATGGCCCTCACAGCCAGTGTCTGCCCCCCACCCCAGGAGGAAGGCCTCCCACTTGCGCACCACAATATTGTGGAGCACAGAGCACGCTGCCACCATGTTGGGGATGTTGTGCTCTCTGACTCATAGACTCATAGGATATGTCTACACTACCCTCCTAATTCGAAATAGGAGGGTAATGTAGTCATACCGCAATTGCAAATGAAGCCCGGGATTTGAATTTCCCGGGCTTCATTTGCATAAAGCCGGCCGGCGCCATTTTTAAATGCCGGCAGTTCGAACCCCGTGCCGCGCGGCTACACGCGGCACGGAGTAGCTAGTTCGGATTAGGAAGCCTAATCCGAACTAGCTGTACTCCTCATTCCACAGGGTTCGAACTGCCGGCATTTAAAAATGGCGCCGGCCGGCTTTATGCAAATGAAGCCCGGGAAATTCAAATCCCGGGCTTCATTTGCAATTGCGGTATGACTACATTACCCTCCTATTTCGAATTAGGAGGGTAGTGTAGACATACCCATAGACTTTAAGGTCAGAAGGGACCATTATGATCATCTAGTCTGACCCCCTGCTCAGTGCAGGCCACGGAATCTCACCCACCCTTTCCTAGAATAATCCTCTCACCTATATCTCAGATATTGAAGCCTTCAAATACTTTGAAGACCACAAGATGCAGAGAATCCTCCAGCTGTGATCTGTACCCCATGCTACAGAGGAAGGCGAAAAACCTCCAGGGTCTCTTCCAATCTACCCTGGAGGAAAATTCCTTCCCGATCCCAAATATGGCGATCAGCTAAACCCTGAGCATGTGGGCAAGACTCACCAGCCAGACAGCCAGAAAGTTCTCTATAGTAACTCCTATCATCCCTCCATTGACCTATTTACCACTGATAATGAATGGTCAATTAGTTACCAAGATCATGTTATCTCATCAAACCATCCCCTTCATAAACCTATCGGCTGTGTATACATTGGCACCCTTTTCCGGAAAAGGGATGCTAATAAGACAAGTCGGAATTGCAAATGCCGCGGGGATTTAAATTTTCCCCGTGGCATTTGCATGAACATGGCTGCCACTTTTTTCCGGCTCGGGGCTTTGCTGGAAAAAAGCGCCAGTCTAGATAGGGATCTTTCGGAAAATAAAGCCTTTTCCGGAAGATCTCTTATTCCTGATTTTAAGAGGAATAAGGGATCTTCCGGAAAAGGCTTTATTTTCCGAAAGATCCCTGTCTAGACTGGCGATTTTTTTCTGGCAAAGCCCCGAGCCGGAAAAAAGTGGCAGCCATGTTCATGCAAATGCCGCAGGAAAAATTTAAATCCCCGCGGCATTTGCAATTCCGACTTGTCTCATTAGCATCCTTTTTCCGGAAAAGGGTGCCAATCTAGACACAGCCATCTAGTTTAATCTTGAAGCCAGATAGATCTTTTGCCCCCACTACTTCCCTTGGAAGGCCGTTCCAGAACTTCACTCCTCCATGCTTAGAAACCTTCGTCTAATCTCAAGTCTAAACTTCCTACTAGCCAACTTATATCCATTTGTTCTTGTGTCCACATTGGTATTAAACTTAAATAATTCCTCTCCCTTCCTGGTATTTATCCTTCTAATATATTTAAAGCGTGCAATCATGTCCCCCCTCAGCCTTCTCTTGGTTAAGGTAAACAAGCCAAGCTCCCTGAGTCTCCTTTCATAAGACAGGTTTTCCATTCCTCGGATCATCCTAGTGGCCCTTCTTTGTACCTGTTCCAGTTTGAAGTCATCCTTCTTAAACATGGGAGATCAGAACTGCACACAGTATTCCAAATGGGGTCTCACCAATGCCTTGTATAATGGCACTAACACCTCCTTATCCCTACTGGAAATACCTCGCCTAATACATCCCAAGACCGTATTAGCCTTTTTCACGGCCATGTCACGATGGCGGCTCATAGTCATCCTATAATCAACCAGGACTCCGAGGTCCTTCTCTTCCTCCAAACTGATGTGTCCCCAGCTTATAACTAAAATTCTTGTTATTAATCCCTGAATGCATAACCTTACACTTCTCACTATTAAATTTCATCCTACTGCTGTCACTCCAATTTACAAGGTCATCCAGATCTTCCTGTATGATATCCCGAACTCTTTCTGAATTGGCAATACCTCCCAACTTTGTGTCATCTACAAACTTTATTAGCACACTCCCACTTTTAGTGCCGAGGTCAGTAAATAATAATGGTCCCAGAACTGATCCCTGAGGAACTCCGCTAGTAACCTCTCTCCAGCCTGACAGTTCACCTTTCAATATGACTCGCTGTAGTCTCCCCTTTAACCAGTTGCTTATCCATCTCTCAACTTTCATATTAATCCCTATCTTTTCCAATTTAACCAATAAATTGGTTAAACGAGGTGTATCGGTAGTTCGGAATAGGCACCCTAGTCCGAACTACCTAGTTCGAGCCCCGTGTAGCCGCGCTGCACGGGGTTCGAAGCAGCGGGGATTTAAAAATGGCGGCTCCCCGCTTATGCTAATGAAGCCCGGGAAATTCAAATCCCGGGCTTCATTAGCAAGTGCGGTATGCATACATTACCCTCCTAGTTCGAACTAGGAGGGTAGTGTAGACATACCCTGAGAGAGGGGGTGACTGAGCCCATAGGAGGTACTTGTCCCCTTCCCCTCCTGTGCCCCCCAAACCCTCCAGGAGCCATCTCCTATGAGCCCACTTCCTCCCCCCCCCCAGCAGCAGGGGTGTGTGAGGGCAGGATGGCACAAGCACCCTGGGGACAAGGCTTTCCCCCCACCCCTAACAGTCCCCAGCCCCACTCTCCTGAGGATTCCCTTTATCCAACACTCTCCCCTACCCCGTAGAGGGACTACAGCCCGAGAGCTCCTTACCTCCATAAGGAGGTCCCGATGGTGTACTTCCCCACCAACCGGTAGCTGTCTGGAGTGGCGAGCTTCCCACCAGGCCGAGCTGGTCTCCAGCTTCCAAAAATGCCTCTCCACAGTGGGGTGCAGAAGCCAGAGTGGAGCAGCCACAGCCATGGAAAGGGTCCCCAGGAGGAGCTCGTTGTTCAGGTTCTCCATGAGGAGGAAGGCAGCTGGCAGCAAATGCTGCAAGAACTGCAGCCTGGCCGTGTGGGGCCATTGCCTGCATAGAGACAGCTCCAGCTCCATGGCACACACAGGAAAAACTGTGGCATCCCCAAAAGGAACAGGACAATCACAGCAAGCACTGCTGAAGCTTTGCTATCCCTCAACGAGGTCCGCAAGCAGGCAGCAGAAGCAGAGAAATGGCTGTCCAGGGGCATGCCTTTAAGGACACCTCTGCAAGGCTCTGGCACCAACCCTCGGAAGCAAGTGGTGACCTAAAGCCCTGGTTGAAGTGGTTCTGGGTGGCCTTTCATGTGAGAGAGTGTGCAATGAGTCTGGATGCTCTCTTTCGCAAACGTGCATCTCGTTTTCAATGTGCTTTTGTGGGTGGGCATGCTCTTAATCTCTTCAGACAAAAGCTTCTTACTCAAAAAGCCTGCAGTCGAGACATAGCCTGAATGAAACAAAGGTTTAAAACCAGAAAGAGATTTCACAGGGTCACTTCTGGAATTAGAACTATTAATTAAAAAAAAATAGGACCCCACCTTTTCAAGATAAAAATGTAGAGTCTCTTCTGTCCACAGTTATTGAAGAGTGTAAACACCAGAGGCTTACAGCTTATAAATAAGGACTCAATTGTACCATTTCATGTAAATGAAAGGTTTAAAAGGGACAGAGAGAGTAACCAGTTATCAGGAGCTAACAACTTTTAGCCAAATGATAAATGTAGAAAAAGCAACAGCACATTGTAGGTGTGGTGGTGTCTTTGAGGAAGAGGAAGGAGGGAGAAAGGCAACTGTAAAAAAGAATGATCAGGCATGCATATGGAATCAGTGGGTGGATGAGATAAAAACACAGTGAGGAGGTAAGATTAGTGTTACTAAACTGAGCAAGAATAATGAAGTAAGCAATAAGAGAATCAATGATTCTTGAAATTCCAGTCAACTCTACCATGGAGGCTTTTCTTCCCTTCTTTTTGTTTCTCACCCCACCATGCCATCTGTCAGGGATATTCCCCACTCTGGCACTCTGAGTACAGAAGGTGGGGGCGCACAAAGACTCTGCCTCTATAGACTCTCCATAAAAAAAACCTCCCCAGAGTCACAGATTTACTGACTTTGGGGGGTAGCTGCCACCACCAAAGAAACAAAAGAAAACCCCTTTTTTCATGAACCCAGGAGAAACACTTGGATTCCAGAAGGGTAACCCCAAGCTCCTTTACCACAAGAGTGCTTGAAAAACAAACAGAAAACAAACTGCAGTCTCTGGTAACTGGCTGCTCATCTTAGGCAGGCACGCGTGAGCGCACGCACACACACACACACAAACAAACACACACACATACAGAACCCCCATTCCTTTCCAGGACACAAGAATCAAATCATCACCTTCAAAAATGATTTTTATTAACAAAACAAAAAATATACTCAATAAAGTATACTTGATTGGTAGGTGTTACAGAGCAACTAAGTAAAACAAATTAAAACACAGAAAAAACTCTGGGAATAACTCATAGGGTATGTCTACACTACAAAGTTAATTCGAAATAACAGCAGTTATTTCGAAATAACTTTAATAGCATCTATACAGGCAAACCATTATTTTGAAATAAATTCGAAATAGCGGAGCCCTTATTTCAAATTTGGTAAACCTCATTCTACAAGGAGTAACGCCAAATTTGAAATAGCTATTTCGAATTAAGTGCTGTGTAGACACTTAATTTGAAATAGGGGGCCTGCAGCCCTTCCCAGGGAGCCCTGGTGGCCACGCTGGGCACAACCAGGAATACTTACTCTTCTCTCCCGCAGCCCCAGAGCCATTAAAGGGGTAGATCCTGGCCACAGTGCCTGTGTCAGCTCCTAGCCTGCCAGCCCAGAGCCAGCAATGGCCACCGGGGCCCCTGACGCAGTGGCCCCAAAACATGAACCAGCAAGCCACTGGCAGCCAACTCTCCACCACTCCCCAGGAGCACACTGCCAGATCCTAGGAGCCTGACAGAGGCCGGAGAAGGTGGGCGTCTTCCTGGACCAGGGTGGAGATCATGGACCTTATTCACGTTTGGGGTAGATGCCCCCCAACATCCATGATCTCTGCACTAGACGGAGGAATGCGGCGTCTATGGCAGGATAACTGCCAGCCTGGCCACCAAAGGCCACATGTGAACCCAGGAGCAGGTTTGCATGAAAGTCAAGTTGGTCCGGCGAGACCCCCAACCCTGAGCCCTGAGCTTCCCCTCCCCCTTCTTCTCCTTGCTTCCCCTTGCCAGCTCCCTCTTCCCAGGTTTCCTCCTCTCCTCTCCAACCCTCTCTCTTCCTCTCTCCCACCTCCTTTTCCCAGTCTCCCCAGAGGTTCATCCTCCCCCCCTAGTTTTGTTCAATAAACCCAGTTTCTATTTTTGAACATACGTGTCTTTTATTTGACATCAGGAAGAGGGGCTAAGGAGGGGTAAGTGGAAGGATGTGAGAGAGGAATGGGGCACAAGTCCCCGGTGGGGAGGACCAGGGAGGCTCCTCAGGCTCCTCGGGGTGGACGCTCTCCTGCAGGGCCTCCTGGATCCTGACAGACCCCCGATGGACCCCCGGATGGCACCCTGCAGCAAGTGCAGCCGGGTTGATGGCAACAACCCCACGAGATGCACTGGCATGCCCAGGGGCAGCTCTGGCTCCATGTGGCCGAATGCTGTGTCCTGAGTTTGGGCACTCAGACAGGACTGCTTTGCTGTCCCTCATCGAAGTAGACAAGCAAGCAGGGAACCCTGAGAACTGTCTGTCCGGGGGGGTAGAGGTAGCTCAGTTAGCCTCAGGCAGCAGCCCCACACAGCAAGTCCCGACCTGATGCCCTGCCGGCACTGGTTCCGCCCAGCCTTAACTTTGGTTCAGGGTCCACTCAGTGTGGACACACTATTTCAAAATAGCAAAATGCTATTTCGAAATAGTTTTTGTGTCTAGATGCATTATTTCGAATTAGCTTAATTTGAATTAACTATTTTGAATTAAGTTAATTCAAAATAGCACTGTAGTGTAGACTTACCCTCTGATAGTGAATGGGGAAAGGGAGGCATGGATTCACATAAAGAAGTTGATACCAAACCACAAAATTAAAGAAAACTACCCCGACCGCAGCTCATTTCCCTTTATTTATTCATGATCCCTTCCTGGTTTAGTTCACCTCCATGCCCCAAATTCCTTAGAGACATGGTAGTCCTGTCAGGGTTTAAATCATTTTGTGTGTCTCAGCTCATCGCTTAACTTCCTCACATAAAGAAAGCAGACAAGGTATCTTAGGGTATGTCTACACCTGCCCCCTAGTTCAGACTAGGGAGGCAAATGAAGCATACCGAAGTTGCTAATGAAGCGCGGGATTTAAATATCCCGCGCTTGATTAGCATATTTGCAGATGATCGCCATTTTAAAATGCCGGTCGCCTGATTTAATTTGTTGCGCGTATACGCGGTAGTCCAATCCAAAACCCTTCCCTGTTTTTTATTCATGCTATTTAAATTTAAAATGATGCATTTATAATTATACATTTTGTGGGAACAGAGTTCTGCGGCTGGGGGCAGGGGAGAGGGAACAGAGTGCTGGGAGGGCAGAGGACAGGGTTCTGCAGCAGGGGACAGAGTGCCAGTGGGGACAGAGTTCGGGGAGTGGGGACAGGAATAGGGACAGAGTTCTGTAGCTGGGGTCAGGGGAGTGGGGACAGCATTTGGGGAGTTGGGACAGAGTTCTGTGGCTGGGGACAGGGGAGTGGGGACATTGTTCTGTGGCTGGGGGCGGGAGTGGGGACAAGGGAGTGGGGACAGCGTTCTGTAGCTGGGAAGTGGGGGCTGAGGAGTGGGGTGCCAGTGGAGGCAGAGAGTCCCCTGCATCTGCCTCCTCCCAAGGTCCCCCCTTGCCAGTGAAACCAGCGCACGCCTGCCCCAGGGTCGACCCCCTCCCCCTCCCACGCAGGGAAGCCCCGCACGCGAGCGCTCCTCCCCTGGGGCCAAGCCCCCCCTCCCATGCAGAGAAGCCCCGCGCATGCGCACTTGCCCAGGAGGCCGACCCCTCCCCATGCAGGGAAGTCCCGCACGCACCTACCAAGGGGGTCGACTCCCCCCCAAGGGGGCAGGGAAGCTCCGCGCGTGCTTGTCCCGGCGCTAACTCCCCCGCACAGGGAAGCCCCGCGCGTGCGCCTGCCCCGGGGCCGAACCCCCCTCCGTACCTCTCCTGGGGCTGACTCACCCCTCCTGTGTAGAATAGTGATAGAAATGTAGCCGTGTTAGTCTGGGGTAGTTGAAGCAAAATGCAGGACAATGTAGCACTTTAAAGACTAACAAGATGGTTTATTAGATGATGAGCTTTCGTGGGCCAGACCCACTTCCTCAGATCAAATAGTGGAAGAAAGTAGTCACAACCATATATACCAAAGGATACAATTAAAAAAATGAACAAATATGAAAAGGACAAATCACATTGCAGAACAGGAGGGGGATGCGGGGGGGGGGGGGGAGGGGGAGGAAGGAAGGTAAGTGTCTGTGAATTGATGATATTAAAGGTAGGGAGAGTGGGATGTTTGTGAGTTAATGGTATTACAGGTGATAATTGGGGAAACTGTCTTGGTAATGGGTGAGATAGTTCAAATTCTTGTTAAGTCCTTGTTGGCAAGTGTCGAATTTTAACATGAATGACAGTTCAGAGGATTCCCTTTCAAGTGCAGATGTAAAAGGTCTTTGTAGCAGAATGCAGGTGGCTAAGTCATTTAGAGAGTGTCCTTTCTGGTTAAAGTGGCAAGAAACTGTTTTCTCTTTGTGATCTTGTCTGATATCTGTTTTGTGGGCATTAATCCTTTGGCGAAGTGTCTGAGATGTTTGTCCAATGTACATAGCAGACGGACACTTTCGGCACATGATAGCATAGATTATATTTCTGGATGCGCAGGAATATGTGTTCTTGATCTTATAACTCACTTGGTTAGGTCCAATTATGGTATCAGCAGAATGAATATGTGGACAAAGCTAGCAACGGGGTTTGTTGCAAGGGAAGGTACCAGGGTTGGTATTAGTGTGGTATGTCCTGTGGTGGTTGGTAAGAATCATCTTGAGGTTAGGTGGTTGTCTATAGGAGACTATGGGTCTGTCTCCCAGAGCCTCTTTGAGTATGGTATCCTGTTCCAATATAGGCTGTAGTTTATTGATAATGTGTTGGACAGGTTTAAGTTGGGGGTTGTAGGTGATGACAAGTGGTGTTCTATTGTTGGTTTTCTTGGGTCTGTCTTGAAGTAGATGGTTTCTAGGTATTCGTCTGGCTCTTTCAATTTGCTTTTTTATTTCTCTGGGTGGGTAGTTGAGATTTATAAATGCTTGGTAGAGATCCTGAAGCTTCTGGTCTCTGTCAGTGGGATTAGAGCAGATGCGGTTATATCGAAGGGCTTGGCTATAGACGATGGATCGTGTGGTGTGTTCTGGATGGGAGCTGGATGCATGTAGGTAACTGTATGAGTCGGTGGGTTTTCTGTAGAGAGTGGTGTCTAATTTTCCATTGTTGATTTGTACGGTGGTGTCCAGGAAGTGGATCTCTCGTGTAGAATGGTCCAGGCTGAGGTTGATGGTGGGGTGTAGGTTGTTGAAATCTCTGTGGAATATCTCCAGTGTTTCTTGGCCATGCGTCCAGATCATAAAGATGTCATCGATGTACCGTAGGTAGAGGAGGGGTGAAAGGGGACGGGAGTTGAGGAAACGTTGTTCTAGGTCAGCCATAAAGATGTTAGCATACTGTGGGGCCATGCGTGTACCCATGGCTGTGCCGCTGATCTGGAGGTATAAGTTGTTCTCAAACTGGAAATAATTGTGGGTGAGAACAAAGTTACATAGGTCTGCTATCAGGTTGGCAGTAGTGTCCTCTGGGATAGTGTTTCTAATTGCTTGTAATCCGTCTTCATGTGGGATGTTGGTATATAGAGCTTCTACATCCATGGTTAGTCTTTAAAGTGTTACATCGTCCTGCATTTTCCCTCCTGTGTGGTGCAGGGAGCCAATGCTCCCTCCCGCAGTACACCTGGCAGAGCAGCTAGCGCACTTCTGGACTCACCGGAAGTGGCGCTAAGCTGCGGGACTTCTGTCCATCCCCGGGAAGCCGACACTACCTCCATTTTCACTTGAGGTAGGTAGTGGGGCTTCTTGGGGGTAGGAGGGAAATGGGGGTGGGGCGTACAGGACGCCTCGTGATCGACTGGTCGAGGCCTCGTGATTGACTAGTAGATCGCGATCGACTTGTTGGTGACCATGGCCCTACATTATGAATTCCAAATGGAAACAACCTTCTGGGGCAGAATTTCTTAAATGAAGAAAACTTGCCACGAGAGAAAATGAAAAGATGTCAAAAGAAATGGGAAAATGGCTAGTGAAAAATTCACTGAACACTGAAAATGCACCAATAGCTGAACCCTCCGATGTAACAATCTCAGCACTGGTATCTATGGATAACAATGACAATGATCATATAACTTCAATACTGAATATTACCATTGACCAGCAACTGGAACTTGACATTACAGCTTCAGCTTCGATCTCTGAGATTAACCAAAACCTCAATCTCGAGGTCTCAACTTCATCACCGATTATGACTGTTGACATTAACAATGACTGCGACCATCAACAAAATTCAACTGTAATACAAATCAATTTTAATGATCCACCATGTTGGCCCTCTATAAATGACAAAATAAGATGCCATCTTATTGAACATAGACCTGACCAGGGAAACACCGTGGATTTTCATGAATCAATATCGTCAAATGGCCGAAAATTTGCAGGTGACTGGTTTTAAAAAACATTTTCTAATGGAGAGATCGTAGAGAGCAATTGGCTTATTTACTCTGAAACTAGTAAGACCATTTTTTGTTTTCCATGTATATTATTTGATCAGTGTTTTTCAAAACCAAATATTGCAAAGCAGAAAATAGAATTGAATGCTTGGAAAAATGTAAACCGTACTGTAGAGCATGAAAATTCAAGCAATCATCATGAAAATTTCTGTAAATGCAAATCCATGCAAAAAGATTATTGAGTGGAGAATGTATTTATGATGCACTACAAAAAGCTATTGAAGCTGATAAGCAAAAATGGAGACATATCCTAAAAATAATTATAGATACTGTTATGTTTTGTGCCAAAAATAATCTGCCATTTAGAGGATCGAGTAGCGTTATAGGAAACCCTAATTTGGGAATATTTCTTAATCTAATGGAATTTATAAATCATTCTGATGTTGAAACTAAAACAATATGTCATAACTCACAAAAAACGGTTAAGTAAGCTATTTTTCACTGGCTATCCAAAATGAGTTTATTGGTTTACTAGAAAGCCAAGTTTGAATTGAAATTATATCCAAAATAAAAAAAAGCAAAATATTATTCTATGCTTCTGGACTGTACACCAGATATCTCTCATCATGCTCAAATGTCTCAGATTGTGAGAGATGTGAAAATTGATAATGGAATTGTAATTATAGAAGAAAGTTTCATAGACTTTATTGAGACCAAGGAAAAAATGGAAAGTGGATTAGCCAAAGAAATAGTAAAGAAGTTTGAAAAGGATGGAATTGATCTCCAAAATGCACGAGGTTAAGGGTACGATAGTTGTGCAAATATGTCAGGCATGTACAAAAGTGTCAAAGCTGTCTTTGTGAAAAAAAAATGTGCAAAGTTTGTACCATACTCGGCCCACAGTCTTAATTTCGTTGGAGTACACGCAATTTCTGTAAATTATTCTATGATTTCATTCTTTTGTACTATACAAAAATATACATATTTTTTATAATTCTACCACCTGCTGGGATATTTTAATGGGTATAGTAAAAATATCACTAAAAGGTCATGCTAATACAAGATGGGCATAAAAAGCAAATTCAATTGCAGCCTTGAATTTGCAGATTCCAGAAGTTACTAAGGCAATAAAGGATGATGCTGTTTCATCTAAATGTGCTGAAACTGTTTTAACAGCTAATACCCTCCTTAAAAAAATTAATTTTGCATTTTTGTGCATGTTATCCATTTGGCATAATCTTCTAACTTACATTGACAGAGTTAATAAAGCCTTACAAGCAAAAGACATTTCTGTTTGTCAGGCTTCTAAGATGATCCATGGATTATGAAATACTTTACAAGAGATGCATGGAAATGAGAGCTAAATAGAAAATATTTTTACTGATTGTAGAAAAACGGTTGAAAATATAGACATATCAGCAGAATTTACAGAATGCAGAAAGCAAAAAGTTAAAACACAACAGCTTTATGAGTCACAAGATGAAAGTGGTAATTTATCATCTGAAGAATCGTTCAAAATACAAATAAAAGCCATATTTGACAGCATAATATTTGACTTAAACTGGAGATATGAAATGCTAAATGAGATATCTTCGGATTTCAATTTTTTTCAGGTGATTCTTTTGTTAAAATGTATACTGATAATCTTCAAAAAGCAGCAGTAGATTTAAGTTTTAAATATGACAGCGATTTGAATGTCTCGGAAATTTCATCAGAGATTCAGAGTTTTAAACATCAGGTGTTAGCGCTATTGCCAAACGTTTAATCTGTGACTAGTTTGGACTTTCTACAGTTAATTCATGAATATAATCTGGCTGAATCTTATCCAGATTTGGAAATTGCCCTGCAAATATTTCTCTGCTTGCCAGTGATTGTGGCTTCTTGCAAAAGAAGTTTCAGTAAACTAAACTCCACGGGTCAGGAGAGATTATCAAATATATCAATTTTATCAAAAGAACACGAGGTAGCAAAAAATATTAATTTCAATGCAATTATTGATGAGTTTGCCTCATTAAAAGCATGCAAAGCACAATTATAAACAAATACTTAATAGTATCTGACGGTGATATTTTATAATTATATGTATCAATATATAGATTATATGTACAGATTATATTATAATTATATGTATTAAAACATATGTATTACTTGATTGCTTATGCACATCTCATAACTATAATAAATAAATGTTGTGTTATTATTATTGTTATTTATGTAATTTCCCTTTTTCTATAAAGTAACTACTATGAATATATAAAATAACTACTATGAACAGGGCTCGACAAATGCACTTGCCCGCTCGCCCATGCAAAGTAGATTTTATTGGTTGGCGAGTGCAGGGGCGGACTGGCCTGGTGGGCGGCTGTGACGGGCTGGCTAAAGCCCGCACGACGGGCTGCGCAGCCCCATCTGATCTGCCGGCCGGGCGGAGGAGTGGAGCACCACCGGGAAGGGGGACGCGCAGTGATTCTCAGTGCCGGGCAGCCTGCGTGCAGCTCCAGCGCGAGGAGGAGGGGCAGGAGCCAGAGGGCGGGACGCTGGCAGACGCCAGGACACTGGCATGACATGGCCCCACTGATTTTAAAGCAGCTCAGCTCTGGCTGCGTGGCCCCGGGAGCTGGCTGCGGTGCAGCCAAGTCCCGCCCTGCCCCGCCGGCTCCAGTCCTGCCATGGCCCCAACCACCTCGCCGGTGAGAGACTGATTCCGGCCGACCACCCGGCTCGCTGCACCCGCCCCGTGCCACTTTGTCTCCGTGCCCCCTGTTCCCCCTGCCACCCCTGCTCCCCTGCACCTCAGATCCCTTGTACCCTGGACTCCCTGTTCTCCCTCTTACCTGAGACTGTCTGGCTCTGCACCGCCCTTGCACCCTGCTCCCCTCTGATCCCTGCCCCCAGCTCTGTGCTGCCCATTCCCTGCACTGCCCCTCGACTCCAATCCCTCTGCCCCTCCCGTTCCCCGCATCCCATTACCCGTGCTTCCACCGCACCCTGTGTCCCTCTGGCTCTGTGCCTTCCACTGTTCCCTACACCCCCCTGGCTTTGTGCTGTCCCTGCACCCCGTTTCCCCTGTGGGTCGGGAGTGAGGGGTGCTTGTTTATAGGGAGGGGCTGGACAGGCCAGGGAAAAGGCTGCTGTGACCCAGCAATGAGTGAAAGGGGGAGTTCACTTGAAACGCCTTTGCCTTTAGGGAAAAAAAGGAATGAAAATGCTGTTTGCTATTTATAGGGCTACAATGCCTGGACAAAAATGAAAACAAACAAAAAACAAACAAAAAAACCCCACTGCAAAATGCAAACATGTATAAAAGACAACAAAAAAGGGGGGGCGGCCAAAAATATTTTCTTGGGGCAGCAAAAAACCTAGAGCTGGCCCTGGGGGAGGGGAAGTGGCTGGGCTAGGATGGACTGGACTGTGGGGAGGGGAGGGGAAAAATATGGGGAAGGGGCTTGTGGGGAGGGGAAGGGAGGAGGTCAGGAGAAGAAGTAGAAGAAAGGGGAAGGCACCAAGGGACAGGGGTGCAGAGAGACAAATGCCAGGGGACCAAATGCAGACAATGAGGTAAAGGGCAGGAATGGATGTGTCAGTGGGAGGGGAGACAGAGTGATGCTGGGAGAGGAGAGAGTAAGGGCACTGGGGGCTAGAGGGGGGAGAGGGAGGTGCTGGGAGAAGGCTAGAAAGAAGGGGTGGGCATGAGGAAGGCGGGGATGGAGCAAGCCATGTGTGAGGGCACAGGGGCATGAGGGCAGAGGGTGGTGAGGGAGTGGTCATCAGGAAAAAAGAGAGCAAAGGGGGCAGGGGCAGTGAGGGAAGGGGGAGGCACCAGGAGGGTGCAGGTGCCAGGGGATTCTGGGGGTGAAGCAGAAGGGCAGACACCTGCAGGGGAGGGACCAGCACCAGAGGAGAGAGGCAGGGCAGGTGTGTACAGGGAGGTTTTAGGAGAGGGGATGAGAAGGGGTAGCTCATATGATGAGAGTGGGGCTACTGGAGGAGTGGGCAAAGGAGGGAGAGAAAGGCTGGTGGAGGGGCGCAGGTCTCAGGAAGGATGAGAGCAGTGAGAAGGGCAGGAGTCAGGACAGCAGGGAGGGTGAGGGGTTGGGGGCAGCAGGCACCAGGGGAGCTGATGGTGCAAGGGGAGGAGACATGGAAGCAGAGGGAAAAGGTAGAGGTTTATAAGACACTTATTAATAACTTGGGTGATAGTTATTAATAACTTATTAGTAATTACTGTTCTTATTCTTATTAGGAATTTATGCTATTACAAAAACCACTTTTTGTGGGGGAGGGTGGCGAGTCCTTTTTTGGTCTGGAGAATAGGGTTTTCCAGAATTTGTCGAGCCCTGACTATGAATATATAAACATTTTAAAATGTTGCCTCATGAGCAAAATTAGCTAGTTATGGCCCTGATTTCAAATATCCCTATATTGTCTAGATATGCTTACCTCAGGACGGAATACAGAGATAAAATCTCTTGATACATTAAATAACTGCTTCTTGGAGCAGCTGATTCTGGAACTATTCTTGCTTTAGTCCTAAGTGGAGCATAGGATTCTGTTCAAGAGTTACATATAACTGAACTGCTTGGAAATAGTGACCATAATGTAATAAAATTTAACATCCCTGTGGTGGGAAAAATACTTCAGCAGCCCAACACTGTTGCACTTAATTTCAGAAAGGGGAACTCCACAAAAATTAGGAAGTTAGTTAAAGAGAAATTAAAAGGTACAGTGACAAAAGCAAAATCTCTGCAAGATGCATGGAAACTTTTCAAAGACACAATAATAGAGGCCCAATTTAAATGTTTACCGCAAATTAAAAAACACAGTAAGAGAACTCAAAAAGTGCCACCACGGCTTAACCAGCAGGTAAAAGAAGCAGAGACAGATAAAAAGACATCTTTTAAAAAGTGGAAGTCAAATCCTAGGCTGTGTCTAGACTACATGCCTCTGTCGTCAGAGGCATGTAGATTAGACACATAGGCAAAGTCAAATGAAGCCGCGATTTAAATGTTCGCGGCTTCATTTAAATTTACATGGCTGCCGCGCTGAGCCGACAAACAGCTGATCAGCTGTTTGTCCGCTCAGCGCGCTAGTCTGGACGCTCCCCTGCCGACATCAAAGCCCTTTGTCGGCAGCTCCATTATTCCTCGTGGGATGAGGTTTACTGGGGCTGCCGACAAAGGGCTTTGATGTCGGCAGGGGAGCGTCCAGACTAGCGCGCTGAGCGGACAAACAGCTGATAAGCTGTTTGTCGGCTTAGCGCGGCAGCCATGTAAATTTAAATGAAGCTGCTATCATTTAAATCGTGGCTTCATTTGACTTTGCCAAAACAACAAATCTACATGGCTCCGTCGACGGTGCCATGTAGTTTAGACGTACCCCTAGTGAGGAAAATAGCAAGGACCATAAACTTTGCCAAATTAAGTGTAAAAATATAATAATAAAAGCCAAAAAGGAGTTTGAAGAACAGCTAGCCAAAATCTCAAAAAGTAACAGTAAAACGTTTAAGTACATCAGAAGCAGGAATCTGGCTAAACAACCAGTGGGGCTCTTGGACCATCAAGATGCTAAAGGAGTCCTCAAAGATGATAAAGTCATAGCAGAGAAGCTAAATGAATTCTTTGCTTGTCTTCATGGCTGAGGATATTGGGGATATTCCCAAATCTGAGCCATTCTTTTTAGGTGACAAATCCTACGAATTGTCCCAGTCTGAGATGTCACTAGAAGAGGTTTTGGAACAAATTGATAAACTTAACAGTGACAAGTAATTGGGACCAGATGGCATTCACCCAAAAGTTCTGAAAGAACTCAAATAGGAAATTGCGGAACTATTAATTGTGGTTTGTAACCTATCTTTTAAATCAGCTTCTGTACGTAAAGACTGGAAGTCTTGATTAAATGTGATACCAATATTTAAAAAGAGCTCTAGAGGTGATCCTGGCAATTACAGGCTGGCAAGTCTAACGTCAATACTGGGCAAAACTATAGTAAAGAATAAAATTGTCAGACACATGATGAATATAATTTGTTGGGCAAAAGTCAACATGGTTTCTGTAAAGGGAAATCATGCCTTACTAATTTGCAAGAGTTCTCTGGGGGTTCAACAAACATGTGGACAAGGGGGTCCAGTGGATGTAGTATACTTAGATTTCCAAAAAGCCTTTGACAAGGTCCCTCACCAAAGGCTCTTAAGTAAAGTAAGTTGTCATGGGAGAAGAGGGACGGTCCTTTCGTGGATTGAGAACTGGTTAAAAGACAGGAAACAAAGGGTAGGAATAAATGGTAAGTTTTCCAAGTGGAGAGAGGTAACTAGTGGGGTCCCCCAAGGGTCTGTCCTGAAACCCATCCTATTCAACTTATTTATAAATGATCTAGAGAAAGGGGTAAACAATGAGGTGGCAAAAGTTGCAGATGGGACCAACTGGTGGCGTTTAGCCAGTGGTGCAAGGAATGCCTATCATAGAGTCACACCACTGTCCTGAGGTGGGATTGTGGCATGGAACTGGAGGCTACAGTCCTCAACGCAACTCTACTAATTCATCATAGTCCTGATCTTCAACATTGTTCCTGATGTTCTAGCTTTGGGTCTCTGTTGATTAGAGACCAGCAATGACACCAAGCAGCATAGCTGCGCCGGAGGAAGACTGATGAACTCTAGGAATTGAGCTGAGGTAGCTAATTCATTCCATTTCTGGCCTACTCCACAATTGAAGTGTGTTCTCAAACAAATAAAAGTTAGCACATTATCTCACAGAGTCAGGACCCTCCACAATATACATTTTAAATTGGGGGTGAGGGGTGGGGAATACGGCCCAGGGGCCAGATCTGGCCTGCCAACTCACTGGATTGAGCCTGTGAACGTAGCAGAGAGCCTCAGACAGACTCCCTGCTTGCCCCCCCCAACTGCCACCCACTGCTCAGAAAAGTGGCTGCTGCAGCCTTTTATTTTTCTCTGCTGCGAGTCCAAGGAGGCAGGGAGAGGTGCTTTATGGGCTGCTCCCGGCTCCTACACAATCCCATTAGCCGATTTCTGGCTAATGGGAGCTGCCTGTTTGAAGAACAGTCAATGTGTCCCCCCTTAGGCTCTTAGTCTCCAATGCACATGGCCCTTTCAGCCTGTACTGGGGGTGAGGAAGGCAGGAAAGCTGCTTGAGAACCCTACTGTGTTGCTGGCCAGGAGTTGCCCAGGTTAAGTCTCCTGGTCAGAGTCTCCCTTTAGCACCCCAGGCCCTCTCTGCCCCCAACCCTCTGCTTCCCCACTCCTGCTCCCTCTGTCTCCCATAAGCCAAACCTTTTGTTCTTCTCCTGAACTGATATCCCCTCCCAGACCCTACACCCTAATCTCCAGCCCAAAGTCACAATCCAAACCCCTGCATTCCCTCCTGCACCCCAGCCCCTGCCCTAGGTCACAACCCAAATCCCTGCAGTCCAGGCCAGGACCCTGGTCACTACTGTCTCCTTCACCCAAACTCTCTCACAGACTCCACACTGCCTCCTTCACCCCAATTCCTTACCCCAAGAGCCCTTCTGCATCTAGCCTCCAACCCAGTACCCGCACCTCCTTCATTAATATCATGGAAGAGTGAGACCCTCAACGACTTTCCAAAACCTTGGAGTGTCCCCCCCCATCAAAAATTATTTCCCACTTCTGTTTTAAATTCATTTAGTTATATTAAGCTACCAAATTTGAGGAAAAGAAGGATGCTCGCCAGCCAGATAGGCATGTGAATATTAGGAGGCTTGATTTGTTTTCCCAGTGTTTTTCAGAAAGAATGATGTAAGTGTTACTGTTATTAACATTTAATTATGGTGCTACGGGAACCTATACTTAAAATAACTTTTGGAAGGGAGAAATATGTTGAGGAAAATAATTTTCATGTGTCTAACGCAGGCAACGCAATGAAGCTTTTTGAAATAAATAGCACAGAATGGAATAAATCTGTCAAAAGAATACCACTCAAATGCATCAAAAGACAAAATGCAGTAACAAACAGACTTGATGTGGGATTAGATTTGTTTAAAGAATACATTATCTGTCTACCAAACCAGAATATATTTAAGAAAACAATGGAACTCTCTTGAATGAAGATGAAGGGACAAGATCTGCTAGAGGAACAATTTTCCCACGAAACAAGATTTTTTTCCCCTGACTTTTTTTTTTGCCATTTTTACTGGTATTATTTTTGTATCAAATATTTTCTTTCATAATATTCCATTGGTTATGTTCAAGACTTGATTCGTTGCTGAGCTCTCATGGTTGATATGCACTCAGTTGTCCCAGGAAACTCCTTCTATTGAATGACAAAATTTCTTTTGCTTGATGATGCACTAGAAGAAGGACTAAAGAGCCTCACTATTTTAAGTTAAGTTCAAGGAATTCGGGTTTCTTTTTCTACATTTAAACTTTCTGGATAAAATTTAATGTTGCTGGGTGCAACAAACAAAACAAACAAACAAATCTGAACAGTCCCCATCACTGATAACACTTAACACAGCAGTGGCATGAGGGTACAAGTTTATTACATTTACCTCTGAAAATGCATTTAGAATTAGGATGCCAAACATATGCCAGATCCTGAGTTTCTCCTGTGGCTGTCTCCTGATTTTTGGGATATGAACTAACTTAAGACAAAACAGATTGAGGGTTTGATTCTGCAAAGCAATATGCTATGAAACTCAATAGAAGTTAAGTGCAGCGTTTGCAGGACCTGGTCTTTGTTTTTTCTGGCCCACTATCTATTAATGGTACCCAGGTCCCCAAGGTAAAAAGTGAGTGTATTAACCAAGCAGCAGGAAGTGTCATGGTCACTGAATGTATTGCAGCAATGCCTGTACATTTGCAAGTACATTCAGGGTGACATTCAGCAATTGTAGAGGACCAACAAGAAGTCAGTGCATCAACTTATGTCTAAAGCCCTGCCTATACATAATATTTGTACCCTCAAAAATGAGCCACACTGGCATCCACAGATGCAGATACTCACAGACAAAGTGGATATCTTCAAATTTTCAGGGGTCTAGGTACAAAATTTGCACATCCCCATTTGCAGATATAAGCTGTGGATATCCACATCCACATCCACATCCACATCCACGGATATCGGCAGATTTGCAGTGTCCTACATAAGTAACCTACTTGAGTGCTATTTTGAGGACAAGTGTCCTTTCGCCTTTTACCCTCCATACGAAAGAGTAGCATACAAGAGAATACTCTCCTTTAAATGTTAAAGGAATTTCAAAATTGGTTTCCCATGCATGCAAAATATAAGACAATTGGTGAAGAAGCTGCTGAACCCCTTCAAGTTTTTATTGACATTCCTAGAGCTGAACTGATAATCACCTGTGCTCAAGAGGCTGGGCGTGTTTCGTGTGGTCACCTGTTGCCTACCTAATACTGCTAAGAACAAAGAAACAGTTCCCAGGCAGCATGCACAAGGAAAAAAAAAGGAAAATATGTACCACTTAGTGATTAAAATAGCATTTTTTTAAATTTGCAAGAACTCACATTTAAAGGAAATTAATATCAGGAAACAAGGAGCTATTAATGAGACCTTTGCCCAACTTTCAATTAGTTACTGAAATGTATTTATTGTATTCTGAGAATAAAAAAAGGTAATCACTTCCTCAAAGAGAGTGTCAATATAAATATGCACTGGAGGCTGAAGGGGAAGGAGATCAGTAAATTCCAAAAGAATGGATTAAATTAAAATACAATACAATACAATAAAATGGATGTCATCAAGGAAAATAAGTGACCAAGTGAATAAATAAACTATGTGAATTAAAACTGTAGCAGAGAGCTGGAAAATAAATTGGAGTTTTATTTCAAGCTTATTTTTAAATAATCATCATTATCCAAGGTGACTAACATATAATTTTCTCTCTCTCTCTCTCTCTCTTTTTTTTTTTTTTTTGCAATTTTTCTTTTAAATGCACACAGCAATTAAAAAGAGTTGTCTGTCTGTGGCGAGACATTTATGGTTAGTTGAGGTAAGATATTTGAGGCTCATGCCACTGAAAGCAAATAGATACATATAAAAGGGTAATGGTGTTAATTTAGTGACTTAAAACACCTTAATGAATTATGAAATGACTACAGGAGATGTGACAAATGCACCAAGCTTTCTGATGGATCATCAATATCATGGCAAAGGCTGATGACAATGCCCAGTAAAAATCTAACCCAGGGCGAGCAATAAAATGGTGGCAGTTTACCAGGGTTAGTCTCGGATGGGTCACTGCTGCTATATTTACCTGCACCTATACTGGTATGGGTGGTCGCAGCTCCCACTGACCTGGAATGGTGATCTGTGACCAATGGGAGCTGCAATCCCCTATACCTTCAGAGATGCAGGTAAATACTGTGGTATAGGGGCCCACCAGGGGCTAACTCTGGCAGACCGGATCCTGTCAGTGGGCTGGTATTTGCCCACCGCTCATCTAACCTCCCCTCTCCCCAATTAGTTATTTTGATGAGCCAGATCTTGCCCTGGACAGTGCTACGAGTAGGAGACAGGACGCTGGTAGTTGCACTTTAGAATTTCTGCCTTACAAAGCAGAATTCCACTGGTTGTATCTTGGAGAGTGTGCTGGTGAAACTGATCCCAAAGCAGCAAGTTACCATAAAACCTCTTCACCACTTAAGTCCCACTAAGTCATTTGGGGGCATGAAGGGTCCACCAGCCTTGTTCTGAACCTCTTTTTGAGGTCAATTTCTCTCAAAAGGAGCACTGGGTACATTTAGGAAAAGCAGGCTGCAGAACAAAGCATGTGTGTGAGACGGCGAAAGGCTGGACCTCCCCTCCCCTGTGCCTTCACAAGATGACCTTGCCCAATAGTAGTTAGTGCTATAGGTAATTCCTTATTTCCAAGTAAGGAGTCCATGAACAGAGCTTAACTGAAATGAAAATGAAGGGCCAGTCTGAAACTTCATGCTAAACAAGAAATTTCAATGACACCACAACAGGACTCGGGCAAACTAGTCTGCTATGAAACACTTGGCTTTCATTATTTATTCATTAAACTTAAGCAATTTAAGAAGGGGTGTCTCATTTTCTGAGAGAATTGAAGTTAAAGACAAATGTCTTCCCTGTTCTGCTGGAACAATGACAACAGAATGGTTTGTTGAACCTCTCAAGTAATTAAAGATACAGGCAGTCCCCGGGTTACGTACAAGATAGGGACTGTAGGTTTGTTCTTAAGTTGAATTTGTATGTAAGTCGGAACTGGTACATATTGTAGGGGAAACTCTAGCCAAACATTTCTCCAGAGCTCAGTTTTATTCTCCCACACCTCACTTCTCTCAGTCCTTTATTCTCAAGCTGAGGTGTCTGCTGAGAAAAGCCGCTCTGCGTCTCCCTGGTCTGATGGGGGGAAGCAGCTAGTGCGGGGTTGCCTCACCCCGTTTGTAAGTAGGGATCCGATGTAAGCCGGGCACTGCCTGTACTTGGCTTTTGATCCGGAGCCTTTTGGCTATAATGTGCTATAATCTCCCGGTAACACACTACCTGACAAGTCTTATTGTTTAATTATTCTCACATTCAAATTTACTGCCCCTGTTAATGACAGTTTAAGAGACTATCTGGCAGACTTAAGCACAGTTAATGGTCTTGATTCTAACCTCACTTTCACCAGTGTAAATCAGGAGTAACTCAACTGAAGCTGATGGAATTTCTCTGGGGTAAAATATATGTAAGAAAGAAAAGGGAGTTCATAAAAGGACACTAAGGAGTTCCACATCTATTCTCTTACCAGCTCCCAAACAAACTGGTCATTCTGTGGCCCTTATCAAAGGTGAACTTTCTAATTGCCAGTGCTGTCAAGACAGCTAGGAATCTGAAAGCTTATGCTTTCTGCACCTGATAACACTTTCTATAAAGACACTGTAGTCACACTTTAGTGCCAGCTTTGCTGATAATGCTCAAGATACAATGGGATATGCTGGGTAAGATGGAGCCATTCTAAGAGTATATTTTTTACCATAGTGACAATCTAATTATAATTATGCAAATACACCTGGCAATTGCTCTAGTAGCAGAGATGTGCAACATATTTACAAACATGGTGTGTGCCTCTTTTCTTACACCAGGCTGTACAGCAGCATGGCTCTATAGACTTGTAAAGATTTAATACCAGGAGGAGAAACAATCTCCTGACATTTGGGTACCAGAAACCACAGACAGATTCTAAAGCACAGAACGGATATATTTTTCTATATGTTCAACTCCTCACACTGAGCAATCCCCTTTTTCTCCTGCTATCTGCAAAAGTGCCATTTGTAGACATAAACAAATGTGTCATTGGAAATACTAATCCATTGATGCTGCAACATAATCCTGGAGTGTCCTAGTCAACTATGTATCTATAGATATGCCAGAGTAGTATGGCATAAAGTTACCTCATAGGAATCTCATATTTATTCCCGTGCTCTACTTTATGTACAGCTCATTTCATCTCCCCATCCCCACACCACATCAAAGGAAAAAAGAAGGACCCACATATGGAAAAGTACATGAACAAAAATGAAAAGCAAATTACCAAAAAAAATCCCAACCCAAAGCTCAAGCCTCAAGATACAGAAACTTCCCTGTTAATCAAAAGTAATGTCACCTGCAAGCGAATGAGCATTCTCTCTCACACGCACGAGAATGTATTTGCTGCCCTATACAGCAAACTCCTGATCTTTTTCATTCTTGCCAGCTAAGAACAATGCTGAACACCATGATTACCATGAGACAATGATTCTAAGTGGCTTGTGAGACCCTACCCATCCCTATTATGTCTATTATTAATGCAGCTCATCTGAGAGTTCTCATCCTAAAAGGGATAATTAGATAAGATGAATCTGGAAAATCATTTCAAAGTTCAAATGCTTATTTAAACCTATAGCAAACTATCCAAACCTAAACACACCTCCCTAACCAAGAGACGTTACAAGAACAGGACTTCCTGCTTTTTTGCAAAATAGTACTTCCTGCATTTGTCTGGACAATAAATACAGTAATGCAGCTCTCCCACACCCAGTCCCAGAACTAGGAACTCCAGAGGTGAAAAAACGTAACTGTGGCTTTTGAAAAACGAAAGTCTCAGACCTGTAGCTATGTTAGTCTGTATCTGCAAAAACAATGAGGAGACCTGTGGCACCTTAGAGTATGTCTACCCTAGCTCATTAATTCGAGTTAGGTAGGCAAATGAGGCTACCGGAGTTGCAAATGAAGCCCGGGATTTAAATATCCCGGGCTTTATTTGCATGTTCCCGTCCGGTCGCCATTTTGAAACTTCACTAGCCTGAACTTACTGCCGTGTGGCTACCCGCGGCAGTGAAACGTTAATTCGAACTAAAGGCTTAGTTCAAATTAATGTTTCACTGCTGTGCGTACCTGCGCGGCTACCCATGGCAGTGAATCAGTAATTCGAACTAAAGACTTAGTTCTAATTAACGTTTCACTGCTGCATGTAGCCACGTGGCAGTGAGTTCAGGCTAGTGAAATTTCAAAATGGCGACTGGATGGGAACATGCAAATAATGCCTGGGATATTTAAATATCCCAGGCTTCATTTGTAACTCCGGTCGCCTCATTTGCCTATTTACCTCAAATTAACGAGCTAGTGTAGACCTACCCTTAGAGACTAACAGATTTATTAGGGCATAAGCTTTCATGGGTAAAAAGTGGGTTCTCCTTGTTGTTTTTAAAAAATTAATTTATTCAGACTTTTATAAATCTTAGAAGACACTGAAGTCACATTTTGGGCAAAGTATGTGTAACTTCTTGTTCTACCCTTTATCTGTCCCTATTGCCCTCTCTCATCCAAACTTTCTTTTACCACCAGAAAGCCAAGAGAATGTATCTGAAATGAAAGTGTAATTCAAGGTTCAGATAAAGTGATGGGGGAGGCAAACGAGATTTGGAGACATAGAAAGTTTGGAACTCAGAGATAGTAATTACAATGACGGTTGGATGAAGAACCTCTAAAGAGGAAAACAATAAAAAGGGTTAAGGGACATTTAACAGCAGTAGAGCCATAAGCAAAGGAGGGGGAGATGGCTCATCCTCTTTGGATTTACAATGGTGACACAAGTTATTTACCACCCCAGTTATTGCCAGACTTATCCGATCTCCAGATATCCTTCGTGAATTGCAAATGGCTCTAGATGTGGTAGATGGCCTGTTCCCATGTGGAAGTATCCTCTTCTGCTAATGGGAAGCTGTCAGCTGGTGCTTCAAGGTTCCATGGTGCTTCTTACCTCCAGGAGAGTGCAGTAGCAGAAGTGACAAGAGGCAATAAATTGGAAGGAATCAGCAGAGACTTTTTTTCAATGTTCCAAGGAAAACCAGCAATAAGAAAAGGGCAGTGCAATGAAAAATAGAGGGTTAAATTCTGCTGCTAATTTCACTGATTTAAATCAGGAGTAACTCCACAGACATTAATGGAGTTACTTCAGATTACAACAGTATACAGGCAGTCCCCGGGTTACATGGATCTGACTTACATCGGATCCCTACTTACAAACGGAGTGAGGCAACCCCGCACTAGCTGATTCCCCCCAGCAGACCAGGGAGACGCGGAGCGGCTTTTCTCAGCAGTCACCTCAGCTTGAGAATAAAGGACTGAGGGAAGTGAGGTGTGGGAGAATAAAACTGAGCTCTGGAGAAATGTTTGGCTAGAGTTTCCTCTACAATATGTACCAGTTCCGACTTACATACAAATTCAACTTAAGAACAAACCTACAGTCCCTATCCTGTACGTAACCCGGGGACTGCCTGTAATCGAGAAAAATATCTGGCCTAAAGTTCAGAAGATGCAATAACACTTGTGAGAGATCCCAGAGTTAGCAACCTATCCTTTGTAGGGGTGCTCAGATAGAGGATTTGTGTGTGCGGAGGAAATTGTTTTCCAGTGACTCCTCTACTTTTGCTACAAATACTTTCATTTACTGATTCCTTTGTTGGCAGAGTAACCCATCCACTCCACGTGACTCTGTGGTTACATCAAACAAAGAGCTGGGAAGATCTACACTTGCTAGCTTTGATTTAGTTAGAACTCTAACAACAGCAGTTCAGTCATAGCATAGGAGTAGCAACTAGGGCTAGCCACCTAAGTACATACCAAGTCTAAGCCATTGTGCTGCTGCAGCTACTCTACTATTTTAGGAGACTAACTCAGTCAGACAATACATAAAAGAAGGTGGTTTTGGAAACTCATATTTTGCCTGGATGAGTCACATGCACTTTAAATGAGGCCCACTATTTAAATGATAACTGTAACTTGTGTCACCATTGTGCTTGCATTGTATCAGTAGTAAGCTTGCAGCCAGGAGGAAGAGTCTCACATACCTTTTGTTGCCAGTCGGATACAATTTATTTTGGTCTCCTGAAAAAAAAGAGGAGATTGTCAGGGTATTTTGTTATTTGTCCATTTAGAACAAACAAATTTGTAAAGTCAAGTCAAGTCAAGTAGCCTGTTCTTCATATGTTATCTCTGAAAATTTTTGCACCTTCTTCCTCTTCTATTAAACACTTTGCATTAGTCAGCTTGTGGACAGTTGTTCCACTTAGGCCTTATCTATGACAGCATGTTTTGTCACCAAAACAGTTGACAAAACAGTGAGAGCATACACATTACAATGCAAGTTTTGTCAGGAAAAATACCCAGTTTTGGCAACAAAAAACTTCCACTTCGTGAGAGATTGTTGTTGTTTTCCCTTCCCTTTATTGTCAACAAAGAGCCAGTGTGGACTCTGTTGTTTGGTTTGTCAAGAGAACTGGCTTCTGCCAATATCCCACAATGCCTGCTCTGATGGCTGTGCTCAGCATTTTGTGATCTCTGCTGCACTGTAGGCATGCACTGCTCCGCTTTCAAAGTTCTGGGAAGTATCTGATATCTGAGTGAGCTGCTCCATTTGGGAAACAAACAAAAAGAGCAAATAATTGGAATGCTCCTATTCTGACCTGCTAGGAACACATAACAGGCAGACTGCCACTGCAGGGGAAGGTATGGAGAGACTGTTGTTCTGCATTGACATTCCTCAGCATGAAGAGCTCACAGAGCTATTCATGATGCTGCTCCCAGCAGCTGAGACTGTTATAGGAAAACTCAGAAAGTATCCTAAAAAGCTCTGCTTTCCCACAACATTGCCCTGTGGAATGCTTACCCACATTGCTTTGCTCTATCTATTGATAGAGGAAATAGCCATGTGGCCATCAAATGTCTACAATGGAAGGCAGAAGAACAGTTTGACTAGTTTTCACTTTTGCTGACTTTTACACGTTGACAGCACTTTTGTTGTCAAACCTTCCAAGTGTAGACATAGCCTAAGTAACTGTTATGAGGTTACAAAGATAACATATTAGCAATTTTTCTTCTGCTGCTGTGTAAGAGAACATAAGGGACTGATTGATTAATGGGCTTTACCAGTTTAACAAAAGGCGGAGAAGCCTACTGTCATACACAAAAGATGCATGTAATTATACACCTAATTTGCATGCACCACTGTTACAGTTAATCTTGCCTGCTGCACTTTGATGTGGTCGTTTGTCCCAGATAGCCTTATAAAACACAAAAACCTTCTCTCATTTATATTCTGGAAATGAAACCAGGCTACCATTGTATTAAAAATGACTGCTCAGCAGAGAATACTACCAACTCCACATGTTGCATTAAAGTTCCTAGTGAAAACCAGTCTCTGGAAACCACGATCCTGAAAACTTTGATGCTGGCAGCAAGAAAACATTTCAAAATCAGTATGAGAATGTGAGAATAATATTTCAACCAGCAAAGATCTTGCAGGTCATGAGGGAGATGGACAATTACAGACTTGAAATCCTGGGCATCAGTGACAGCAGAATGATAGAAACGCTTCAAGCAAGAGAAGAAACATCTCATTGATTCAAGTCATAGTGGCCAACATACGCTCAAAGGAAATAATGCTCATGATGACAGATTATATGAGAAAAACACTTATAAACTGAATAGCTATTAACCAACCACTATTCATCACATTCCAAACCAGTCCTAACAATGTCAATCATAAAGGATGTTTCGGCATCCTTATAAGCCTCATTCCATGAGGGTTAAGGGATGTATCAAAATAGGGCATTATTTCAAAATTTGGCACTGTGTAGATGCGCCAAATTTCAAAACAGCTATATTGAAATAGAATCGAAATAAGATACACAATTTATATAGTGCAAATTGCGTATCTTATTTCAACTTCAGGGTGCTGAGTAGACGCACCCATAGTGATATATGTTGACATATATGACTACAAAGAATACCAAAACAGGATTTACTCCTCGTGATAAGGGATTTTAATGTAATGAAGAATATGATAACCACAGAAGGGTAAGAGCAATGAAGAAGACCCAATTAGAGATAATTAACCAGAATGGCCAGAGTCTCACTAAATTGTGGTTGGTGTCCAAGCACCCTGTTCTCTCATAACGACATACATAAACAACCATTGCATTCCAAAGAGGATGGAGAGAGGCTGTTCTCGGTAGTGAGGGTTGGCAGAACAAGGAGCAATGGTCTCAAGTTACAGTGGAGAAGATCTAGGCTGGATATTAGGAAAAACTATTTCACTAGGGGGGTGCTGAAGTACTGGAATGGGTTACCTGAGGAGGTACTTCTCCATCTCTAGAAGTTTTGACTGGCTTGATAAAGCCCTGGCTGGGACGGTTTGGTTGGGGTTGGTCCTGCTTTGGGCATGGGGCTGGATTCGATGACCTCCTGAGGTCTCTTCCAGCCATACGATTCTATGATTCTATGATTCACCAGATGGCAAAACAAACAAACAAACAAACAAACAAACAAACAAACAAAAAACAGACGGGTTACATCTGCCTCCACTCAAATGGCAGGTCATCTGTCCAAGATGGAAAGGCTTAGTGACCGGAATCTTTGCATTACCAAAATGAAATTAAAACAGAGGTTTAAAACAGGAAGCAGCCAAGAAAATCAAAAGCATGGAGCTGAAAAAAAAACCAAAACAGTACAAAAGGGAGAAATTCCATCTTGAACTAAGGAACAAAACTGTGGCACTGGCAGAGACACAACAAGGTAAGGCACCTACTGGACCTGAAGAAAAATGGGCCGAGTTCAGAGACAATGAGACTCAAGTTGCAGCAGACATAGCTGGATATTGATATAAACAGAGCAAGAAGAACTGGATAAGCCAAGAGATGTGGTGTCTTCTTGAGAAAAGACAAGCGCTCAGTGGAAAATTCTTCAATGTTAACACCAATGGAATATTGGAAAATACAAATGAAGAGTACAACAAAGCAGACAAAGCAGTGAAAAGCAAGAAAAAGATAAACAGAGATAGGTTGAAGAACTGGCAGATGAAGCTGCTACTCTGATTGTAGTGAAATCACCATACTGTTTACCAATTGACTAAAACCTGTGTGGAAACAGAAAATATGCTTACAACTGAGGTAGAATAGAACAACAAATGGGCAGAGCATTTCAAAGTTCTCAATAGACCCAGTCCTAGCTCAGCACCTAGTGTGATGAAATACATGAACCTGACCAACATCACTCAAACAGAGATGTCAAAAGTACAGGCTGCAGTTAAAAACATGAAAAAAAACACATCAAGAGATGATCACATCACAGCAGAAAGGCTAAGAGTACTTCACATACCATTCAAATGAAACAGTGGATGCTTGGAATAATTGCCAGAATATCCAAAGAGTAACTGCAGCTACTGGAGAAGTGTCACACTGTTCTTGGTTGTAGTGAAAGTCATCTAGGGTACATCTACATTGCCGGCTAACGTAGGCATTTGAACTTGCAAATGAAGCCCGGGATTTAAATATCCCGGGCTTTATTTGCATGTTCCCGGGCGCCGCCATTTTTAAATGCCCGGTAGTTCGAACTACCTGTCCACGGTTACACGTGGCATGGACTAGGTAGTTCGAATTAAAGCTCCTAATTCGAATTACCATTAAACCTCCCTGCAGGAGGAACTACGGGGCAGGTAATTCAAATTATAGGGCATTTTAAAATGGCAACGCCTGGGAACATACAAATAAAGCCCGGGATATTTAAATCCCGGGCTTCATTTGCAAGTTCAAATGCCTACATTAGCCACCCTAGTTTGAAGTAGGGTGGCAGTGTAGACATACCCCTATAGTGTGATAATACACAGGGTGAGAGAGGCAATGGATGGAAAATCTAGGGAAGAACAGGCTGGATTCAGGCCCAAGAGATCCTGCATAGACTAGATATTAACAAAAAGACCATCCTAGAAGGATGTATCAAATGGCAGGCTTATTCTCACATTTAATGGATTTTTAAAAGGCATTTGACAGCTTGCATCAGCATATATTACTCCACCTTGCAGAATTCCAACTGAAAGCTTCATCAAGTGTATGTACAGTGATGCAAAGTGAGCTGTAAGAGTGAACAAGACATCAAAGTGATTTAATGTGCACACACAAATGAAATTAGGCTGTATTCTTTCTCTGCAGTTGTTTGACACTCCTATAGACTGGATATTGAAGATGTGTATTAGCAACACAAGTATTGGCACAATATGAGTAGCTGTCAAATGTCTAGAAGACCTAGACTTTGCTGTGATAGCATGCTGTTTAGCAATACTCCTGAAAACTACACACAAAACAGACACCTTACCAAAAACAGCAGGCCAAAAAGGCTACATCTAGACTGCAAGCGTCTTTCGAAAAAGCCTCTTTCAAAAAAGAGTGTTTAGATTACAACCAGTACTTTCGAAAAAGCAAGCATCTTTTTCAAAAGAAAGCACCTAGGAAGCCTGGATGCTCTCTTTCAAAAAAGCACAGTTTGCATTACATAGCGCCTTTTTTCGAAAGAGTGCTTTCGAAAAAAGGCGCCCTTTCTCATAAAATGAGGTTTTCCGCAGTCGAAAAAACTGCCGCAGTCTTTTGATTTACTTTTGAAAGAACACGGCAGCAGTCTAGATGCAGTTTCGAAAGTTTTTACAAAAAAAAGGCCACTCAGGAAGGGAAAAGAGCCCAGATCTGAACTAACAATAATTTTGTGTTCGTCTAAAACCAAAGCCAACCCAAGCTATCTTTTTAGCCTATGTCCACTGAATCCATACCATCACTAGCACTGCAAATACCTCCCCCTACAGGCAGATTATGCTTTACAGTATGAATGCCTTACATATCTTGCCATGTTGTTGAGGTCAGAAGAGTGACTCTGTCAGACTCATAGACTCATAGACTTTAAGGTCAGAAGGGACCATTATGATCATCTAGTCTGACCCCCTGCACAACGCAGGCCACAGAATCTCACCCACCCCTACCAGAATAATCCTCTCACCTATATCTCAGATATTGAAGCCTTCAAATACTTTGAAGACCACAAGATGCAGAGAATCCTCCAGCTGTGATCTGTACCCCATGCTACAGAGGAAGGCGAAAAACCTCCAGGGTCTCTGCCAATCTACCCTGGAGGAAAATTCCTTCCCGACCCCAAATATGGCGATCAGCTAAACCCTGAGCATGTGGGCAAGACTCACCAGCCAGACACCCAAAAAGTTCTCTATAGTAACTCCTATCATCCCTCCATTGACCTATTTACCACTGATAATGTATGGACAATTAGTTACCAATATCATGTTATCTCATCAAATCATCCCCTTCATAAACCCATCTAGTTTAATCTTGAAACCAGATAGATCTTTTGCCCCCACTACTTTCCTTGGAAGGCCGTTCCAGAACTTCACTCCTCTAATGGTTAGAAACCTTCTTCTAATCTCAAGTCTAAACTTCCTACTAGCCAGCTTATATCCATTTGTTCTTGTGTCCACATTGGTATTAAGCTTAAATCATTCCTCTCCCTCCCTGGTATTTATCCCTCTAATATATTTAAAGAGTGCAATCATGTCCCCCCTCAGCCTTCTTTTGGTTAAGGTAAACAAGCCAAGCTCCCTAAGTCTCCTTTCATAAGACAGGTTTTCCATTCCTCAAATCATCCTACTGGCTCTTCTTTGTACCTGTTCCAGTTTGAATTCATCCTTCTTAAACATGGGAGACCAGAACTGCACACAGTATTCCAAATGGGGACTCACCAATGCCTTGTATAATGGCACTAACACCTCCTTATCTGTACTGGAAATACCTTGCTTAATACATCCCAAGATCGTATTAGCCTTTTTCACGGCCATGTCACAATGGCGGCTCATAGTCATCCTATAATCAACCAGGACTCCAAGGTCCTTCTCCTCCTCCATTACTTCCAACTGATGTGTCCCCAGTTTATAACTAAAATTCTTGTTATTAATCCCTAAATGCATAACCTTACACTTCTCACTATTAAATTTCATCCTATTGCTATCACTCCAATTTACAAGATCATCCAGATCTTCCTGGATGATATCCCGATCCTTTTCTGAATTGGCAATAGCTCCCAACTTTGTATCATCTGCAAATTTTATCAGGACATTTCCACTTTTGGTGCCAAGGTCAGCGATAAAAAGATTAAATAAAATTGGCCCCAAAACTGATCCCTGCGGAACTCCACTAGTAACCTTCCTCCAACCTGACAGTTCACCTTTCAATATAACCCGCTGTAGTCTCCCCTTTAACCTGTTGCTTATCTACCTCTCAACTTCCATATTAATCCCTATCTTTTCCAATTTAACCAATAATTCCCCATGTGGTACTGTATCAAATGCTTTACTAAAGTCGAGGTAGATTAGATCCACTGCATTTCCTTTATCTAAAAAATCTGTTACTTTCTCAAAAAAGGAGATCAGGTTGGTTTGGCACGATCTACCTTGTGTAAAACCATGTTGTAATTTGTCCCTATTGCCATTAACCTCAATGTCTCTAACTACTTTCTCCTTCAAAAATTTTTCCAAGATCTTGCATACTACAGATGTCAAACTAACAGGCCTATAGTTACCCGGGTCGCTTTTTTTTCCCTTTCTTAAAAATCGGAACTATATAGCAATTTTCCAGTCAAATGGTACAACCCCTGAGTTTAGAGATTTATTAAAAAAAATTGCTAATGGACTTGCATGTTCATGTGCCAGTTCCTTTAATATTCTTGGATGAAGATTATCTGGGCCCCCCGATTTACTCCCATTAAGCTGTTCAAGTTTGGCTTTTACCTCAGATATGGTAATATCTACCTCCATATCCTTAGTCCCATTTGTTATGTTACCATTATCCCTAAGCTCTACATTAGCCTCATTAAAGACTGAAGCAAAGTATTTTTTCAGATATTGGGTCATTCCTAGATTATCCTTAACCTCCACTCCATCCTTAGTAATTAGCAGTCCTACTTCTTTTTTTTTGTTTTGTTTTTTTCCTATTTATATGACTATAAAACGACTATAAAACCTTTTACTATTGGTTTTAATTCCCTTTGCAAGGTCCAACTCTACCTAACTTTTAGCCTGTCTCACTTTGTCTCTACATGCTCTAACCTCAATAAGGTAGCTTTCTTTACTGACCCCTCCCATTTTCCACTCCTTATATGCTTTCTGCTTTTTCTTAATCACCTCTCTGAGATGCTTGCTCATCCAGCTTGGTCTAACACACCTGCCTATACATTTTTTCCCTTTTCTTGGGATGGAGGCTTCTGACAGCGTCTGCAACTTTAACTTAAAATAATTCCAGGCCTCCTCCACCTCAAGATCCACAATTTCTTTAGTCCAATCAACTTCCCTAGCTAATTTCCTTAATTTGTAATCCTTAATGATTACACAGTTTCCATGAGTATTTACTTCATTAAAAACATTAAAGAGGTCTCTATCCATATTCAAATTGGATCCTGGTGGTCTATAACACACCCCAAGCACTATCCCAATGTGATTTTTGCCCAAACGGACTCTGTCTTCTCCATTCCATCACTTTTTATTTTTTTACAATCTACCTCATCTTTGATGTACAATGCGACTCCACCACCTTTACCCTTATTTCTGTCTTTCCTAAACAGCACATACCCTTCAATACCTGTACTCCAGTCATGCCTAGTATTCCACCATGTTTCTGTTATTCCTATAATATCTGGTTTTACTTCCTGGACCAATAGCTCTAGTTCCTCCTTTTTGTTACCTAGGCTCCTCGCATTGGTGTACAAACATCTTAATTTTTGCTGTTTGGCCTCATTCACATTCTTTACCCAATTTGGCACGGACATTGTACCTCCAATATGACCTATTAGACTAGTGTACACCCTACCCTTCCTCATGTACATTCTCCTACCCCAGCTATATCCTTTCTTACTTCGTTTTCCTCCCTCTCAGTGTTAAAATCTAGCGTAGAGATTACCTGGACATCTTCCAACCGTCCCCCCCAAATTCCTAGTTTCAAGCTCTATTAATCAGTTGAACTAGCTTCCATCCTAGAAGTCTATTTTCCTCCCTACTTAGGTTAAGTCCATCCCAAGAGAACAGTCCTCTGTCCATAAATGCCTCCCAGTGACCATAAATCCCAAAGCCCTCCTTATAACACCACTTTCTAAGCCATCTATTGATCATCATAATCCTGTCACATCTTAGTTGCCCTTCTCTAGGAACAGGCAGAATCCCGCTAAAGATCACCCGAGCCTCAATTTCCTTAAGCGTCTTCCCCAGCTTAGCATAGTTTCCCTTAATTTGTTCCAGCGAGAATCTAGCTGTATCATTTGTTCCTACATGAAGGATGATCAACGGATTCCTTCCTGCTCCCTTAATAATCCTCTTCAACCTCAGTTCCACATCCCGTATCTTAGCACCTGGCAGACAGCACACCCTTCTATTCTCTGAATCAGCTCTGGTTACTGGCCTATCTATTCTTCTCAGTAAGGAATCCCCAATCACATAGACCTGCCTTTTCCTAGTGACAGTGTGATTCTCTGATCTATCTCTTGGTTACTCTGGCTGCAAGTCCTTGCTATTCCTATTTTCCCTTGTAATCCTCTTTAACCCATCCTGTATCCTCCTAATGCTCATTATTGGTGTTGTCTCCATTAACTCTTCCCCTTTATCTATGGGACTAGCCACTTTTCTCTTCTTCCTTACCCTTCTATCTTCATTATCTACCTGCTGTACCCCTTCTTCATTCTCCAGCTCCACATACCTGTTCTTGAGCTCTATTTTTCCTTCACTGGCCCATCTTTTCCTCTGCCTGGTTCTCTGAGTCACATGCTTCCACTGTCCATTTTCGTCGCCCAGCAATCCCCCCTCTGAGGCCTTTGGTCCTGCTTCCATCCGCATATTTAAGCTTTCCCCTTGAGCCATGTCATGCCTTTGCTCCATCATCTGCTCAAACCCCCTTCTAAACTCGACCAGCGTTTCCACCTGCATCTCCAGTCCTCGGATCTTTTCTTCCATCAACTCTATCAGGCGGCACTTCATACAAACAAAACTCCTTTCAGGTACCCCCTCCAGAATCATGTACATACCGCAGCTACCACATCCAATCATCCTCCTTGTGTTCTCTACTACTTGGGCCATGGCCACTACTGCCTCTGTGTTTTAGCTACTTTCTCACCAAAATCCTATTAGTCGGGTGAACACAAAACCAGACAAAAACACCCCCTCCACAGCAAAAACAAACCTCAATCAAGTTCCAATATCCAAACTCCCCTTACAAACTCCCACTCAAACTCCCCTCTTTACAGCTCTGTTTGCTGGCTCCTGTGCCGCTGTAACTATCTATGCCTCTGCCTGACTAGAAGGCTACCTTTATAGGACCCCTAATCAATTAAGCCCCGTCCCCTAATCAGGGATCAGCTTCTTTCCCAGCACACTACCCCTATAAGCCTCTACACATACAAACAATACAAATACAAAACCAAATACCAACAGAACTCCCACACAAACTCCCCTGTTTACAGCTCTGTTTGCTGCTCCTGTACTGCTTCAGTAATCTGCGGCAGGATTTTCTTAGCACTTATGTCTTTAAATAATCTTGTATATGTCTCAAGTGTAATGAATATTGCATAAGTTACCATAAGTAACAATGATGCATTATGCCATGTGTGTTCTGGAAGTGACAGTAGGGCATTGTGTGTGGCTCAACAGCTTGCTCCCTCCGACAGCAACAATACCACACATTTTTCAAAGAGTAACTGTTCAAATGGCACTTTTTTACAACAAAGTGTGGGACCAAGTACCCGTGGCCCTAGCATAGGTGCATGCCAATAGGGTGGGTAGCTGGCAAAGTGCCTTTGCCTCTGTACATACTTTGCACAAAGACAAGGAACAACCACAGTTCTCATGCTCTGCAAAAAGCAAGAAAAGTGGCAATTCACCTGTAGCTATAGCATCTCCCAATGAAACAGCCTGTGGGGTGGTGCGCTTGTGTGACCAGTGTGGGCATCTACTTGTGCTTTCTTAGGAATCACAGAATCATAGAAGACTAAGGTTGGAAGAGACCTCAACAGATCATCCTATCCATACCTCTTGCCCCCACTCAATGAAGGACCAATTCTAAATAAATCATTCCAGCCAGGCATCTGTCAAACTTGGCTTTAAAAACCTATAGGAATGGAGATTCCACCATCTCCCTAGGCAACCCATTCCAGTGCTCCACCACCCTCATAGTGAAACAATAATAACCAACCTACACTTCACCAACTGCAAATTAAGTTCACTGCTTCTTGGTCTGTCATCTGCCACCACTGAGAATAGTAGTACCTCCATCTGCTTTAGAACCCTCCTTCAGGTAAATAAAGGCTGCTATCAAATTCCCCTTCACTCTTCTCTTCTGCAGACTAAATAAGCCCAATTCCCTCAGACTCTGCTCGTAAGTCATGTGCCCCAACCCCCTAATCATTTTCATTGCCCTTTGCCACATCTTTTATGGAGTGTGGGGCCCAAAACTGGACACAATACTCCATATGTGGCCTCACCAGAACCGAATAAAGAGGAATAATAACTTCCCTAGATTTGCTGGCAGTGATCCTACTAATGGACCCCAATATGCTGTTAGCCTTCCTGGTAACAAGGGCACTGTTGACTCATATCCAGCTTCTCATCTCCTGTAATCCTGAGGTCCTTTTCTGCAGAACTGCCACTTAGCCAGTTTGGTCCCCAGCCTGTAACAGTGCATGGGATTCTTCTGCCCTACATGCAAAACTCTGCACTTGTCCTTGACTCTCACCAGATTTCTTTTAGCCCAATCCTCCAATTTGTCTAGGTCACTCTGGACCCTATCCTCCAGTGTATCTCTCTCCCCAGCTTAGTGTTCCTTCTCCTACCACAACTCCCATTGGGCCTACACACTGCCATGACCACCCTGTCATTCTGCCATGCAAGCTTGTTCCCAAATTTATCTCTGATTCATGTCTATTGGTTCACTGACCTCACTAAAAGATCGTTCAACTCTGAACATTGCCGAACCAATATTGCTACAGAAGGAACAGCTGTATTCATGTATGCCACATACATTGTCACCTAGAATGGCAAACTACTATGAAACTCCATAATCATTATTGTCAGTGATGAAATATAAAACAGAATGAACATAAGATTTAATTTCACAGACTAGCCTCAGCCTGCCATAAAGACCACAATAATCTTGTTGTGATTTATAAATTGAGCAAATAGAACCTGCAAAGTCATTGATAGAGAGTGGACATGGAATATCAAAGTAGTATTATGGCAGGCCAAAATTAATAGTAGCTATGTTAGTCTGTAACTTTAAAAACAATGAGTAGTCCTATGGCACCTCAGAGACTATAAGAAATATATAATGAGCTTTCATGGAAAAAACCCACTTCTTCAGATGAGATACTATATATATTTTTTCTTAGTCTCTAAGGTGCCACAGGACTACTTGTTTTTTTCAAAAGTAGCAGGACACTTTAATACACCAAGTCTCATATTTGGTTTTGGAAAACATTTTCACACAGTTCTACAGCTCCTTCTTAGCTATCAAGTTCAACAGCAAGCAGGAGAAATTAGTCAATTCTGAGAAAAATAGGTGAGAAACCAAAAAGGAAAGCTTGTTAATGATGACATAACTGATCTCATCTGAGCACGTGTATATCCCGTGAGAAGACAGGATACAGTGTATTCTGTTTGCATTTACATCTGCTAATTGCTATATTTAACAGAGACAAATGGCACTTATTAAAAGACAACACTTTGGTACTGCCAAAAACAAGGGCAAGCACTCCATAAACAAGACATCTGGACTGCAGAACTATACTCCAAAACATTTAATCTAAGGAGTAACATGCCACCACAGCAAGGCTGTGTCTACATTGGCACCCCTTTCTGGAAAAGGGATGCTAATGTAGACTTCGGAATTGCAAATTCCGCGGGGGAAGTAGGAATAAGAAATCCTCCGGAAAAGGGCTTATTTTCTGGAGAATCACGTCTAAGCTGGCGCTTTTCACCGGCTTATCCCCAAGCCGGAAAAAAGTGGCAGCCATGTAAATGCAAATGCCGCAGGAGATATTTAAATCCCCCGCGGAATTTGCAATTCCGAAGTCTACATTAGCATCCCTTTTCCGGAAAGGGGTGCCAATGTAGACACAGCCCAAGGGAGGACAAGACAGCCAGCCAGCTAGCCTTGGAGTTTATAATGGGTCTGAGAAACAGGACCCCTGGGTCTGTATTCCTAATTAGGTTTGATCAAAATTTTTCCATCTAGGTTATATCCTGACAGAAAATTAGGTTTTCAAGAAAACTGAACAGTGACTGTTATGCATAATAGAAAATTTGTTCAAACTTTCCACCAACCCCCCCCCCCCAAATTTTTCCAACAAAAAGTTTTTTTTCTTATTTAAAAAAGAAATTCTGATCAACTCAGTCAGCCAAATTTTTTGTGACCACAGATAGTTTTAGAACTCTGTCAGTTTGCACAACAGCAAAATCGGAATAAATAGAAGTAAATCCCAATTATCCAAGGGACACATACGCACACAAACAAATCTCCAGATAGAAAAAATGTATGTTTCAGAAAAATGAAAACTGTCTTCTAAAATTTCTGTTCTCTGAATTCTGGATACATTTTTTTGAACTGTTGAGATAATTGGAGTTAATTCTACTTTCCAGCCTCATAAAATTAGTGTGGAAATTAATTAATGATTGTAAAAATCTTAGTACAGGCAGTCCCCGACTTACGCGGATCCGACTTATGTCGGATCCGCAGTTACGAACGGGGCTGCCCCAGAGTACACGGACTGCGGGACCTCGCGGTCCTGCCGCCCGTGTACTCTGGGGCTTTCTCTGCGTCTCCTTGGTCTGCAGACCAGGAAGACGCAGAGCAAAGCCGTGGAGGGGGGGGGGGCTCGGGCAGCGGGGCATCCCAGGCGCGCATGGGCTGCTCCGCTGCCGGCTTCCCCACGGCTTTGCAAAGCTGCGGGGGGGCTCAGGCAGTGAGGCAGCCCAGGCGCACCTGGACTGCTCCGCTGCAGGCTTCCCCGCGGCTTTGCAAAGCCAATGGGGGGGCTCGGGCAGCGGGGCACTCCAGGCGCGCCTGGGCTACTCTGCTGCCGGCTTCCCCGAGGCTTTGCAAAGCGGCGGGGGGGCTCGGGCAGCAGGGCACCCCAGGCGCGCCTGGGCTGCTCCGCTGCCGGCTTCCCCAAGGCTTTGCAAAGCCGTGGGGGAAGCCGGCAGCGGGACAGTCCAGACGCCCCGCGGCTGTCCCGCTGCCGGCGTCCTCAGAGGCTTTGCTCCCCGTCTCCCTGGTCTGCTGGTCTCCAGCAGACCAGGGAGACGGGGAGCAAAGCCGCGGAGGACCCAGGCGGCGGGACCGCGGTGCGTCTCGGTCCGCCGCCCGTGTCTTCCTGGTCTGCTGGGGTGGGGGGGGGGGCGCAGCTAGTACGCCCCCCCCACAGCAGACTAGGCTTTTCTCTGGACGCCTGTGGCAGAGCAGCTGGGGTGCTGCCAGTTGGTCCCGCAGCGCCGCTCTGGGCGCTACTGGTCCAACCCAGCAGCACCCCAGCTGCTCTGGTCCTGATTCAGCCGCTGCTGGTCAGTTTCAGCAGCGGCTGAATCAGGACGCCTGGGGCAGAGCAGATGGGGTGCTGCTGGGTTGGTCCAGTAGTGCTGAGGAGCGGCGCTACTGGAGCAACCCAGCAGCACCCCAGCTGCTCTGCCCCAGGCGTCCTGATTTAGCCGCTGCTGAAACTGACCAGCGCTGACTGCAGGAAGCCCAAGGCAGAGTTGCTCTGCCCCGGGCTTCCTGGAATCAGCTTCTGATCAGTTTCAGCAGCAGCTGACTTGGGGACGCTTGGGGTTCTTAAGTTGATTCTGTATGCTGATGTATGATTCAGTGGCTGAATCTGGACGCCAGTTCCGACTTACATACAGATTCAACTTAAGAACAAACCTACAGTCCCTATCTTGTACGTAACCCGGGGACTGCCTGTAATCTCCATACACAAGGTTCTATATATTATGTGTAGAGTACAGTTACATTGTTTTAAGTGTGAAAAAGATTATGACTGGAAGGCTAGTCAAAGTCAGGAGGTGCCAAAGTTGAGGTTTCAAGAGCAGGGTTCATCCAGTTTATTTCACTGTAGACATTTTATAATGCAAGCAATAACATATTAAGGTACACATATTTTAACTGGAAAAATCAAGAATTAAATACTATAGCACATACATCAATTGCACCAAGTTAAAACTGGTCTGAATGCTTTTGCTTTATTATTTGAATTGCGATGCCTCATCAGTCTATTAACACGTTTCAGCATTTAATTTTCTCATTTTCTATATCCCTTTCCCTTTAAAGATTAATAGACTTGGTTTGGCTTAATATGATGAGCTTCTAAATGGTTCCATTTAGGTTTTCAAGATCACATCTCACTGACATCTCAAAGAAAGAAAGGAGAGTAGCAAAATATACACATTGGACTTCAGAAAAGCAGACTTTAACTCCCTCAGGGAGTCACTAGCTGCTTAGATCGATCTAGAGAGGCAAATGAGTGCGACCGGAATTGCAAATCAAGCCCAGGATTTAAATATCCTGTGCTTGATTTGCATGTTTCCAGCCAGTCGCCATTTTAGAAATTGACTAGCCCGATGTAACTGTCCGCGTCTACATGCGACAGTGAAACGGGATTCTGATTTAAAATCCCTAATTCGAATTAGGCAGTAAACCTCATTGCAGGAGGAATATGACCTAATTCGATTTAGGGCTTTAAATCGGAAGCCCTTTTCACTGCCACGTGTAGACGCAGGCAGTTACTTCGGGTTAGTCAATTTCTAAAATGGCGACCGGCCAGGAACATCAAATAAATCACAGGATATTTAAATCCCGGGCTTGATTTTCAATTCCGGTCGCCTTCATTAGCATCCCTAGATCGATCTGGGGGCTAGTGTAGACATACCCTCAGAGAACTATTGGGCAGGATTCTCTGGGATGCTTACATGAAGGGAAAAGGAGTCCAGGAGAGCTGGCAGTATTTTAAAGAAGCCTTATTAAAAGCACAGGAAGAAACCATACCAATGAGCAGCAAGAAAAGCAAATATGGTAGGCAACTAAATTGTCTTACCAGAGAAATCCTTGGTGAGCTTAAACACAATAAGGAAGATTACAAGAAGTGGAAACTTGGACAGATGACTACGGAGGAGTATAAATATATTGCTCAAGAATGCAGGGGAGTTATCTGGAAGGTGAAAGCGCAATTGGAATTGCAGATAGCAAGGGAGGTGGAGGATAACAAGAAAGGTTTCTACAGACATGTTAGCAATAAGAGGGTGATCAGAGAGGGTATGGGGGCCTTACAGGATGAGGGAGGTAACCCAGTGACAGATGATGTGGGAAAAGCTGAAGTACTCAATGCTTTCTTTGCCAAGACGGCTAATGGCATATTAAGGTGCATTAGGAGGAGTATTACCAGCAGATCCAGAGAAGTGATTATTTCCCTTTATTTGGCTCTGGTGAGGCCACATCTGGAGTACTGTGTTCAGTTCTGGGGCCCCCGTTATAGAAAGGATGTGGACGCACTGGAGGGGGTCCACCAGAGGGGGACAAAAATGATGAGGGGGCTAAAGCACATGACCTATGAGGAGAGACTGAGAGATTTGGGTTTGTTTAGTTTTCAGAAGAGAAGAGTGAGGGGGGATTTGATAGCAGCCTTCAACTTCCTGAAGGGAGGTTCCAAAGAGGATGGAGAAAGGCTGTTCTCAGTAGTGATGGATGGCAGAACAAGGAGTAATGGTCTCAAGTTACAGTGGGAGAGGTCTAGGTTGGAGATTAGGAAAATATATTTCCCTAAGCGGGTAGTGAAGTACTGGAATGGATTACCTGGGGAGGTGGTGGAATCTCCATCCCTAGAGGTTTTTAAGTCTCAGCCTGGCAAAGCCTTGACTGAGTTGATTTAGTTGGGATTGGTCCTCCTTTGGGCAGGGGGCAGGACTTGATGATCTCCTAAAGTTTCCTCGAGCTCTATGATTATTTTATGATATGACATGCACTGGATGAAGAAGGGGCAATTTATGCTTCCATTTGCTGCTGCTGTTTGGAGGTGGACAGTTCTACAGAAAAGGGTAACAGTGCAGGACAACATATTTAATTTACCAGTTCTATCTGAAATAGAAAAAGATAAAAACCTACGTAAAAGGAAAAGTTAACATCTGAGAATTTACAGATGACAGGTGAAGTAAAAAATAGCAAGACTTCTTCAAACAACATCCACTAGTGGGTTTTTTCCCCTCATAGACTCATAGACTTTAAGGTCAGAAGGGACCATTATGATCATCTAGTCTGACCCCCTGCACAGTGCAGGCCACAGAATCTCGCCCACCCCTCTTAGAATAATCCTCTCACCTATATCAAAGATATTGAAGCCCTCAAATACTTTGAAGGCCCCAACATGCAGAGAGTCCTTCAGCTGTGATCTGTGCCCAATGCTACAGAGGAAGGCGAAAAACCTCCAGGGCCTCTGCCAATCTACCCTGGAGGAAAATTCCTTCCTGACCCCAAATATGGCAATCAGCTAAACCCTGAGCATGTGGGCAAGACTCACCAGCCAGACACCCAGAAAGTTCCCTATAGCAACTCCTATCATCCCTCCATTGACCTATTTCCAACTGATAATGAATGGTCAATTAGTTACCAAGATCATGTTATTTCATCCAACCATCCCCTTATCATAGAATCATAGAACTGGAAGAGACCTCAGAAGGTCGTCAAGTCCAGCCCCCCGCTCTAGGCAGGACCAATCCCATCTAAATCAACCCAGCCAGGGCTTTGTCAAGCCGAGACTTAAACACCTCTAGGGATGGAGACTCCACTACCTCCCTAGGTAACCCATTCCAATGCTTCACTACCCTCCTAGTAAAATAGTTTTTCCTAATATCCAATCTGGACCTCTCCCACCACAACTTGAGACCATTGCTCCTTGTTCTGCCATCTGTCACTACTGAGAACAGCCTCTCTCCATCCCCTTTGGAACCTCCCTTCAGGAAGTTGAAGGCTGCTATCAAGTCCCCCCTCACTCTTCGCTTCTGCAGACTAAACAGACCCAAGTCCCTCAGCCTCTCCTCGTAGGTCATATGCTCCAGACCCCTAATCATTTTGGTTGCCCTCCGCTGGACCCTCTCCAATGCATCCGCATCCTTTTTGTAGTGGGGGGCCCAGAACTGGACACAATACTCCAGATGTGGCCTCACCAAAGCCGAATAAAGGGGAATAATGACATCTCTGGATCTGCTGGCAATGCTCCTCTTAATGCATCCTAATATGCCATTAGCCTTCTTGGCTGCAAGGGCACACTGTTGACTCATATCTAGCTTCTCATCCACTGTAACCCCCAGGTCCTTTTCTGCAGAACTACTACTTAACTGGTTGGTCCCCAGCCTGTAACTATGCTTGGGATTCTTCCGTCCCAAGTGCAGGACTCTACACTTGTCTTTGTTGAATCTCATGAGATTTCTAGTGGCCCAATCCTCCAATTTGTCTAAGTCACTCTGGACCCTATCTCTGCCCTTAAGCGTATCTACCTCTCCCCCTAGCTTAGTGTCATCTGCAAACTTGCTGAGGGTGCAATCTATCCCCTCATCCAGGTCATTAATAAAGATATTGAACAAAACCGGTCCTAGAACCGAACCTTGGGGCACTCCACTAGAAACCGACCGCCATCCTGACATTGAACCGTTGATCATTACCCGCTGGGCCCGGCCTTCTAGCCATCTTTCTATCCATCTTACCGTCCATTTATCCAATCCGCATTCCCTTAACTTGCTGGCAAGAATATTGTGGGAGACCGTATCAAAAGCCTTGCTAAAGTCAAGGTATATAACATCCACTGACTTTCCCATGTCCACTGAGCCAGTTACCTCATCATAGAAGCTAATCAGATTGGTCAAGCACGACTTGCCCTTTGTGAATCCATGCTGACTATTCCTGATCACTTTCCTCTCATTCAAGTGTCTCAAAATGGATTCCTTTAGAATCCCTTCCATGATTTTTCCAGGAACCGAGGTAAGACTGACCGGCCTATAGTTCCCTGGATCATCCTTCTTCCCTTTTTTGAAGATGGGCACTACATTTGCCTTTTTCCAATCATCCGGGATTTCGCCCGATCTCCACGACTTTTCAAAGATAATGGCCAAAGGCTCCTCAATGACATTTGCCAACTCCTTCAGTACCCTTGGGTGCATTAAGTCTGGACCCATGGATTTGTGTACGTTTAGTTTTTCTAAATAGTTCCTAACCTGTTCTTTACCCACCCTCTTACAACCTGTTCTTTTAATATTAGGAAGTATTGCTCTAGGTCAATCAGTCATTTACCATCTCTCCTACATAGAATATCTTATTGGCAGCTTGACAATAGTTCCCCTTGAATCTGTTAATAAGTAAAGGTAGAAATGGGTGGAACTTCACTAGACAACTAAAATACCAGTAAGTGAGCATATTCCGAATTGACTTTCAAACCTTTACATATTTTATGCCCTGAACTTGGAAAGATTCACACATGTACTTAACTTTATACTGTATTAGAAACCAACTGGAACACTTGTGTGTAAAATTAACCATGTTCCCATGTCTTTCCAAGATCAGGACATTGTTTTTAATTCCCCTCACCAACCCCTCACTAACCTTCTCCTCAAGCAGGATTAGGCCCAATTAGGAAATTGCAGGTTTTCAACTCTAACTATTGTAACCCCCTTTTTCCTCCCTGGGTTACTTGGGGGCAGGTCACACTCACAGGTGTGTCTGGGCACCTGATGTTTTTAACATAAAAGGAGATCCTGAGTACCCCAGTGGTGATGTTGTTTAATTGGGGATTCCCTATCCATTCCCTAGATGCAGTCTCTTGCTTCTAAGGAAATATTCAGTGGTGGCGTCTCCCCCTGGCTGTCCCAGTACACATTTAATGGTGTGCCTTGAGAGCCTCCAAGAATAAAATTATTCTAGCAATAACCTGGATCTAACTCCAAAACAACAATTATAAATAATATACATCCAATTGATTAAATTAGAATTAATACACCTTTACTTAACAACTTAAGGAAACGGAGTTTAACAGATTAAAAGTGAATAAAATCTATTAACAAAGTGCACAGAAAGAAAGGAAACTTATCTATGTGGCATTTATACTGCCTTCATTTATCCCACCCCGGAGTGCACTCCTCTGGATTCAAAGTCCCAGATGCTTGCGTGGACACACTTGGTCTGGAGCTGGAGTGAGCACTGTGCGGGTTCTGTGTGTATCAGTCCAAGCAGGCAGGCAGCTGCAAAATCCCTCTGCCACTGGAGCAGGCCCCACCTCTGCCAGCAGCTCTGGTTCCCTGGGCAGATCACTTTGGCTCTTATTGGATCCCATGCCAATTTGTCTTCTGCCCTCCATCCTAGGTGCACTTTTCCAAACAGCCCAGTTACTCACAGTTACCTCCTGTACAAGTTTATGTAGGCCCTTCCCAGCCACAGGCACAGCCACAGCCAGGATCTCTCCCCTGTTGGGACAATCAACAGCAGCTCCCAAGGCAGCCTGCTAGATCCAAGCCCCAGAACGCTCTTAGTAACAGGCTCTAGCTGTAACACAACAGCTCCTGGCTTGGGAAAGGCTCCACACCAGCAGCCTGTCTTCTGTGTTCAAAATGGAGCCTAGCCTAGCTCTCTCTCTCGCCATGCATGGAATTGCATGAACATGCATATAGTACAAGTCATTAGAATAAAAAAAAATCAACGAGAAGCTCTTCAGAGTCCATCATTGCTTCAAAAATAATATTTCCATTGATTGGCGAGGCACTACTATTCATGCTCATGACCTGAAAACATCATTCACTTGGACTACCAGATTGCAGTAACAAGTCAACATTGTCTTCCATTTTATCTCTGATTGAGTTATGAAACCTCCTATTCAGAGAAGAATGGTCCAGAATATTAACTCTGTATTTAAAAGCAAAAGTGAACTCTGTATGGCAGAAGTGAAAAACAGTGACTGCATGAAATAATTCTAAGAACCTTTAATTTCTGTGCTTAGTAAAAACTCCTCAGACAAGACTGATCGAAGCCAGAAAAGTCTCCATCTCTGTATGCATTAGCTGCCTCATACACTGGAGACAATCAGTGACAAATCTGACAAAGCAGTTCCCTTATGTCACGTGAAACAGTTAGCAGGGAGACAGAAAGTTAGGGTAGCATGATTCTGCCAACTTGCATTGGCCTCCCCTTTTGACAGAGGTAACATTGAAGGGCTCTATGTCTTCCACATGAGTGACAACATGTGGATAAAGGATGGCTAGATAAAGGATGGCTTCATGTGGCAAATTCACTTATGCTTTGTAGAAAGAAAGGAACATGCTTCTTAGCCAGTGGCACAATGGCATTCAGTACATAACGATTAACTACCTGAACAACACATTGAAGCCAGAGGTGAAAATAAAACTCTGATCTTCAGGTGAAGGCTTCACACGATGAGTTAAAGAAGTTGCCTTGCTAGATGCATCTAACTATAGGTATTTCCTTTTTATTGCCCACAGCTCTGTGTGTCATATCACGTATGCGAACATTTCTGTGAAACAAACTGTAGTTAATTGTACTTCTCACCCTTACACTCTCATGAACGCATAAACCTAGTTTGTTTTTGTTTTGTTTTTAATTTAAAACTCTGACACATTTCAGTTCAGCATCTGGCTTTTGACAATCACTTGGAGGGAAATTCACATACTTTGGAAGCAGGTGTTTGGTACAACAAAGCCAAAGTCTATTCTGTTTCACACATGTTCTATTGACACCCTTGTCTGGCAGCAGCATCACATAGAACAAATCTCCTGCAACAGTCCAGACAAAGGAATTCAGTGAAAAATGACAATCTTATTCAAATTGACAAAAACAAATACAGCATTACACAACAGAAGGCAGGAAAGCTCATGATCTGATTTTGCCGCAATTTGCCACACTTGTTTTGTATCCAACTGTTAATTATGTCCTTTTCAACATAACAATAATGGCTAATGGTAACAGAGTAGACAAGAATGTTGATTGAACACAGCTCACCATGGATTGTGAGGTTGAAACAATACCATTCTATTGGCACCCCCTCTGCTAAAGCTGCTTTTTGACTCTATTCAGAAAGTGTTTAAAATTAAATGCCTACTAGAGACTCTGAGGCTATGTCTACACCGGCGGGTTCTTGCACAAGAACCCACAGAGTATCCACACAGTGCGCCCACTTTTGTGCAAGAAGATTTACAGTAAAGCGTGGGAAGAGAGGGTTTTTAGCGCAAGCCCTCTTGCAGAAGAGTTCTTGTGCATGAGGGCATTGTGGACATGCGGCAGGGGTTTCTTGTGCAAGAAAGCCTTATGGCTAAAATGGCCATCAAAGCTTTCTTGTGCAAGAGAGCGTCCACACTGCCAAGGATGCTCTTGTGCAAAAGCACATGGCCGTGCGGATGTGTTCTTGTGCCAGTGTAGACATAGCCTGAGTTTCCAGAAGAAGATATTACAGTTCAGTGGGCAAAGGTGATTTCTAGTTCAAGGTTCCAGGTGTGGAAAGAAGATTTTGTCATTTCAAAATTGTGAGTAATTAATGGGACTTTGGTTTAATTTGGGGGCAAATACCTCTTTGAAAGCTTTACACATCCAGGAATAACATGTGGCCACATTTCCCCCCAGTTTCAATGGGGTGCTCATTATTACATTTGAAAGTTTGCAGGCATAAAAAGCTAAGGGGCTGTTTCTACACTGGCCACTTATTCCGGAAAATCAGCCGCTTTTCCGGAATAACTTGCCAGCTGTCTACACTGGCCCCTTGAATTTCCAGAAAAGCACTGACGATCTACTGTAAAATTGTCAGTGCTTTTCCAGAAAAACTATGCTGCTCCCATTCGGGCAAAAGTCCTTTTCCGGAATACTGTTCCGGAAAAGGGCCAGTGTAGACAGCACAGATTTCTTTTCCGCAAAAAAGCCCCAATCACGAAAATGACGATCGGGGCTTTTTTGCAGAAAAGCGCGTCTACATTGGCACGGACGCTTTTCCGGGAAAAGTGCTTTTCCGGAAAAGCATCCTGCCAATGTAGACGCGCTTTTTCTGGAAATACTTATAACGGAAAACTGTTCCATTGTAAGCATTTCCGGAAAAGGGTGCCAGTGTAGACATAGCCAGGGTGTAATTTTTCACTAACAATGAATTGCAGGCTCTGTTGATATCATAGTGAAAGACCCGCTTGATTTGTGGATACATTTGGACACTTAAAACTGCAAATAATCAAATTCTGCCTGAAGACACTTCTGGGAACAATGGTGAACCTGTAATTACTAGGATTTTAAAAATGTAGTCTGCAAAATACAGGCCATGTTTTAAAAACTGGCACAAAGTACTTTGTCCTGACACAAGGAATAATACGGATATTCACCTGGAGATTCAATTCTGCTTCTGGATCTGTACACAGCAGAGGGCAGTCTATCACACAATACTTATTGGACATTTTTTCTATGCTCAGCACTTAAATTGCATTCTGAAAACACACATGCACCTGCTGTATAAAATAAATTGTATGAATGCAAGAGGCAATTATCTTCATGCTTCATGAAGAATTTACATCACGATTACTTGCTGTGTATGCAAGTGTATTTCACATATGCAGAATGGTCCTACATGTATTTTAAGATAGACCTTTTGAATATTTGGACCTAAAAAAATCCAGACTCATTAAGTGAGTAAGTACCACCTGCAGCCCATATATTTCTTCCTGTAACTGACAAGTTGCAAAATAAGCCCGGTGACACAGTAGTAGTCAGACTCCACATGTCCCTGCACTGGTTTGTAAACTGAGTATACAGAGCATAAGAAGTCTTCCTGTTGCAGAATTTCAGGAAATAAAACCTCACAAACCACACATTGCTCCAGCATGCCAGGTGAAATCTGCATTTCCATTCATATTGTCTATTTATGGCATATTATTTTGCACTTGAGAAAATACAGTTTTTCCTTCACTGGGGATCCATTCACAAGCAATCAATTAACATGCAAAGGGTAACTAACTAGACACAAACATGTACATGCACTTTGCTCTTTTCTGTCTAAAGGCAAATCTAATACTGAATTACATGAATAACGTTGAAAGGAGAAAAACATTAGCTGGTGAGGAAACCAAGAGGTTTGTTGCTCATAAGTTATGGTGCAGGTACCTTGCAACGGGAATCCTGATAAATGCTGGCAGTAAACCTAGAACATTTTAAATGCTTATTAGCTTTGCTAGTCTATTAAATCAAGCCCAACACTGTGTGACTGTAGATATGTTTTCAGTGTGATGGGGTTACAGCGTCACTGTGGAGTCTGAAGTGGTATGTAAAGCTTAAGACTAAGTCTAGACTGCAGGCTTCTTTCAGAAGAAGCTTTTCCAGAAGAGATCTTCAGAAAAAACTTCTTCTGAAAGAGAGTGTCCACACTGGATGAGTGGATTGAAAAAATCATCTGCTTTTTCGAAACAGAGCATCCAGATTGATTGGACACTATCTTGCAGAAAAGACCACCCGGAACCACTTCAGGCAGGGCTTTAGATCACCAGTTGCTTTTGAGTGCTGGTGCTGGAGCCTAGCAGAGACACGCACTTAAAGGGACCCCCATGAACAGCTGTTTCTCTGCTTCTGCTGTGTGCTTGCCTACCTCTTGGAGGGACAGCAAAGCTCTTGAAGTGTCTGCTGTGGTCGCCCAGCTTTTTGGATGCCACCGCTTTTCTCTTGGTGCTTTTCTCAGTTTTTGCAGCACTTTCTGCCGGCTGCCTTCCTGGTTGAGTTCAACCCTGACCTCATTCTGGGGATCCTCTCCATGGGTGTGGGAGCAACACCCTTACAACCGCAACCCACAGAGATGCATATCTGGAGGCTGGACATCAGTTCTGACTGGTGGGACGACCAGCAGTGGCTCCAAAACTTCCACATGTGGAAGGCCTTTTTGGACCTGTGCACCTGGCTCGTCCCTGCCCTCCGATGATGCGACACTCACCTGCAGCTCGCCATCCCCCTAAAGAAACGGGTCGCAATAGCCCTCTGGAAGCTCGCCCCACCAGACAGCTACCGGCCAGTGGGGAACCAGTTCAGCATGAGGAAGTCCACCATCGGGGCCCTCCTCATGGAGATAGGGCACTCTTGGGCTGCAGTCCCTACTGGGGAAGGGAGTCCTGCATAAGGGGGACCCTTGGGAAAGAGGGGTTGAGGGAGGATATGTGTGGGGGAGTACGGGTAGAAGGAAAGCCTTGTACCCGGGGGGGTTGTGCCATCCCATCCTCACACAGCCCTGCTGCTGGGGGATGGAAGTGGCTTCATAGGGGGTGGCTTCTAGGGGGAGAGAGGGAATGGGAGGGGGGCGGGCACCTCCCAAGGGCTCAGGCACTCCCTCTCTCGTTCTCTGTTTTGTGTTTGTTTGTCTCCTTCTGCAGGTTGTGAGGGCCATCCACTCCATCGTGCTGTGGAGGGTCATCTGCCTGGGAGACCTGGACCCGAATGTGGCACTCACCTGAAGATCCCTCCCCGGTGTCAGAGGAGGCCTGGGAGATGTCCACGCTCACAGGAACAGGTTCTAATGAGAGCGTGACAGTGGCCACATCGTCTGCCTCCTCCTCCGGCAGCTGTCCCTGGTCCTCCTCCTCTGCTGTGACCTCTGACAGGCGTGTCAAGGCCGGAATCCATGACGATGGGTGGGGAAGATGTTTCCCCATCCCCCCCCAGGAATTGGTGCAGCTCCTGGTAATAGGGGTAGGTGTGGGGTCTTGCCCTGGAGCGCAAGCTGCGCTCTGTGGTTCTCACGTATCACTGAGAGTCCTTTCACCTTACTCTGGATGTGTTCCAAGGTCCAGGGTGCATGTCCATGCTCCCAGGGACTCGGCCACGTGCTCAAAATTATCGGTGTTACACCTCTTGGAGCAGAGATCCTGTAATGTCTCCTCCTCGCCCCACAGTTTGAGGAGGGAGAGGATCTAAGCTCCGGACCAGGAGGGTACCTGCCTCTTGGTCCCTCTGGGTGGGTCTTGGGACCCCTGGGGCTACTCCCTGTGAGGACCAGGAGGGTCTCGGGGTGCAGGGGCTTGAGGCTGGGCCATGGGTGGCAATGCCTGTGGCAGGGAGAGCCACGCAGTCAGGGTGCTGCTCTCAGGCCGGCTTCCTTCCACAAGGCTTGTTCAGGGGTCCAGTAGCTTTAAGAGGGGTTAGGAGACAGGAACTATAGGATTGTGATTACTTTGGATGGAGTGGCCACCAGGGCATCTGTGTTATTTCCTGGAGGCCTCTTCTTTCAAAAGAAATCTCTCTTCCTCGTCCACACATGCCTTTTTCCAAAAGAGCTCTTTCGGAAAAAGACTTCTTCCTCAAGAAAGAGGATTACCAATGCCGGAAAAAACCCTCTGATCTTTCAATTTAATTTTGAAAGAACACGATTGCAGTGTGGCTGTAATTGATGTTTTTTCATGAAAAACTGTGTAGTGTAGACATATCCTATGTAGGTAGTTTATCTTTGCAATATGGTTTGGGAGAAAGTACTGTTTTGCCCTTTCAGAGGAAATACTTACATGAATTTATTAATGGAAAGGAGGACTAAATAGAGTACTTCTGAAAGTACTAAGAATACCTTGGACAATGGCAGAATGCAGTAAAATTGCTAATAAGGTGGAGGATAAAATGTTCCATCTCTTGTTCCAATGATATGGATAATATTTTGACACGGCAAGGGTATCGCTTGGGAGCTGGGAATAGTAAAGAATATTCTCAACCTCTTTCCACAACACAGATTAATATTTCTAGCCATAGCTTGAGCTTTTCTAAAGGCTGCAGGAGAATAAGGCACTTAATTCATAATGAAAGCCTAAGATGCCTCTTAAATTTCACTTCAGCTGAAAATCCCAGCTGTAACTGCTGAACTAGGATATAGCCAGAAGACTAGAGACTAGTCCTCTTGTCTAGATTTGTGTATTTTTCTTGTTTCATAACTTCTCCCCCAGGAATGACAAATTTGGAAGTGAAGATAATCTGGAAATAGAGGCTCTGTCCTATAAAGGGACATTAAGGTCCTTCCCTGGAGTTAGTGTAACTTAAAGAGAAATAATGCACCATCGAAAGGAACATATTGCAGGAAATATAACTAGCTCCCTGTGTCTGGGGTATTTCAGTAACACACAACTCTGGTAATGCCAGATGCGCCATGTACAACATAATGTTCTTCTGCATTTTTCAGTGGAACAATGCATCAGAGGCCAAAGCAGAGGATCAGTAGTGGTGTTTCATTTCCCTTGGGCTTTCTAAGGAAAAAAGTGTGAACTTTTCAGATGTGAAGAGATAGAGGTGGCCCTATGTACACAAAACCAGTATCAGTTCTTGCTGCACTTACTCCATTTGCTTTGCTGAGAGCCTGGAAGTAGATGCTGTAGCTTTTCAGTGGTGAGAGAGGAGCATTCCAATAGCCATTGTAGGTCTTGTTGTCGCCCACTGTAAAGGGCTGCGTGACGAGAAGGTTGATGGGCTTCAGCTCGGCCGCAAAGTAATGGGGTGAGTCAAAGCTGGAAGCATTCTTGTAGCTCACCGGGACAGAGAAGCACTCAATGATGTCTGCAGCCCTCCGTGCTTTCTGCAACCTCTCTTCCTTGACAACAAGTTGATAGACACTGGGGTGGAGGAGGAGAGAGAGAGATGAAGACAAGGTTAGACTACCAAGAAGCTCCAAAACAAAGTAAGAAAAAAGGCAAACCTAGTGAGATGGGAAAATGTAGTGTTAATAACGAATGCCTTTCAGCGGGATCCTTTTCACAGTTCTGAGGTATATAGACACTTCTTCCCGCCCCATCCCCCCATGGCTGCATTCCACCAGTGCTCTGTGGACCAGATTCTGAATTCAATGGATTTGTTCCAGATATGGTCTGATTAAAATGAGTAGAGATTTCAGTCTTATGTATGTTTGTAAAGCACTCTGGGATTCTCTTAGGATGAAAACGTGTAGCATTTTATTACATGTATATGGCAAAATTAATATGAACAATGAACTGCAGTAATTAAAGGTACTGGGTCCTGCCATGAGTTCAGGTAACTGGACTCGACCTCTTGAAGTCCCTTCCAGTTCTAGTTTCCAAGATTCTAAAGAAATACGTTCCAGTAACAAAATGTGTCGAGATGCATTTGGAAAATTCACAAAGTAGAATTGCACTGTAGGAAGTACCAATGGCTTTCATCACACCCTGCACCAAAAGAGATGGCAGTGTTTGAAAGTAGTGATGATGAATGCCTTTTGAAATGATTTAGGTGAAGGATGTATGTTATTTTATTAAAACTAGTTCAAAGTCATAACTTGGCATAATACAGAGTCTCTCAAAGTGGTCAGCAAAACCACTTTGAGAAACCTGCTAATTGGCTGCACTGGTGTGTTTATTTACTCGCACCACGGCCATGGAGCTTTGCAGCTTCCATTGGCTCCAGTTCACCATTTGCAGCCAAGGAGAGCTGCAGGAAGTGGTGTGGGCTTGGCCACTGCTTCCTGCAGCTTCCCTTAGCTGCAAATGGCAAACTGGAGCCAATGGGAGCCGCAAGTCTCCATAGCCGCAGCACCAGTAAATAAACATACCAGCACGGCCAGTTAGTACTTTCTCAAAGTGGTTTCGCAGACCACTTTAAGAAACACTGGTATAATATGTACTTGTGCATATTATATATTTGCTGCTACCTCTGTTCTTCAGGGTTTTTCCTGGAGCAGAACTACCGAAATGGAGAAAGAATGCTCTCACAATAATTTCTCCATTCAGAGTCTCCTCCTAAACCCCCAATAGCTAGAAGTTGGCATTTTCATTGAAGCAGGTATGTTTCTATCCCTTCCAACACTTTGTTTGCATATTAATGCAATTTTGGATATTCTATCTATGTAAAAGTCTAATCCCAATTAGTATCCCAGGGTGTATCTAGACTACAGAGTTTTTTCGCAAAAAAAGTGGCCTTTTTTCAAAAAAACTTTACCTGCATCTAGACCGTGGAAAACCTCATTTATGAGGAAGAACGCCTTATTTCGAAAGTTCTCTTTTGAAAAAAGGTGCTATGTAATGCAAACTATGCTTTTTTGAAAAAGGGCATACAGACTGCCTGGGTGCTCTCTTTCAAAAAAAAGCGACGAGGAGTCCTGTGGCACCTTATAGACTAACTGAAGTGTAGGAGCATAAGCTTTCGTGGGCAAAGACCCACTTCGTCAGATGCATCTGACGAAGTGGGTCTTTGCCCACGGAAGCTTATGCTCCTACACTTCAGTTAGTCTATAAGGTGCCACAGGACTCCTAGTCGCTTTTGCAGATTCAGACTAACACGGCTACCCCTCTGATATCTTTCAAAAAAGCAGCTTGCTTTTTTGAAAGTACTGGTTGAAGTCTAGACTCTCTCTTTCGAAAGAGGCTTGCAGTCAAGACGTAGCCCCGTTAAGCTCTTGTTCTCAGTGATACTTTGTAACAAATCTTGAAGCTTCTACCACAGTTTTACAGACCCAGTTAGGATTGCAAAGTATCCACTTTGCTTTGTTTTCTGTCACAAAAGCCTTAAATTCAGCACTGCTACAACTGTGACAGGCACACTGACTGCTTAACACTTCTTATCCATTTGACGAAGAATGAGATACCACTCTAGTCATTTCAGTTTTTGTCAGGGTATTCACATGTGTTGCCCTCACCTGTCTAAGTTGAAGCTAGTTCTTTGTCTATTTAGACAGGAGAGATCTATGCAAAGATTGGAAACAGCAGTGCATTGTTCTAGTGTCTTTTAGAGGCTCGTTGTTGCAGAAAAATTGGTCTGAAAAACTTGTAACACACCACCCTCTCATCAGCTGTCCCATAGGAAACATGGGCAGGACAACTAAAGCAGACCAGAGAAATCAAACAGCTAACCTGCACATTTAGGATATGTCTACACTACAGCACTAATTCAAACTAACAATTCGAATTAGTTAATTCGAACTAAGCTAATTCGAACTAAGCTAATTCGAACTAGTGCATCTAGACCTAAAAACTAATTCAAATTAGTGTTTTGCTAATTCGAAATAGCATGTCCACATTGAGTGGACCCTGAACTGAAGTTAAGGCTGGCCGGAACAGGTGCCGGCAGGGCATCAGGTTAGGACTTAGAGCAGGGAGCTGCTGCCTCAGGCAAGCTGAGGGCTGTGCTTAAAGGGACCCGACCCCCACCCCGGACAGACAGTTCTCAGGGTTCCCCGCTTGCTTGTCTACCTCAATGAGGGACAGCAAAGCAGTCCTGTCTTGGAGTGCCCTGAGTGCTTGCACCAGGCACATCACAGCACTTGGCATCAGCCCGGCTGCACTTGCCGCAGGCTGCCATCCGGGAGGGGGGGGGGTCAATCGGGCAGTTGTCAGGATCCAGGAGACCCTGCAGGAGAGCTTCCACCCCGAGGAGCCCGCAGAGCCATCCCAGTCCTCCCCATCGGGGGCTCGTACCCCATTCCTCCCTTACCTCCTTCCACTTACCCCTCCCTAGCCCCCCTTCCTGATGTAAAAAATAAAGGACACATATGTTCAAAAATAGAAACTCTCTTTATTTAACAAAACTGGGGAGGGGGGGATTAACCTCTGGGGAGACTGGGAAAAGGAGGTAGGAGAGGGGAAGAGAGAGGGTGGGAGAAGAGAGGGGGAAACCTGGGAGGAGGGAGCTGGAAGGGGGAAGCCAGGGGGGGGGGGGAGGAGGGGAAGTATAAAACTATGGTACGCCATATCTTCAGTACTGTGTACAGATGTGGTCTCCTCACCTCAAAAGAGATGTTTTGGCCTTGGAAAGGGTTCAGAAAAGGGCAACTAAAATGATCCCATATGAAGAGAGGCTAAAAAGACTGGGACTTTTCAGCTTAGAAAAGAGGAGATGGAGGGGGGATATGATAGAGGTCTATGAAATCATAAGTGGTGTGGAGAGGGTGCATAAAGAAAAGTTCTTCATTCGTTCCCATAATAGAAGGATTAGAGGACACCAAATGAAATGAATGGGTAGCAGGCTTCAAACTAATAAAATAAAGTTCTTCTTCACAAACCAAATAGTCAACCTGTGGAACTCCTTGCCACAGGAGGCTGTGAAGGCTAGAACTATAATAGAGTTTAAAGAGAAGTTAGATAAAGTCATGGAGGTTGGGTCCATGGAGTGGTATTAGCCAGGGGATAGGAACGGTGTCCCTGGCCTCTGTTTGTGGAAGGCTGGAGATGGATGGCATGAGACAAATGGCTTGGTCATTGTCTTCGGTCCATCCCCTCCAGGGTAGCTGGTATTGGCCACTGTCGGCAGACAGGCTACTGGGCTAGATGGACCTTTGATCTGACCCAGTTTGGCCGTTCTTATGTTCTAAGCTCAGGGCTCAGGGTCGGGGGTCTCACTGGACCACCTTGATTTCCATGCAAACCTGCTCCTGGGTTCGCATGTGGCCTTTGGTGGCCAGGCTGGCAGCTATCCTGCCCTAGATGGCCACTTTCCTGTGCCTAGTGCGGAGGCCTCCCCCCAAACCTGGATGCGAGCATCCCTCATCCCTAACCCCAGTCTGCTTCTTAACTCTCCCTCTTGTCAAGACATCTTCTCTCATGGCCACACACCCTACTCCAAACCTGTTTCTGCACCCAACTCCCACCCAGACCTTGCATCCTTACCCACTTCTGCACCCCACCTCCCTTCCGGATCTTGCTCCCCATCCCTATCCCACTCACTGGCAGCCCTGTCCTAGACACTGAGCCCCTCATTTTTGTCCCCACTCCTGAGTCTAAGGGGGATTGATGAAATCCACTAAATCTGGAAGCCCAGAAAAGTTCAACTGAGAAGCGGCAGCGGTACCAATCCCAACTAAATCATTACAGCCAGGGCTTTGTCAAGTCTAGACTTAAAAACCTCTAGGGGTGAAGATTCCACCACCTCCCTAGATAACCTATTCCAGTGCTTCACCACCCTCCTAGGCTGTGTCTACACTGCACCCCTTTTCTGGAAAAGGGATGCAGATTAAACACATCGTTATTGCAAATGAAATGGGGATTTAAACATCCCCCGCTTCATTTGTATAAACATGGCTGCCGCTTTTTTCCGGCTCGGGGCTTTGCTGGAAAAAAGCGCCAGTCTAGACAGGGATCTTTTGGAAAATAAAGCCTTTTCCGGAAGATCCCTTATTCCTGATTTTAAGAGGAATAAGGGATCTTTCGGAAAAGGCTTTATTTTCCGAAAGATCCCCGTCTAGACTGGCACTTTTCTCCGGCGAAGCCCCGAGCCGGAAAAAAGAGGCAGCCATGTTTATGCAAATGAAGCAGGGGATGTTTAAATCCCCGCTTCATTTGCAATAACGATGTGTCTAATCAGCATCCCTTTTCCGGAAAAGGGGTGCAGTGTAGTCACAGCCCTAGGCTATGTCTAGACTGCAAGCCTCTTTCGAAAGAGGCTCTTTCGAAAGTATCTTTCGAAAGAGCCTCTTTCGAAAGAGCGCGTCTAGACTACAAAAAATCGATCCGCTTTTTCGAAAAAGAGCGTCCTGACTGCTGGACGCTCTTTCGAAATTCAAAGCCACCCGGAACTGCTTCTGCAAGGGCATGGGGGCAGCATTTCCTTCCAGGTGCTGCTGCCTGCCCTTTGCAGGGACGCGTGGTTAAAGGGACACTCCTGAACACCCGTTGCTCTGCTTCTGCAGCTGCCTTTGCTGTCCCTCTAGGAGGTAAGCAAGGCATTGCAGTGCTGGTTTGGAGTGCTCAGCTTCCTGGGACACCCCAGCAGCTTTTTTCTGTGGAGGTTTTTCTGTTTTAGACCCGTTTTTTTGGCATGGAGCCAGAGCTGCCCCTGGGCAGGCGATGGCCCCACACCATCATATTGCAATTGTTGCTGCATCTGCATGACACAGTCATGAGGCTACTTCCCCATCTGGACCCAGACCAGAATCGGTACGAACGGATCGTCCGTCAAGCAGCCGCACTGCCCTTGCCTCCAAACTTCTTTGTGGACAGGCGTGTTTGGAGGCTTGAAACCAGCTCTGACTGGTGGGACTGGCTCGTGATGGAGCTCTGGGATGACCAAGAGTGGCTACGCAACTTCAGGATGCGAAAGACCACTTTCCAGGAGCTGTGTACCTGGCTCGCCCCTGCTCTGCAACGGCAAGACACCCACCTGCGGCCCGCCATCCCCCTGGAAAAGAGGGTCGCCATTGCCCTCTGGAAGCTGGCAACCCCTGACAGCTACCGCTCCGTGGGACACCAATTTGGAGTGGGCAGGTCTACTGTTGGATCCATCCTGATGGAGGTAAGTCATTGTCTGGGGACAGTCACAGTTTGGGGTGGGGGAAAGGGAGACTGTCAGGAAGAGCAAAGTGGAGTGGGAGTGGGAGGGAGCTCCTCCACTCACCCTGAATAGTTGGGGGGGGGTTCTGAGGAGGGGATTCCCGGGTGTTTGAGAGGGAAGGTGGGTGGTGGGTTCTCCTCCTAAGAGATAAGGCACCCCTTCTAACATTTTGTTGTCTGTCTCGTTCTGCAGGTGGTGAGGTCCATCAATTCGGAGCTGCTCAACAGGCTCGTCTGTCTACCAGATCTGGACAGCGTCATGGCCGGCTTTGCTGCCCTCGGCTTCCCGAATTGCGGAGGAGCGCTCGATGGGACACACATTGCAATCCGTGCACCGCCCCATCGAGCAGCCCAATTCATTAACAGAAAGGGCTACTTTTCTATGGTCCTCCAGGCCCTGGTCGACCATCGTGGCCAGTTTTCTGACATTTTTGTTGGGTGGTCAGGGCGGGGCACATGATGCCCGCATCTTCAGGAACTCGTACCTGTACCGGAGGCTTCAGGCAGGAACATTTTTCCCGCATCACAATTTTGCGGTTGGGGATGTGCACATGCCGGTGTGCATAGTGGCTGATGCCGCCTACCCCCTGATGCCGTGGTTGATGAAGCCCTACACTGGCCACCTGGATGGGAGCAAGGAGCGGTTTAATGCTCACCTTAACCGGGCTCGCAACCAGGTGGAATGTGCATTCGGACGTTTAAAAGGCAGATTCCGGTGCTTGCTCACACACCTAGACATGGGGGAGAGCAACATCCCTGAGGTGGTGGCTGCGTGTTGCGTTCTCCATAACCTGGTGGAGAGGAAAGGGGAGGCCTTCCTACCAGGGTGGGGTACAGGTGCTGATGGCCAGGAGAGGCACTTTGCCCAGCCCCGGACAGCTGCCATCCGCCAGCTGTTGGCATACGGGAGGCCCTACGGGAGCAATTCTCAAGTGGAGGCCACTGACTCTACTGAGGGGCTTCTGCCTGGGGACTGGGCCCTGGCCCAATAGAAGCTTTCCTCCACAACCCATCTCCTGACCCTGTTTGGACAAATCATTAACACCAGGGTTTGTCTCAAAATAATATGTTCTGTTTAATTTTTTTAAATATCTCTCAAAAAATAGTATAACTGTTGCAAACATAAAAAAACTTTTGCTCATTTTTGATGTTGACAAAACTATGTACAATAAACATCTTGTTGAACCCTTTCTTTGTGATTTAACTGGGGTGATGGGGGTGCTTGAAACCTGTAGGGGGGGAAGGTGACTTGAAACCTGGAGGGGGGGAAGGGGACTTGAAACCTGGAGGGGGGGAAGGGGATCAGGTTGCACGGTGCTTGCCTGATTTCCCTCTCCTGCCTGGGCCTCATGTTCGGGGTCCACCATGGCCACGGGATCGGGTGGTACACCTGTCGGTTGGCTGGCTGGGGTGCTCTTGGGATGTGGAGGCCTGGAAGAGAGGAGGGCCGGGGGAGAGAGGGGCTGGGGAACTGGGGGGACTGGGGGAGAGGGAGGTCCAAGGGGGGAAAGGGATGCTGTTGTGGAAGGGGGGTTTGGTGGGGCGGGGTCATGGGGTGCTGGAGGAGCAGGACCAGGCACAGGAGCAGGCAAGCCGCAGACCTCCCTGAGAGTGGCAGTCAGGGACGTGCGCTGCTGGACCAGCTCCTCCATCAGCCGGTCACGCCACCGATCCTCTGCCTCTGCCCTCTCTCTCAGGATGGAGTTGAGGTCCTGCACGGCCTCCACGTGCTGCCTCAGGATGTCCGCATAGACACGCCTGTGTCTGCAGCTCCCATGTCCCCGAGATGGAGATGGAGGTGGGGCTGGGGTGCTGCGGCCCTCTTGCACGGCTGGTCCGGCTGTGGAGGAAAAGAAGAAGACACAATCAGTCCTAAAAAACTGGACTCTGTAGCACTTAAAATACTAACAGGATGGTTTATTAGGGGATGAGCTTTCGTGGGCCAGACCCACTTCCTCAGATCAGAGTAACACGGCTACAGTTCTATCACAATCAGTCATGTGTGCAACAGCTGTCCAAAAGGGCATGCCCTCTCCTTGAGACAGGGGAATCAGACATTGTGAAGGTTACACTGTGTGTGACCTGGGCATCAGCCTGAGCATGACAAGTTTCCCTTGTGCATCACCCACTGTGCACCCACCTACCTCCCCCCCCCCGGTGTTACACAACCTCACTGCACTCACCTGCTGCTTCCTCTCCTGCGCCAGATGACACCTGGGAGGCCTCTGGGGTCTGGGTGACTGGCTCCAGGGTGAGGGTCGCCGTCTCCGCACTGTCCTCCTCCTCTGGCACCATGTCCCCATCTCCAGACTGCTCTGGTCCTCCTCTGGAGCGTCCACCACAGGGTCTGCCAATCCTGACTGGACAAACCGCCATGGTGTGTGTGCTTCTCCACTGCCACCCAGGATCTGGTCCAGCTCGCTGTAGTAAGGGCAGTAGTAGGGGGCTGCCCCAGAACGGGAGCTCTCCTCCCTGGCCTTGACGTACCCTTGCCACAGCTCTTTTACTTTGGAGCGCACCTGGTCCTGGGTGTGGGGGTAGTGGCCCTTCTGGGCCAGGGCCTCTGCCATGCGGCCATAAATGTCGGCATTTCGCTGCCGGCTTTTGAGGGCCTGTAAGGCCTCCTCCTCTCCCCAGAGCTCCAGAAGGGTCTTGAGCTCTGGGCCAGACCAGGATGGTGCCCGGCGTTTGGAGCCCCTGGCTGGGTCCCCAGAAGGCTCTGTGGAAGGGCCAGGAGGGTCTTGAGCCTGGGACATGCTGCAGCAAAGTAGCCGTGTGCTCTGGCTCCTTTGCTGCAACAAGTGGCTGTGAGGGTGCCTGTCCCTTTAAGAAATGGCTGCAGACAGGAACCAGAGACATGCAACCCATGCCCCAGATTGTCCACCAGGGCTTCTTCCTGGAGGCCAATATTTTCGAAAGAATGGCCTCCCCACGTCCACACTCACTTATTTTCGACGGATCTCCGTCGAAAAAGGCGTTCTTCCTCGTGGAATGAGGAGTACCGCCGTCGAAAGAAAAGCCGTGTTCTTTCGATTTAATTTCGAAAGAACGCGGCTGTAGTCTAGACACAGGGGAAGTTTTTTTGAAAAAACCCCTGAGTCTGGACACAGCCCTAGTGAAATAGTTTTTCCTATTATCCAACCTAGATCTCTCAACCTGTAACTTAAGACCATTGCTCCTTGTTCTGCCATCTGTCACTACTGTGAACAACCTTTCTCCATCCTCTTTGGAACCTTCCTTCAGGAAGTTGAAGGCTGCTATCAGATCCCCCCTCGCTCTACTCTTCTGTAGACTCTTCTGTAGATCCCTCAGTATCTCCTCATAGGTCATGCGCTCCATCCCCCTAATCATTTTGGTCGCTCTCCGCTGGACCCTCTCCAATGCATCCACATTCTTTCTATAGTGGGGGCCCCAGAACTGGACACAATACTCCAGATGTGGCCTCATCAGAGCTGAATAAAGGGGAATAATCACTTCTCTGGATCTGCTGGCAATGTTCCTCTTAATGCAACCTAATATGCCATTAGTCTTCTTGGCTACAAGGGCACACTGTTGACTCATATCCAGCTTCTGATCCAATGTAATCCCTAGGTCCTTTTCTGCAGAACTGCTACTTAGCCAGCATGTACCAATGCTTGGGATTCTTCGGTCCCAAGTGCAGGACTCTACACTTGCCCTTCTTGAAACTCATGAGATTTCTTTTGGCCCAATCCTCTAATCTGTCCAGGTCACTCTGGACCCTCTTCCTGCCTTCCAGCTTATCTACCCCTCCCCCTAGCTTAGTGTCATCTGCAAACTTGCTAAGGGCGCAATCCATCCCCTTGTCCAGGTCATTAATAAAGATGTTGAACAAAACTGATCCTAGAACTGATCCTTGGAGCACTCCGCTAGAAAGCAACCTCCAGTCTGACATCGAGCAATTGATCACTACCCTAGTCAGCTTTCTATCCACCTTATAGTCCATTTATCCAATCCATATTCCCTTAACTTGCTGGCAAGAATATTGTGGGAGACCGTATCAAAAGCTTTGCTAAAGTCAAGGTATATCACATCCACTGACTTTCTCATATCCGCAGAGCCAGTTATCTCATTATAGAAGCTAATCAGATTGGTCAGGCATGACTTGCACTTTGTGAATCCATGTTGACTATTCCTGATCACTTTCCCCTCTTCCAAGTGCTTCAAAATGGATTCCTTGGGGATCCCCTCCATGATTTTTCCGGAGACTGATGGAGTTCCACAGAAGGCTGTGCGCTACATGAAGAAAAACTTCTTTTTGTTTGTTATTTATTAATTTCATCTAGTGACCCCCCCCCCAGTTCCTAATGATTCCTAACATTCTGTTCGCTTTTTTGACTGCCGCTGCACATTGAGTGGATGTTTTCAGAGAACTATCCACAATGACTTCAAGATCTCTCTTGAGTGATTGCTAAATTAATCCCCATCATTTTATGTGTGTAGTTGGGGTTATTTTTTCCAGTGTGCATTACTTTGCATTTATCAGCATTAAAGTTCATTTCCCGTCACCTAGTTGCCCAATCACTTAATTTCGTGAAATCCTTTTTAAGCGCTTCACAGTCTGATTTGTTCTTAACTATCTTGACCAGTTTCATGTCATCTGCAAAGTTTGCCACCTCGCTATGTACCCCTTTCTCCAAATCATTTATAAATAGGTTAAATAGGATTGGTCCCAGTATGGACCGTTGGGGGACACCACTAGTTACCTCTCTCCAGTCTGAAAATTGACCATGTATTCTTATCTTTTGTTTCCTGTTCTTTAACCAGTTATCAATCCATGAGAGGACCTTCCCTCTTATCCCATGACAACTAACTTATTTAAGAGCCTTTTGGTGAGGTACCTTGTTAAAAGGTTTCTATAAATCAAAGTTCACTATATCCACTGGATCCCTCTTGTCCACATGCTTGTTGACCCTTTCAAAGAACTCCGATAGATTAGTAAGGCATGATTTCCCTTTACTGAAACCATGTTGACTTTTCCACAACAAAGTATGTTCATCTCTGTCTGACAATTCTATTCTTTAGTATAGTTTCAACTAATTTGCCCGGTACTGATGTTAGATTTAACAGTCTGTAATTGCCAGGATAACCTCTGGAGCCCTTTTTAAATATTGGCATCACATTAGCTATCTTCCAGTCATTAGGTACGGAAGGTGATTTCAAAGATAGGTTACAAATCACAGTTAGTAGTTCCCTAATTTCCCATTTGAGTCCTTTCAGAACTCTTGGGTGAATGCCATCTGGTCCCAGTGACTTGTTACTGATAAGTGTATCAATTTTTTCCAAAGCCTCACCCTTTTCCCCTCTGCTGCCATGTCTCCCACCCTCCTCTCATCCCATGTGCTTCCCTGGAACTGCTGCTACCTCCCACCTATTACCCCACCCCTCACCTTCCTGCAGTCCCAGCTCCAGTCTCGGCATATGGGCAGGCTGTGTGGCAAGTGGCTGCCCTGTGTGCCGAGACTGGAGCAGGGGCCACAGTGCTTTTTTTAGTACCGTGGCCCAGGCTCCAGCTCTGGCAGCTGCCACTACATAGTTCCGCCCCATGAAGCAGCTGGGGCCACAGCTGTGGGATTTTGCTGAGGGGATGGGTGGGACTGAAATCCTTTGTCTGTGCCTGAACAAGTGTGCAGCTTACAGGGAACACTGGTTAGGTCCATTAATACTTATTAGCCAAAATGAGTAGGAATGATGTCCCTAGTCTCTGTTTGTCAGGAGCTGGAAAAGGATGAGAGGAGAAGGCTCACTTGATGATTACCTATTTCTGTTCACTCACTCTGGGGCATCTGGCATTGGCCACTGTTGGCAGACAGGATACAGGGCTAGATGGACCTCTGGTCTGACCCAGTATGGCCATTCTTATGTTAGGTGATCTCAAAGCCATACAAAGATACAATCCCTTGGCAGGCTATGGCAAAATATTTTGTCTGCTTCCTGGTTCCAGTCACTTTCTCCCAGGGTGAATGGGGGCCAGGATAGCTGAGAACACCGGCTAGATTATCTAACCTTGTTTGAGCCACTTTGCATTGTTCAGGAGGTCAAAATTACCATGCTGTGTCACTCCAGATGGCCTGCTATGAATTTCCCCTATTATAGGGGAGCTCGCAGCTAGTGTAGCTGGCCTCTGTACAACAGTTGTCCCCCATTCTGTCAGGAGTGGGCATGTCGGGGCTCAGAGGAGGTGTGCTGGGGGCAGAGCAGTGCATGTCTGCACTTCGCCTGTTCTTAACTGACCTTTAGCCTTTCATGATCTAGTGTAACATACACTAAGGCAGTGGTCACCAGCCAGTAGATCGGGATCTACTGGTAGATCTTGGAGCCTCAGACAAGTGATCCTGACTGGTCTGGCGGGGAGGCTAACGTGCCAGCACTTCAGCGGCCCTGCTGCTCCTGCCGAGCCATCCACTAGGAGCCTCCTGCTTGTGGTGCAGGGTGAGGGAGACAGAGGTAAGGGGGCGCTGATGTCACTGAACCCTTCTCCTGTACCCCATCTTCACACAGTGAGGAGGGTGGGGCGTCGGAGACGGGGCTGGCAGGGGTATTTGGGTTTCAGGTAGATCCTGGACTGACAAATTCAAAAAATGATCTTGTGCTTAAAAAGGTTGGAGACCACTGCACTAAGGCTAGGACATCTTTAACATCAGGAAGCAGTACTTGGCTCTCTGTGCTTGATTGCACAGCATATTTTGGCTCAAGAGAGGACACAGGACATAATATTCACCCTTTTGAGGGAAACAACATCATGTACCAATATTGACTTCTCTGGCCACTCAGGAATGTGTGCTGGTTGGCAGTGTGGGAAGTCACACCCAGCTTCATTCTTCGCTTATCCAGTGGCCTTCCCACTCATCCAATGCCTTGTATGCTCCTTCTTCAGTTCTCATAATACTGCCTTCTGTACATACACCTTCTGCACATTGCCCTCTGTTCTCCCCTCATGGCTTTCTCATGTGTACCTTTTCTCTTTTTAGCAAACTCTGCTTTTTCATTCTTTATCTCTCTGCCAACCCGCCCCTCTGCTCTCAAGATGTGCTGCAGGGGGAGATGATGCATCTGAAATGGTCGCTGAGGCTTCTTTTTGTACTGTGTGTGTTTATGATAATCCCCTCATTCCACCTCCAGCCCTATTGATGCAATAGCCTCCTTTTCTTCTGGTTGCAAAAAATTGCACATTCATTGTGGAGGAAATTAACACCTCAAAGCAAACTATAATTAGGAATTCTTCAATTTGGTTTATGCTTTTTCAATTAGGCCCTCTATAATTTTAATCATGGGAACATTAACGTGTTTCTGGAATTTATAGACCTGTGGCATAATTAAGTCCTGAATTTTAAAAGCTACAACAGCAGAGCACAGCTTACTCATTTTCCCTTTCATTTGCATTTGTATGCTACCAACAACTGTTGAGGGAGCACCTGCTATTATCAGTAAGTCCACTTCCCTGTAGCAGGGGCAAGAGGAAATCAAGGTAGCACAGAACAAAGGCCACACCCCCCATCTCTAACTGTAGTCTACTGTCTTGATTCAAAGCATAACTTAGCAGTTGTAGCAAACCTGTGCACCACTCTGAGATGGGAACATCTGCCAAAGGCTAAATGACCACAGTAGGCCAGGAGAGCCTTTGTATTGTCTTCAATGGGCTTTGCCTCCAGGATTGAGAGTCTCACAATTATTTCACTTGTCATTGATGTGAAATTTGAAACCAAGTTATGCAGCTCACATGTAGCCCCATGTGGGCTAATGAAGAGTTTGTTTAAACTAGGAACCATGAAACAACTGTAGAAACTGCTTTTATGAATGAGTAGCCTCTCAAATTGGCAATTGTAGTCAACAAGCTCTCTTTGTTTTACCAATTGACAGCTGAATGAGAGAAAATGACCACCAATCTGTGATTCCCAATTTAAAGTTCTGATTTAATTAACTCTTGGATTGCTGGAATTTAACCTCACAGTTTACCTGGGTGACATGAAAGATTTATGCCCAATACTCATCTCAAATGATTCTCCAGACTTTATAAAAAATGCTACAAAACGCTATGCTAACAAAACTTCAATGTACAGTTAATAAAATAGATTCTGACATAGAATATCATTTCTGTGTGATTTAATTCAGTGGCTCTCAACCTTCCCAGACTACAGTACCTGTTTCAGGAGTCTGATTTGTCATGTGTACCCCCAAGTTACACCTTACTTAAACACTACTTGCTTACAAAATCAGACATCAAATTACAAGGACAGGGGCAGCAAACAGGGAGTTTTGAGAGGGAGTTCTCCAGGGAAATGAGGAGCAAATACAGGGCCCTTGAAGTGAGTGTGTCTGCAGTGTGTGTTTGTGGGTTACTTGCTGTGTGCTGAGCTTGTGTTTGTCTGTTTGTCTGTTTGAAGGAGCGTGTGCTATGGCAATTGGAAGCTGTGAGCTTCTAAAGGTTTGAAATCTAGAAGCCTTTGTTAATTCGCTGAGCCTTAGTCAAGGGGCAGGGCTATCAGGAAGGCCAGGACTTATAAAGCAGTGAGTCAGCGACCAGGCAGCTTTGCGAATGGGGGCAACAAACAGGGAGTTTTGAGAGGGAGTTGGGAAGGGGAGTGGGAAGGGTCCAAGGTACACTTGCTATTCTTTATAGTTTAATTTAAAGGTTTTAATCATAACTTCCTGATTTAACTAGAAACCCTATCAATAACCTAGGTAGCTGTAGAAGAGAATGCAGGCAGAAGCTCACCAGCAGAGTGGGGGCTATCCTGTTTATTGCACTCAGTGTAGCATGCATGATTACCTGCCCTATGGGCGGGTGGCATAGGTGTGCATTCGGTACAAGGAGCTTCTGGCCCTCAGAGACTGCATGTGGGCTTTGGAGGCCAGAATGGCTCAACTGGAGGAGCTGAGGGAGGCAGAGAAGTACAGTAATTCCTCATTTAACACTATAGATGCATTTTGAAAATGTTTGTGCGAAGCAAAAACGTACTATGCAGGGTCAATTTTCCCATTAAAAATAATGGAAAAGGCAGGGGTTGCATGTCATGTGGAGGTGGCAAAGTCAATTTTTTCTTGGTGCTGGGTCGTCAACATCAACATTAGGTATCTAGCAACACATGATAACTAGCAACACAAGTCACTGCGGTTTGTTAAAACACAAAGATAAACACGTGAGTGAGCGGAGGAGTGCTGTGACCAGGTGTATTCATCTGCTCATGCGTATTACCACTGTTTTCACCAACTTACACCACCATGTGAAGTAGTCTGCCACTTGATTATTTTTGTGTTATTTTGGGAACAGTCGTGTTATTCAAAAAATGTTCCCTAAAAAAATCATGCTATTGCGAAAACGTGTTAAGCGGACACGTGTTAAATGAGTAATTATTGTATGTAGATGAGGCTTTCCAGGACACTGTAGAATTGTCCCTCCTCCGGTCAGACAGCCTCTGTGCTGTTAAGGAAGATGAAAGTCTCAGGGAATGAGAGCAGTCAATGGGAGCAGAGGGAAACCTTTCCATAGTTGGGACCATCCTTCCAGATGTTGGGGTATCCTCTCACACTTAGGTTACCTCTCTGGGGGAGGGAACTTCAGTCAGTAGGAAAAGGCAGGTGTTAGTAATGGGAGATTTGATCATTAAAAATGTTGATAGCTGGGTTTGCCTGGTGCAAAAGTTGCGGATCTCTCGAGGCATCTCGATAAACATATGTGTAGTGCTGGGGAGGAGCCGGTGGTCGTGGTACATGTAGGTACCTATGACATAGAGAAGGGTAGCAGAGATGTCCTGGAGGTCAAATTTAGGCTGCTAGGAAAAAGACTGAAATCCAGGACCTCTATGGTGGCATTCTCAGAAATGCTTCCAGTTCCACGCGCAGGGCCAGGTAGGCAGGCAGAGCTTCAGAGTCTCAATACGTGGATGAGACGATGGTGTAGGGAGGAGGGGTTTAGATTTATAAGGAACTGGGGAAACTTTTGGGATAGAGGGAGCCTATAAAGGAAGGATGGGCTCCACCTAAGCCAAAGTGGATCCAAACTGCTGGCACTTAACATTAAAAAGGGCACAGAAAAGTTTTTAAACTAAAAGATGAGGGAAAGACAATTGGTGCAGAGGAGCACGTGGATCAGACAGAGAAGTCTCTTAGAGGAGTGTCTATTGATAGAGATTCTCTACGTTTTAGTCAGGAAGAGAGGATGGAAGAAGATAAAGTATGGGCCATATCAGATGAAAAACATTAATAAAACAGAATCTGACACATCAAAAAAGGGCAGACAAATTAACAGTGACAAGTTTTTAAAGAGCTTGTACACAAATGCTAGACGTCTAAAAAATAAGATGGGTGAACTACAGTGCCTCGTGTTAAAGGAGAATACTTATATAATAGGCATCACAGAAACCTGGTGGAGTGAGGACAATCAATGGCACACAATCATCCCAGAGTATAAAATATATCGGCAGGACAGAACAGGTCGTGTGGGTGGGGGATGGCACTACATGTGCAAGAAAATTTAGAATCAAATGAAATAAAGATCTTAAATGAATCAACATGTTCCATAGAATCGCTATGGATAGTAATTCCCTGCTCTAATAAGAATATAACAGGAGGGCTCTATTATCGACCACCTGACCAGAACAGTAATAGTGACTATAAAATGCAGAGGGAGATTAGAGAGCCTATCAAAATAAAGAACTCAATAATAGTGGCAGATTTCAACTATCCCCATACTGACTGGGTACGTGTCACCTCAGGACAAGATGAAGAAACAAAATTTCTTGATATTTTAAATGACTGCTTCTTGGAGCAGCTGGTACAGGAACCCACAAAGGGAGAGGCAATTCTCAATTTAGTCCTGAGTGGCACGCAGGATCTGGTCCAAGAGGTAACCATAACAGGATCACTTGGAAATAGTGACCATAATATAATAACATTTAAGATTCCTGTGGTGGGAAGAACACCTCAGCAGCCCAACACACAAGGCATTTAATTTCAAAAAGGGGAATTATGCAAAAATGAGGAGGCTAGTTAAACAGAAATTAAAAGGTACAGTGACTAAAGTAAAATCCCTGCAAGCTGCATGGACACTTTTCAAAGACACCATAATAGAGGCCCAACTTAAATGTATACCCCAAATTAAAAAACATAGTAGAAGAACTATGTTGTGGTTTAACAAGCGTGTGAAAGAAGCCAGTTTTCGTGTCTGTTTGTCCATCTGTGAGTCTGTGAGTCTGTTCAATAACTTCTCCTATATGGTACGATCTAGGACTTTTCAGAACTTAAAGCAAGAAGCACAGTCTGGTTGTGCCAGGACAATGGGATATGCATGTAATGTGATTGCTTCTCAAATGGAAAGGGAGATCTGTGAGAGCAGGGACAGTTCTACTCCAGAATGAGAACAGGAGGAGTGCAAGCAAGTGTGCAGCTGCCACCCCAACTGCTCCATAGAGCTGCCCTAGCTTCCCTTTCTGATTTTTTAACCACATTCAAAGATCCCTATGAAAGAGATGGTATGCAGATCATGTAGCATAAAACAGCCATATTTATAAAGACTGCTAAATAGACTAAGGCTATGAAATGACTTGTTCAGGGACTCAGATGAAGAGTACCAGATCAGAATTTTCATCTATGACACCCACTATCCAACCTTTCTGAGGCGAAAATATAATGGTTCTGTGGAGATTAAAATCCCAAGGGAACATACTCAGTTATACAATACTATACATATAAACTCAGAACCATTAGATTTATTTGGTAAATGTTGATTTCACCATACTCACAGAAACCAATGACAAAAAATTTCATTAATATCAATTACAATTGACAAATAATCAAATTTAGAAAAACGTTGCTTGTAGAACTTATCAGAGTTTGATTTAAGCATATTTAATTTGTATATTTTAACATGGAATGTCAACAATTTGCATTTTGACAGTTATAAATCCTTAACTTTTTGAATCGTGTCTATTGCCATTAAATAAATTATTGTCTGTCCCCTATAACTGCTAACTACTATGAATATTTGAGTCGAATTTTTTTGAAAAATAGTTACAATCCATAATTTTGCATAATTTTAAAACTGAATAGAAAATATTATGGAACATAGATTAAAAATAAGCATCAATATTACCCATTGAACTTATCTAATCTATGTATATATTTTAGAGAGTTTGTGCTTCTGTCTGTCTGGCCATAAGTCCGTCCGTCCATCTATCTGTGAGTCCGTTTGTTCAAGAACTCTGCCTAAATGGTAAGAACTAGGACCATCAACTTTGGTAGGCAGCTTCCTCTTATCCTAACTTAACACAAAGTTAGGGCTTGGTTGTGCCAGGAAAGTGGGATGTGCCTGGAAATAGAGGGAAGGATCTGAGAGTAGGTACAGTTGTGCTCTGCAATGATCACTGGGGCAGTGAGTGCGGGGACACTTAGACTATGTCTACACTGCAACACTATTTTGGGATACTGGAATATCCTGTGTCTTCACAGCAAGCCCATTATTTCAGGCTCACTATTCTGACGTCTCTGTGTACCTCATTCTACAAGGAGTAAGGGACATTTCAGAATAGCGGGTTGTTTCAAAATTTGGTAGTGTGGAGACAAAATAAGCTATTGTGAAATAGCAACAAAATAAGATACGCAATTTGCATAGTTCAAATTGCTTAACTTATTTTGAGTTACGGTGCAGTGTAGATGCATTCTTACACTGCAGAGTGATCACTGGGGGACAGCTGCATCAGGAAGAGGGTAAGTAGCTGGGGCTGGGGCTTTCCATTTTGCTGGCCACTGGCCATGGGTAAGGGGCCCCCGTCTCCAAAGCCCTCCCCTGCAGAGCTCTGGCTGTGCTGCTCTGGCCCTGGCAGCAGCAGAGCTGGCAGCAGCTAGAGAGCTCCAGGGGGCAGGGCAGCATGGACTATGAGGAGAGGGACCTCCCCTGCTCTGGCAAATTCCCCTGTTCAGGACCAGTAAGGTCCCAAGGGTGCCAGACAAGGGGGCTGTGTCTACATTGGCACCCTTTTCCAGAAAAGGGGTACTAATGAGACCAGTCGGAATTGCAAATGCCGTGGGGGATTTAAATATCCCTCGCGGTATTTGGATGAACATGGCTGCCACTTTTTTCCAGCTCGGGGCTTTGCCGGAGAAAAGCGCCAGTCTAGACGGGATCTTTCGGAAAATAAGCCTTTTCCGGAAGATCCCTTATTCCTGATTTTAAGAGGAATAAGGGATCTTCCAGAAAAGGCTTTATTTTCCGAAAGATCCCGTCTAGATTGGCGCTTTTCTCCGGCAAAGCCCTGAGCCGGAAAAAAGCGGCAGCCATGTTCATGCAAATACCATCGGGGATATTTAAATCCCCCACGGCATTTGCAATTCCTACTGGTCTCATTAGCATCCCTTTTCCGGAAAAGGGTGCCAATGTAGACACAGCCGGGAAGTCCAACCTATACTGAAGGTGATTTTGAATTTAGTTAATTTTAATTCTAAATGAAACTGATATACACTGAACCCTTGTTTGAAATAACTTACGTATGATTTTTTTTAGGCTACACTAAATTCTCTGTACTCCAGCTAAACTCCAGCAGACCAGACTTAACAAACACCAAGTAATTTATGAGACTACATCATCTGTGTATTAGTTTTAATTACATACTCACAGGCTTCCTCTCAAAAGCCACAGAGGCAATGATAAAAAGAATGATTAAATGATTATGTCTGTAACCACAAGGGTACCTCTACACAGCACCCTTACTTCAAAATAAGTTATGCAATTTGCGCTACACAAATTGTGTAGCTTATTTCAAGGCTATTTCAAAATAGCTAATTTCAAAATTTGACACTGTCTATACAGTGCCAAATTTCAAAATAAAGTGCTATTCCAACAAGTCCTTTAATTCTCGTGGAATGAGGGTAACAGGGACGCTGGTATAGTGCACACGTTATTTCTAAATGTATTTAGAAATAAAGGGCATGTTTAAAAATATGGATTTGCTATTTCGAGATACTTCCGGTATCCTGAAATAGCCCCGCTGTCTAGACATAGCTTAACTATGTGGTTACTACTTAAATCTCCACAATAGACACATGTGTAATAGAAATCTGTAAACCTGGAAAAAAAGGCCTATATATAAAAAGTTCAGTAGAATCTGTCATACTGGATCAACCAATGAGTCATCTGCTTGTGTGCCCTGGAAATAGTCAGTACTGGAAGCTTGAGAAGAAGGTGTATGGAAACCCCTTTATGCACCATTATCACCACCACTTAGAGAAAGTTTCTTCCTAACCCAGTAGTTTTGCTTTTAAGGACCATTTTGGTTTAGGATGGGTATGGAGATTGGTAGTTCCAGGAGGGAGTGTGATTTGGGTAGGTGGAGCAATGCCTACTAGACAGCTAAGGAGCATAGCCACCTTGCCAGCCTGCTCCATGACATAGGATCCACTGACTAGTTGTGAAGAAATGAGCTTATAACTCTTCACCTTTGGACAAGCCTTGTATGTACCTTGTGCTTTTCAAATAAAAGGAGTGAGATGTGCTACAGGTGCAGGAAGGGTTCCCCAATGGCACAAGCAAACCCCAAATGATCAAACAGTACCACTTCACTTAATTAGGCACCACTAGCATGCAAATAAACAAAGACATACTTCAATGAGATCAGGGCCCTGCTATGTTAGAAACAGTACCTTCACACAGTGAGGGTTTGTCTACACTACCACCTTAGTTCGAACTAGGGTGGTTAATGTAGGTAACCGAAGTTGCAAATGAAGCCTGGGATTTGAATTTCCCGGGCTTCATTTGCATATTGCCGGGCGCCGCCATTTTTAAATGTCCGCTAGTTCGGACTCCGTGCCCGCGGCTACACGCGGCACGGAGTAGGTAGTTCGGATTAGGCTTCCTATTCTGAACTACCGTTACTCCTCATGCAACGAGGTGTACCGGTAGTTCAGAATAGGAAGCCTAATCCGAACTACCTACTCCGTGCCGCGTGTAGCCGCGGGCACGGAGTCCGAACTAGCGGACATTTAAAAATGGCGGCGCCCGGCAATATGCAAATGAAGCCTGGGAAATTCAAATCCCAGGCTTCATTTGCAACTTCGGTTGCCTACATTAACCACCATAGTTCGAACTAGGGTGGTAGTGTAGACACACCCTAACAGACTCTGCTCTAAAAATACTTACAATGTATCTCCTTTAAGTTCCAATTACTTAATTGCCATGAAAATACCTTTCTAACAGAGGAAACAAACACAGAGGGACACATGGCTAAGCAATGAAAGATACTTACATGCAGCCTGTTTACAGAAGTTAATACAAAGCTAGCATTCTCTCTCGAGGCCCAACCCGTATTCCACTTTTTCTTAAAGCTATCTATAAGTCAAGACAACGAGGGTCCTTATAGCAGGTAAGTCTATCACTCAGGTTTAGCATGTACATATTTTTCTCATTGCAAATTAATGTATAATAGAGACTACAATATAACAGAAAACATACTGAAAATTCATAGAAATGGCATGGGAAAAATTTTGTAATGGACTTATTTTCTGAAAAAAGACATTATTCACAGAATGTAGTAAAATGAAGTAAATTGGGCTTTGAGGAAAAATTGCAAGACTGTTCAATAAAAAGGCAATATAACAACACTCTTAAGGCAGCAGGTGGTAAAATTAAATATAAGAACATTCCCCTGAATAAAAACCAAAACTGTGAAAATACACTGTTCTCCGTCAACACAGGAACCAGAATGGATTCAGATAGTGGAATCTTAATTCTAGTCATGTCTCGAACACAAGAGATGAGAGTTAGAAAGTTAAAATGAGTACCACAGGAATATTGAAAAGGTTAACAGAGACCAGATTAACAAGTGAAGCATAGAGAAAGGATCTACCCAAAGTCTTCACTTAGGCATATCGAGGAATTTATCTGAGAAAAATGCTACTCATTATAGACTTGACCATTGACACATGTAACACATTTAATTAAATCAAGTAACTGCAAAATTTGCAAATTAATTCAGATTACCTTTGTTTAAACAGAGGCGAGGTCAACTTTTCAAAAAAGACTATTAATGGCATTCATAAGCCCAAATCACTTGAGAAAATGGGACTTGGTGTTTTTGAAAATGTGCCCAAGGAGTCTATTTTCAATTGCATATAACAAAAGGCTTGTGAGACCTCCAGATCAAAGTAAGTTATTAGAAGGGACTGGGCTGTTGAGTTGCTTTTAGGCCAGGTCTACACTACCAGAGAATGCCAACCTAAGATATGTAACTCCAGCTACAAGAATAGCACAGCTGGAGTCAGTGTACCTTAGGTTGAATTTCTGCTGTGTCCCCACTGTGGGAGTTCGTACCAGGATCGACAGGGGCACCATCAATGGTTGATTTAGTGGATCCTTACTCGACTCATTAAATAAAACGCTTGGAGATCAATCTCCATACTGCTGATCTCGAGGTAAATGAAGACAAGCCTTTGGAGAAGTGTTTTTGTGAATTTGGCTCAGTTTTTTGTGTACAAATATCACAATAGCAACCACCAGAAGCAGTACTAAGTCACACCTTAGACAGTCTTGGTTAGGATTATGCAGACATACAGAATGAAATGAATGAAATAAATGGGATTTCTCTACAACAATGACACAGGGTGTGTCTACACAGCACCCTTACCTCAAAATAAGGTACGCAACTTATTTCAAAATAGGTTATTTTGAAATTTGGTGCTGTCTGCACAATGACAAATTTTGAAATAAAGTATTATTCCAAAACATCCCTTATCCCTCATGCAATGAAGTTTACAGGGACGTCAGAATAGTGAGCCCATTATACAGTGGAGTCTGGATTAACTGGTAATCCGACACTCCGCTTTATCAGACCCTGCAGCTCCCGGGGACTTTGTCCCCGGCAGCTGCAGGGTCGGATACAGTGCAGGCCAAGAGAACGGCCCCGTTTGCTGCCCCGTCGTTCTCTAGGAGAAGCTGCTACTGCTGCTGCTGCTGCTGCTGCTGCCTGGAAGTGTCCTGGCAGCAGCGGCAGCAGCAGCTTCTCCTAGAAAGCAAGGGAACAGCTGATGCTGCTCCTGCGGGCGACGTCCCCCGCAGGAGAGGCATCAGTTGTTTCCTTGCTCTCTAGGAGAAGCTGCTGCTGCTGCTGCTCCTGCCTGGAAGCGTGCCGGTAGCAGTGGCAGCAGCAGCAGCAGCAGCAGCTTCTCCTAGAGAGCAAGGGAACAGCTGATGCCGCTCCTGCTTGGAAGCGTCCCGGCAGGAGTGGCAGCAGCTGCTCCTAGAGAGCAATGCAACAGCTGATGCTGCTCTGCGGGGACCTCGTCCCCAGCAGGAGTGGCATCAGCTGTTCCGTTACTCTTTACAGTAGAATCTGTATCATCCGACATATTCAGTAATCTGACCAGGTGTCGGTCCTGTTTAGGTCGTATGATAGGGACTCGACTGTATTTCGATATAACAGGCTTGCTCTTAAGATGCAGCATAGCTATTTTGGGATACCAAGGTAGACATAGTCACAGTGGGAGAATTAGAGACACTACTTAGAAAACTGTAGTTTTCTGTGCTGAAACAGCATGAAGATCACTTAAAGAACACACTTTTTTAAAGGCATCTGTACACACACACTCAGTTCCAACATTGCACAGCTCTCCAAAGCAAGTTTCTCTTTCTCAGGGATTCTGGGAACGTGGTCTGCAATGTCACAACTCTAGTACAAGAATGTGTGTGGTTTTCTGCTCACAAATACTTTTGTGAGTGGAATCTCAATTTGCCTAAAACAGCAGGCCAGGAGCATAAGCCTCATCTCACTGTAGTCTGATCTCACTCAGTTCTGGGAATCAGGATAGGTGCTTACATCAGATGGTGGATTGGGAGCAGCAGCTGCCATTATAACATGAAGGCATGAGAAGTCTAGTTGGATCCAGATGCTGAACTAGGACCTAAACAAGTTTTAAGGGTCCTTGGGGTATTTCTAGCACCATTTACAAATCGAAAGACCTTTTCCATAAGTAGTATGAGTGTGGCTGTAGAAGCCTGATGCCCTGCTAACCTTGGCAAGGTGATGCTAAAGACCCATGTTCACTGTACATAATTCTACACATCATTGCTCCAATCCCGAAAATGTGTCTGGAGGGGTTACTACAGTAACAATAACACTAATCTTTTCCTAAGCTTAACTTCGGGATGTAAATAGGTGTGGGTATTTGTAAGGGGTTCTGAGAGGTGGAATTTACAGCACTTGGAGGTACCTTTTACTGACCATACATCCATAACAGCCACATTATCAGACATGAATGACCCGTGTGTGCATGGCTTGGGGCATGAAAAGAAAAAGAGAGAAATGAAATGAGGAAACTTTTACCTGACAGGTGCGCCACGGGACTGTGCAGGCTTCAACATGACTGTGATGGTAGTGTCAGTTTCATTCAAGGGGGAATCCGTGTCATATTCAGGCATAGATGGTGCTGTGGCAGAACAGAGACCAATATGTAAATTATCCACTAGATTTTGTGTTTATTTTTTTTTCAGGGGTGATGGCAAAATAACATGAATGACTCTTTGAGTCTGGGTAGCATTTTTCACCTGAGATGTTGAAATACTTTGCAAACATTAAGGGTATGTCTAGACTACATGGCTCCCTCGACGGAGCCATTAGATGAGTTTACTAGACATAGGAAAATGAAGTGGCGATTTAAATAACCGCCGCTTCATTTACATCAAAATGGCTGCGGTGTTGTGCCGATCAGCAGTTTGGCGGCAAAGTGGGACAATTTGGACGTGCCGCAGTCGACAAGGAAAACCTTTGTCGACTGCTCCGGTAAACCTCATTTCATGAGGCATACCGGAGCGGTCGACAAAGGCTTCCCTTGCTTCCCTTGTCGACCGCGGCGCATCCAGACTGCCCCGCTGTGCCGCCAAACAGCTGATCGGCACAGCGCGGCGGTTATTTAAATTGTCGCTTCATTTTCCTATGTCTAGTAAACTCATCTACATGGCTCCGTCGAGGGAGCTATGTAGTCTAGACATATCCTAACGGTGGAATTTTCAAAGCTGTTTAAAAGATTTGGACACCCACATCTCTTTAAAAAGTAATTGGAATTGGACTTCAGCATCCCTCTTTAGTTAAGTAAGCCACAGCACTCCTATGAAAATGGCATTGCTTTCTACATTTTCACATGGAGAGCCACACAGAGGGTAAGTGATTAACACAGTGTGTCAACAACACAACTGAGATCAAAGCCATTCTCCTGCATTTATAATACATTTGCAACACCTGAGATGCAACTTTCCCAGTTTAGGCTTTCCCAGTCTAGACTGCCACGCTGTGCCAGATCAGCTGATTGTCATTTTATTATTTAAATCCCCACTTCATTGACTATGTCGAGTAAATTACTTTACATGGCTCCGTTGATGCACCCAAAGAGATACCTATGCAAGTCATTTTTTCTTGCTTTATTAATTTGCTCGCTCTGGATCTACAAAGGACAAACTAAAGCCAGGTCTCTTCCCTTTTCCCACAATGCCATACCTGAAATTTTAGTGGCAATCCGTGTTGTGATGGGAGGTCCAAAACCTTTCACAGTGCTGGCTTTGATGGTGAACGAATAGGTAGTCCCTGGATATAGCCCTACAAAGAGGTGGTGAGTTTCATTCCTTAATTTGAAAATCTTTCCCCTCTGGCTGGATAAGTCAGCTCTGGGATCCAAGGACCCAACAGCCTTGTATGTAATCTGCAAATAAAGAACAGATAGAGTCAGGATGATTGCACTGACATCAGGATTGTCAGGCTAAAACCAGATGTGCTTTCATTATCTTCTGTGAATGTTTTTTTATTAGGATGCTGGAGATGCAAGCATAATGTTTTGCCCACAGTTTTACTTAATAGAGGGCCTGGTTCTTCCCTTCCATTACCAACAGGCACAAACTGAATTACAAAGTGAATGATCAGGTTTGTTTGGTTTTTTTAAAGAAATCTCTTAATTTCTTCATCCCCATTAAATTTGGCCGCACAATTGTAATGAATATTTCTGGTATAATTCCCTCTCTCTCCTCCATGATGTGAAATAACTCATGGGAAAATTTCCCATCAAGTATTTTTTTTCCTGCCAGCTAATGCCCTGATCAAAAGCCAGTTGAAGCTACTGAGAGTCTTTCTGTTGACTTCAATTGGCTTTGGATCATTCTCTAAAAGAGAGAGAATTCCTGAACCAGAGAGAATATCCTTTTAAGAACATGAAATAAATACTCCCCTCTCTTATACAAATTCCCCCCCCCTTTCCTGTGTTTTTGAGACTGCTTCAGACTGGTTTTTTTCTAGTTCTGTCCTTGGTTTTTGGGATTTGTATATGAGTGCTGTCCCGGATTTCAAGCTCAGAGAGTTAGCAGTTGGGTCTGGATCCAGACAGATATTCATGAATACATATATTGCCAGTGATAACATATCTTTAGAGAAATACAAGCCCAAAGCATACCTTTGAAATTCAGTCTGAGTTCCATTATGCCTACCAGTGGCAATTCTGTTGATATACAGACATTGGCGGTAAAACTCATGACTTATTTACCATCTGATTCCTTCTCTATGTTTCAAATTCAATTGAAAGGAAGCTCAATTTCAACTGAGCTGTCAATATAATATACTATGCTCTACTGCTCCCCTAACCTTTCCTGATATTACAGGATCCTCACTTATTTGTAATGAAACACTATGAATAAATCAATGTATGTTAATATAACAAGTCTTTAATTTTTTATGAATGTCTTCATGAGAATCTAATTCTTGGCTTTGCCAGAAGAAGCCTTTGAAAATTCTAAGATCCTTGTATCCTGGCAGAAAAAAACTTTTATTTTGAAGAAAAAACAAATATGTAATGTAAAAAAGGGAGAATCATATAACAGGCTGGGAAACAGAGGCCTATGCTTACTGACAACATGCAGAAACAATAAATCACACTGTTATTTAGGCAGAGGAAGATCACGAAAGAGAGCTGATACCCAAAGAATAGAGGGATTAAAAGGAAGACGAAAGAATTCAACTAGGGTCCATAATGATACAGAGCAGCAAGAATTGAGGGAAGTGGCACCATCAAAAGCAGCTCCGTTAAATCAGCTTGTCCATATTCTCAATTTAAATTCACTGTTTTACAAAGGAACTAAATCAGTAATTCTCAAACTTTTTGGCCTGTGGACCACCAGGCTCAATGTAAACATTTCTGCGGACCACCAGTTGTTAATGGAAACGTACGGTTAATTACATAATTACACCCGAGCTATTTTGCTAGTGCTGCAGCTAGGGAGACTGGTTTAATATAAATTCTTAAAGAGTATGTCTGCACTGAAAAGTTAATTTGAAATAACAGCTGTTATTTCAAATTAATTTCAATACCATCTATACATGCAAACTGCTATTTCAAATTTGCGCTTAATTCGAATGTGGTAAACCTCATTCTACGAGGAGTAACGCCAAATTCGAAATAGCTAATTCGAAATACAGGCAGTCCCTGGGTTACATCAATCCGACTTACGTCGGATCCCTAGTTACAAACGGGGGGAGGGGGGCGCAGCTAGTGCGGGGTGCCTCCCCCACTGTCGCCGCCTCCGGCGGCACGGGGGGCACTTCCCCCCAGCAGACCAGGGAGACGCGGCGCTAGCGCTCCCTCCCCCCAGCAGACCAGGGAGACGCGGAGCGGCTTTTCTCGCCGCGGAGGACGCAGGTCTGCTGGGGGGAACAAGACACCAGCTAAAAGGGGGCACCCCAGAGCGGAAAAATTAATTTCCTAGGGAACAGCAGGAGTAGCAGGCAGAGAGACTCATTGTGTTACAGTCCCCACCTTGGGAGCAACAGCTCTTTCCCTCTTCAGCACTAGAGCTGCAAGTATCTTGTTAGAGTCACGTGAAATTAACAAGTCCCTTCCAGCCGGGCAGAGATGAAGCTGAAAAATTCCCCAGTGGTGTGGGTGGGTAAGAATGGGGAGGAGCAGGACAGAAGGGAAGAGGGGATAAGCCCCAACCCCACACCCTGGCTGGAGCGGAGCAGGGTAAGCCCCGAGGAGATGGGTCTGGTTACAAAGTGGGTGAGTGGACAATGAGGACCCACCTGTGGCTAAACTCCTGTTCCCAACACAGAATTTTTCTTTAAAATTAATCCTGTGGATAAATTCACACACACACTTCACAGGAAGGGATTTCCATTTTCTGCTCAGCAGAATACAACAGCAGCTTTGATTGTATCAATATTTCACTGTGCTCTCCAATGACTATTGATTACACTTAATACCCATTTCACTGAACCATCTGTAGCAAATTCTATTTGGAACAGTAATATGCATTGAATAAACTTTTTTTAGTTATAAAAAACAAAGATTCTGACTATTAAATGAATAACTGGGATCTTTCAGGTACCTCAAAAGGAAGATTTGGATATAGCATGAAACACTGAAACTTATGATCAATTTTTAATTAAAATATCAACCAAAAAAAACCTTTATATCAAAACAGTATGGCTGTGTCTACATTGGCACCCTTTTCCGGAAAAGGGATGCTAATGAGACCAGTCGGAATTGCAAATCCGCGGGGGATTTAAATATTCCCCGCGGCATTTGCATGAACATGGCTGCCACTTTTTTCCGGCTCGGGGTTTTGCCGGAGAAAAGCGCCAGTCTAGACGGGATCTTGCGGAAAATAAACCCTTTTCCGGAAGATCCCTTATTCCTACTTTCAAGTAGGATTTAAATATCCCCTGCGGCAGCCATGTTCATGCAAATGCCGCGGGGGATATTTAAATCCCCCGCAGCATTTGCAATTCTGACTGGTCTCATTAGCATCCCTTTTCCGGAAAAGGGTGCCAATGTAGACACTGCCTATGTGTTTTTCTTAGAATAAGGAAGTTGTATGAGAATCAGGGTCTTTTCCACCTAACTCCAGCTCCTTGTCCCCCCCCAAAATATGTACCAGTTCCGACTTGCATACAAATTCAACTTAAGAACAAACCTACAGTCCCTATCTTGTATGTAACCTGGGGACTGCCTGTAAGTGCTGTGTAGACACTTAATTCGAATTAGCTGGCCTCCAGCCCTTCCCAGTTTCCCCTGGTCGCCACTCTGGGCCAAACCAGGAAAACTCCTCTCCTCTCCCCCAGCCCTGGAGCCCTTAAAGGGGTAGACTCTGGTCAGACGGCACGTGCCAGAGCCAGGACTGCCAGCAGTCTCTGCCCCTGACCCAGTGGCCCCAGGATGAGCCAGGCAGCCACTGCCAGCCAGCCACCCCCGCCCAGTCCCCCAGCACCCAGGGGCCAGTCAGGGGCCGTAGACACCGCGCTCCTGCCTGGACTGGTGTGGAGATCATGGACCTCATAGAGGTTTGGGGGCAGGTCCCCAATGTCCATGAACTCCGCACCAGGAGGAGGAACGCGACCGTCTATGGCCACATAGCCGCCACCATGGCCCAGAAAGGCCATAGGTGCACCCAGGAACAGGTGCACCTGAAAATTAAAGAGCTGTGGCAGGGGTTAGCCAGGGCCATCAGGGGCGGCGCCACAGCAGGGGTGACACCTGCCTCTACTTCCCCGCCCTCGACCGCATCCTGGGGGGTGGAACGGTCCATGTCACCCTAGGGGGCAGCAAGCCGGGACCAGAGGGCCCTGACCCAGGCGTGGCAGAGGTGCCAGCACGCAGGGTGCCATGCCAGCTGGACCCCCAAGCTGTCCCAGCACCGGAGTCAGAAGGGTCGTCAGTGGAGGCCACACCAGGTAAGTGCCATCACTGTCCCCTACCTGGGGCGGGGAAGGAGACAACGGACCACACGTGTGGGCCATGACTCCCACGGATCACGCAGCCCCATGTGCACGTGCGGGCAAGTGCCATGCCACCCTTGGGCAAGTGGCTCCAGCTGCCTGCCACACAGGGGCCGTGGCCTGATAACCACACACACGTGTGAAGAGACCTGACATACTCCCGACCCCGGGGGAGACCCAGCAGGACGCCCTCCCTTCACATGCCCCCTCTACAAAGAGGCAGTGGACATCTCCCCACCGCCTCGGCCTCACTATACACAGCACAGGGGCATTGGTGCAGTCTTGGGGCAGCTCCAGGGAGAGCCAGACATCCCAGTCCCGGGGAGTGCCAGACATCCCGACCAAGGCCTCTGTGCAAGCACATCGGCTCTGACGGTGCAGGGCACAGTTGCCCTCACCTCGTAGGGGGTGCTGGGCATCAGGAGTCGTTTCTCTTTGGAATAGTTTCAGCTATTGCAGATTGAGGATGTGGACAAGGTACTTGGAGGAAGGGGGGCTAGGGAGGGATAAGTGGAAGAATGTGAGGGAGGAATGGGGCACGAGCCCCCGGTGGGGAGTACCGGGGTAGCTCGGAGGGCTCCTCGGGGTGGACACTCTTCTATAGGGCCTCTTGAATCCTGACAGCCCCCCGATGGACCCCCCCCAGATGGCAGCCTGCAGCAAGTGCAGCTGGACTGATGGCAACGACCCCACGAGACGCACCGGCATGCCCAGGGGCAGCTCTGGCTTCATGTGGCCAAGTGCTGTGGTGTCCTGAGTGTGGGCACTCAGGGCACTCCAAGACAGGACTTCTTTGCTGTCCCTCATCAAGGTAGACAAGCAAGCAGGGAACCCTGAGAACTGTCTGTCCAGGATGGGGGTAGGGTCCCTTTAGGCATGGAGCTCAGTTACCCTCAGGCAGCAGGCCCACACACTAAGTCCTAACCTGATGCCCTGTTGGCGCTGGTTCCAGCCAGCCTTAACTTTGGTTCAGGGTCCACTCAGTGTGGACACACTATTTCAAAATAGCAAAATGCTATTTTGAAATAGTTTTTGTCTAGATGCATTATTTCAAATTAAGTTAATTTGAAATACTGTTGTAGTGTAGACATACCCAAAAAGATTAAGCACTTTACTTTTCTCATGTTAGTTTATCACATTTAATTTTAAATAAAGAAAAATATTAATTTATGTCCAACACAAAAGGTTGCAATTTTTTTTATTTATGGCAGATGTGGGGAACCTTTTTTGTGCCAGGGGCTACTGACCCACAGAAAAATTAGTTGGGTACCTGTGACGGGCTGATGTAACCCCGCACTATCCCAGCCCCCCCCCAGGGGGCAGAGGGGCAGACCGGCTTTCCCCACCTCAGAGGAAACAACAGAGGCAGCTGGAGCGCACTGCCCAGCTGGCGGCTTGGCCGGCGCTCCAGCTGGAACACCGGGGGAGACTTCCCCTGCCTCGGGGGAAGCCACGGCAGTGGCAGGAGTGTGCCGCACGGACAGCAGCATAGTCAGCACCCCCGCTGAGGCCCCGACGAATATGGGCAATGGCGCCGGGAAAGACGTCGGAGGCGGAGTCAGGTGGATGGGGGGGGGGGTGGAGCCTAGTGGGCAGATGCTGGCGCAGGCGTCCTCAGCAGTATAAAGGGGGCAGGGGCCCTCGGACAGGGGAGACCAGCCAGAGCAACGGATGAAGGGGCTCCGGGCCTCTGGAAAGAAGCGAGCAGGACTCCCTGGTGAGCGGGGGAGAGGAAGCAGCCCAGGGTGGGCGCAAATCAGAGGCCCGCAGGCTGATGAGGTGTGGCACATAGCCCCATCAGCCAGGAGAGGGGAGAGCGGATATTCTCCCTCCACCTTAGGGCGCTGGGCTGGGGTCTGGAGAGAGGGAAGGCCCGGACCCCCCCCCCCAGGAAAACCAGGGAAAGGAACATTCCCACGATCCGGAGAGGGGCGGGTCAAGGGAAAGGGAGGAAGCAGGGGCGGAGAAGGAGATCGCTGACCCTGGAGGACATGACCCCAGGGCACCGCATGACAGGACCACACAAGTGAGAAGCAAAAAACAAACAAACAAAAAAAACCAAACAAAACTCCTCCAAAACTCTCCAACCTTCACTGATGTGGCCCCCCAATGGAGACACCTCATTCCTCTGGCATTCCAGCGCCACAGGACAAGGAGAAGGGAACATAAAGAGAGGACCGAGGTTCAGGGCTTCCCATAGGCCAGACTAACTTTTCTGGGGTTCCAGATTTAGTGATTTTATCAATTCCCCTTAGACTCAGGAGTGGGGACAAAAATGAGGGGCTCAGTGTGTAGGACAGGGCTGCCGGTGAGTGGTATAGGGATGGGGAGCAAGATCTGGAAGGGAGGTGGGGTGCAGACGTGGGTAAGGATGCAATGTCTGGGTGGGAGTTGGGTGCAGAAACAGGTTTGGAGTAGGGTGTGTGGCCAGGAGAGAAGATGTCTTGACAAGAGGGAGAGTTAAGAAGCAGACTGGGGTTAGGGTGTCTGGCCAGGGGCAGGGAAATGGGGGCAGGGAGTGCCTGGGGCTAAAGCAGAGGGTAAGAGTTGCTGAGGGGGTTCAGGAAGATGGGTAGCAGGGTGCCCTTGGGAATAAGGTGTGTTCAAGGTGGCTGGGGGGGTGTCCAGGGAAATGGAGGGACAGGGGGCAGGGAGGCTGGGAACGCCACAGCAAGGTGGTGATTGGAAGGTGTGTGACCCCAGAATGTCCAGCCCTGCAAAGTCCCAAAGGGCCCTGAGCCCCCACTTGCCTCCTTCATGTACAGGGTCCTCAACCCCAGCATCGCCTCCTCCCACTGCCACCAGGTCCCGCACAGCCCAACCTGCTGCCGGGAAAGAGGGCACTGGCTGCTCGTGCATCACGAGACCCCAACCCACCTGGCCAAGCCTCATGCAGTCCAACATGCTGCCTGCCCTGCAGGAGCAACTGAGGGATACGCCGCTCTTACCATGGTGGCAGCGTTCCTCCAAGTATAGCTCTGTGGCTAGGGTTGCCAGATGATTTAACAAAAAATACCAAACACCCCCCTTTCCCAAAAAACCACTGGAACACCAGGAAAAAATTCTGTCAAGGAAAAAAAAGAGGGAGACCAAAGTTGTTAAGCAAAAAAAAAAGACATTTTAAAAACCCCACAGCTCCATCTGGTAAGCACAGGGAAGCTGGGGCCAGCAGGGGAGCTGGCGGGGGCCATTGGGGGGGGGTGCAAGAGTGGCTTCATGAGCCGCACTTTTGGGGGCAAGAGCCATGGGTTCGCCTAGGCTGGTGTTGAGGGAGGCATCATGTGGCCACCTCCCGGGTCTCTGGGGGGTGAGCTCCTGCCACAGACCACCCTTGAGAACCACTGAACAAAACATTGGAATTTATTTTTTTGCGACTTACCAGCAGTTGGCTGTAGAAAGCCAGTCATTTAGAGTGCATCTACACTGCACAGCTATTTCAGAATAACAGGTGTGTTTAAAAGACACTGGGTAGCTACCCTCCTGGCTACGTCTAGACTGCATGCCTTTTTTTTGACAGTATCTGTCGACAAAGCCTTTGTCGAAAAAAAGCGTCTGGATTACATTATGCGGATCGAAAAATTGATCCACTTTGTCAAAAAAAGAGTGTCCAGACTGCCAGACGCTCTGTCGAAAAAAAAAAGGCACCCGGAAGTGCTTCTGGCAGGGCATGGGGGCAGCCTTTATTTCCAAGTGCTGCTGCAGAGACGCCTGCTTAAAGGGATTCCCTCTGGACAGCCGTTGCTCTGCTCCTGCTTCTCGATTGCCTACCTCCTAGAGGGAAAGCCAAGCTGCTGCAGAGCTTGCTCTGGTTGCCCTGCTTTCTTGGACACCACAGCAGTTTATTTTCTGGGTTTTTTTTCTGCTTTTCACCTTTTATTGGGCCATAGACCTGAGCTGCCCCAGGGTAGGTGATGGCCCCTCTCTACCATACTGCAGCTTCTGCTGCATCTGCATGACTCTGTCATGAATCTCCTGCCCCATATGGACCCAGACCACACCGGGGAGACCCTTCTCCAGGATACAGGAGCTCTGTTCTTACCCCCAAACTTTTTTGGGGACAGGCAGATTTGGAGGCATGAGACGAATTTGGACTGGTTGGACCGGCTCATCATGCAGCTCTGGGACAACAACCACTGGCTCCACAACTTCCTGCCTGGTCTTCATCCCTCAGGAGGGGTCAGTCCATGATGTGGTGGGGTAACCCAGACTCCACCACACGCAGTGGAGTCTGGGCTTCCCCACAGCCCAGAATCTGCTCCAACTCCTGGTAGTAAGGGCAAGTCTTGGGGGCTGCCCCGGAGTGGGAACTCTGGTCCCAAGCCCTGGCATATCCCTGCTGCAGCTCCTTTACCTTGTGCCATAGTGCTGGGGTGATGCCCTTTGGTGGTCACTCCCTGGGCCAGGTGCTTGTAGATGTCCACATTCGAACTACCATAATTTGAACTACCTACTCCGTGCCGCGTGTAGCTGCGGGCACAGAGTCCACACTAACGGGGATTTAAAAATGGCGGCGCCAGCAAGATGCAAATGAAGCCTGGGATATTTAAATCCCGGGCTTCATTTGCAACTTTGAATGCCGACATTAGCCACCCTAGTTCGAACTAGGGTGGCAGTGTAGACATACCCCTATTTTGAAATACAATTGAAATATGATATGCAAAAATACAAACACTGGAAGCAAAGCACTTTATTTACCTTTGCCACCAGAGCAGAGGGAACAATTGCAGCTGCCTTATCAAAACATCTTCAAAGAGGGAGTGGAAGAGAACTTTAGGTAAAACACTGTTTGGTCATGAACATAGAATCATAGCCCTGGTTCTGCTACAGATGTGACAGATTTAAGAAATGTATTCACTCAATGTTTAGTTTTGAGTCACAAGCAGGGGAGAACAGTAAACTCTTGGAACTTGTGTGCTATATTTGCACTAATACAAAGTAGAAACAGCACTTTTAGAATGGCCTTCAGGGATGGATAGGAGCTCAAGGATCAGGAAATTGGGAATAGGATAAAGACATTTTCAGCTCTAGGTCCATTTGATACCCAATGACTATCTTATGTGAATTATCTTAGTGGACTCAGCACAGGTCTTAGCAGACGGACTGAATGCAACAATTCAGTGCACACAAGCCATCACATTTCCATCAAATGATATTGACTTTTGATAGCTTTTAGCAAGAAAGGCTGAGGAATCTTACTCTACAGCTGTCCTTCGGTGGATAAATAGAGGCAAGTACTCATAAATAATCTATTTTTTAAAATTAACAAACAAAATAACAACAAAAGAAATCAGATATTTAAGGAAAATGAAACTTCAGCAATATTTTTAATAAAAAATTATTCCACTTGTGACAGGGTATGTATACCCCATGCCAGATGGAGTTAATGCCCTGTGGGCGGAGGAAGGTCCACCCCCCAGCCACACTGGGCATGCTCCAAGGGCTGTGGTAGTATAAAAGGGAGTAGCGTCAGCTTAGTCTAGGCTGGACACTTGAGAAGGACCTGTTGCTAGAACTCCAGGGATACCCCAGTCAAAGACCCAGACAGTGGGAGCCAGAGACCTGGAAGACCACCTTGAGCTGCCAGTGCTGGAGAAGACCCAGGGAGACTCTGTTGCTATGGAACTGGAGGAGCTGGAGACCATGAGGAGTGTCCTCATGGCACCTCAGGAACTGTGTGGGAGTGGTGCCTCTCACCCAAGTGAGCTCAGTGTGTTGTGATTAGATACCCTGCCGAGCGAGTGGTAGAGCACTCTGCCACTTACAGGGCCCTGAGTTGGGACCCGGTGGAGTAGGGTGGGCCCGGGCTGCCCTACTGAGGCTATTGCCCCATACTACTGACTATGCATTAGGCTGTGCTGTCCTGAACTGTGGCAAGTTAGATTCTGCTCATTAGAGTCTGAATAGAAAAGTTACATAGAGGTCACACAAACTTGCACTTGTGAACCTCGGTGTTCAATCCAACACTGGCTACAGTTTTAGTAGGGAATAAGCTGTGTTCAAGAGGGAGGGTGTGTTTCAAATTCAGGGCTGAAATCTGCAGTTTGGGCAAATTAGAGAGAGAAGCCCCATCAAGAAAAGTTTTGATCTGGATTAGAATCTGAAGTGTCTCAGAGGTGTGGGTGTTTTGCAGTGGGCGTGATTCTTAGTCTTATTCTAGATCCTACAGGACTCAAAGGATAAAGGCTGCATTATGCTAGATCTTGTACAAACATACAGAGGAACCAATACGAGCCCCCAACAAAGGAAAGACAGGCAGAGAGGGATTACAGAGTAAAAGTAATGCAAATATGTTTCTGCACAGGTGAGCTATAGGCACAATTTGTAGGAAGCATTTCTATGATCAGTAAAAATAACAGCATCAGTAGATATGACTTGACATCTGCCAACCTATTGTCAGTAGGATTAGATTGAAGCCCTTCTTTTCTTACTACACTAATAACCTTGAATTATGGGTGTGGGTTAGAAATGCATATAAGGCACCAAACTGAGAACCTGAGGGCCCAGTTTCTATTTGCAGTACTTCTAAAGGCTTTTTGCAGGACCCAGGATAAGCCACTTCTCTCTCTAACTCAATTCTGTCATTTGTAAAATGAGGTTTCAGATTTCTACACCTCTTTAAATATTTGAGAAACTTGTAAGTGAAAAAGATGAAGGTTGGTCAGAAATTGGAGGGAACATGGGCTATAATAGCAGAGAAAAAGGAGGGACTAGGCAGAACTGGAGGCAAAATCAAATCAGTGTCTTAGATGCTTATATACGAACGCAAGAAGTATAGGTGATGAGCAGGAAGAACTTGAAGTCCTAATAAATAAACACAATTATGACACAGTTGGTATCACAGAGACTTGGTGGGATAATACACATGTTTGGAATATTGTAATAGAAAGGTACAGCTTACTCGGGAAGGATAGGCAGGATAAACAGGGAAGAAGTGTTGCCTTATATATTAAAAATGTACACACTTGGACTGAGGTGCAGGTGGACGCAGGAGACAGACATGTTGAGAGACTCTGGATTAGGTTAAGAGAGGTAAAGGACCAGGGTGAAGTCATGCTGGGGGGTCTACTACAGACCACCTGTCCAGGAGAAGAGGTGGATGAGGCTTTTTTTAAACAACTAACAAAATCATCCAAAGCGCAGGATCTGGTGGTGATGGGGGACTTCAACTATCCAGACATATGCTGAGAAAATAACACAGAGGGGGCACAGACTATCCAATAAGTTCTTGGACTGCATTGAAGACAGTTTTTTATTTCAGAAGGTTGAAAACCCTACTAGGAGAGAAACTGTTCCAGATTTGATTTTAACAAATAGGGAGGAACTGGTTGAGAATTTGAAAACAGCTTGGGTGAAAATGATAATGAAATCATAGAGTTCATGATTCTAAGGAATGGTAGAAAGGAGAATATCAAAATAGAGACAATGGATTTCAGGAAGGCAGATTCTGGTAGGTAAGGTCTCATGGGAAGCAAGACTAAGAGAAAAACAACTGAAGAGAGTTGGCAGTTTTTCAAAGGGACATTATTAAGGGCCCAAAAGCAAGCTAAAAGATGCATTAATAATCCCCTGGACCCAACCAGTCATCCCTTTCTGGCTACATTTAATAAACCATGAAGGACACATGGTTGGTTGCACTCCTCCAAGTACCTTGTCCACATCCTCAATCTGCAATAGCTGAAACTATTCCAAAGAGAAACGACTGGCAGTGTGTTCAACACATTCTGTGCCCCACTTACTTGCACCCAGAGTCCAAATCAGACTGGATGCGAATGATCTTTTCTGCAAAGTGCTTTGTGAACACATCACAGCTGGGAGCCAAGAACTCCTCCATTTCATCATCAGAGTTGGAGAGCCCCACACCTCTCGAAACAGTTCTGCTGGACAGCATTGTGCGGATGTGATACAGGTGGAAAAGTAACTTTTCTTCGCTGTCAGCACCGTCACAGAGTAAGCTCGCAATTGAGCTCTAACCCACAATCAATTGGACTCAACTCTAGTTCTCCTCCAGCAGCATTCTAGCCGTTGCACAGACCATTTTGCTGTATCAACTCCCCAGCAAACCAGGGAGCAAACTTACCTTGACTAGCCCAAAGAGGGCACTTAGGAGCAATCATGTCAACCTCCTGGGCTACCTCGATGTTCCATATATCAACTAGGGCATCGATAGGACCATTTGCCATAATGGCTGAACAATCCCTCAGGGACCTCAGGAAGCCCTCTGGATCCATCAGACTCCAAGGGCGGACTATCTTAATTGATCCCCCACCTCTGTGGAGGGAAAGGTCCGCAAATAGTCTAAACTTGACCAGGTAGTGATCAGTCCATGAAAAAGGGAGTGTACCACATCCCTTATCCCAAGAACTCTATCACCCTTAGTCCAAAAGACCAGATCAAGTGTATGACCTGCAACATGCATGGGGGCAGTTATTTCTTGGGATAGGCTTAGGGTTGTCATGGTATCCATAAAATCTCAGGCCAGACAAGAAAGGACAGCTTTGGCGTGAACACTGAAGCCTCCCAAGGCCAGAAGCCTCAGGGTCCTCAGTGCCAAGTCTGAGACCATCTTGGCCAGCTCAAGCAGAGCATCTGCCAGGCAGTGGGGTGGATGGTATACAAGTAGTTCACCCATCCTATTCTGGCCATCAAAAATCAGGTACAAACACTCAAATCTAACACTTTGTTGGACCAAGGCTCTGGCCAGTGAGATGGTATTCGGATAGACAATCGCCACCCCACCTCCCCGACCATCAAGCTGCAGCTGGTGCTGTACCAAGAACCCAACCAGGCACAAATGGGGAAGGTCAATGCCTCCCTCCACTCCCAGCCAGGTCTCAGTGATACAAGCCAGGTCGGGCCCTTCATCCAGGATTAAATCATGGATGACAGTTGCCTTGTGAAAGCGGCGAGGAGTCCTGTGGCATCTTATAGACTAACCGAAGTGTTGGAGCATAAGCTTTCGTGGGCAAAGACCCACTTCATCAGATGCTATCTTGTGGGATATCAACCTGGCATTCAGCAGCAGCACCTTCAGGGCTGATGGCCACGTGTTAGGGTTCCCATTGTCACTGAGGCTGGGAACAGGACCAGAACAAGGAATATACATAACTGTATGAACCTTGTTCCCCTTGGCTGGCCAGTCTGGATCTTATTGTCATATCTTCCCTTACCTGTCACAACTGCCACAATGCTGGCTGAACCTTCCCCCTTAGCCACTCCATCTGTGCCAAAGCACACAACGACCTCACAGAATGAAGCCTAGCACAGCAAGACCACATGACAGGTTTGCTCTCAAATGGAATATCCATATCAAATGGAATACAATGGATTTTTCATTAGGAAGAACACAATTATCATTCACTGGAATTGGCAGGTCACTGATTAATACTTTATCTCCCCCCAAAAGTATTATAGAGATCTTTAATGGACACAAATTGTGTGGAGTTTGGTCACAGCTCAACTGATTAAAGATGTCAATAAGCGAATAAATATAATTGACAGTAGAGCCCAACTAAAAAAGCATTTAAGCATATGGTCAAGTCTACTGCTATCCAGCAAAGAATTTAAATATATGTATTTAAGTCCCATTGAAACCAACATCTTTTAAGCTCAAGTACTTTGCCCAACAGTGACAGGTGGCTGAATCAGGGCCATATGCATCTTTCATCTGTAGATCAAGGGCTTGCTAAGGCTGATGAGCACCACTATCCCCATTTTGCATTTGTGCAAACAGATATAAAAAGCTAACCTTTATCCAAAATTCATACAGCAAGTCCATGGCAGAGCTAGAAATAGAGCCCAGTTTTCCTAAAAGTCTAGAAATCCATCGGACTGCCTGCAACGGTGATGTCGGTTATTCAACACCTCATTTGCACATTAACTTTTTGCCTTGCTCTCATTTCTTTCAGATAAATGGGGTTTCCATTTCCAGAGGCACAGGCTGAGAATGAAACACAGACATCTCTAGCATCGAAGATTAGGCATATTTTGCTAACCGTCAAATAATCTGAATGGTTGAACATATATAAATGCTTCATGTACAATTATGTTCTGATGCTGAGTTTGTCCTAGGGCAGGGCTACCCAACTTTGGAATCCCACGGGGCCACACTGATACTCACAGCACATGCCAACTTAAGTGTGGTTGCATATACATGCAAATATATGCAAATAGCTTTTTCACACTGATGGGCATGAATACAACAATTAAGCAAGACTACACAACACACAGGCCCCATTTAAGTCAGTTCTGCTGATAGTAATAAAATGCAATATTTACCCGATTTCCACCCATATGATAGCACTTTTAATGAGTAATTACAGTCCAGGAATTTAACTTCTAAAATGCATATCAACATAGGACCATTGTATTAACTACTTTTTTGTTTTGGCTGCACGTTGAGCCCCACATAAATCCAAACCACGCCATGGGCCTCAAACAAACAGGCTGCGGGCTGCATCCGGCCGATGGGCCGTGTGTTGAGTAGCCCTGTCCTAGGATGTTGGAATGGTCAACTGCAAAAAATAATCATTTCCTGGCACTGCCTGCTCAAAATAATCTCTCTGTTTTCTGTGTGTAGCTGCCTCTCAAGTTATACCATTGCGCTGTCTCATATTTGGGATCTCCTTGTCATAAGAAAGATTGAAAAGAAGTTGTTCAGAGCAAGTGAAGGATTGAAATAAATTGTGTTATTTCCCAAGCCCATTTTTCAATTTTTTAAAAGTTATACCTACATACATCCCATCTAAGGATAATAGTGAAGTATAGGCTTGCTTGTTGCACAGAGTTTGAAAACTTCTGCAAGCTGATCTGTTCAAATTCAGCTTTAAGTGAGAGAAGGGAAGACAAGACAAAACTCCACAAACACACCTTTGCAATAAATTGGAGGATAAGAAATTTCTTCTTATGCCACAGTAAAAAGCCCCATTTTAATATTCTAAGTAATAGCAAATAAATCCTCCCAAACTGCCTCTCTAGGAAGCAAGCCAGGTTTGTTTCTGCTATATGCTAGCAGAGAAATGGTCAGCCTTGGCAACTAGATAATGGGGAGTGAGGAAAATAAATCTCTCTATGTAAATTTTTGCTTGGGACATAGTGGTTAAAAGCTGTCTCATACTGGTATTTATAGCAAGATGGAACACATATTCCTGAGAAGCTACATGAAGGGAGACAACAAGGTTGAAACCATGAATATTATTTGGCTGTTCACACGACTTTAAATAAGAATACTCCTGCTGGCCCTGTCTTAGTACAACAGCTTCACTGTACAGGAGGCACTCCATGTAAAACTGTCATGAAAATATACAGGTCCAGGCTTATCCATGCAGTCTGTGCTCTCAGAAACTCCCAGTAAACTCAGCAGAAAATGAAGACCAACACATGGATCGAAGGAAACCAGTCAGTTGGTTATGCTGATGGGAGAGGGAAAGCTCCAGAAGCTTGAGAAATGGATAGTCTGTGTGGACTATCTGAAATCCACAACAGTGAAGCCTGTCAGCGTGCCCCTGAAAACTGGAAGTGACTCCACTTTAGAAACAATTTGTAATTGTCAAAGTGGGCTCTTGTAGGAGCTGCCAATCAACTGAGCAAATGAAACATGGGAGAGCAGATGTAGGTTTACCACAAGGACAGGCCCCAAGCAGGCCTGAAACACGCTTCTATCTTCCTTGGCCATTAAATAGTATTTCCAGGTGTCCAGTTATTGACCTGAAAGTCCATCAAAAATAGAAATTGCTGGCTCCAGTCTACACCACTGACCAGACCATTAAAGGTCCAGTTGGGGGTGCAGCAGGGCTAAGAGACATTCCCTAGTTTCCTGTTTCCACAGAGCTCCCAGAAGAAACAGCATGCCCCCTTCTGGCTACTATGCTTGGGAGTATCCAGGGGAACAGCAGCCAATGGAAGCTGTGGGGGTGGCACCTGGGAATGGGACAATGTGCAGGTTCCATGTAGGCGGAAAGGGGGGGGGGGCGCACATGCTGCTTTTACGGGGTTGCTTCAGGTAAGTGCTGTCTGGAACCTGCACCCTTGAGGACCCCTCTGCACTCCAACTCCCTGCCCCAACCTATATACCTCTCCTGCCCAAACTGCTCAACCCCAGCCAAGAGTCATTTTCTGCACCTCAAACCCTCATCTCAAGTCCTATCCCAGAGTCTGCACTAGGGTGTTAAATTTAGTTTAATCGACCAGTCGATTAGCTGCTAAGTAGGGGAAACTGCAGAATCACAGCAGGGTTAGCTACCAGCCCCAGGAGCTAATCTTGCTGGGTATGTCTACACTAGCCCCCTAGTTTGAACTAGGGTGGCTAATGTAGGCATTCGAACTTGCAAATGAAGCCCGGGATTTAAATATCCCGGGCTTCATTTGCATGTTCCCGGGCGGGCACCATTTTTAAATCGCCTTAGTTCAAACTGACTGTCCGCGGCTATATGCGGCAGTCAGAAGTTAATCCGAACTAAATCCTTAGTTCAGATTAACTGTTACTTCTCCTGCAATAAGGTGTAGACATACCCGCTGCGACTTTGTCTTTTAAATGTATTAAGAGCTGGAAGGTTCCTAAGGTATTCTGACTAGCTTCATTTCTGGTTCCAAAGCCTCCATGATGTCGCTCTTTCTCCTTTGTCTTTTCAGCCAGCCTCTGGTGTCTGCAATAGTAAATATTTACTCTTAGCTCAGTGCTGTTCTAATTTTCATCAGCCAGATGCTCTTCCTCTGGATAGACACTAACTTATCCAATAATGTTTCTTCTATTATTATTGCTATCTAGCTCATGTTTGCCTTGGCACATCAACTTATAGACCTCACCTAAGTTCTATATTTTGACCCCTTCCATTTTGTTTCTTGAATTCAGGATACATATAATCTCCTTCTCTTTAGCATTTCAGCCACTTTCCTTGTTTCCCATTGTCCCCATATTAAAGGAAGCCAGACATAGTTCTTGGACTTGCTGTTTTACCTGCATGTGTCTAGAATCTGGTAGTCTTTGTCCTTTCTCCAAAACTCTGAGGTGCAGCAATTGCATGTTGCTACCAAGAAATGCCCAGTATTGTGCTGCTATACTCCCTGAAGACAAAGACCCATATGGTGTCCATGTAGGCGGAAGGGGGGGGGGGGGCACACATGCTGCTTTTGGGAGTTGCTTCAGGTAAGTGCTGTCTGGAACGTGCACCCTTGAGGACCCCTCATTTACTAGTCAGCTGGTCAGACCTGCCATTCTCGATCAGTGGTTGGCCTTTCTCTAACAGTCATGAATAGTCTGACTTGGGATGAAAGCCTTCTGGGGGAAAACACTATTTCAAAAGGAGGGTCTCTGAAATATGAGGCACAAAAATCATATATTTCTGCTGAAATATCTTTTATGTGGAACAGGGAAGATGAAGGCTTTGTGTACTCTGCTGAGTTTAAAGCACTACCGCAACAGTGCTTCAAACGCAGCAGTGTGGTCATGACACCAGCACTGGGAGAGAGTTCTTCAAGCACCCTAGGTAAACCACCTCCACCAGCAGAGCAATGGGAGCACATTTATACTGGCGCTTTACAGCACTGTAACTTGCTGCACTTGGGAAGGGGGGTGTTTTTTCACACTTCTGAATGAGAAAGTTACAGCACAATAATGTGACAGTATAGACAAGCCCTAAGTGGAAACAGTACGTCTTTGACAGAGAGTAGTCTTGTAGCAGAGGATGAGAGGCTGTCCTGGATTTAGATTCTGAGGGGAGTAGAGTGAACAGATTTTTAAAAGAAAAACCAGGCCACTGATCTCACTTGTATGATGTGAGAGTATGTGGAGACGATTTAGAATAGAGCTAGGGACTCTTTGGGTAGGTGAAAAGTTATTGGCACATCTCCCTCCACAGCAGGACAGTTCTGAACCAGGCTGATGGGGGGAGGAGGCGTTTTTTTTTTAAAAAAAAAAGCCTAGAAAGCAGGAATTCCCGGATTGTTTCTTTGTTTGTTTGTTTATTTTTCCCCAGAGTATTTGCTCATCCTGCTTTAGGGTTGCCAACTTTCTACTCAAACAAAACCAAACACCTTTCCCCGATCCTCACCTCAACCCTCCTCCAACACCCTGTTCCCCACTCAGAGACTCATAGACTTTAAGGTCAGAAGGGACCACCGTGATCATCTAGTCTGACCCCCTGCTCAGTGCAGGCCACAGAATCTCACCACCCGCTGCTAAAATAATCCTCTCACCTATATCTCAGATATAGAAGTCCTTGAAATGATGGTTCAAAGACCACAAGATGCAAAGAATCTTCCCGCAAGTGACCCGTACCCCATGCTACAGAGGAAGGCGAAAAACCTCCAGGGCCTCTGCCAATCTACCCTAGAGGAAAATTCCTTCCCGACTCCAAATATGGCGATCAGCTAAACCCTGAGCATGTGGGCAAGACTCCCTAGCCAGACACCCAGGAAAAAGTTCTCTATAGTAACTCCTTTCATCCCACCATTGGCCTATTTACCACTGGTAGTTAAAGGTCAATTAGTTGCCAAGATCATGTTATCTCATCAAACCATCCCTTTCATAAACCCATCTAGCTTAATCTTGAAGCCAGATAGGTCTTTTGCCCCCACTACTTCCCTGAGAAATTCTGGAACAGCCTTCCCTCCTCTAATGGTTAGATACCTTCATCTAATTTCAAGTCTAAACTTACTGGTAGCCAGTTTATATCCATTTGTTCTTGTATCCACATTGACACTGAGTTTAAATAATTCCTCTCCCTCCCTGGTATTTATCTCTCTAAGGGTACGTCTACGCTGCATCCCTAGTTCGGACTAGGGATGCAAATGGAGACGACTGAAGTAGTTAATGAAGCGGGGATTTAAATATCCCACACTTCATTAACACAATCTTGCCGGCGCGCTAGTTCGAATCACAGCTGATTCAAACCAGGAAGTGCGCACCAGGACGCGTGCACCAGGACGCGTTAGTTCGGACTAATGCCCTTAGTCCGAACTACTGTTACTCCTCATTTTCCTCAGTGATTAGCGGTCCCACTTCCGTTTTTTTTGTTTTCTTCCTATTTATATGGCTATAAAACCTTTTACTATTGGTTTTAATTCCCTTTGCAAGGTCCAACTCTACATGACTTTTAGGCTTTTTCACTTTGTCCCTACATGCTCTAACCTCAATAAGGTAGCTTTCTTTGCTGGTCCCTCCCATCTTCCACTCCTTATATGCTTTCTGCTTTTTCTTAATCACCTCTCTGAGATGCTTGCTCATCCAGCCTCGTCTAAAACACTTGCCTATAACGTTTTTCCCCTTTTGTGGGATACAGGCTTCTGCAACTTTAACTTAAAATAATCCCAGGCCTCTTCCGCCTTTAGATCCATAAATTCTTTAGTCCAATCCACTTCCCTAACTAATTTCCTTAATTGATTAAAGTTAGCCCTTTTGAAGTAAAAAACCCTAGTCTCAGATTTATTTTTTTTTAATCCTTCCATTCAGTTTGAACTGAATTAGATCATGTTCGCTCGATCCACGGTTGTCCCCTACAACCATTTCTTCTATTCACTACTCACTACTCACCAAAACCAAAACTAAAATGGCTTCCCCCCTTGTTGGTTCAGCAACTACTTGATGAAGGAATTCATCAGCTATCGCATCTAGGAAAATCGGAGCCCTATTATTATTACTAGCACTTGTTCTCCAGTCTATATCTGGAAAGTTGAAGTCTCCCATGATTACGCAGTTTCCATTACTATTTACTTTATTAAAAACATTAAAGAGGTCTGTATCTATATCCAAATTAGATCCCGATGATATATAGTACACCCCAAGCACTATCCCAGGGGAGGATCTAATAGTTTTCTTCCCCAATGTGATTTTTGCCCAGACAGACTCTGTCTTCTTCATTCCCTCACTTTTTATTTCTTTACAATCTACCTCATCATTGAGAATAGTGATAGAAATGTAGCCGTGTTAGTCTGGGGTAGTTGAAGCAAAATGCAGGACAATGTGGCACTTTAAAGACTAACAAGATGGTTTATTAGATGATGAGCTTTCGTGGGCCTTTTTTGATCTGAGGAAGTGGGTCTGGCCCACGAAAGCTCATCATCTAATAAACCATCTTGTTAGTCTTTAAAGTGCCACATTGTCCTGCATTTTGCTACCTCATCATTGATATACAATACTACTCCACCACGTTTACCCTTATTTCTGTCTTTCCTAAACAGCACATACCCTTCAATACCTGTACTCTAGTCATGCCTGGTATTCCACCATGTTTCTCTTATTCCTATAATATCTGGTTTCACTTCCTGGACCAGTAGCTCTAATTCCTCCATTTTGTTACCTAGGCTCCTTGCATTGGTGCACAAACATCTTAATTTTTGCTGTTTGACCTCACTCACATTCCTTTCCCAATTTGGCATGGACATTGTACCTCCAATATGACCTATTAGACTAGTATCCACTCTACCCTTCCTCCTTATGTCCATTCTCCTACCCCCGGCTATATCCTTTCTTACTTCGTTTTCCTCCCTCTCAATGCTAAAATCCGGCGTAGAGATTACCTGGACATCTCCCAACCGTCTCCCCCAAATTCCTAGTTTAAAGCTCTCTTAATCAGTTGTGCCAGCCTCCATCCTAGAAGTCTATTTCCCTCCCTACTTAGGTGAAGTCCATCCCGAGAGAACAGTCCTCTCTCCGTGAATGCCTCCCAGTGGCCATACATCCCAAAGGCCTCCTTATAGCACCACTGCCTGAGCCATCTATTGAGCATCGTATTCTCCCCATGCTCACCCACTTGCTCATTTTCAGCAGGCTAGCTCAGGGGGTTGGAGTGTAGAAGTGAGTGAGGGCTCTGGCGAAGGGTGTAGACTAGGGATGTAAGCAACTAGTAGACTATCAAGTAGGCCCTCGACTAATTGTCCCCCCAGCTTGCTGCCTTTATCAGAAGCAGCAAAAGGGGGAGCGGGAGCCAGTGCTGAGGGGAGCCGGCTTAAAAGCCAGTTCCCCTCAGCACCATCTCTGTTGGGGGTAGAGGAAGCAGAAGGGTAGTGGGGACCAGGCACGAGCCAGAGCCAGAGCCAGAGCCAGAGCTTGTGCCCTGATTGTTGCCAGTTCATACTTTGGAAGGAGGAGGAGCATTTAATTATATAGAAGAGCAGTGCCAATATGTCCCAGACTGACAACTGCTCAATAAGAAGAAATCTAAAAAAATAAGTGTTTGTAATTTGATTCCAAGAGTGTAGACTGCAGAACTACCCAGATTGGTTGTACAGTAATTCCTCATTTAACACTATAGATGCATTTCTGAAAATGTTCATGCTAAGCAAAAACGTGCTATGCGGGGTCAATTTTCCCATTAAAAATAATGGAAAAGGTGGGGGTTGCGTTTCAGTTGGTGGTGGCAAAGTCAATTTTTTGTTAGTGCTGGGTCATCAACATCAACATTAGATATCTAGCAACACAAGATAACTGGCAACACAAGTCACTGCGGTTTGTTAAAACACAAAGATAAACGTGAGTGATCGGAGGAGTGCTGTGACCATGTGTATTCATCTGCTCATGCGTATTACCACTGGTTTCACCAACTTATACCGCCACACGAAGTAATTTGCCACTTGATTATTTTCATGTTATTTTGGGGACAGTTGTGATATTCAAAAAACGTTCCCTAAAAAACAATCGTGCTATTGTGAAAACGTGTTAAAAGGGCATGTGTTAAACGAGTAATTACTGTAATAGAATGCTGTGTGAAAAGATTAGTACAGGACAAAAGATGATTGTGGAACAAAGGAAGTAGTGAAGTTCACAAATAGTGAAGTTAGTCTGAGATTGAAGGGTGAGATTCTACAGAGATTGGACAATAACTGAACCAACCACAATGACAAAGCCAATGAGGGTGCAGGAAAAATAACCAAACATGCTTCAGAAGGCACAAAAACTGCCACTGGCCAAATGCAAGAAGAAAAATTACATGGCATAGTGGTGGTCCAACAATAAAGGGGAATGAGAAGAAAAGGCTTTGGTAATGGAAATAAAATCAGAATGGTGGAAAGTTATGAGGAACTCAATCTGGTAAAGCAAAAGGCAAAAAGTGCAAATGTGGAAGCCAAGTGCCAGACACTTTAAGGTTTTATGTGCAGAACTATTTATGAAGGAAGAGGAAAGAGGAAATACACAGATTAGCCAAAATCAGGCAAAGAAGCACTGAGGATTGCGATGCTATGAAGTGTGTCAGAAATGAGAAAACAGAGTATTTCTGGAAGGTGGAGAAATCATTAGGAAGTGCTGGTATTTTTATGAAAAACTTCTCAATGAAGAAAACAGCAGGAAACCACTGAGGCAACTATGCTGAAGCAACACCACCAAAAACTTATTCCCCCTGGCAGAGATTCAGACAGCACTAGAGAGGTTGAAACATGGAAGTAAGTGGAACCACGCAGTATTCCAACTGAGGGACTGTGACTATAGCAAACTTCAAATTAATCCTCTAAATTGAAAGAATGACTGAGTCGAGTGATCTTCCAAAATAAAGGGGAAATGCAAGAATGTAATAATTACTGACCCATCAAGTTAGTGACTCACATGATGAAATGGCAGGAAAGAATCCTCCACCAAAGACTTTCTGAGGAAATTATGTGCCAAGTAGGCAACAACCAATGCAGGTTTATACCAAGGAGATTAATAATGCATGCAGCATTTACAGCAGGGCTACTCAGCTTTGGAAGCCCCAGGGGCCACAATGATACTCACAGCACATCCCGAGGGCCGCAACTTAAGTGTGTATGCAAATATATGCAAATAGCTTCTTTCACACTGACAGGCATGAATACAAAGATTAAGGCAAGACTACACAACACACAGACCCATTTAAGTCAGTTCTGCTGATATTAATAAAATGTAATAGTTACCTGATTTCCACCCATATGACAGCACTTTCAATGAGCAATAACAGTCCAGGAACTTAACTACTAAAACGCATCTCAACAGAAGACCATTCTATTGACTCACTGTTGTGGAGCGTGTTCCCAGTGGAAGCCATGTTTAAAGGATCCCACCTGTGGGCCACGTGTTGAGCCCCGCAAAAACCCAAACCGCATCGTGGGCCGCGTAGCGAGGAGCCCTGATTTAGAAGTCTGAATATAGTAGACGTACAAGGTGAAACACCAGTAATTTCAATTAGTACTTGTAGAAACTACATGAGAGACTACTCGTGACAGAATACCTAGGGTATGTCTACACTACAGCACTAATTCGAACTAACTTAATTCGAATTAGTTAATTCGAACTAAGCTAATTCGAACTAGTGCATCTAGACCTAAAAACTAGTTCGAATTAGCATTTTGCTAATTCGAACTAGCATGTCCACATTGAGTGGACCCTGAACCGAGGTTAAGGCTGGCCGGAAGCAGTGCTGGTAGGGCATCAGATTGGGACTTAGAGCGTGGAGCTGCTGTCTCAGGCTAGCTGAGGGCTGTGCTTAAAGGGTCCCGACCCCCACCCCGGACAGACAGTTCTCAGGGTTCCCCGCTCGTTTGTCTAACTTGATGAGGGACAGCAAAGCAATCCTGGCTTGGAGTGCCCTGAGTGCCCACACTCGGCACATCACAGCACTCGGCCATCAGCCCTGCTGCACTTGCCGCAGGCTGCCATTTGGGCAGCGGGGTCTATCGGGGGGCTACAGGAGAGCTTCCACCCCGAGGAGCCCGCAGAGCCACCCCAGTCCTCCCCATTGGGGGCTCGTACCGCATTCCTGCACTGAGATATTGTCCAGATATTTACTGTCTGAAAATGAAATATATTTCATCAGAGAGCTAAATACTTCATGCCGGGAGCAAAATCTTACAGTAATGTCATCAAGGAAAACATACATCAAAGTTGATCTGAAGCTGATTGAAATAGCTTTTCCTCCTGCATCACCAACAATCTCATATTCTAACACAAAGATTGCACCCTGCACTTTTTCTGGTTGATAGTATTGTTAACTAAAAAATACCTAGACCCTGTCTCGCAGGCATGTTTTGGTTTTGGATTCTGTCACCCTCCAACGTTGTATATTTTGGTGAGTTGTACACTTTCAATCTGTCTTGAGTACCGTATTTTCCAGCGTATAAGACGACTTTTTATGCTAAAAAACATCCCCCAAAAATCGGGGGTCGTCTTAGACGCCGGGAATACAGGCAGTCCCCGACTTGCAGGTACGAACAGGGCTTTTCTCACCCCGGAGAACACGGACTGCGGGACCTCGCGGTCCCGCCGCCCGTGTACTCCGGGGCGAGAAAAGCTGCTCCGCGTCTCCCTGGTCTGCAGACCAGGAAGACGCGGAGCAAAGCCGTGGAGGGGCTCCGGCAGCAGGGCAGCCCAGGCACGCCGCGGCTGTCCCGCTGCCGGCGTCCTCAGAGGCTTTGCTCCTGGTGTCCCTGGTCTGCTGGAGACGGTCCCCAGCAGACCAGAGGCACCGGGAGCAAAGCCGAAGCGGCGGCGGGGTGCCGCGTTTCTGAGGCTTTGCTCTGGCAAAGCCTCAGAGGCGCGGGACCCCGCTGTGGCTGCGGCTTTGCTCCCGGTGTCCCTGGTCTGCTGGAGACGGTCCCCAGCAGACCAGAGGCACCGGGAGCAAAGCCGCAGCAGCGGCGGGGTCCCACGCCTCTGAGGCTTTGCCAGAGCAAAGCCTCAGAAGCGCGGCACCCTGCCGCTGCTTCGGCTTTGCTCCCGGTGTCCCTGGTGTGCTGGGCACCGTCTCCAGCAGACCAGGGACACCGGGAGCAAAGCCGGGGAGGCGGAGGGGTCCCGTGCCTCTGAGGCTTTGCTCTGGCAAAGCCGGGGAGGCGGGGGACCCCGCCACAGCTGCGGCTTTGCTCCCAGTGCCCCTGGTCTGCTGGGGACCGTCTCCAGCAGACCAGGGACACCGGGAGCAAAGCTGGGGAGGTGGAGGGGCACTGGGGCACTGCCGGTTGGCCTCTTAAGGGGGGGTAGTCTTATACGGCGAGTATAAGATGAAAACCTATGTTTTAACTAGAAAATTAGGGGGTCGTCTTATACGCCCAGTCACCTTATACGCCGGAAAATATGGCATTTATATTCCCCCCATAATAATTAAGTACCTCACAATCTTTCATGTATTCATATTCAACACCCTGTGAGGCAGGGCAGTGCTCTTATTTCCATTTTACAGATAAGGAACTGAGGCACAGAGATGCTAAGTGAGTCACCCAAGGTCACACAGGAAGCATGGACCATCTTTCTTATTGTGAAGATTGCTCAGTTATTAGTTGCGCAGTTATCAGATTGCTCAGTTGTCATGAAAGTTTGGAATCAAGAGGGGGCCTCGTGCAACGGCTATTGTACAAACACATGGTCCTAATGAGAAATGCAGGTGGGAACACAATCAATATCATATTCTATATGGTTGGAGGGTCCAGTCCTATTTTCTTTAAGTTTTCTTCAGCCTGTGTCCTCCCACAAAGTAAGATCACCATTTTGCATGTGTACAACCAACATTGGAATACGCAAGACAGGCAGCTGGGTGACTCAGAATAGATATTTGCTGACTTTTGCTCATGCAAGCAGCTGCCTGTGTCACAATGGGCAGACAAACTCTGAAGCCAGGCTGGGATATTTTTTGCCAGAATGTGCTTTATTTTCTATCCCAGGCCGTGTCCAGACTCAGGGGTTTTTTCGGGAAAAGTAGCCTTTTCCCAAAAAAACTTCCCCTGCGTCCAGACTCAAGCCGCGTTCTTTCGAAATTATTTCAAAAGAACGCGGCTTTTCTTTCGATGGCGGTAAACCTCGTTTCACGAGGAAGAACGCCTTCCTTCGAAAGTTCCTCTTTCGAAGGAAGGCGTTCTTCAATGTAAAGAGGCCGTCTTCGAAAGAGAGCATCCAGACTCGCTGGGTGCTCTCTTTCGAAAAAGCGGATTTTTCTTTCGAAAGATCCGCCTACAGTCTAGACGCGATCTTTTGAAAGATGCTCTTTCGAAAGATGCTTTCGAAAGAGCATCTTTTGAAAGAAGCCTGCAGTCTAGACATAGCCCCAATGTATGAATATACAAGAGTTTGTCTGGAATTTGAATTGAGATGACTGTACTGTGTTGTAAGCATTACTAAGTCATGCACCTTTGTCTGCAGTATTTCCTGTGGTTTGCATATAAACCCTTTTTTGTATTTGCTCATCCATACACAAAGAGCAGGCTGTCTTCATTCTATACACATATACACCCACCCACACAGACTGAGAGGGACTCCAAGAAGATCTCACCAAACTGAGTGATTGGGCAACAAAATGGCAAATGAAATTTAATGTGGATAAGTGTAAAGTAATGGACATCGGGAAAAATAACCCCAACTATACGTACAGTATGATGGGGGCTAATTTGGCTACGACAAATCAGGAAAGAGATCTTGGAGTTATCGTGGACAGTTCTCTGAAAACTTCCACACAGTGTGCAGCGGCGGTCAAAAAGGCAAATAGGATGCTAGGAATTATTAGGAAAGGGATAGAAAATAAGACCCAGAACATCTTACTGCCCCTGTATAAAATGGGTAGCAGGTTTAAAACTAATAAAAGGAAGTTCTTCTTCACACAGCGTGTTGTCAACCTGTGGAACTCCTTGCCAGAGGAGGCGGTGAAGGCTAGGACTATAATAGAGTTTAAAGAGAAGCTGGATAAATTCATTGAGGTTAGGTCCATAAAAGGCTATTAGCCAAGGGAAAAAATGGTGTCCTTGGCCTCTGTTTGTCAGAGGCTGGAGAGGGATGGCAGGAGACAAATCGCTTGATCATTGTCTTCGGTCAACCCTCTCTGGGGTACCTGGTGCTGGCCACTGTCGGTAGACAGGATACTGGGCTAGATGGACCTTTGGTCTGACTCAGTACGGCCGTTCTTATGTTCTTATGTTCTTATGTGTGTGCCATGGAAGCTCAGGTCTAGCTCACAAGCTTTAATTTCACTTCCTAACACATCTAACCATTGTATTAATGATCTTGGCCTTCACTACATGCTATACACCTCCCAGTTAAGAGCTAAATTCTGTCATCCTTACCAATACTTCACTCTGGCAATAGCCCTACTGAAATCACTGGGACTAGCCACAGAGTAAGGGACTATTAGTAGTATTGGTGGAGAAAATCAGACCCTGAATATAATTTGTAAAAAATCACTTCCTTTGCTCCTCATAGACTCATAGACTTTAAGGTCGGAAGGGACCATTATGATCATCTAGTCTGACCCCCTGCACAGTGCAGGCTTCTCCTTTCTTTCAATCAAGTTGTTAATCAAGGATCCTGTATACAGAAGAGCAATTGTATATAGACTGTGTATTTTTTAATGAAGTAAGACCAGAATGTACATTGCATACATTAAAAATGACATTTTGATCATAAGCCTCCTGCCTACCCATCATATGTTGTATATCTTACACAGTATGCTTTTTGAAGCTGTACAATCTTATCTTCCTACCACAGACCTATAACTGCTCTCTGTAGTGCCTCATGAGACATCTCTCTCAACGCAAATGTTATCGTCATGGTCCTGAAGCCAATTTTTAGCCTACATAATGGTGCTTACCACCAGATCAATTAAAATTCATTTTTCCAACTACTTCAAAAATTTTGCTAAATTCTAGGGATAGTACAACTACTGCACTCCATTCCATCTGTTAATTTTGATATTTCAAATTAAAAAGAAAGAAGAAGGAAAGATAAATGTTCTATCTATCTAGAAGCTGGGAGTGGACAGGGGACTGATAACTCAATGATTGCCTCTCATATTCATTCTCTCTGAAGCATGTGGCATTAGCCAGTATTGGAAGACAGGATACTTAAGTTAGATGGACCATTGGTCTGATCCAGTATGACCATTTTTATGTCCTCACTGTAAGGCTGTGTCTAGACTACATGCCTCTGTCGTCAGAGGCATGTAGATTAGACACATAGGCAAAGGCAAATGAAGCCGCGATTTAAATGATCGCGGCTTCATTTAAATTTACATGGCTGCCACGCTGAGTTGACAAACAGCTGATCAGCTGTTTGTCCACTCAGCGCGCTAGTCTGGACACTCCCCTGCCGACATCAAAGCCCTTTGTCGGCAGCCCCGTTATTTCTCGTGGGATGAGGTTTACCGGAGCTACCGACAAAGGGCTTTGATGTCAGCAGGGGAGCGTCCAGACTAGCGCGCTGAGTGGACAAACAGCTGATCAGCTGTTTGTCCACTCAGTGCGATAGCCATGTAAATTTAAATGAAGCAGCGATCATTTAAATCGCGGCTTCATTTGCCTTTGCCAAAACAACAAATCTACATGGCTCCGTCGACGGAGCCATGTAGTTTAGACGTACCCTAAAGGACCTGTTCTTATCAGGCCTAAACTCTTCCATGGTAGCTTTTGTGATATGAATGACTGTATTCTGAGAACAACTCCATTCACACTGAGCATTCAACAGCTCATAAATGGAAGATATTTTTGGATTCTAATAAGGGCTTATCTACATGGGGTTAGGCGATGGGAGGGGACTAAGCCACAGCTTTTGAGTTAATTCTCTATGAAAACGATTGCAACATGAGACAGAATTCATTGTAGGTACACATTTATCGCAAGCTCTGGAGTCCTGTTTTAAAGCAAATTAACTTAACTGCAAGGTGACTTAATCTGGTATCTTGTCAGCATGCATACAATGCTGCTGAGCACTGCACGAGCCGTCTTCCAGCAGCAACCATACTACAGCATTCTCCTCTGCACTGGTATCAAGTTGACCAGACGTCCTCTCTTTGGTTTCTGAGCTGGTGTACTGCCAGATTTTGTCCATTCATTCCTGAATTCCAGTTTATCACCATATCCATGATAATATCCCAGAAGTCCAACAACATACCTCAGGCAGACACCTGGAGCTGCACCAAGACACCGGTTCTCTTCACTATTTGGGGAGAATGTCTAGGCAAGACACTCTTGTGGCCAGCCCCCTTAATAAAGGCACAGCTAAGCAGATATCTGTGAAGGTCCATGATGAGGATTCTGCACAATGCTGGATGCACATCAAACAGCTCATTGGGCACCTACATTAAAATGAGGGACAACAGGAAAGAAATCCAGCAGTGCACATGTCACGTATTCCTTTTTTGAGGAGCTAGACAGGATTTTATAAAACTACACAGCCACCGAGCCTGAGACATTCGTGGAGGTGGCTGGATATCTTCTCCCCTCTGTCCCTCAAAGATGACTGGCAAGATTCATTAGGGATGAGCACAAGTAGGTCAGTGAAGACATCCCCGCCTCCCACTCAGAAAGCCAGGATCCATTTGAACTCAGGACCCTGATGCCAGCCAGAAATGTCAAGCCTATTTCCTATCCCACAGCAACTGACCTCAAATTCCCCAGCAGAAATTCACACTTTCCATAGGAGGCACTTTAAAGACTAACAAGATGGTTTAATAAGTGATGAGCTTTCGTGGGCCAAACCCACTTCCTCAGATCATATTCTGGAAGAGAATTGCCATGACCATGTATACCAAAGAAATACAATGAAAAAGGTGAACACATTATTAAACTGACAAATCAGATTTAGTACAGAAGGTGGGGTGACGGAGAGGGAGAAAGGGAGGGAATAGCTATTTATGAGTCAATGAATGGCTAATCAGGGGTGACAAGCGGGGAAGCTATCTTTGTAATGGGTAAGGTAATTAGCATCTTTGTTAAGGCCCATTCATAAAGTGTCAAATTGAAGCATGAATAAAAGTTCTGAAGTTTCTGGATCTGGTGTTAAAGTCTCTTTGAAGTAAGATGCATGTAGTAAGGTCATTAAGACTATGTCCAGGTAGGTTGAAATGAAAAGCAACTGTTTTTTCCTTGTGAAGATGTCTGATATCTGATTTGTGGGCATTAATTCTTTGGAGAAGTGTCTGAGAAGTCCGTCCAATATACATAGCAGAAGGATATTGTTGGCACATGATGGCATAAATTATATTTCTGGATGAACAGGATTATGTGTTCTTGATCATATAACTGACAGGGTTAGGTCCAGTGATGGTGTCACCAGAGTAAATATGTGGACAAAGTTGGCAACGGGGTTTGTTGCAAGGGAAAGTTCCAGGGTTGTGGTATGTCCTGTGGTTGTTGGTAAGAATCTTCCTGAGGTTAGCTGGTTGTCTATAGCAGGGGTTCCCAAACTTTTTGAGATGGGGACCAGTAAATCCATTCACAAGCTTTTGGAGAACCAGTAACATTCATTTGCATATTTGCATATTCATTAAGCAAATGATGAATATGCAAATAAGTTTCTGGTTCCTTCCTCCGCCCCCCCCCCGAAGCTGTCAGTGCAAGCTTTAGCAAAACTTTTGATACAGTCACCCACAATATTCTTGCCAGAAAGTTAAGGGAATATGGATTGGATAAGTGGACTGTAAGATGGATAGAAAGCTGGCTAGACTAGGGTTTCCCAAACTTTTTACTTTAGTTGGAACCCGTTTTTTTAGTACTGTTATTTTGCAGCCCAAAAATATAAATGCATATTAAGAAAAAGAATGAAAAATGAATACATTTTCACAGTGTATTATTTATTCACAATAATAACAGTATATAACATAAATCTTAATTACAATTTAACCAGTAGAATTTTAACAGTTGTAAAGTTTGTTTATTTATAATTGAATGAGTTGAATATAAGTCATTTGTGTGCACTTATGAGAAACTAGATTCACACTTATATGTCATGACGAAAGACATTAAGAATTTGACTGCTTTCTCAGATAAATGTGAATATTCATTTCTACAGCTCAACCAAAAATCAATCAAGGAGAGTTTATCAAAGTTCTCTTTTAAGGCAGAGTCACAGGAAAGTTCAATTAATGAATCCACTTCCGATGCACTCAATTGTAGTATTTCTTCATTTTTGGTGTCAATAGTAAACGGGTTCTTAATCCACATTTTATTGGTGTCAAATGAAGGAAAATATTCATGTAAACTTGAAGTTAGCCCCAAGAGGTGTTCTTGGATTGCTGCAGAAATCGCATCTGAGATATTAGTTTGAGCATATTTTTCTTGTAATTCAATTAAAGTACAAAAAGACTTAAAGTTTCTCTTGTTAACTTGCTGTGAACTTTGAATATTAATTTTAGTGCCTTATAAATTCAAACTTAAATAATTTAAAAGACAAAATATGTCACATAAGTAAGCCACGATTGTTAACCAGTTAAACTCATGACACCTGTCTTTAAATGTAAATATAACATCTTTTGCCGATGGAGGGTGTCGCTCCAAGAACAATAAAACTTCATCCTTCGTTTCAAAGAGTTGTTTCAAAATGTTTCCTTTCAACAGCCATTGAATCTCACAGTGTAGTAAGAGATGCTCATGTTCACTTCCTAATTCGTTGCACAAAGCAGTAAAGATTCTGGAATTCAAAGGACGAGCTTTTATATAATTTATAAACTTCACACATTCTTGAAGAGTGGAACTCAAAAGTGATGGCATAGTTTTCACAGCTAGTGCCTCTCTATGAATACTACAGTACACCCATACACAGTCTGGCGCTACAGCTCGAATCCGCGGGACAAGCCCAGTGCGAGATCCTGCCATTGCTCAAGCCCCATCACTGCTCAGTCCAACACACTTTTTCCAGTCAATATCGCTTTGAATAATAAAATCATTGATTAGCTTAAAAATTTGGCAGCCGTTGTTCTTGTTGGAAGTGGTTTACAAAATAAGAAATCTTCTTAAATGGAGCTTTCATAATCATATCTAACAAAACACATCAAATTGGCAGCGTCAGCTATATCAGTGCTTTCATCCACTTGTAATGCAAAAAACTGACTATTTTGTAGTCGATGAATGAGCGTTTCTTCAATATTTTTCGCCATTTCTTCAATTCTACGTTTCACTGTATTGTTGGATAAAGACAGAGAACCCAACTGATTTCCCTTTTTTCCTCCATAAATACGGGATGTAATAATATTCAATGCAGGAAGTATTAACCTTTCACCAACAGTATGCGGGTAACCTGTCTCGGCTATTAGTTTTGAAACATCATGGCTACGTCTACACTGGCCCCTTTTCCGGAAGGGGCATGTTAATTTCAACTATCGTAGTAGGGAAATCCGCGGGGGATTTAAATATCCCCCGCGGCATTTAAATAAAAATGTCCGCCCCTTTTTTCCGGCTTTTAAAAAAGCCGGAAAAGAGCGTCTACACTGGCCCCGATCCTCCAGAAAAAGCGCCCTTTTCCGGAGGCTCTTATTCCTACTTCAAAGTAGGAATAAGAGCCTCCGGAAAAGGGCGCTTTTTCTGGAGGATCGGGGCCAGTGTAGACGCTCTTTTCCGGCTTTTTTAAAAGCCGGAAAAAAGGGGCGGACATTTTTATTTAAATGCCGCGGGGGATATTTAAATCCCCCGCGGATTTCCCTACTACGATAGTTGAAATTAACATGCCCCTTCCGGAAAAGGGGCCAGTGTAGACGAGCCCCTCATGAAGCCAAAGTTTTCATTTGAAGAGCCCATTGAAAGTGCACTTTTCATGCTTTTTTTAGCAAAAGCTAATTCATTTCTCTTATTTATGAAAAAATCTATGGGCTTACTCGTGTATTCTGGATGTTTGCATTCCAAATGGCGTTTCAGTTTTGATGGTTTCATGCACTCGTTGGATAGTTCTGAGAGACAGATTAGGCATAATGGCAAGTGATTATCACTACCACAGCCACTTAAATTTCAAATACTCATCAGAATAATTGCGGGTCCAAGGAGTTTTTATCTTCTTATTCTCACTTGTACTAGGCTGCACACTTGTACTAGGCTGCACATCATTCAAACATTTTTTAGTTGTATTTACAGTCACATTCTTCAGCCATTTATCCAAACTGAAGATGAAATTGAGAGGGTATGTTATTGAAAATAAATGAAGAATGCTTAAGCAGTTAACCTAAGAGGACGTGCACCACTGTGCAGAAAAAAGCTGAGGCTGCTGTATCAAGTGACAGGAAAACCAATGACACAAGCTTGGGTGCATGAAAATACACGTGCTTCCGGGGAGATGAAGCCCTTTCCCTGCCCTTGTCAGGTGGCCTGCACTCCCCGGCATTGCCAAAGCACTGCGTTGCACCATAGAGCCTGCCCCCTGGAGGAGACACTGAAATAACATAGGAAGTAGTCTGCCACTCACCCATGGAGACCACCGTCCAGCAACACCGGCTGCATCCTCAATCCATCCCGGACCAGGGCTTGGGAATGCGGCACCGCATGGGCAATCTGGGAGCCCATAATTCCTAGCCATATCCTTCGTGTAGCCCAGGCCAGGGCTCGGGGCCGCGGCACCACACGGGCCAGCTGGGAGGTGGGAACTCCCAGCTGCATCCTGCGGGCAGCCCGGGCCAAGGCTCTGGGACGCGATGCCCCAGCAGCCACGCTCTGAGGCCCGGTATATTTTTGGGAATGTAGTATATATATATAGTTTGGGAAACACTGGTCTATAGGGATACGTCTAGACTATACGGCTCCGTCGACACAGCCATGTAAAATAATTTATTCGGCATAGTCAAAGAAGCGGGGATTTAAATAATCCCCGCTTCATTAAAATAAAAATGGCCACTGCACTGTGCCGACGAGCAGCTGATCCAGCACAGCACAGCAGTCTAGACCAGTCACGGTCAACAAAGGAAGCCTTTGTCGATCGCTCCAGTATGCCTCATCTGTTTGTGGCCCACAATACAGTTTGGGTTTACACAGGGCTCAACAGGTGGCCTGCAGGTGGGAGCCAAAACAAAATAGTAGTCAATATAATGTGGATATGCGTTTTAGTAGTTAAATTCCTGGACTGTCATTGCTCATTAAAAGTGCTGTCATATGGGTGGAAATCGGGTAAATATTGCATTTTATTAATATCAGCAGAATTGATTTAAATGGGACCCGTGTGTTGTGTAGTCTTGCCTTAATCTTTATATTCATGCCTGTCAGTGTGAAAGAAGCTATTTACATATATATATGCATGTATATGCAAGCACACTTAAGTTGCGGCCCTCGGCATGTGCTGTGAGTATAATTGTGGCCCCCAGGGCTTCCGAAGTTGAGTAGCCTGGCAACAGACAAAGCATCAGGACATTTGGGCCTCTAGGAGAGATCCTGACTCTATCACCATGTTGCCAGAAAGCTATGGATGAGAAACATTATCTTGCATAAAAGCCTTGAACCAAAACTGGCTTGATTAAGTTTTAGACTTTACAAATATGGGGGCTACGTCTACATTGGCACCCCTTTCCGGAAAAGGGATGCTAATGTAGACTTCGGAATTGCAAATTCCGCGGGGGATTTAAATATCCCCCGCGGCATTTGCATTTACATGGCTGCCGCTTTTTTCCGGCTTGGGGATAAGCCGGAGAAAAGCGCCAGTCTAGACGTGATTCTCGAGAAAATAAGCCCTTTTCCGGAGGATCTCTTATTCCTACTTTCAAGTTTTATTTTACTTGTAATTATTTACACCTTCATTCCTTTCACTTGAATTCACTTAATCCAATGTATTTTTTTTGTTCTTAAATTTATTTAATTTTTATCATAAACCAACCAACTGCCATGTTTAAAGGGAATGGTTTATCTACCTACACTTAACACACACAAGCACTACAGTTTATTTCCTTTGAAGAATATACTACAGTATTTCTTGAAACAGTCCAGGAGAGTACTGGACATTGTAGAGCACATGTTTGAGGAAAATTTGGGACTGAGAGCATGTTAGGGTTATCCTACAAATAGTAACCAAGCCTGGTGGAAACCAGAATAAGGCTACAAACAATCTGCTGGGGTCAGAGCTACTCAATCAGGGCTATCTAGTACACGATACCTCAGGGTGTTGTGTGGATGCTGGTAGGCTGGTTGTGAGCAGCCCAGTTTCAAAGCTGTAGCAGCAAAATACTGTGAGGTATCCAGGATTATAGGGCAGGCATGACACACTCCCTCATCGGTTTGGATTGCATTACAGAATGTGACACCCATGCTGTTCATTTGCCCCTGACTTGTATATCTTTCCCATATGGAAGGTTCTTTGGTTGGGAAATCAGCCTGTCTCTCATGCTAAATCCATTTTCAGGCCTGTGCCAAGGTACATATCCATCTACTTATTTTCCTTTTGCCTTCCCTCAGCTGCCCTGTCACCACCTCTTCCTTCCCCTTCACCAGAACACTGCCCATCACTACACTATGATGGCTAGTAGCATGACACAACCTGCACCTCCAATGCAACCCTCCTGTGCCAGTGAAAGAAAAGAACGGTTACTTACACGTAACTGTTGTTCTTCGAGATGTGTTGCTCATGTCCATTCAAAGTAGGTGTGTGCACCACGTCTTCCGCAGCGTTTTCCCTAGTGGTACCCATAGTGCCGGCAGGGCGCCCCCTGGAGTGGCGCCGCCATGGCGGGGTATAAGTACCCCTGCCGGCGCTGCCCCACCTCAGTTCCTTCTTGCCGGACACTCCGACCAAGGGGAGGTAGGATGGGAGTCGAATGGACATGAGCAACACATCTCGAAGAACAACAGTTACGGGTAAGTAACCGTTCTTTTCTTCTTCGAGTGTTTACTCATGTCCATTCTAAGTAGGTGACTACCAAGCTAACCCATGCCCGGTGCCAGAAGACTTGTTGAAGGTTGCAGCACCGGGGGACCCAGACCCGGTGTCGAGAAAGCTGTCGAACCAGTTGCAGTACCGGATGCGAGGTAGCCAGCTGCGGCACCGGGGTGCTCAGGCCCGGTTCCTGTTGAGTTGTCGCCGGCACATGTGGCACCGGGGTACCCAGGCCCGGTGCCGGTTGAGTCGCCAGCAGTTGCGGTACTGGGGTGCCCAGGCCCGGTGCCGGTTGAGTCGCCAGCAGTTGCAGCACCGAGGTGCTCAGGCTCGGTGCTGGCTGAGTTGTCGCCAGTGGTTGCGGCACCGGGGTGTTCAAGCCCAGTGCCGGAAGAGACCACTGAGTTGATGCCGGTGCCGATGAAGGCATGGAGACGCACGCCGGCTCTTGGGTGCCCGCCATGGAGGAGAGAAGTGCCTGAGTGGACGCCACACGGCTACGGGGATACAGCACCGGTACCGCCCGGCGGGGGGCTGGCAAGGAGCTCAGCTGCACCGAAGTTCGAGCGCGGCTTGAAGCTGACTGAGACTGACGACTCAGTGTCAAAAAGGGTGCCGTAGTAGCGATCGGTACTGACCCCACATGGGGTGGTCCCGACGCGTAAGTCGCCTTAGCATGCCGATCTGGGCCATGTGGGGGCGAAGTCGTCGTTAGCTCAGCCTCCCGCGAGGGTGACCTCGACCCTTCTGAGTCAACCGATGACGGAGGGGAGGTGTGATGCTGATAAGGTCCTGCGCCGCTTCAAAAGTGTCCGGTGTGGATGGACGGTGCGAGGGTAGGCAACCAGGTCTATCGAGGCCTCCTCGGCACCGGCGGTGCACCGTAGATGTGTGCACCGGTGAGCCCGCGCCGCGGTGCCCGATCGAAGTTGACTTCTTTGAAGGGGACCTTCTGCGGGACTTCTTCGCCCTCTTGGATGGAAGAGAGTGAGACTGGTGCCGAAACCTCGACGGTGTGGAGCCTCCTGCGTGGAAGCCGGTGCGCTGCGCACCATAGGTTGCTCCGGCGGCACCAGTTGAAGCGCTGTCTCCATGAGGAGAAGCTTCAGGCGGGAAACTCTTTTCTCATGCGGGGCTTAAAGGACTTACAGATCTTACTGGCAATTGCCAGATAAGCCTCACTCAAGCACTTAAGGCAACTGTCGTGTGGGTCGCCCCTGGGCATAAACTTCCCGCAGTCAGCGCACGTCTTGAAGCCTTGTGGCCCTGGCATTCCTTACCCCCAAGGGGGAAGGAACAAAACAAAGAACCTAACTACCTAACTACAAGAACTACTTACAGACAAATGTGAGAACGGGAACCATTAGCTGACTAAGAGAGATAGACGCTCCAACGACTGTCACGGCGGTAAGAAGGAACTGAGGTGGGGCAGCGCCGGCAGGGGTACTTATGCCCCACCATGGCAGCGCCACTCCAGGGGGCGCCCTGCCGGTGCTACGGGTACCGCTAGGGAAAACGCTCCGGAAGACGCGGTGCACGCGGTGCGCACACCTACTTCGAATGGACATGAGCAACCACTCGAAGAAGAAGGAAAATTTTCTTTTCTGCCACAACATACCTCCCTACAGCTCACAACCTCCTTCCACTCCTGCTACACTTTGGAGGGGGAGAGGAATTCATTTTTGTAAGTAATTTCATAGTATCTCCCTCAGGTCTGTCCTTTGCCTTTTTGAATTAGGCCATTCTCTGCTTCCTATACATCCACCTCAGAGTAATGTCATTCAAAGCCAGAACATTTTATTACATACGTAGAGAGGATTTACTCTCCAGCTCAGCACCATTTCCTGGAACTTTAATCTCCTTGTAGTCGTGCACTGATGGACTTTGCTGGTTCAATTAAAAAGTTCTTTGTAGTTGAAGAACAGATCGATATTTAAAATATACAGTGACATAATTAAAAGCAACTGTTTTATTTTCATTTCATTTGGACATTCCGGTTCTGGCAGGGCATCAGATCAGGAGTTACCTTGTGTGGCTGCTGCTTTAGGCTATCTGAGGCCTGTGCTTAAAGGGACACCGCTCCGCCCTCCCGGACAGCCTGTTCTCAGGTTTCCCTGCTTGATTGCCTACCTCATTGAGGGACAGCAAAGCATTTTTTTCTCTGCATGCTCTGGCTGCCCTCACTCAGGACAACACAGCACTCTGCAGCATAGAGCTGGAGCCACCCCTGGGCACTCTGGTGCTTCTCTTGGACGTTTTGCTGCGAGCCTGGCAGCACGTTCTGCAGGCAGTAACAGTCTCTCTGGTCTGCCCCACTGGGGTCTTGTGCCTCATTCCTTCCTCATGTCCTTCCACTTACCCCTCCCTAACCCCCCTTCCTGCTGTACAATAAAAGACACGTGTTCATTACAACAAAGCCTCTATTGAACAAAACTGGGGTGGGGAGGGAATGAAACTGAGGTGAGAGTGGGGAAAGAAGGTGGGAGAGGGGAGGGGGAAACCTGGAAGGAGGGAACTGGCGGGGGAAGCAAGGGGAGGAAGGGGGAGGAGAAACTCAGGGTTGGGGGTCTTGCCGGCTCAACTGTCTCCCAGCACTGCGGGGAGGGGGGGCTCGGTGTCCCTTGGGGTGCAGGGAGGAAGAAGCAGGAGGGGAGGCAGCAGGGGCTGGAGCAGCAGGAGGCAGCAAGCTCTGCCCCAGGGTCGATGACCACCTGGGGGGCACAGACCGTCCTGCCCCCCAGGATGCGGTCCAGGGCATCCAAATAGGGGCAGCCCTCTGGGTCGGTTGGGAGCTGCCCCCTGTGGCCCTAGCATACGTCTGCCGCAGCTCCTTCATTTTCATCAGAACCTGCTCCTGGGTTCGGATGTGGCCTTTGGTGGCGAGGCTGCCAGCCATCTGCCTGTAGATGGCCGCATTCCTCCATCTAGTGCAGAGATCATGGACTTTGGCGGCATCCCCCCAAACCTCAATCAGGTCTATGATCTCCGCACTGGACCAGGAAGGCGCCCATCTTCTCTGGCCCCTGGCAGGCTCCTGGGGAGCGGTGGAGGGCTGGCTGGCACTGTCTGCCTGGCTCATGCTGGGGCCACTGGGTCAGGTGTAGCGACTGCTGGCTCTGGGCTGGCAGGCTTGGAGCTGGCACAAGCACTGTGGCCGGAGTCTACCCCTTTAAGGGCTCCAGGGAGTGGGGGAGGGAGCGGAGTTTTCTTGGTTTTGCCCAGAGTGGCCTTCAGGGCACACTGGGAAGGGCTGGAGGCCCCCTATTTTGAAATAAGCGTCTACACAGCACTTATTTCGAAACAGCAATTTTGAAATTGGCACTATTCCTCATGCAATAAGGTTTACCAATTTTGAAATAAGCTCTCCGCTATTTTGATTTAATTTCGAAATAGCAGTTTGGCTGTGTAAATGCTGGTAAAGTTATTTCGAAATAACTTTGCTGTGTAGACCTACTTGGTCTTTCAAAAAAGCACATTGCTTTTTCGTTGTGCTTTGGCTGTGTGGAAGCACTCTTTAGAAATAAGCTTTTCTGGAAGATCTCTTCCAGAAAAGTTTATTCCAAAAGAAGCTTGCAGTCTAGACATAGCCCTAGACTTAGATTTCATGAACCAATAATCAGATGTAACCGCTTCGGCTATGTCTACACTACATGCTTCTTGTGCAAGAAGCCTTTTGGTGCAAGAGTTTTTGTGCAAAAACTTCTTGTGCAAGAGTATGTCCACATCTCAAAGCACATTGCAAAAGTGATGTGCTTTTGCAGTGTGGATGCAAAAGAAAGCTCTGATGGCCATTCACAGAACTATGGCCATCAGAGCACATGTGCTTTTTCCCATAGGGGTTTTTTACACAAGAAACCTCTCTGAAGCATCCACACTTGCCTTATTGTGCAAGAACGCTTGCGCAAAAGGGAGTTATGCCTCGTAAAAGGAGGTTTACTTATGGAGGAAAAAGCCCTCTGTTCTGCCGTTTTACTTTTGATTTCCTTGCGCAAAAGCACATTTGACGTGTGGACGCTCCACGGGTTTTGCGCAAAAACAGCTTTTTTTGCACAAAAACCTTGCAGTGTAGATGTAGCTCTCAGGCATCATAATAGCCTGAACTTGGAGTCACAGACAGTCCTCTTGGGTACTCCAATCTATCTCATCATCCAAGTGAGCATAACTTTGCGTTAGATGGTTCCTTACATCAAAAATCACAGCAATAGTCAGATTGCTCTGAGTCACAAAAGACCCAGTCACTTACCTAGGATCAATTGCACTTTAGATCCCACACTAGTGGTAATGCTTTTAGCCAATACCATAATAAACTATACAAAGACATACTACAGGGGAAAAGAAAAGGAATTATTTACAAGGTTAAAGCAACAAAAAATAGCCAAACAAATGAGTTACAACCTTTCAGTTTTAAAAGGTAATCAGTGCTTCTCTAATAAGCAAGCTTTACATGACTTTTGGGGTTAATCCCAGCTAAGCAGCGGGAGACCTCTTGCTTATGCCTAGAAACCTTCAGCCCCCAAGTCCAAGCAGCTAGAGATATCGTTTCTTCTTGTTAGGGGACTTTCCCCCTTCCTACCCTGTGCTCTGAGCTGCAAACTCAGTGGATGGGAAGAATTCATTTGCATGACTTATCTTCATGCAGGGTGATAACGGGAACAAACAAACATTTTTGTCAGCCTCATCATTGCCCAATAATCCATTTGATGTTGGACTTTTCTTGTTAGAGACCAAATCTCACACTAGTTATTCTCTCTTCTGTCTTGTGATTTACAGACTTCAGAGGCTCACAGTACAACCACTCAAATATTACCTTACTAGCAGACTTCTTACCCAGTGTGTTCTTCAGAGCAGGGGGCTGGTGGTATGGGGGGTGCAGGGGGCTGGTGGTATGGCAGGGCCTTGGGGATGTGGAGAGGGGGAGTGCAGGAGATTAGGAGTGGGAGTGCAAGAGTGAGGGTTGGGAGCTGAGGAAGGCTCAGTGCAGGAGTCCCATAAGGCACAGGCCTTTTCTCTCCCCCACGTACCTCCCAGCCACCAGGGGCCTTTTTTTCTCCCTCTGCTCTGGGCTGCGGCCAATGGCACGGAAAGGGGGTGAGGGTTTGGGGCAGGAGAGCTAATTACTGGTGTGTTGGCAGGTAAGATGGCAGAGCCCCAGCCCTGTTGGCCACTCTCTTGGTGGTATGACTGTCCCCAGTGGGCACTCTGCAGGATAGCTCTCCCCCGTGGCTCACTGCCCCCAGTGGCCACTCTCATATTGTGTCCCTTCGAACAGATGCAACAATTGTATGTTATGGGAAACTGTCGTGTTCCTGGGGCTTACAGTTGTCCTGATACAACCAAACGCTGATCTTCTTTTAAAGTAGAAGAGGAAGCTGCATAACAAATTTGGTGGCCATAGCTCTTAGGGTATGTCTACACTACCCTCCTAGTTCGAACTAGGAGGGTAATGTAGGCATACCGCACTTGCTAATGAAGCCCGGGATTTGAATTTCCCGGGCTTCATTTGCATAAGCGGCGAGCCGCCATTTTTAAAACCCCGCTGGTTCGAACCCCGTGTAGCGCGGCTACACGGGGCTCGAACTAGGTAGTTCGGACTAGGGTGCCTATTCCGAACTACCGGTACACCTCGCTACACGGGGTTCGAAGCAGCGGGGATTTAAAAATGGCGGCTCCCCGCTTATGCTAATGAAGCCCGGGAAATTCAAATCCCGGGCTTCATTAGCAAGTGCGGTATGCCTACATTACCCCGCTAGTTCAAACTAGTGGGGTAGTGTAGACATACCCTTACTGCTTAGGAGTTCTTGAACAAATAGACACACAGACAGACACACTTTAAAATATATATATTACCTTATAATATGGGATACAGATACAAGTAAAATTAATACATGCAGAAACTCACAAGCATTTAATAAAATGTAAACACTAAACCCATTTGAATTCTTATAATTCAAGCACCTATTTTAATAATGCAAACATAAGTGAGCCACATTGTTTCCAGCTATGCATCCGTCAAGGCTCCTTTGAGGCACATGGACCTTGGCATGAGCTGGCTCCTGGTCTGCCCTGGTTATTATATTTTGGTTGGGTGCCTTGATGCCTGCTTAAACCCCTTACCCTCCCACCCACCAAAGAGTTTATCCCTTAACTCTCACGAATATTGTTTAGAACACAAAATGCTGCTATTGTGTTCAGGATTTTTTCCTGCTGCTATTTATTCCAGCCTATTCTACAAACAGCTCGTTTTCCCTTTTAAAAATGCCCTCCCCCACCACACTCCACTGTCATTTATCAGCCACCAGAAGGTAGTTAAATCACTCTTTCCATCTGTCCTATGTCTGTGCATGACTTCTTTAGATACAGAAAAAGAGGGTAACACAAGTGTCCCAGGATAACTGAAGCAATATCCATACCCGTGGTCCCCAACACGGTGCATGCGCCCGCCAGGTGCTCGGGGCTGGCCTGGCCCTGGGCACATGGCGCGTGGTGCTTGCGGGGGGGAGGGGGAGCGCCGGCCCCGGGCACGTGGCGCTTGCGGGGGGGGGCCGCTGGCCCTGGGCATGCGGGGGCTATGGGGGGGCCCTGCACCCGGGCATGCGGCCATGCGGGGGGGCCGCCCCCGGGTGCCCGGCGGGCAAACGGCCACGCCCCCTGGCGCCCGACAACCTGAAAAGGTTGGGGACCACTGATCCACACTATATAGAGCTGAGTTCTGAAAAAAAAAAAAAAAAAAAACCAACCCAGCATCACTGATCCTTCCAGACCACTCTGTGTTTATGTTTGTAAATCTGTCATATTGGTCAACAAGTCCTTGGAGCACCATGGATAAATATCCCTTTTTGTTTATAAATTCTGAGCTCTAACAGTGTATGGGGTCCATTATAGTTTGGGAATCTCATGTGTACAAAACTACTGATAAGTTTTATAAGTGAATGCTGCATTACTTTTTCCATGGTATTACATATCTGTACGACAATGGCTCCAAAGTGTCATCTCCACATGCTCAATTGCTACTGGTCCATAACAAACCATTCAGGGGTGGCCAGTCGCCAGATGGTGGAAATAAACTCTTTCCTTGTGAATATGCATGCTGAAAAGTCATGCCAAGAACTTGGTTTGTACAGCTTCTCCTTCTCTCAGAGTAATTTGGAGGCTTGAAAGTGAAACAGATTTATGAATTCACAGAGGAACTGAAAAGAGTAATCACACAGTAATGGAAAAGGTGGATTTTTATTGATTCAAATTAAGTGTAATTTATTGAAAAAAATCATGAGTTGCATGAAAGGCATTGCCTAAAGACATTGCACTCAAAGTAAGCTTTTATATATATACAAACACCCAGATACTGTCAGATGCAATCCAGTTGAATGACTTTAAATAATTTAGCATTATTGTCCCGTATTAGTTTCTTTGATTACTGACCAGCATGATAATCTAAAGAGAACCTAATTCAGAGTCAACTGAATTGTTACTCATTCTGGCTACATCTACATTATGAACTGGCAGTGATTCCCTTGCTCACATACACATACTCATGCTAGCTCATTTGTACTCAGAACAGCTCAGCCAGGCCTTTGCCATGCTACTGCAACTACACTATTTGTACTCACACTAGCTTGATGAGAGCTAGCATGAGAAAGTGCACAGAAATCATGCTGCTCACTCATAGTTATTACATGTTGAGAGGTGACAGGCCCTCGGAGGCCCCTCGATTTTATTCTCTTGGTTGAGTGACCTCGCAATCACGAGTCTATTTACAGCATGGCCCAATGGCTTCCGTAAGTATAAACGTGCCTTTACTCAGGGTGTTACAGCCCAGCAGCCTTGAACAATGAGTTAACCACTGTATTCAGGATGTTATAGCCCAGTAGCCTCAGACAATATGTATGTCCCTGTGTGAAGGATATTATGGTCCAGCAGTCTTAGCCTATATACATGCCCCTGTATTCAGGATAATACAGCCCAGTGGCCTCCGTGCAATATACATGCCCCTGTATTCAGGGTATTATGGCCCAGTGGCCTTGTATTTGGGGCATTACAATAGAGTGGCCTCAATCCACATACACAAGTCTCCTTCTTCAGGGTAATATGGCCCAGTGGCCTTAGCCCATGTACATGCCCCTCTAGTTAGGGTATTACGGCTCTGCGGCCTAAGTCCATACAGCAGTCCCTCTAACCAGGACATTGGGGACTAGCGGCCTAAGTCACTACAGCAATGCAGGGGTATGTAAGGATGGGGTAGGGAGAACCCAGGCCCTCCCTCTCCAGTAGGCCCCAGGGCCTGTTGGCAGTGGCATGATCCACTGCTCGCTCACCAGGGAATCCTGCTGCACCAAGCTGAGGGCTCGGGGGTCAATTCCCTGTCCTGGGCTACTTCCTGTTGGTACCTGGCAGATATCTTCTCTATATGGCTCACTCTTGTTCTGCAGCTTCTCTGGTAGCCACTATTGGCCTTGCTGCCGCTGCTTTGTCTGGCTGCACTTCCTACTCTGAAGCTCCCTCAGCACCTCCTTCCCCTTCAAGCAGTCAGCCCAGAATGAGCTGCTCCAGAATCATAGAATCCTAGGACTGGAAGGAAGCTCGAGAGGTCATCGAGTCCAGTCCTCTGCCCTCATGGCAGGACCAAATACTGTCTAGACCATCCCTGATAGACATTTATCTAACCTACTCTTAAATATCTCCACAGATGGGGATTCCACAACCTCCCTGGGCAATTTATTCCAGTGTTTGACCACCCTGACAGTTAGGAACTTTTTCCTAATGTCTAACCTAAACCACCCTTGCTGCAGTTTAAGCCCATTGCTTCTTGTTCTATCCTCAGAGGCCAAGATGAACAAGTTTTCTCCCTCCTCCTGATGACACCCTTTTAGATACCTGAAAACTGCTATGATGTCCCCCCTCAATCTTCTCTTTTCTAAACTAAACAAGCCCAATTCCTTCAGCCTTCCCTCATAGGTCATGTTCTCTAGACCTTTAATCATTCTTGTTGCTCTTCTCTGGACCCTCTCCAATTTCTCCACGTCCTTCTTGAAATGCGGTGCCCAGAACTGGACACAATACTCCGACTGAGGCCTAACCAGCGCAGAGTAGAGCGAAAGAATGACTATTCGTGTCTTGCTTACAACACACCTGTTAATGCATCCCAGAATCATGTTTGCTTTCTTTGCAACAGCATCACACTGCTGACTCATATTCAGCTTGTGGTCCACTATGACCCCTAGATCCCTTTCTTCCGTACTTCTTCCCAGACAGTCGCTTCCCATTCTGTATGTATGAAACTGATTGTTCCTTCCTAAGTGGAGCACTTTGCATTTCTCTTTATTAAACTTCATCCTGTTTACCTCAGACCATTTCTCCAATTTGTCCAGGTCATTTTGAATTATGACCCCATCCTCCAGATTAGTCGCAACCCCTCCCAGCTTGGTATCATCTGCAAACTTAATAAGCGTACTTTCTATACCAATATCTGAATCGTTGATGAAGATATTTAACAGAGCCGGTCCCAAAACAGACCCCTGCGGAACCCCACTTGTTATGCCTTTCCAGCAGGATTGTGAACCATTAATAACTACTCTCTGAGTACAGTTATTCAGCCAGTTATGCACCCACCTTATAGTAGCCCCAGCTAAGTTGTATTTACGTAGTTTATTGATAAGAATATCATGTGAGACCGTATCAAACGCCTTCCTAAAGTCTAAGTATACCACATCCACCGCTTCTCCCTTATCCACAAGACTCGTTATCCTATCAAAGAAAGCTATCAGATTCGTTTGACATGATTTGTTCTTTACAAATCCATGCTGGCTGTTCCCTATCACCTTGCCACTTTCCAAGTGTTTACAGATGATTTCCTTAATTACTGGCTCCATTATCTTCCCTGGCACAGAAGTTAAACTAACAGGTCTGTAGTTTCCTGGGTTGTTCTTATTTCCCTTTTTATAGATGGGTACTATATTTACGCTTTTCCAGTCCTCTGGAATCTCTCCTGTCTCCCATGATTTTCCAAAGATGATAGCTAGAGATAACTCCTCTATCAGCTCCTTGAGTATTCTAGGATGCATTTCATCAGGACCTGGTGACTTGCAGGCATCTAACTTTTCTAGGTGATTTTTAACTTGTTCTTTTTTTATTTTACCTTCTAAAACTACACCATTCCCACTAGCAGTCACTATGTTAGGCATTCCTACAGACTTCTTGGTGAAGACCGAAACAAAGAAGTCATTGAGCATCTCTGCCATTTCCAAGTTTCCTGTTACTGTCTCTCCCTCCTCACTGACCAGTGGGCCTACCCTCTCCTTGGTCTTCCTCTTGCTTCTAATGTATTCATAAAAAGTCTTTGTTACCCTTTATTCACATAGCTAGTTTGAGCTCATTCTGTGCCTTTGCCTTTCTAATCTTGCCCCTGCATTCCTGTGCTGTTTGCCTATATCCATCCTTTGTAATTTGCCCTACTTTCCATTTTTATATTACTCCTTTTTTATTTTTAGATCATGCAAGATCTCGTGGTTAAGCCAATTTGGGCTTTTGCCATATTTTCTATCTTTCTGACACATTGGAATAGCTTGCTTTTGGGCCCTTAACAATGTTCCTTTGAAAAACTGACAACTCTCCTCAGCTGTTTTTCCCCTCAGTCTCGATTCCCATGGGACCTTACCTATCAGCTCTCTGAGCTTACCAAAATCTGCCTTCCTGAAATCCATTGTCTCTAGTTTGCTGTTCTCCCTTCTACCCTTCCTTAGAATTGTGAACTCTATGATTTCATGATCACTTTCACCCAAGCTGCCTTCCACTTTCAAATTCCCAACCAGTTCTCAATCACAGAACTGGAAGAGCTCTCAGGAGGTCATCAAGTCCAGCCCCTTTCCTAAGGCAGGACCAATCCCAACTAAACCAACCCAGCCAGGGCTTTGTCAAGCCGAGACTTCAAAACCCCTAGGAATGGAGATTGCACCACCTCCCTAAGAAACACATTTTGGTGCTTCACCACCCTCCTAGTGAAATAGTTTTTCCTAATATCCAACCTAGACCTCTCCCCCTGTAACTTGAGACCATTGTTCCTTGTTCTGCCATCCATCACTACTGAGAACAGCCTTTCTCCATCCTCTTTGAAACCTCCTTTCAGGATTTGAAGGCTGCTATCAAATCCACCCTCACTCTTCTCTTCTGCAGACTAAACAAACTCAAATCCCTTAGTCTCACCTCATAGGTAATGCGCTCCAGCCCCCTAATCATTTTGGTCACCCTCCGCTGGACCCTCTCCAAGGTGTCCACATCCTTTCCATAGTGGGGGGCTGAGAATTGGACACAATACTCCAGATGTGGCCTCACCAGAGCCAAATAAAGGGGAATAATAACGTCTCTTGATCTGCTGACAATGCTCCTCCTTATGTACCCTAATATGCCATTCTTCTTGGCTCCAAGGGCACACTCTTGACTCATATCCAGCTTCTCATCCACTGTAATCCCCAGGTCCTTTTCTGCAGACCTGCTACTTAGCCATTCGGTCCCCAGCCTGTAACAATGCTTGGGACTCTTCTGTACCAAGTGCAGGACTCTACTCTTGTCCTTGTTGAACCTCATCAGCAGGGCTCCACAAACCGCAGCGAAGTCCACTCGCCAGCCCCACACAGCACATGCACCAGACTCGCACTACGCTGCTGGTAAATGGGGCAATCGACTGAAATCTACTCGCCATAAGCAAGTAGATACATGGATTTGTTGAGCCTTACTCATCAGATTTCATTTCGCCCAATCCTCTAATCTGTCTAGGTCACTCTGTATCCTATCCTGCCCTCCAGCATAGCTACCTCTCCCCCTAGCTTAATGTCATCTGCAAACTTGCTGAGGGTGCAATCTATCCCCTCATCCAGGTAATTAATAAAGATGTTGAACAAAACCGGTCCTAGAACAGATCATTGGGGCACTCCGCTAGAAACTGACTGCCAACCTGACATCAAGCTGTTGATCACCACCCATTGGGCCTGACAGTCTAGCCAACTTTCTATCCATCTTATAGTCCACAACTCTCAAATATGGTCCAGGTTGGATATTAGGAAAAACTATTTCACTAGGAGAGTGGTGAAGCACTGGAACGGGTTACCTAGGGAAGTAGTGGAGTCTCCCTCCCTAGAGGTGTTTAAGTCTCAGCTAGACAAAGCCCTGGCTGGGTTGATTTAGTTGAGATTGGTCCTGCCTAGAGCAGGGGGCTGGACTTGATGACCTTCTGAGGTCTCTTCCAGCTCTATGGTTCTATGATTCTATCCAATCCATAGTCTCTTAACTTGCAGGCAAGAATATTGTAAGAGACCATATCAAAAGCTTTGCTAAAGTCAAGGTCTATCACATCCACTGACTTTCCCATATCCACAGAACCAGTTACCTCATCATAGAAGCTAATCAGATCGGTCAGGTATGACTTGCCCTTCGTGAATCCATGTTGACTATTCCTGATCACTTTCCCCTCTTCCAAGTGCTTCAAAATTGATTCCTTGAACTACTGACTGGTCTGTAGTTCCTTGGATTGTCCTTCTCCCCTTTTTTAAAGATGGGCACTACATCTGCCTTTTTCCAATCACCCGGGATCTCTCCCGATCTCCATGAATTTTCAAAGATAACGGCCAAAGGCTCTGCAATGACACTTGCCAACTCCCTCAGTACCCTATGATGCATTAAATCCGGGCCCATGGATTTGTATACAGGCAGTGACTTTTCTAAATAGTTCCTAACTTTTTCCTTCCCCACCAAGGGCTGTCCACCTCCTTCCCATACTGTGTTGCTTAGGCATTTGTCTGGGAGCTGACCTTGTCCGTGAAGACAGAGGCAAAGAAAGCATTGAGTACTTCAGCTTTTCCCACATCATCTGTCACTAGGTTACCTCTCTCATCCAGTATGGGCCCCACACCCTCTCTGATCACCCTCTTATTGCTAACATGCCTGTAGAAACCTTTCTTGTTATCCTTCACCTCTGTTGCTAGCTGCAATTCCAATTGCGCTTTTGCCTTCCTGATAACTCCCCTGCATTCTTGAACAATATATTTATACTCCTCCCTAGTCATCTGTCCAAGTTTCCACTTCTTGTAAGCTTCCTTTTTGTGTTTAAGCTCACCAAGGATGCCCTTGGTAAGCCAATCTGGGTCACCTAACATATTTGCTTTTCTTGCTGCTTATCGGGATGGTGTCTTCCTGTGCTTTTAATAAAGCTTCTTTAAAATACTGCCAGCTCTCCTTTTCCCTTCAGAAATTGGCCAATGTGATTGTGCTGGGGGCTGGAGCAGCCATGAAGCACCTCTTCCCCTTCCCCTCTTGGCTCAGTTTGTGAAACACAAACGGCTCAGAGCTGTTTTTCTGAGTAGTGTGTGGTGGTGGGGCAAGCAGGGGAGTCTGCCTGGAGACTCCCTACTGTGTCTGTGGGCCAGATTGTTTTACCCGGGCCTGCTGTAGTGCGAGCATGGGGTCCCTGCTGCAGGTGAAGGAAGCAGTGGGGGAAGGCTGGGCTCAAGCTTCAAAAGAACCATATCTGACTCCCTAGTGAGCCATATTTGGCTCATGAACTATAGGATGCCGAGCCCTGGTATAAAGTATTAAAAAAAATGGCAATGAGGTATGTTTGTAGCTCTCATCATTCAGTAAAATATCTGAGACTTGATTCCTATTAACTTTCAGGCACCAATTACTTGTCATTTACCATTTGACAAGCAATTCCAAACAAATTGTCTTGTGGCCAGACTTTCAAAAGGAACCTCAAGCTGGACTTCATTTATCCACACACACATTTTGAACATTCACGTGGTTCATTAAATTCTGTCTCCTATTTTAAAAAAAAGATTCCAAGGGTTTGCACGTTTACATCATCTGTCATCTGTGTATGCATCTGTTAATGCTAGAAGAGCAGCCAAGCACAAAAAAGTGAGGCCACTTTCTGAAAAATTGTGTTCTTAAAATACATTCATTTTATGGATACCTTATCACAATGCATGGACTAATATAATTTATGATTAACAAAATAAACCTATAGTACAACTATTCTGAGAAGATTAGAAAGAAATATCAGAGATTAAGAATATTGCAAATGACACAATAGATTACATAAAGCCAGGTGGTAATTTACATTCCCAATCTGCAAGGAAAAGATGATCAATAGGTGACCAATATGATGTAAAATATAACGAAGACCTGAAATGCTGGGGCAGGGGAAGGTCAGCTCAATAATACTGGGCAACAGGGCTCCAGAAAAGAGAACAAAATCCCAGATTTCTCTTAGTAGACGATAATCCTACGGGTCAACTGGCAGGAAGAAAATGTATTCCCTTGACCTTGATGAAGGATAAAATTCACTGTACGAACAAACCAGAATTGGAATATTTATATTTCTTCCCCCCACACATTGTGTTTTATTGGAGTTACAATATTTTAAGCTGAAAGCAGCCGAATGTAAGTAGCCAAAAGGAAAGATCAACAAAGAGGACATTTTTCACGAGTAGAGGGTTAGCCAAACAGACCTGCTGCGTACTTCAATCACTACACCAACTTTCTCTTCATTCTTACTGTTAACAAATTCAAAGCACTTTTAACTCCTCACATAATCGTTCTGAAGGCTAAATTATGCCCCAAGTGTTTCTGTTCAAGCACCATTGCTTTCAATTACTTTCTTGGTCAGCAGTGATTGATGCCTAGCAAATAGCTGAGGAAGCATAAGATACCAAAGAAAAAATTACCTGAATTTTGAGTTCATACTGAAGGGCTAACAACATATGTTTTTTCTTCTAATGTCTACAAGAAGTAGATGAGACACTTCTACTTAGGGAAGGGTCTGTTTTTAGACAGCCATTTTACCACAGTCACAACAGACTTTTCAGTTCATGTCCATTCATTATACATGGGTTTAGTCACATAATGCCATTAAGCGTGAAGTGTGACTTACCCGGAGCCAAATATTATCTATGTGGCTTTGCCCCATGCTTTACAGAACTAGGTAGTCAGAGTCTTTTAGGGTGTGTCTAGACTACAGGGTTTTGTTGACAAAAGTGGACTTTTGTTGACAAAATTATACCTGCATCTACACCTCCGCTGAGTTCTGTCAAAGGCTGTAAACCTCATTCTATGAGGAATAACATCTTTTGTCAACAGAGTTCTGTCGACAAAAGGCGTTATTGCATCTACACTGTCCTTCGCGTCTACACTGTCATGTCAACAAAGCGGCTTGCTTTGTCGACAGAACTGGATGTAGTCTAGACGCTCTTTGTTAACAGAAGCTTTGTCGACAGTATCTGTCGACAAAACTTCTGTCGACAAAAGCCTGTAGTCTAGACGTACCTTCAGAGTCAGAAAGTGAAGACAGTTCTCTGTTCTCCTGATCTCAACCACAATCTGCTTACAAATGACTTCCAACTGCAACACACTGAGGTCATTATATTATCCTGGGGTAAACAGTTGCCTTAGTGTCACACACTATGGGCATGTCTACGCAACTGAGTTATTTCAAAATAACTCCTGTTATTTTGAAATAAGGTGAGTGTTCACACAGCAAGCCTGTTGTTCCAAAATTATTTTGAAATATTGGGTTTGTTTGTTCGAAATAACAATCCCTCATTCTACGAGGAATAACACCTATTTTGAAATAGGGTTAGTCACTCTGGCTTGCTAAAAAACATGGCAAACATTCACAATTAATCTAACTTTTCTTAGTGGGGTATATGGATGAAGCAGTACAAATATTCACTTCTAGGACAAATGTACATGCAGATGTAGAGCAAAGGAAAGAGCAGCTAATAAGCAGTTAACTTGCTTTTCAAAGTTTCAAGTCATGAGAACATAAAGCTTGATAAGTAATATCCACATTGATATCTTGAAGGAGTCTTTAGATTGCTGATATTTTAAGCTCCACTCATTTTCATTCTTAAAAAGGTAAGAACATAAGAATGGCTATACTGGGTCAGGCAAATGGTCCATCTAAACCAGTATCCATTCTTTTGAGACTAGCTGATGCTAAATACTTCAAAGGGAATTAACAGAACCGGGCCATTTATCAAATAATTCATCCTCTGTTGTTCTGCCCAGCTTCTAGCATTTGGAAGTTTAGGGACACCCAGGGCATGGGGTTGTGGCCCTGATCATCTTGGTTAATAATCACTGATGGATAACTCCTCCACAAATCAATCTAATTCTTTTTTTAAACCAAGTTGTACCAAGCCCTCACAGTCAGAGTAATTTTTTTCTTCCCCTTCTTTCCAAGTCTGGAGATTTCCCTTCTGCTTTTAGAAGTAAAGGAATGGATGCGCTTAAAATCAGACATTGTGGAGGTAGGAGCTAGTCAATTTTCACCCTGCCTATGGACCTTAATCCTGATATGTTACATTCCCATGCTGAGCCAGGTGTACCAGATTACTTGCTGGTTAGTATGATGTGAAAAGGTGCCCATGATGGAACTAGGCTGAAACAAGTAATTGACAGTTATGATCTAAACTAGAATGTCAACCCAACACACAGGGTATGTCTAGACTGCACCCCTCTGCTGGCAGAGGGATGCAGATTAGGCTGGGCGAAATTGCTAATGAAGCGGGGATTTAAATATCCAATGCTGCATTAGCATAAAAATGGCCACCGCTTTTTCCCGGCACTGAGCTTTGTTGGAGAAAAGTGGCAGTTCAGAGGCTGATCTATCGCTAAAGAAAGCCTTTTCTGATAGATCCCTTACGCCTCGTAAAACGAGGTATACAGGATCTATCGGAAAAGGCTTTCTTTAGCGATAGATCAGCTTCTAGACTGCCGCTTTTCTCTGACAAAGCTCTGTGCTGGAAATAAGCAGTGGCCATTTTTATGCTAATGAAGTGCAGGATATTTAAATCCCTGCTTCATTAGCAATTTCGCCCAGCCTAATCTGCATCCCTCTGCCGGCAGAGGAGTGCACTCTAGACATACCCTCAGAGGTAAAAGCTTTTTTATATTAATTCATTGTATCCCCATATCCTTAATTTCCCCAAAATAAGAAACTAAGCTTCTGTAATTAGGCTAACATAGTACGTAGCTAAATGTTCCCATTAGGAGGAAGTTCATTGTGTTATTAGAGGGATAGTACAAAGAGTACTCTATGGAAAGAGGGGAGGAATGGGAGGAGAATCTTGATGCCAAAGCATAAAACAACAATCTACCATGAAATCATTATTTTTGACTTCTCACCTATGCTTGATCTGATAACTTGGGGGGAGGGAGGAAGGAGCGCAGAAGTATGGCAAGAGCATGCTTTTCCACTCTTAAAAGAATAAGCTACTTAGCAGAGATGAAGTAAATGGGTGATTCTTTGGTATTGTGACTCAACCAAAACACTGGAAAAAAACCCCACCTAGGCTATGTCTACATTGGCAAGATTTTGCGCAAATACTTTTGACACAAGAGTTTTTGCGTTACAGTATTTGCGCAAGAGAGCATCTACACTGGCATGTGCTTTTGTGCAAGAGATATGCTTTTGTGCCAAAGCATCCGTGCCAGTGTAGACGCTCCCCTGCGCAAGAAAGCTCCGATGGCCATTTTTGCCATCGGGCTTTCTTGCGCAAGAAATTAGTGTTGCCTGTCTACACTGGCCTCTTGCGCAAGAGGGCTTATTCCTGAGCAGGAGCATCAAAATTCTTGCGCAAGAAGCCCTGATTTCATACATCAGAATGTCAGTGTTCTTGCAAAGGAACTCTCTGCCAGTGTAGACAGGCAGCAAGTTTTTGCGCAAAAACTTTGCCAATGTAGACAGCCTTAGTTCAGGTTGCTTCAAAATGACATTTTTGAAATGTTGTTTTGAAATGAATTGCCAAAAATGGTTCATTTGAACTTTTTCTGCATAATCCATTCTGATACTTCTGAAATGTTTTTGTTGCCCTTTCCTGAACTTTTCCCAGTTGCAATATATCTTTTTCTGAGATGGGGTGACCACATCGACATGCAGTACTCAAGATGTGGGTATACCATAGATTTATACAGAGGCAAGATATTATTTTCTGTTTACATACCTTTCTTAATGATTCCTAACATTCTGTTTGCTTTTTTGACTGCTGCTGCACACTGAGCCCTGGAGTTATTTCTACAGTAAGGGGTTATTTCAAAATAACTCCCCTTTACTTTTAAATAAATGGAGCATCCACACTACTAAGCATGTTATTTCAAAATAATGGACTGGTTATTTCAAAATCTGTACTCCTGCTTTCCTTGGGGACTAATGCTTATTTCAAAATAGCATTCACAGATACGCTATTTCAGAATAACGACTCCCCAGAGTAATTCCAAGTAATGGCTTCCCAGTGCTTCCTGGGGTTCTAAATCGAGGTAGCATGTCCATAATAATGGAGCCTGTCATGGACTAATTTTGAGGCTCCCCACTATTTTGATTTTGTTATTTCAGGAGTTATTTTGAATTTAGTTTTCCAATGAGCATTATTTTGCATTTATCAATATTGAATTTGATTGGACATTGTGTTGCCCAGTCACCAGTTTTGTGAGATCCATTTGCTGCTCTTTGGAGTCTGTTTGTATGTCTACACTACCACCCTAGTTCGAACTAGGGTGGTTAATGTAGTCATACGGAGTTGCAAATGAAGCCCGGGATTTGAATTTCCCGGGCTTCATTTGCATAAAGCCGGGCGCTGCCATTTTTAAATGTCGGCTAGTGCGGACTCCGTGCCGCGCGGCTACACGCGGGCACGGACTAGGTAGTTCGGACTAGGCTTCCTTGTTTCCTAGTCCGAACCACCTAGTCCGTGACGCGCGGACATTTAAAAATGGCGGCGCCCGGCTTTATGCAAATACCCCTTGGGACTTAACTATGTTGAGTAGTTGTATAACATCTGCTAATTTTGTCACCTCATTGTTTATTCTCTTTCCCAGATCATGTACAAATATATTGAATGGGACTGGACCCAGTACAAAACCTTGGGGTCTTCTCTCTCCACTAGGTTATTGGTTTGTTAACGGTCCTCTCAGCAGCAGTGTTAAGTTCCATTTCAAAGCAGAAGATTGTTATTCTCTATTAGTGGAATCCCTCACAGTAAAATCACAGTGCACTCGAGGGACCTGAATGTGAAGAGGAAATGCTATTGAACAGAAGGCAACGTGCCATCATCTAAACTTTAATCTAGGGGTGTATCTGTTTAGGTGCAAGGGGAGGAAAAAACAATTGCAATCTTACAGAACATCTCTACTATATCAGCTGTTACCTTCTGATAGCTCTTTGAGGGGCAGCAGAGGCAGAATGGGCTGTAGCAGTTTGCAACCTGTTTAGCTGCTAGCAATATTTGTAGCAGTATATTTATAAGCAGAAACATTTATAAGCAGATTGTTAAATAAAGAGAGGAAAAAGCAGAATTCCCAAAATAAGGGGAAAAGGATGACTCCAGCACAGTTCAGAATCAGTCACTGAAATGAATTGTTTTCCTTATCACACAGGCAGGTGGCCAATTACAAGCAGAGGGCCAGGTACTTCAAGTATGTTATCAAGGAATTCATTCACAGATTTTGATAGAATTGCAGATTAAACTTCAGCAAACAGTCTGCTCTTGGAGACTGTAGAGGTCCCTTCAGCATGGAGCAGTGCATCTAATACACAAATGTACATGACATAAAGGAGTGGTGCAGATAACTGCATCTCTCTCTGCTGATTTTAAGGACTCCTTTTTCTCAGACTCTATATACTCCAAGAAAGTATCAATATCATGCTCCCTCTATTAGCTATTTCAAATGTTTTTACATCGTTATCCTATTATCCTCCTATTCTGCCACAGAGCACAGAATAACCACAGCAAATGCTGATCTATTTACAGGGAGAAACTGCAGCTCATCAATACAACTTCTTCATTTGAAGACTATTAGCAACCCACTTTACCTGTAGGGGATTTCTCTTAGTCTAGGCAGGTTTATGCAAAGTTCTATAATGCCTTCCTTTCTTGGTATGAATCTCTCAATAAAGCAGCTAAGAATAGATTTACCTTCCCTGCTGCAGCCAGTGTCTTGCTGCTGGGATTATAGGAGTTAAACTAGTAGCAGGCAATCAGGGATTTCCTCAAAACTCTTTCATAAACAGCTTTCTTGGTGCTTGATTACCATCACAGAGGAAGCCAGGAGTCTAAGAAACTTGGCTGACAGCAGAGCAGACCTTTGCCTCAGGCAAAGCAGAATGAGTTCCCACAGTTCCCAAGTCAGTGTGATTTATAGCCCAGGGCTGTGTCTCATTATTCCTGACCATGTCAAGACTGTTAATACATTGCACATTAATGGTGTGATGAACTTGCCTTTTGCCTCTGTTGTCATAGCCAAAAGTTTTATTTAACTGAAAGTCTGTATGTGGAAATTGAGAAAGAGTCAAGCTATGTCTACATTGGCATGAATTTCCGGAAATGCTTAAAACGGAATACTATTCCGTTTTCAGCTTTTCCGGAAAAGGAGCGTCTACATTGGCCGCGGAGTTTCCGTGATAACGATGCGCTTTTCCGGAAAAGCGCATCTACATTGGCGGTGCGCTTTTCCGGAAAAGCAAAAAGCCCGGAACCATTTTGAAAAGGGCAAAGGCCACCAGACCTTTCCGGGGGCGGGGCCGGAGCTCCGTCCAGACGCGTGGTTAAAGGGGTCTCGCCGGGCAGCCGTTGGTCTCGTGCTCCCGTGCCTTGTGACCTCTGCCAGGGACTGGCACCCTTCACAGGGTCGGTGGTTGCCCTGTGAGTTTTGGGGACACCACCCTTTGGCCCCCCACCAGCTTTTCCTGGCATTTTCTTTTTTCTGCCCTGCTCTGTCTGCTATGGAGCCGTGGGTGGCCATGTACCTGCTCGGGCCCCTGTTGGACCTGTACAGGTGCCTGGAGCTCGTGCTGCAGGCTGGTGCCCTGGTGTTCATGTACCAGGAGGCAGAGATTGCCTTGCACTCCCTCACCAGGGAGGTCCTGGCAACCGCGTGGCATCAGCACCCGACGATAGACCGGCCCATCTGGACTTTGGAGACGAGCACCGACTGGTGGGACCGTGTGGTCCTCGGACGATGGGACGACTACCAGTGGGTCCGGAATTTTCGGATGAGGAAGCGGACCTTCTTGATGCTGTGCACCTGGCTCACCCCCGCGCTGCAGAGAACCGCCACCCGGTTGCGGGCACCCATCCCCGTCAACAAGAGGGTTGCCATCGTGCTGCGGAAGCTGGCCACACCGGACAGCTACCGCTCGGTGGCACACCAGTTCGGGGTGGGAAGATCCACCGTTGGAGTGATCGTCATCCAGGTAAGTCCCAGGGGGAGTGGGATGGGGGGAGGGTGCGCCACTCCAGGCCCAGGGACACCCAAGACTCCAGGCTCGGTCGCCCAGGGGTTTCGGCCGTCCCTCCCTTGCACCGGCCCGCTGGTGGGGGGGGCGTGGGGGGCCCTGATGTGTGTGTGTGTGTGTGTGTGTGTGTGTGTGTGTGTGTGTGTGTGTGTGAGGACAGAGGGAATCAAGGGGGGGACCCAAGGGAGTGCACACTCACCCCTGGCTGTATGTAATGTGTTCCCTTGTGTTTCTCTGCACCCTTCTGCAGGTCGTCCACGCCATCAATGATGTCCTGCTGCCGAGAATCATCTGCCTGCGCGACGTCGATGAGACCATGGCCGGCTTCGCTGCCCTCGGGTTCCCCAACTGCGGGGGAGCCCTGGACGCCACCCACATCGCCATCCGGGCCCCGGAGCATCGAGCAGCCCACTTTATGAACAGAAAGGGGTACTGCTCCATTGTCCTGCAGGCCCTCGTGGATCACCGGGGCCGCTTCCTAGACATCTACGGTGGCTGGTCCGGCCGGGCACACGACGCCCGCATCCTCTGGAACTCAGGACTATTTCAGAGGTTGGAGGCGGGCACCTACTTCCCCCGGCGGGACTTGACTGTCGGGGATGTGCCGATGCCCATCTGCATCGTCGGGGATGCGGCCTACCCCCTGATGCCCTGGCTCATGCGGCCCTACACGGGGCAGCCGGACCAGAACCGGGCCTGGTTCAACGACCGCCTCAACCGGGCCCGAAACCCAGTGGAGCTGGCGTTTGGACGCTTAAAAGCCCGCTTCCGTGGTTTGCTCACCCGTCTTGACATGGGTGAGCAGAATGCAACGGAGGTGCTGGCCGCGTGCTGCGTGCTCCACAATATTGTGGAGCGCAGTGGGGAGGCCTTCCTCCCTGCATGGGTGGCAGCTAAGGCACAGACTTTGGACCAGCCCGACACAGCTGCCATCCGCCAGGCGCACCAGGAGGCGGTGCGCATTAGAGAGGCCCTGGTGGACATGTTTGCCCAAGCCCCGTAGCAGGGTCGCTTGGGTCACCCCAGAGTACTCCGTCCCAGCTCCTACCCTTCCCCACCTCCTCCCCTTACCTCCCCCCCCCATAGTATAGTAAAGCATCGGGTCACAGCACATCGGCCGTCATCGAGTCTGTTCGTCGGGTGCGTCGGGTGTAGTTAGGGTTTTTCTTTTAAGTTAGGCTAGGGTTTAGGCCACCATCGCCGTCCTGAAGAACAGCCATCAGGATTTGGGACTTGTGTGGAAGGCTTACATCAGTGCCATCTTCGATGGATCTCCAGGCTGTTCCTCTCCTGAGGCCCGGAAGGCCCAAAGGACTGACATGGCCAGCAACACCACAATCATCCGTCGAGGGATCTCCTGGCTGTTCCTCTCCTGAGGCCTGGAAGGACCAAAGGATCGAGGTGGCCAGCAACACCACAATCGTCCTCCCTGCGCCTAACTTATGTTTTTGAATCTGTACTGTACTGCATATTTTAACCATTTTTTTCTGCTTGTTTGTTGCTATGTAAATATAGTTTCTGGTTTACATCTTTACTGAAAAGTCTCAGTATTTCTTTATGCGCCGCAAACCAATGACCACTGAAAAAGGCCCCCCCCCCCGGTGATAGAGTCATGAATTTGTTGTCCACAGTTGTAACCCTCTTAAATTGAAGTGGCTAATTGGCATCTCACATAATTTCTGTACAGTTACTAGAGGAACACAATAACCACACAAGATTCAAATGAAAACAGAACTTTTTATTTACAAAGGAGAGGGGGGGGAGGGACCTTTAACGGGAGAAGGAGGGGGGGGACCTTTAACTGGGAGAAGGAGGGGGGGGACCTTTAACTGGGAGAAGGAGGGAGGGGCAGTTACTGGGACGGGTGGCCCCTGCGAGCGCCCCTCTGGGGGCGGACCTGCCCACGCTGGGCAGACCGCGTTGGGGCAGCCTGCACGCTGAGGTGCCCACGAGTAGAAGCACGAGTAGAAGCACGAGAAGGAGCACGAGTAGGAGCACGGTCTTCAGGGTCAGGAGCAGGAGCACGGTCAGGGTCAGGGGCAGGGTCAGGAGCAGGAGCACGGTCAGGGTCAGGGGCAGGAGCAGAACCAGGAGCAGGGAGAGGAGCAGGAGCTGGGAGAGGAGCAGGGATAGGAGGGGGCATGGGCTGTGCTCCGGGAGGGGTGGCGGGGGCATGCGGTCCGGCCATGCCATAGTGGATGGCATGTATTTAATGTGCCGTCAGGGTGCCCATTGTGGCGCGCATCTCGCGGCATTCCTCCAGGAACACAGCCCATCCCTCCTGCTGCCACTCCTGGTCCCCCTGCACATGCTCCGCAATGGAGGTCTGGATCCCCTCCACCGCGGTGACATGACGCCGAAGCAGCTGGTCCCGGTGTCGGAGCCTGGTCCTCCGGGCTTGGGCAGCTGGGGGTGCCACTGCTGCTGGAGTCGCGGGTCTGGTGCTGGGTCCCGCTGCAGGGAAGAGAAGAAAGGACGGGTCAGTCAGGCAGGCTGTCCACTGTCCCCACACCTCCATGCCCTCCACCCCGGAGCCTCAGGTGACCGCACAGTTCTGGCTTGGGCCCACTCGGTTCCCCTCCTGCTCCCGTGTTGTATGTTGGCAAGAAGGACCACCCCTGGGAGTAGGGTTCTCCCTGCAGTATTGTAAGCACCGGTCTGTATCCTGGCCCCGTGCAGGGCGGGAGGGTGCTTGTGCTGTGTTCACCTGTGGAACTCCCTGCCGGTGGACACTGTAAAAAGCTTAATATTAGGGCTAATCAGTGGTGTTTGACAGGGAGCGAGATGCATCCCCACGCAGTGCCTGGGAGCACACCTGTCAGTGGCGGTCTGGGCTCTCAGATCCCCTCGCGTGGGATATCTCCTGGTCAGAACCAGAAGGGTGACTGGGTGGGGGGATGTCCCATCCTTGCAGCAAAACTCAGGGGCCCATCTCCCTCCCACTATCCCTCCCGCAAGCCTGGTAGCCCAGGGACAGGTGTGGCCGCAGTGGGGACTTCCCTCGGGGAACCTGTCAAGGCACTGGGAGCAGGTGAGCAGCTCGGTGGCGGTCCACGGTCACAGGACTGTGACACTGCACTTATCCCAGGAGCAGCTGGCTGTGCCTCACAGCCAGGCCTGGGACAGTGTGCCGTTCCCTGTGCTGCACCCCTTGGTGGAGCAGCAGGCTCTGGGCTGAGTCCCTGGGGCCCTGGCCAGTTCCAGCCGGCATCCACCCTTCCCCCTGGTCCCGCCGAATGTGTGTGAGAAGCACGGTCCCAGGCGTGCCCTGCAGCTGCCTGCCACGGCCACCTGCCGCTCGGTCACCAGGCTGCACGTGCTGCTAACTGCCTCATGCTATGCAGCGTGCAGCTCACGTGGCCTGAGTGACATGCTCTCCCCCTCCCCCCTCCGGGCACCTGGCTCTCACTCCCCCCCGCCCTCCACCCCCCGCCCTTTGGGAGTGTAACCTTCAAAGACTCACCAGTGGGTTCCTCACCGGCCACAGAGGAGCTGCTGGAGGGGGACTGCTGGGTGGCAACGCTGGCCTCCTCTCCTGATGCGCCGCCGCTCTCGTCTCCCTCCTCCGGGTCGGTGGGACGGTTGATCGGGGGGTGCTGGCAGGTGTCTACGGGGACAGCTGGGCCTTGTGGGGCTGGCTCGCCCAAAAATGAGTTCAGCCGCTCAAAATAGGGGCAGGCATAGGGTCCTGCTCCCCTCCCCTCCGTGGCCCGCACGTACCCCAGCCGCAGCTTCTTGACCTTCGAGCGGACCTGCTCGCAGTTGCGGCTGGGGTGGCCTTGCTGGGCCAGGTTCCGGGCCAGCCGGGTGTACAGCTCGGCGTTCTGGCGGCGGGACTGGAGGTCATGGAGACCCTCCTCCTCCTCCCACAAGTCCAGGAGGGTCTCCAGCTCCCTGGGGGTCCAGGATGGGGCCCTGCGTTTCCGGCCCCTGGGGGCTTCCTCCCCTGCCCCGGGTGACGGTGGCTGACGACCACCTCGTGCTGCCATGCCTGCGCTGAGGTGGCTGGGCAGCACAGTTGCCACGTGGCAGAGCTGGGAAGGGAGGTCTCCGGGGGGCTCCTGCCACGTGCGGCCAGTAGCGTGCGAGCTCTTTAAGCCCTCGGGTAACGCGGAAGTCCGCGGCTTCTACGGGGTCTCCCACCGTCCAAACCACTTTTTTACGTTTCTTCTGCTTTTCCGGAAAAGCTGTCTACACTGGCCCTTTTCCGTAAAAGCTTTTCCGGAAAAAGGACTTATGCCCGAGTGGGAGCAGCGTACGGTTTCCGGAATAGCGGCTGATTTTGTACAGTACAGCGTCGATGCTTTTCCGGAAATTCAAGCGGCCAGTGTAGACAGCTCGCGGCTTATTCCGGAAAAGCGGCTGCTTTTCCGGAATAAGTGGCCCAGTGTAGACACACCCTAAGAGTTTGTGCAAAATGAAGTGGTATAAAGTAAATGTATAGCTGGAGATTATATTATCAAGGAAAAGGATCATCTTGGATTTAGCAAGCTTAGGTATGACATGGTGAGCCTCATAAAGGTCCATGAGATGGGTTAGGACTCACAATGCTGCTTGGGTAATTTGTGCAGTACCTATATGTCATCGTAGTGTTTTTTGTAAAAGATAATTGGGTTAATAATTATAGCCATATATTTTCAGAAATATAAAGGGCTTTGCATGGGATTGTGCCAATTTGAAAAGTGGGATTCTCTTAAAATGGATGTCAGATTCAGAGGAGCATCAAGATAAGCAAAAATTAAACAGCATGGACAAAAAAAGATTTTCTTTTTAATTCAACTAGTAGAGAAATAATCACTTGGGCATAGATAGTAATATTAGGAAGAAAGGCATGAAACCTTTGCGCAAACTCATTCTAAAGCCATACCATTTTGTACAGTTTTCCCAAATGAAAAACTATATTAAAAGGCTCTGCTGCCTATATTCTATATCATTCCAGCCATTATAAGGGGTGCTTATGGCATACAGATTGTGCCATGTGTATGGAAGGAAATTCCCTAACCATGCTCAGAGGGTCTGGTCAGTGATAGGTAGATAACCCCCTCCTATTTGAAAATGACAACCACATGTGATTGCGGGGGGAGAGGAGGGCATGAATCTAAACAACATTCAACTTGGGCAGTAATGAAAATTACAGAACATTACTATAATGATTCCATCTGGAGCTAGGGAGAAGGAAAAAAGCAAGTAGCTTGCAATGTAGGAGACAATACAATTCATACACTTGTACACAAACAGAAAAGGGGCATTAACACCCTGCCATTCCAACATGTCCTGGAGCACATGATGCCAGGTATTCAGGTTCTGGTAAGGGCTCCACCTGCTCAGTAATTAGAGGAAAATAAGGTGGGGTCATTGTAAGTTGTTCTACAGAATTCAACTCAACTCATTCTGTAGTACTCCTTGATCTAAGGATAATCTGGTCTTCATGAAAACTAGAGGGTATGGACAACTTCACAACTTCTAAAGGCAGTTGGCCAAATTTTGTGCTTATAATCTGTTTTAACTAGACAGATGGCGGGAACTGGGGTCTTTCCCTGTTGAGAAAGCCTGAAAGAGTGACCTGTGTGGATGTTAAGAGGGTTTCCCAGTAGGAGAGAAGCATTGATGGTTGGGAAACAATCATTGTACATAAGGTGGCTGGGGTAGAACTCATGAAAGAAGAACTATTGAACTCACCACTGCCTTTAAGGGACCACTGATGTGAGACACTGGAAGAGGGACAAGAACTACCCCTTGAAAGAAGGTAATTGAAAGGTTACAGAAATTGTAACAAAGGAAGAAGGCTTCAGACTAAATCATGACCCATAAGAGAAGCATTCAGATGCAGTGTGTGAATGAATTTGATACAAGAACTTAGAAGTCAGAAAAAACAAATATCCATTGCAATTATTGTTGGCAAGTTTATTTTGGACTTCTGTTTATCACATCTGGAGTGGAGTTTTGGGTTTGTTGGAAGAAGGCTAAACTACCTAAATAATGAAAGAAACTGAGACAGTGGCCTGCATTTCCAGGAAGACAAGGTAAAGCACCTCCTCGGAGGTCCCTGTTGTTGAGCAATATCCCTCAGAGTACATACAGGCTTTGTCTACACTGAACTTTTTGCGGTAGAAAATATGCTAATGAGGGACTCATTAGCATGAGGCACGATGTCATTAGCATATTTTCTGCCAATTCTTTTTGTGCAAGGGGTTTTTGCGCAAAAAGAAGCAGTGTAGCCGCTCCTTATGCCTCTCCAAGATAAACGAAAAACCCATGTGCAAAAAGAATTGGCAGAAAATGTGCTAATGACCTCGCAACTCATGCTAATGAGTCCCTTATTAGCATATTTTCTGCCACAAAAACTTGCAGTGTAGACAAAGCCTATGTACTGTTTCCACAGTACTGCTAGCTGTTTCCAATTTAGGAGACAAACATAGGAATTAAACTTAGGAGCTCCTCAGGAAAGGTCACAATGACCAAGACATTTGGGCTGCCTCTTGTCCTTGTCAGATCTTACAGTTTTCTGTGGCTCTTGATGAGCTGGTAATCAGCTCCAGTGATTTTGTCATTCAGCTACACACCTTAACAGGGAGCCAGCAAACTGGACATTCTCTTCTCAATCACTGAGACTTTCTTTGGATGATTAGGAAGACAGCATACAGCTGGTTGAAGCTGCTAGGCTCCCAAATTGTGATTTCAAGGTGATTTAAGCTCCCTTATTCCTTGGTTCTTGACAGTGGGAAGGAAAGCAGAAAGTTCTTTTGTTGTGTGTGCTTGGAGCCAAATAGGGAATTAACCAGTCGAATACTGTATCTGCTCCAAAGTGTATGGGATGTCAGGGGACAATCAATTTCATGATTCTATAAAGCTGATTGAAACATGATTACACAGCAAGCCAAGGACATTTTTTTTTTTAGGCTTGCTGGCTGCCTGTGTTTCCCAGGAACAATTGCTACTGTAGGTGAATTCAAAGTGCAGCTGGGATGGATTTACCTTTCAATCTTATCACGGAGTTTCAGACGTTTTTGGATACAAGACAGAAGTTAATTGTACCAAGTGTTACACAAAGAGAGTCATATGAAAGATTTATCTCCTAATGAACAGGACATGGTGGGTCAGTGAATCCCCTCCTGCAGCACTGGACCTCGGTTCAGAGCTAAAAAGAACATTTGATGGCCTGAAGAGTGAGTATTTGTGGCCCAGGAGACAGTCTGGGTGGAGTTATTGCTATTCCTACATTTTCTCCTGTCAATAAGTGACATCCAGGGGCCTGGGGACAAGAAATTTTTATCTGGTGTTCTTAATGTCATATTTTTTTCTTAATTGAATGTGTGCAAGTATATTTAATGCTGATAACAGATGCCTGATTGACAGTGCTAGAGAGTGAATTCCTTTTTTTAAGCTACAGAGCCTGCACAGCATCGACAGCAGTGTAAGCCCCTCAAAAATAGATCTCAAGATTAACCTTCTGTGACCCCTTCAAGAAGAGGAAGGGCCATTCACTGAGGAATAATAAATACACCGCTCATTCATACTAAATACTTCACAGAACATGGAAGGAAAAAGCCCAGTAGCAGAGAGTGTGAGAGCCTAGGTCAACTGACTTTGACTCATGTTTTAAGTTCCCTCAAAGCTACATGGCAAAATAGCTCCCCATTATGCCTTGGCAGGGGCTCAGGACTGCGGTGGGGAGAGGTGCCAGTCTCCAAGCCCTGACACTGCCATGGTCAGTGAGGAGGGGCCTCTCCTTGCCATCCCCAGGCGGGACAGGGGCCTCTCCACACTGGCCCCTCAGGGAGCTGCCGTGGCCTGAGCTACTCTCTGCTAGAGCTGGCCTGGAAGAGGCCAGCACAGCCGGTCCATCTGCTCGGCTAGGAGACCATCAAACTCCACACACTGCCTCCGCTTAGCCCACAGGATGGCGTGTGCCCGGTAGCTCAGAGTCTCCTGCTTTCCAGAGCCAGACCTCCAACACGGCGTGAGGCAGTCAGCGTTGCCAGGTGTCCAGTATTCACCCGGATTTTTCCCCGGCCAGGAGGCGAAAATGCCGGGCACCTGGCAACCCTACAAACACTCAGCACCTGGCCTCCTCCCCCCCCCCCCGACCACAGCCCCCATGGTTACTTGGTTCTTAGTGCTCAACCGTTCCCCTTGTCCTATCCCTGCACTTAAAGGGGACATGCTCTTTTAATGCTGTTTTATTTCAAAAAAAAATTTTTTTTTTGCTCAACAACTTTGGTCTCCCCCTCCCTTTTTATTCCCCCCCTTCAACAGCTGGACACCCCCCTCCCTCGTATCCCTTCCGCCTACCTGCCCAGGGGGCAAGAGGAAAAGGGAGGCAGGACCGGGGGGTGGGGAGGTAAGTGGGCCCCCGCGGTGCACCGTCCGACACACCGGTATGTCTGATAGCAGCCAGGCAAGTGTGTGTGATTTTTTTAGAGATGTGATTTTATAATCTTTTGCAATACACTAATGAAATATGTTAAAGCAAATTTTAAACTCAGGTCCTGTAAACTAACACAATAAATCCAGAAAATTACAGTATATACCTGGGCAAATACCTGTTCAATTGATTCATTACCACTCAAATGACTCTTCCACAGATTCTGCTAATAGGTCTGGCAGGCTTTTAAGTTAACTAGATCCACTCCAAAGGAAGTGAAGCCACAGAACAGGAATAGGAAGAGGTGGGTAGACATTAAAATCTAGTGTGGCGCCCCAAATTTTTGGATGCCTTACTCAGGTTCATATCCTGTGTCTGGGTAAGGATGGCCCTGCACAGCTCGGAGCATGCTTCCCAGCTCAGGTAGACTGGTGCATTAGCTCTTCTCAAGCTAGCATGTTGAAAATAGCAATGTGATCAGGGAGAGGAAGAGCGGCAGCTCAGACTGACTGAGTACAAAACCACCAGGACCTTCTGGTAAGTATTTGAGTGCCCCGACTGCACTGCTAGCTTCAGCAGAGCTGCGCATGTATATCTACTTCAGCTGGGAAGTACACTCCCCGCTGCAGAGTAGTCATCCCCTAAGAAAGTCAACTGGTGTCTGCTATTGAGGCACAAAACAGATGGAGAAATGCAGCTCATGAGTATATACAGGACTTGACAAACAGCGGCGAAAGCCGCTCGCCAGCCCCGCACTGCGCATGCGTGTGCCGCCGGTAAACAGAGAGCACGGCTGAAATCAACTTGCCACGGGCATGTAGATTCTATAGTTTGTCAAGCCCTGAGTATATACAATACTGGAAGATTTACCTGGCATTGCTCGAGTCCTTAACTCAATTTTGTTTTTCATTGAAATCATTGCTCTGGGTGGGGCTGCAGATGAGGGACTTAGTATGTAGGCTGTCCTGCGGTGTGAGAGGACTATTCCAACTCTCTCTCACTGCAGCATCTTGTGGTCAGGTGAGAAGCACCTCTCCATGGCTGCTGCAGCTGCAATGGGCACAGTTCAGGGAGGGGTGATATCCCTGGGATGGGGCTGGTCCAGGCCCCCTGCACTTCCCACCCAGAGTGAGACATGTCACAAATTGTGCACTTTCTCCTTGCTACCTGATGAAGGGGAACAGCTAGCACTGTTCCCGTACGAATGGGGCAGGAAACTATAGCCCTTCCACCCACCCGAAAGAGCGTCTGGGGATGAGAGGCTCTGGACTGGGGCAGGCCCAGATCGGGGTTGGGGATGCCCCTTTCACGTGCCTGGTGATTCTGTCTCTTTTCTGTATTATTTTATGAAAAGCAATTCCATTTCAGGCACTTCCCAGAGGAAGAGGAACTATAGAGTCCTGAGGAGTGTGAATGGAGTGGCCGGCAGGGCACATGTGGGATTTCCTGGAGGCCTCTTTTTTTGACTAAATTCCCTGTTCTGCATCCACACACACCCGCTTCCAAAATAGCTTTTTTTGGAAGAGGTGTTATTCTTTGTGGAATGAGTTTTACCAACATCAGAAAAAGCCATCCATTATTTTGATTTTCTTTTGAAATAATGCAATTGCTGTGTAGACACTAGTATTTTTTTTCTGGAATAATGGACGTTATTCTAGAATAATGGCGCAGTGTAACACACCCTTAGGCTATGTCTACACTGGTAGCTTCTTGAGCAAGAATAGCCGTTCTTGCACAAAACTTGCCTGCTATCTACACTGCATGAGCGTTCTTGCGCAAGTATATTTACAGTATAGCGTTGTAAAACAGGGCTTCTTCCAGAAGAGTTAGTCCTCTCCCCATGGCTGTGTCTACATTGTCACCCTTTTCCGGAAAAGGGATGCTAATGAGACAAGTCGGAATTGCAAATGCCGTGGGGGATTTAAATATCCCCCGCAGCATTTGCATGAACATGGCTGCCGCTTTTTTCTGGCTCGGGGCTTTGCCGGAGAAAAGCGCCAGTCTAGACGGGATCTTTTGGAAAATAAAGCCTTTCCCAGAATATCCCTTATTCCTGATTTTAAGAGGAATAAGGGATCTTCCGGAAAAGGCTTTATTTTCCGAAAGATCCCATCTAGACTGGCGCTTTTCTCCGGCAAAGCCACGAGCCAGAAAAAAGCGGCAGCCATGTTCATGCAAATGCCACGGGGGATATTTAAATCCCCCGCGGCATTTGCAATTCCGACTTGTCTCATTAGCATCCCTTTTCCGGAAAAGGGTGACAATGTAGACACAGCCCATGAGGAATAAGCCCTCTTGTGCAAGAGCTCTTCCATAAGAGGGCAGTATAGACAGGCAACATGAATTTCTTGAGCAAGAAGCCTCTATGGTTAAAATGGTCATCTGAGCTTTCTTGCGCAAGAGATGTGCTTTTGCACAAGAGTGTCCATGGCAGTGTGGTCACTCTCTTGTGGAAGACCTTTTGCACAAGAACTCTTCTGCAAAAGAGTTCTTGCGCAACAAACCGCCAGTGTAGACGTAGCCTTAGTGTATTAAGATTAGTTGACATGTTAGTAACTTACTTTGATCTGTCTGTTATCACTTAAATCCTACTTTTTTACTTAATCAAATATTTTTGTTTAATATCTAGCACAGTGTAAATGTTATTGGGAGGGGAAGCAAACACTGTGCTTATCTCTCTTTCATTGTTAAAGGGGGTTGGCCTTATTAGCATTCTCTGTATAAAACTTTTATACAGAGTAGGACAGATTTATGTGGGGATTCAGTCCTCTTGGGGCCATGTTCCTGCATGCTGTCAATGGCCTTGTAGTTGAGCCCACCCGGAGCTGAGTGGATTCATTGTCTGTGTTGCTTTGTTGGGGAAGGGCTGTTACACCAACTCTGTCCCTTGGCTTCTGGCCCAGTGGGACAGGGTAGGGGAGGGGGCACAGAGGGCAGGTGGATGCGCTTGGTAGCTTGACCATTACACCAGGTGATAGTCCCATGGGGACCCTTGTGATCCAACCCTCACAGTGGATATTAAGAGCCAGGGCAAGATAAGCCTTCCCTGACTGAGGCTATGGCCCCACTTATGATCCCCGGGATGGGCCTTCCCTCTCTCCCCCTCTGCTGTGAAGGTGGTTGGGACACTACTCCAGCTAGCAGCACTGACCAAACAGGAGCGACATAGGCAGGAGGAGGAAGAAGAGGGGCATATGCTCTCTCTACATTTTTATGTCCATGTGCAGACTGAATGTTATGTTCACCAATATGGAGGTGACGTGTGACTCACAAAATCCTTATTGATGGACCATTCTGCACATGGAGAATGTGTGTTTGGGAGTGAGCTGAGGGGTTAAGAGTGTGGGACAGGCTCAGGTCTGGGGTAGAGGATTGTGATACAGAGGTTTGAGAGCTCTGGAAGAGGGGACAGACTCTGGGATGAGGCCAGGGACGGAGCATTTAGAGTGAGGTAGGGGACGCATGGCTGGCGTATGGAGGCGAGTGAATGCTACAGATGGGAGTGCAGGCACTAGGGCGGGACTGGGGAATAAAGGGCTTGAAGGGGGTGTAGGCTGTCTCAAGGAGAGAGGACTACCTACAGCAGTTCAGTGAACGGTGAGAAGTGCTGCTCCACAGCTGCAGCAGCTGCAGTGGTGCCTGGCCAGGGAGGGGTGCTCCTCCATAGCCTGGGGCATATCCGGGAAGCTGTGCCTTTCCTCCAGCCTGGTGAGGCCAGTGGGCTGAGGCACCTCTCTCCTAGATACAACAGCTCTTTGCTGACTGAAGTACCTTTGCGCACTGCAGTAGGGCCAGTACTTGGGGGGAGGTATGTCTCCTCACCGTAGCGTTGAGTCCCTGTGTGGAGCTTAATAGCCATGAAGCTTGGATGAAACTTGGGGGCTACTGTCACTTAGGTTCACGGCCAGCCCATTGCTTGGTGGGAGGGGGTGGCCAGCACAGCTGGGACAAGCTGGCTCAGCCTACCCCAGCCATGGAAGGGCAATGAGTCAGCCGGGGATACTACAGCCATAAAAGGAGGACAGCAGTGTGGCCCATCGCTGCATCCAGCTTGTGCTTGAGGGGACCAGCCGGTACAGCTATGGTGGGCAGACTAGAAATCATCTGGCTCTGGGGGGAGACTTTTTGGGGAAGGGGCTGGGCTGAAAGGGTAGCCTCCCCAAAGGTGGAATTCACCTACTGGCCATGGCTGTAACATATGAGTCAATTCCCTTCCCTTCAAATTGGTCTCCCATGTCCCTCTGCAGTTTCATTCACTTTGGGAAGGGAGACCTCCCTCCTCAGGGCTCATAGGACTTCTGCGGGCTTGAGGCAGCTTCGGAGCATGGCAGAGCTCTCTGTCTTGTGCCAGAGTCAGGGAAAAGAACAGTTTAACTTTCCTGTGTTTTCCGCCTCCTCCTGCATGGAGAGGACTATGAACAGCTCAAACTCCTTCCTCCATTGAGTCCACTGAGGAGCCACATGTGAAGCTGCAAACTCTAGGCCTTGGTGGGAGAGAGGCTTCAGATGTTCATGACTCCCGCTGGAAGCTGCTGCACTTTGGAGAACTGACACATCTGAGTGAAGCTGACTGCACACTGAGTTGAGCAAGTGAAACTTAGTTAAGTGCTTTGTACTGTTCCAGCCACCTGGCTGAGTTGCTTCCAGTCTAATTCCACCCATTCACTGTTCCTCTGATAGCTTGTTAATAACAGACCCTCTAGAACACAGGCCCTCTTACTGCAGTTCCATTGACCACGATACAGCTGTGCAATGTGCTCCTCAAAAGTAAATTTTTATCATTTTTATATTGGGTTCGGGGTTTCTTCCACTTTTTAATCATTCCTTTGCTTTCCCTTTAAATCTGAGTGAAAGTAACTATCTGGAAAGATTTATATGGGTAGTTTACTTTCAAGTGACTCAATTGTTTTTATTTTGCAACTGGACGATATCATAGGACAAGATCTGAATATGAAGCTGCTCAATAGGTTTATCAATATTATCATAGCAGCACTAGCAGATTGGTGCTTTAAAAATGAGATAAAATAAAGTAATTAAGAATCAAGAAGAGAGAAACAGATGCACAAAAGAGTAAGAAGAACTTTCCAAAACCATATTCTCTCTATCATAAGGAAGAAATCATTGGCAGGCAGGCAGAAGTACATCAGTTTATGAATGAACATATTAGATGTTGACAAAGATATTTTTCAAATTGCACACTTGCATATGAATGAAGAATAAAGAGCTTTCAAACATTGTCTTAAAATTCTCTTTGGTTCAGCAAGAAATATATTTGCACAATATAATATAAGCTCCCCAAATCATTTAACTAAAACTGTTCTTTTCTGCTGCCGAAGCTGGGCTGAATAATTTCTCTTACAATAAATGTACATCACTGTAAATCCATTGGAATCAGCAGAACAAAAGTGAGGGAAATCCAGGAAGATGGGTGGACTAATCATGTTGCAATGTTGTTGATTTTTTTTTTTAAATTATTATTTTTAAACTTTTTAATTTTAAGCACTCCATGTCATTTCTAATCAGTCTGTGCACTTTACCTGGCTGCCATATTTTAAACAATTGCACTAATTTAAGTTAGTTTTTTCAAATTAATCAGGTGTACATTTCAGATTTAAAAGAGTATAATTAACAAGCCATTAATAAGTTATGGACAGTTTCAAGTAGCAATGAGGGGAGCGTGATTAACAATTCTATACAATGCAATGCAGTTTGTTAAAAAATTATTTAAGGCTTCTCTTCAGGAAAGTCATTGTGCTAAACCATGCTGAACTTAGCTGGGTTTATAAACATGCTTAACTCTCTAAAGATCTATACCAGGTGTGGGTATCCTAAGATCTGGGGGCCAGAGGCAGCCCTGGCTTGTCTGGATCTGGCCCACGAGTCTCTGGGCACCCTTCAGCATTGGGAAACTAGTGAGGGGTGTTTTTCTGGTTGGTTTGTTTGTTTCTCACTTGGGTGCCACTCCTGACTGATTTTTCTGTGGATCAGTGGCCCAAAAAAGTTTTCCCACCCCTGACGTACCCATCTCAGAAAAGCTCTTAAGTACACCCTTAGCATTAAATATGGGCTTACATGCTTTCCAGATCAGAGATCAATGAAATAACAGAACAGAAATAGATCATTTTAGTTTGATTAGATATTCAGACATAGATACTGTCAGTCAGTTTCTATATCTACACAGAGAAAGTAGGGCTCTGTTTGTGTATGTAAAACTAAATGCTAACATTATGGATTTACTTTCAGAAAGGGGGACTACATAAATACGAGGAAGTTATTTAGAAAGAAATTAAAAAGTATAGTGCCAAAGGGAAATCCCTGCAAACTGCAAGGGAAAATTTTAAGGACATCATAATAGGGTGAACAACCAAAATCATACCAAATTTTGCAGCCCACTAGAGACTAAACGTCTATGCACCACAGCCAGAGAACAGGAAGCACTGAGATGCACCAACATCCAACGACCCTGAAGTGGTAAGGTAATGATTAAGTGAGATATAGCCAGGTAAGCCAGATGACCTGCACCCCAGGCTTTAGAGGCTGGTGAACTCTCCCCATACTCTGCGCACCACCAATCTAGTTGGGGGGTGGGGATAACAATCATTTAGATAAAAAAAATGTCAGCAAAAAACAGCCATCCCAATCACCTGAGAGAGTGCTTGGTGTTACTTCAGAGCCCTGCATCCCTGCCATCCAATGTACTCACTTCAGTCCTTCAGAAAAATGAGATAACCAAAACTCAATCACATTAGACTTCTTTTTGCAGCATCAGAGAAAATGTCCACATTCACCAGTGTATCCCAAATGAACCTTTTTCATTTATACACTGGCGTTTTGAGGATTTATATCAGCGTCATCTAGATAATATAATAAACAGAATGAGTGATATTTGGGACCCCTGTTGGATTCTGCTGGTGAGGGACAAATTGCAAGGGCAGGTGTTTATTAAGGATGTAAAAGACTGGTCGACTAAGCGACAAACATTTGCTTATCGGATAGTATTTTGACTAGTTGACACCTCCCCTTTGCTGCCTCTATAAAATATTTTATAGAGGCAGCAAAGGGGGGGGAGGAGGAGTACTTCAAAGTGATAGCGTTGCACAGCGGCATTGCCACTTTGAAACCCCCGGGAAGCTTTTCAAAAGGGCAACCGCTGCACAGCTGATCCGTGGATCAGCTGTGCGGCAGCTGCACCTTTAAATGCCTCCTGTGTGCCATTCAAAGGGGCAGCCATGGAGCCCAGGATTAGTTGGGGACAAGGAGCAATGGTCTCAAGTTACAGTGGGGAGGGTCTAGGTTGAATATTAGGAAAAATTATTTCACTAGGAGGGTGGTGAAGCACTGGAATGGGTTACCTAGAGAGGTGGTAGACTCTCCACCCCTAGAGGTTTTTAAGTGTTGACTTGACAAAGCCCTGGCTGGGATGATTTAGTTGGTATTGGTCTTGCCTTGTGCAGGGGGCTGGACTTGATGACCTCCTGAGGTCCCTTCCAGCTCTATTATTCTGTGATTCTATGGAGATTCCACCACCTCTCTAGGTAACCCATTCCAGTATTTCACTAGTTTTTCCTTATATCCAACCTAGACTTTCTCTACTGCAACTTGAGACCATTGCTCCTTGTTCTGCCATCCATCACTACTGAGAACAGTCTTTCTTCATCCTCTTTGGAACCTCCCTTTAGGAAGTTGAAGGCTGCTATCAAATCCCTCCTCAATCTTCTCTTCTGCAGACTAAACAAACTCCAATCCATCAGCCTCTCCTCCTAGGTCATGTGTTCCAGCCCCTTAATCATTTTGGTTGCCATCTGCTGGACTCTTTCCAGTGCGTCCATATCCTTTCTACAGTGGGGGGCCCAGAACTGGACACAATACTCCAGATGTGGCCTAAGCAGTGCTGAATAAAGAGGAATAATATCTCCTCTAGATTTTCTGGCAGTGCTCCTCCTAATGCAATATGCCATTAGCCTTCTTGGCTACGAGGGCACACTCTTGACTCATATCCGGCTTCTCATCCATCGTAATCCCGAGGTCCTTTTCTGATGAACTGCTACTTAAGTGCTTTTTGGATTCTTCCATCCCAAGTGCAAGACTCTGCACTTGTCCTTATTGAAACCTATCAGATTTCTTTTGGCCCAATCCTCTAATCTGTCTAGGTGACTCTGGACCCTAGCCCTGCCCTCCAACGTATCTACCTCTCTCCCTAGCTTAGTGTCATCTGCAAACTTGTTGAGGGTGCAATCTATCCCCTCATCCAGGTCATTAATGAAGATGTTGAATAATAAAACAGGCCCTAGAACTGATCCTTGGGGCACTCCACTAGAAATCTATCAGCAACCTGACATCGAGCCATTGATCACTACCCTTTGGGCCCGACAATCTAGCCAACTGTCTATCCATCTTACAGTCCATGTATCCAATCCGTACTTCCTTAACTTGCTGGCAAGAATATTGTGGGAGACAGAATCAAAAGCTTTGCTAAATCAAGGTATAAAGACAAGTTACCATGTCTAAGTGCTGCTCAGAAAGCAACCTCATTAACCCCTGCAGTATTTTGTGGATAGGATTTTACAGCCAACAGTAACAAATGCTGTACAGAGGTCCAGAAATGTGTATGGATTTATAGCCCTTATGGATTGCCAAGCAAAGATCATCCATCAGTGCCACTATCACTATCTATTTTCCAAATTCTGTCCTGACGTCTCACTAGAAGGGGTCCAGGATATTGGCAGTGTCTAACCAATCTGCTTTCTTAGAACTCACTACACATAATAGTGAGCAACCATATAGTAAATAATTTATTTTCAACAGCCCAGCCCTTCTTTGATGCAATTCTGCCAATGAAACAATTAGCTGCAAGGCTAATTTACATGCACACATACATACAGCCTTCCACAGGTGCAAGTTAAGGGATAAAGTCACAACTATGGAACCGACATAGATGCAAACATAAGTAGATTAGACATCTGCAAATTTCAATGGGTAGTCTGTATTGTTAAGGCATTCAGAGTATAGAATATAATGTACTCTTCATATAAGTGAGTGTCACAGACTCAAACAGAATAGGCTGTGTTTAGACTGGCCAGTTTTTCCGGAAAATCAGCTGCTTTTCCGGAAAAACTTGCCAGCTGTCTACACTGGCCGCTTGAATTTCCGCAAAAGCACTGACTGTAAGAAATCAGTGCTTTTTGCGGAAATACTATGCTGCTCCCATTTGGGCAAAAGTCCCTTTTGCACAAAACTTTTGCGCAAAAGGGCCAGTGTATACAGCTCAGATTTGTTTTGTGCAAAAAAGCCCTGATCGTGAAAATGGCGATCGGGGCTTTTTTGCGCAAAAGCGTGTCTAGATTGGCCACAGATGCTTTTCCGCAAAAAGTGCTTTTGCGGAAAAGTGTCCGTGCCTATCTAGACGCTCTTTTCCGAAAATGCTTTTAACTGAAAACTTTTCCGTTAAAAACATTTCCAGAAAATCATGCCAGTCTAGACGTAGCCAATAGTGTACAGCAGTCCAAGATCCTAAGCATACATATCTAATGTCAAAGCAAAATATATGTGAGGACTAGTATGTTAGAACATAAAGACTGTATTGTAATGTAACCCCCTTTCTCCTCCCTGGGTTACTTGGGAGCAGGTCACACTCTCAGGTGTGCCTGGGCACCTGATGGTTTCAATCCAAAAGGAGATCCTGAGCACCCCAGTAGTGATGGTGTTTAGTTGGGGAAAAATAAACCTTTTCCACCCCCTTGCTGGAGTCCCCTGCTCGTAATGAATACACAAATGGCGGCGCCTCCACCTGGCTGGCCCTGCACACACACCTGGTGTGCCTTGAGAGCCTCCAGGAACATACACATTCCAACTACAACCTGGATCTAATTCCAGAACAACTACAAATCATATACATCTAATAGAATACTTTATAATAAACGATCTTTACTTAACTTACATAAACAGGGGTTAACAGATTAGCAATGAACAGCATTAACAAAACACACAACACTAATTGAAGCTTATATAGCTAACATTTGTACTGCCAATATTGATCCCACCCGAGAGTGTGCACACCCCTAGACTCAGTCCCAGACGCTTGCGTTGGCGTGCTGATGTTGCAGCAGTAGTGGAGATTTGGTCCAGGCTCAACAGCAGCTCTGTCCCAGGTAGCACTTTCCCAAAAAGATCCAAAAACTTACTGCCTCATGCTGTGCCTATCGAAAGCAGCCTGCTAGATCCCAGTTCCAAAAGGCATCTAGTCCCGGTCTGTAGCTGCATCCAACAGCCCCATAACTGGATCAATCTCCTTGGCAGCAGCTTGGCTCCCCCTTCGGTTCCAAACTCCAAGGCAGAGTCCCAGCCTGCTAGGCCTCTTTTCTTAATACACGTGGAGAGGCAGTCATCTCCCACACAAGAGTCCTTCCTTCTTGTTTTTCCCAAGGGCTCATGGGAATTGTTGTCTGGATTGTAGCACACAAGGGCTGTGTCTAGACTGGCCTTTTCCAGAAAATCAGCCGCTTTTCCAGAAAAACTTGCCAGCTGTCTACACTGGCCGCTTGAATTTCCACAAAAGCCCTGACTTCCTACTGTCTGAAATCAGTGCTTCTTGCAGAAATACTATGCTGCTCCCGTTCAGGCAAAAGTCCTTTTGCGCAAAAGGGCCAGTGTAGACAGCTCAGATTTGTTTTGCACAAAAAAGCCCTGATTGCGAAAATGGCAATCGGGGCTTTTTTGCAGAAAAGCGCGTCCAGATTGGCACGGACGCTTTTCCACAAAAAGTGCTTTTGCGGAAAAGCGTCCGTGCCAATCTAGATGCTCTTTTCCGAAAATGCTTTTAACTGAAAACTTTCCCGTTAAAAGCATTTCTGGAAAATCATGCCATTCTAGATGTAGCCAGGGCCTTTTCAGAATAAAACAGAGGCCCCTTTAGTAAGGGGACTACATTAATATTAATTGTGTTGGGTGTCTGTTTAACCATTAACCTTTTTTGGTGAAGACTGAAGCAAATTAGACATTAATTACCTTAGTCTTCTTGTTATTGTCTTATAGACTAACTGAAGTGTTGGAGCATAAGCTTTCGTGGGCAAAGACCCATTTCGTCAGATGCATGTGAAGTGAGTCTTTGCCCACAAAAGCTTATGCTCCAACACTTCAGTTAGTCTATAAGGTGCCACAGGACTCCTCGCCGCTTTTGCAGATTCAGACTAACACAGCTACCCCTCTGATACTTTAAATCACCACTGGAGCCTGAAGTGGAGCAAAGGGCTGGCTGGGGATAGGCTTCCACCCTCAGGCCCCACCTATTCTGGGAGCGTGGCGCTATCCTGCCCACCATGCCCAGGGGGCTGGCAATTCTGTCAGCCCCTTAGACTGCTCTCATGCTTTGTATTATAATGGGTTGTGGATTCAGGGGATCAGTGTGGGAGGAAATGTATTCCTACTCTATCGTCAATCCAGGAAATGCATCCCACAATCATTGGTCTGATATATGACCCTCTAATTCACTGGGTAAGTACCTAATTCATGTAACCACTTCCCCTGCCAAGAAAAATGAGCAAAGTAACTCAGGAGAAATGATGCATCGACAATTTAAGAGTTTATGGAGGCAGATCACAATTTTACATTACAAACAAAAAGATCTGTAACCTCTGAAGTGCAATTTGAACTAGAATCCACTGGGATTAGAAAAAACTAGACCCCACACATCCTATTAGAGCTTAAAAGAGTCTGAAAGTGACTAGGAAAGCTGGATTGTTATAAGCTACAAATTCATTTTTTCCCTAGGAATCATGCACAATCCATAAAAGACTTGATAATAAATTAAGAGTGTGTGTCATGAAAAGGATGCACCTTGCAGTATCCAAAAAGATAGTTTGTTACTTAAGAAATGGCTCATTGGAAGGACTGTTCCAGTCTGGGATTTATTTATTTTGGCTGAGAAGATGAATATACTCTTTAAATGCCTGTAGGATTTAAATGCATCGTAACAATGCCTTCAATCTTCAGTCAAGTAACATAAAGAATATTGCTGGATTTTTCTTCTTTTTTCCCTCTTTGAGTACCTAGGAAGTACCGTGAACCTCTAAAATTAACAATTCACAGCAGACAATCTCTGTATATATTTCAGAGGTTTGTGTCTGTCTGTATGTCTGTCTGTGAGTCCATTTGTTCAAGAACTCCTCCTAAACACTAAGAGCTAGGACCACCAAATTTGGTATGCAACTTCTCCTAACTTAAAGCAAGGTCAGGATTTGGTTGTACCAAGACAACTGGGCTACATCTGTACTGGACCCTGCTTCTGCAAAAGGTTCTGCAAATGAAGCACAGAGTAGAATATTGCTGCACTTCATTTGCATAATTAATTATGGGCTGTTTTTGAGCAAAAAACCCCTCTTGTGCAAGAGCTGTTCTTCCTCATTTTTTCAGGAATAACGGCTCTTGCACAAGAGGGGGGTTTTGCGCAAAAAGGAGCCGTCTACACAGTTCCTTTTTGTGCAAAAACGGCCCCTAATTAATTATGCAAATGAAGCATGGCAATATTCTCCTCCGCGCTTCATTTTCATAAGCTTTTGTGGAAGAAGGGTGCAGTATAGATGTAGCCCTGGAACCCCCAGGAAAGTGACTGTTTTTCATAACATGGAAAGGTGAGGGGATGATGTTTGGAGATAATAATACTGAGAATGGCCACTGGGGGCACTGAGCATGCAGAGGACAGCAATGCTGCAGGGTGTCCAGTGGGGGCAGTCACACCATCAAGGGAACGGCTAACAGGGCAGGTGCTTCACTATCTTGCCAGCCAGCACACCATGTAAGTAACCCTCTCCCACCGCAAACTCTCTCCTCTTCCTAACCATTGGCCACAGTGCCAAAGGGGGGGAGGGGCAGAAGAAGGCCCCTGGCAGCCAGGAGAGATTGGAGGGAGAGAAAACTCCCCTTGTGGCTAGGAAGGGGACTCGGGGGAGAGAAAATGCCCATGGCAGCTGGGAGGGACTGAGGAGAGACAAAAGGCCTGTGCCAGATGGGACCCACCTGCCCTGAACTCCTCCTCACCCCCCAACCCTCACTCATCCCTCCAACCCCCGGCCACAGCCTCCTCCACTGCTCCCCCCACATCACTAGCTCCCTGCCTTGAAGGACCTGGGCAATGCCCAGCAAGTCTGCTAATTATACATAAAGAGTACACTTTTCAAAGTTGGGTGCCCAAATTGCTTTACTTGGATGTTCCATTAGGCATTTAGATAGCCTAAAACCGGTAACTGGATACATAGAAGCTTGATTTTAGGACGCTGAAATTAGATTGAAGCCTATAAAATATACTTGTATCTATGACTGCAAAGTAAAGTTGGAAAAAGATACACAAACCACAATTTGCATATCTTTTTCTGCTTTCTTTCAAAAAAGGCTTTTCCGAAATTTGGCCCGACTATATGGGGCTACATTTCATAAAACCCTCCTCTTTCGGGCACATCCCTTCTTCCTTGTACAATGAGGATTACAGGGATGGTGAAATAACGTGTCTGCTTTTTTGGAATTTTTTTGGAAATCCTACCCGCCCCTCCTCCCCCGCAGTGGCCCGGCTGAGCGCGCAACACTCAGCCAAGCTGCCACAGAGGGAGGGGAAGCGGGCAAGGCAGTGATGTACACAGCCAGAGAACGGGGCCGTTTACGTCACCACCCCCTCTTCCCCTCCCACTGTGGCGCTCAGCTGAGTGCTGCGCCCCTCAGCTGAGTGCTGCGCCCCTCAGCTGTGCCGCCGCGGGAGAGCCAGCAGCGCAAGGGGCCATTTGGGCTCCCCCATGGCGGGAGGGGAAGGGGAGTCGGGGTGGTGACGTACACGGCCCTGCCCCCTGGCCGTGTACATCACGGCCCCGCCCCACTCCCTTGCAGTGGCCCGACTGAGAAGGCAGCACTCAATCGGGCGTCACAGAGGGAGGGAAAGAGGAAGAGGGGCAGGGAGAGGCAGGAGGAGGAGGAGAAGACAAAGGAAGAGTGAGAGGCAGGAGGGGGAGAAGAGAAAGAAAGAGACAGAGAGAGAGGCAGAAGGCGAAAGAGGCAGGAGGCGGAGGAGAGCTGAGAGAGAGGGGGGGAAGCAGTAGGAGGAGAGAGAGAGAGAGAGAGCGACGGCGTGAGAAACCGGAGTCTCAGGAGAGAAGACCAAGGTAGAGGAGAGACCTGAAAATCCCGTCTTATGACGGCTAATTGGCTAGTTGTACTAGATCTTGCCAATACCAACAAGCTACAAGACAGCTGTAATGCAGCCTCTTTTATGAATGTCACATTCACAATCTTCTCTTACATTTTTCTTACCTAACCATTATACCAGCACAAGATATCATTTTTCTTGGTCACCTGAACACGTCTTTGAACTGCCTGTCTGTTATGTATACCTCTCTACCCATCAACCCATCTATAGAGCTTTTTGTCTTAATTTCCATCCTGATACTTACGGTGCGTCTACATTACAGGTTTTTTTGAAAAACTATCGTTTTTCTGAACTAACTTCAATTATGTCCTCACTGCAATCGCGTTCTTTCAAAAGAAAATTGAAAGAACAGAGGGGTTTTTCTGGCATTGGTAATCCTCTTTCTACGAGGAAGAAGCCTTTTTCCAAAAGATCTCTTTTGGAAAAAGGCGTGTGTGGATGGGGAAGAGGGAGTTCTTTTGGAAGAAGAGGAAAGAAGAAAAAGCACACTCCGGTAGCCACTCCGTCCATAATAATCACAGTTTAAATGCAAAATAGTGTCCATTCAGTGAGGATGGTATCTTTCAAAAAAGCAGATGCTTTTTTGATGCACTTTGGCAGTGTGTATGCGCTCTTTTGGAAGAAGTTTTTTCGGAAGCTCTCTTCCGGAAAAGCTTCTTCTGAAAGAAGCCTGCTGTCTAAAAGTAGCCTTACTTTTATATCAGTCTATGTATCTCTCCTCTGGTTATTGATAATAACTGTCTCTTCACATGCTCATTATATTAACTGCCTACCTGCTCACACATTACCACCTTAACGAATTTCTGTAAAATATAGTATAACGACTCTGCCTTTCCTCATAACTAGTGTCTTAATATTTTCAGCATCTTGTTTATCACAGTTTCAATCCTGAGCTAGTCTGTTGCCTTGGATGGGAGCTTTCTTCTCCCTGAAAATAGATTCCAGTTGCATTCTGATTTGGAAATCTTTAGGGTTCTTTCTTTACAATGCAGCTCTGCCTGTACCAGTGAAACAAATCTCAAACCTATTGTATTTTTTAAAAATCACTCTTAAAAGCAAGGCTGTAGCTGTGTGTTATTTAACTTTCAATGCCAGACTCCAAGAGCAGTATGAAGAATAAATGTCAATCAGCTGAGACTTGAATAGTCAAAGAGGCTCATTATGGGCCTTTCATTTTGTTTTAAGTTCTTTAGAGTTATACATAGCCATTATGAACTTAGTGATTTTGACTGCTAAACAAATGGCTTACTGAAGATTTTACAGCGGAATTTTAGCCCGATTCTTCATGTGCAATCCACATGTGCAAATTGTGATGGCTATTTGTGAGATGTGGATACTGCTCTACCAGACAATTTTGAGAACTATAGAGAGGCTTAATGTGAAAAATCTGCCTCAAGGTAAAGTAAATGGAATGTTAGTGGGATACTCTTAATTATTTATGCAGAGGCATTTTGGGCACCTAGGAAGAGCAAATTTAATGAAAGAGGTAAACACAAGAGGCCAAAATCACAGGTGATGACGACATAGAGGAGGCAAAAGAATCTAACCGGGCATAAAAGAATCTAAGTTAAAATACCTTTGCTTAGACAATACTTGTGTATTTGGTCTGTTATTTCCATAAGTGAAGCTGACCTTGCATTTCCTGGACCCTAACTTTGCAGAGTTACGTCTACACTGCAGGCTTTTTGTGCAAGAACAGCTATTCTTACGCAAAGACTTGCTGGGTGTCTACACTGCATGCGTGTTCTTGTGCAAGTAAATTTACAATACAGTGTCGGAAAACAAGGCTTCTTCCAAAAGAGTTATTTCTCTCCCCACGAGGAATAAGCCCTCTTGCGCAAGAACTCTTCCACAAGAAGGCAGTGTAGACAGGCAACATGATTTTCTTGCACAAGAAACCCCTATGGCTAAAATGGTCATGAGAGCTTTCTTGCACAAGACAGCGTCCACACTGCTATGGACGCTCTTGTGAAAAGCACATCTCTTGTGCAGAAGCACATGGTAGTGTGGACGTGCTCTTGTGGAATAGTTCTTGCGCAAGAAGCCTGCAGTGTAGACGTAGGCCAGGAGTTTTCTTTTAATAAAACTGATAGATGCTCACATTGTTGGAGTAGTTGTATCCTGACTGACAAATGAAAAAACAAATGTGAAGTTGCTTGCACGATTGCTGCAAATCTGTTAGATCATTATTGAATGTCAAACCCACACCAGCTGATACAGTAACATAATTTCCAAAGATGTTATTTTTTAGGAAACGTGCTTCTTGTTCTTAAAAACACAGCTCATAGATTTGGAATGTTTCTTTATTGGCAGTATTTCATAGAATCATAGAACCATGACCTCAGAAGGTCATCAAGTCCAGCCCCCTGCTCTAGGCAGGACCAATCCCAACTAAATCAACCCGGCCAGGGCTTTGTCAAGCCGAGATTTAAACACCTCTAGGTATGGAGACTCCACTAATTCCCTAGGTAACCCATTCCAGTGCTTCACCACTCTCCTAGTGAACTAGTTTTTCCTAATATCCAACCCTGGACCTCTCCCACCACAACTTGAGACCATTGCTCCTTGTTATGCCATTTGTCACTACTGAGAACAGCCCCTCTCCATCCTCTTTCCAACCTCCATTCAGGAAGTTGAAGGCTGCTATCAAATCTACCCTCACTCTTCGCTTCTGCAAACTAAACAGACCCAACTCCTTCAGCCTCTCCTCATAAGTCATATGCTCCAGCTCCCTAATCATTTTGGTTGCCCTCCACTGGACCCTCTCCAATGCATCCACATCCTTCGTGTAGTGGGGGGCCCAGAACTGGACACAATACTCCAGATGTGGCCTCACCAGAGCCGTATAAAGGGGAATAATGACATCTCTGGATCTGCTGGCAATGCTCCTCTTAATGCAACCTAATATGCTATTAGCCTTCTTGGCTACAAGGGCACACGGTTGATTCATATCCAGCTTCTCATCCTCAAACTGGATTCCTAAAGGAATGATTTTTTCAGGAACAGAGGTTAAACTGACCGGCCTATAGTTCCCTGGATTGTCCTTCTTCCCTTTTTTGAAGATGGGCGCTACATTTGTCTTTTTCCAATCATCTGGGATTTCTCCCGATCTCCACGACTTTTCAAAGATAATGGCCAAAGGTTCCTCAATGACATTTGCCAACTCCCTCAATACCCTTGGATGTATTATGTCCGGACCCATGGATTTGTGTACATTTAACTTTTCTAAATAGTTCCTAACCTGTTCCTTGCCCTGTCCATCTTCATCCCATCTTGCGTCACTTAGCGCGTTAGTCCGGGAGCCAACCTTGTCCGTGAATACAGAGGGAACGTAAGCATTGAGTATTTCAGCTTTCCCCACATCATCTGTCACTACGTTACCTCCTTCATCCAGTAGGGCTGCACACCCTCTCTGATCACCTTCTTCTTCTTAACATGCCTGTAGAAACCTTTCTTGTTATCCTTCACATTCTTAGCCAGTCACAATTCCATTTGCGCTTTCACCTTCCTGATAACCCCCTGGCATTCTCGAGCTATACATTTAAACCCCTCCCTGGTCATTTGTTCAAGTTTCCACTTTTTGTAAGCTTCCTTTTTGTGCTCTGAATTCTTGGATCCTTCTTCCCAGTGCTACATAATCCGCAGTATCCCGCTCAAGATCATTCTTGGCCGTATTGTTAGTTCCCACGTGGAGAAGCAGGAAGGGGTAGCGATCCGAAGGTTTGATCAGTTTGGTAAGCCCCTCAGTCACATCCTGAATGCGAGCTTCCGGTAAGCAGCACACCTCTCGAGATTCCAGGTCTGGACAGCAGATGGATGTCTCATTCCCTCTTAGAAGGGAGCCCCTAACCACCACCACCCGTCATTTTCTTTTGGGGGTGGTGGCCATGGAACCCCCATCTCCAGGACTATGCATCCCATGCCTTCCAGTAGATGGTGTTCCCTTCTGGTTTCTTCCTTGTGAGGTCCCTTCCAAAGCATTCAGCACTGTAGATTACTTACCTCTGTAGCATTGGGGGATTCCCATGCTGGCCTTTTCCCCCTTCTAGAAGTTACATGCTGACAGTTCTCTTCCTGGTCACGTACTGCCCTCTCTGGCTCCTCCTCCTGCCGTGCTTGAAGGATTAAATGCTGCCTTCTATCGAGGAAGTCTTCATCCTCTCTGATCAAGCATAGGGTCGACACTTAGGCCTTCAGTCCTCTAATTTTTTCTTCCAAAATGTCGACCAGCTTTCACTTCATGCAGATTAAATCCGTTCTTTCTTCCGGAAGGAAGACAAACATGGCACACTCCGTGCAGGTAACAGCAGCAGACCTATCACCATCTATCGCTGCTGTCCTGGAGAAGGGATTTAAAAAGAAAGGCACGAGAACCTCGCCCCTTTCCCAACTCCCTCTCTAAACTCCCTGTTAGCACTCACCTGTTTGCAAGCTCCTTAGTCGCTTGCTCACTGCCTTATAAAGCCCTGGGGTACCTGAAAGTCCCTCCCCCTACCAAGGCTCAGCCAATCAGCAGAGGCTTCTAGAATTCAAACTTTAATTAGAAGCCAACAGCTTTTACCTGCCAAACACAGCACACACTCCATGAAGGGGAGAGGGAGGGCAAAGGAGAAGTGAGAAAAAAAAGCCTCACTCACAAACAGGGGAAAAAACAAACAAAACAAAAAAAGAACACACACCAACCCTCATTCACAAACACAAGCTCAGCACACAGCAAGAAAGCCCCAAACACAACACACACTTCCCTTGAGACTCCTGTATCTGCTTCTCCTCTATCTGGAGAAGTCCCTCTCTAAAGCCATCATTTCTTTAAAACCTCCCACCATTATAATGGTGATAGGAAGCAATCATAGAATCACAGAACACTAGCACTGGAAGGGACCTTGAGAGGTCATCGAGTCCAGTCCCCTGCCTTCATGGCAGGACCAAGCACTAGACCATCCCTGATAGATGTCTGTCTAACCTGATCTTAAATACCTCCAGAGATGGAGATTCCACAGCTTCCCTAGGCAATTTATTCCAGTGTTTAACCACCCTGACAGTTGGGAAGATTTTCTAATGTCCAACCTAAACCTCCCTTGCTGCAGTTTAAGCCCATTGCTTCTTGTCCTATCCTCAGAGGCCAAGGAAAACAATTTCCCCCCCTCCTCCCTGTGACACCCTTTTAGATACTTGAAAAACACTATCATGACCTCTCTCAGTCTTTTCCTTTCAAACTAAACAAGCCCAATTCTTTCAGTCTTCCCTCATAGCTCATGTTTTCTAGACCTTTAATCATTTTTGTAATTCCCCTCTAGACCGTCACCTATTTCTCTACATCTTTCTTGAAATGTGGTGCCCAGAACTCAACACAATACTTCAACTGAGACCTAATCAGCACAGAGTAGAGCAGAAGAATGACTTCTTTTGTTTTGCTCATAGCACTCCTGTTAATGCATCCCAGAATCATGTTTGCTTTTTTTGCAACACTGTCACACTCTTGATTCATATTTAGCTTGTGGTTCACTATGACCCTTAGATCCTTTTCTGCAGTACTCCTTCCTAGACCATCGCTTCCCATTTTGTATGTGTAAAATGCATTGTTCCTTCCTAAGTGAAGTACTTTGCATTTGTCCTTATTAAACTTCATCCTATTTACCTCAGACAATTTCTCCAGAGCATTTTCCTCCAAAGCAGTTGAAACCCCTCCCAGCTTGGTATAACCTGCAAACTTAATAAACCTATGCTCTATGCCAATATCTAAATCGTTGATGAAGATATTGAACAGAACCAATCCTAAAACAGACCCTTGCAGAACCCCAGTTGTTATGCCCTTCCAGCAGTATTGTGAACCATTCATTAATAATTACTCTCTGAGAAAAGTTATCCATCCACCTTATAGTAGCCCCATCTAGGTTGTATTTGCGTAGTTTATTGATTAGAAGATCATGTGAGACCATATCAAATGCCATACTGAAGTCTAGATATACCACATCCACCTCTTCTCCCTTATCCACAGGACTTGTTATCCTATCAAAGAAAGCTATCAGATTGGTTTGACATTATTTGTTCTTTACAAATCTATGCTGTTGTCTAGCATCTTATTTTCTTCCAGATGTTTGCAGATGGATTCCTTAATAACTTGCTCCAGTATCTTTCCTGGTCTGTAGTTTCCTGGATTGTTCTTATTTCTCTTTTTATAGATGGGCACTAGATTTGCCCTTTTACAGTGTTCTAGAATCTCTCCTCTATCAGCTCCTTGAGTATTCTAGGATGCATTTCATCCGGCCCTGGTGACTTGCAGACATCTAACATTTCTAAAAAAGCGGCGAGGAGTCCTGTGGCACCTTATAGACTAACCGAAGTGTTGGAGCATAAGCTTTCGTGGGCAAAGACCCACTTCATCAGATGCATGTAGTGGAAATTTCCAGAGGCAGGTATAAATATGTAGGCCAGAATCAGGTTGGAGATGACGAGGTGAATCCAATCAGGGAGGATGAGGCCCACTTCTAGTAGCTGATCTGGAGGTGTGAATTCCAAGAGAGGATAAGCTCCTTTTGTAGTTAGCAAGCCATTCACAGTCTTTGTTTAATTCTGAGTTGATTGTGTCAAACTTAAAGATGAACTGTAGCTCGGCAGTTTCTCTTTGAAGTCTGGTCCTGAAGTTTTTTTGCTGCAGGATGGCTACCTTGAGATCTGCAATTGTGTGTCCAGGGAGACTGAAGTGTTCCCCTAAGGGTTTTTGTATGTTGCCATTCCTAATATCAGATTTGTGTCCATTGATTCTTTTATGTAGGGACTGTGCAGTTTGGCTGATGTATATACCAGTGGGGCATTGTTGGCACATGATGGCATATATTACCTTAGTAGATGTGCAGGAGAATGAACCAGTGACAGTATGGCTGATCTGGTTAGGTCCTGTGATGGTGTTACTGGTATATATATGTGGGCAGAGTTGGCACCGAGGTGTGTTGCATGGATTGGTTCCTGAGTTAGAGTTATTATGGTGCGGTGTGTAGTTGCTGGTGAGAATATGCTTCAGGTTGGCGGGTTGTCTGTGGGCAAGGACTGGCCTGCCTCCCAAGGCCTGTGAAAGTGAAGGATCATTGTCCAGGATGTGTTGTAGATTACTAATGATGTGTTGAAGAGGTTTTAGCTGAGGACTATAGGTGATGGCCAGTGGTGTTCTGTTGGTTTCTTTCTTGGGCTTGTCCCATAGCAGGAGGCTTCTGGGTTCACGTCTGGCTCTGTCAATCTGTCTCCTCTCTTCCTCATGTGGATATCATAGTTTAACTAACACGGCTACCCCTCTGATACTTAACATTTATAAATAATTTTTAACTTGTTCTTTTTTATTTTATCATCTAAACCTACCCCCTTCCACTAGCATTCACTGTTAGGCATTCCTTCATCATCAGACATCTTGGTTAAGACGGAAACAAAGAAGTCATTAAGCACCTCTGCCATTTCCAAGTTTCCTGTTACAGTGAGCCCTCGCTACTTCGCGGTTCGACCATCGCGGATTCACGACTTCGCGGAGGGGCTCCGGCGGGGGAGCAGCCCAGGCGCGCCTGGGATGCCCCCCCGCCGGCTTCCCCCGAGGCTTTGAAAGCCGCGGAGGGGCTCCGGCGGGGGAGCAGCCCAGGCGCGCCTGGGATGCCCCCCCGCCGGCTTCCCCCGAGGCTTTGAAAGCTGCGGAGGGGCTCCGGCGGGGGGGCATCCCAGGCGCGCCTGGGCTGCTCCCCCGCCGGAGCCCCTCCGCGGCTTTCAAAGCCTCGGGGGAAGCCGGCGGGGGGCATCCCAGGTGCGCCTGGGCTGCTCCCCCGCCGGAGCCCCTCCGCGGCTTTCAAAGCCTCGGGGGAAGCCGGCGGGGGGGCATCCCAGGCGCGCCTGGGCTGCTCCCCCGCCGGAGCCCCTCCGCGGCTTTCAAAGCCTCGGAGGAAGCCGGCGGGGGGGCATCCCAGGCGCGCCTGGGCTGCTCCCCCGCCGGAGCCCCTCCGCGGCTTTCAAAGCCTCGGGGGAAGCCGGCGGGGGGGCATCCCAGGCGCGCCTGGGCTGCTCCCCCGCCGGAGCCCCTCCGCGGCTTTCAAAGCCTCGGGGGAAGCCGGCGGGGGGGCATCCCAGGCGCGCCTGGGCTGCTCCCCTGCCGGAGCCCCTCCGCGGCTTTCAAAGCCTCGGGGGAAGCCGGCGGGGGGGCATCCCAGGCGCGCCTGGGCTGCTCCCCCGCCGGAGCCCCTCCGCGGCTTTCAAAGCCTCGGGGGAAGCCGGCGGGGGGGGCATCCCAGGTGCGCCTGGGCTGCTTCCCCGCCGGAGCCCCTCCGCGGCTTTCAAAGCCTCGGGGGAAGCCGGCGGGGGGGGGCATCCCAGGCGCGCCTGGGCTGCTCCCCCGCCGGAGCCCCTCCGCGGCTTTCAAAGCCTCGGGGGAAGCCGGCGGGGGGGCATCCCAGGCGCGCCTGGGCTGCTCCCCCGCCGGAGCCCCTCCGCGGCTTTCAAAGCCTACTTCGCGGATTTTCAGCTATCGCGGTCGGGTTTGGAACCTATCTACCGCGATAAACGAGGGTTCACTGTATTGTTTCTCCCTCCTCACTGAGCAGTGAAGTAGCAGCACAGATTAGCCACTGACATTTTAACCAAGGCCTCAGCTGAAATCTATTGACAGCCGGTGATCAATATAATTAGGCAGCACAGAATTCAATAGCTATCCAGTTCCCTCAGGCAGCAAGTTCAGGCTTTATCGAAAGGATGCATCTCCACTTTCACTATATGCAGTAAATCTCCAATAGTCTGGCATCCAATAGTCCGGCACTCCTGATAGTCCGGCGTCAAAATGGCAAGAGCCTAGTGAGTGAGCTTCGGCAAAAAATGAGTTACAAGGTAACAGCGGCAGCAGCTGAACTGAGCAAAAAGGGTAAAAAAGGCTTAAAAAAACTAAAACATTACAGTATAATGTATACAGTACGTACAATAAAAAGGATTAAGAACACTTTATATGCAGTATATAATGTATACAGTATATATATAAAACCATCTTATAGTACCTCCTGATAGTCCGGCATATCTGATCATCCGGCACCACCTAGGTCCCATAGGTTCCAGATTATCAGAAGTCTACTGTACATAGAGAGCCCTGGGCTTACATTGTTCTCCTCTGTTATGGACTTCCATGGCTTGAAATCTACTGTTGAGAATATTCTGACCCTCCTCACTATACTAAGCACACCTGAGTATCTATTATGTTGCCTCCAACTGCATCATTTAGACTGGGAATATTTATCAGATGGAGGGCTGTGGAGGATGAGGCTGTCTCGGGTGTGCCAGTTTTCAAATTTCCCCATAACCAGCAGGAAGCATGCTTGTGTGTCCCATTTTAATTTACTGGATATTTTTAATGCTTGGGTTTCCTCTTTTCTGAAGAGGATAGAGGAAGAGGAACAGCTGGAATTTACCTTGATTTCCCTGCGGGTGTAGCCATCAAATGTGCATTGAGTCATTATCAGAAAAGGAAAATTGTGTGTGCCCACCTCCAAAGAGGTTAAAGTGATCTGACTTCAGAGGCAAAGTCACTATTATGATCCATCACCGTGGAGACATATAAGTATTTGTATGCAGTCACTCAGTCAGAAAAACAACTCATATTAATAAGGTACTTGCAATGAACTGTGCCCGCAGTTAATGTTTAAGCAGAAAACAGTCTCTAAGAATTAAAAGGAGGATTCTTTTTATCATTAACACTCTTCAATTTATTTTTATATTCACTCTTCTCATAGACTCATGGAATCCCAGGGCTGGAAGAGACCTCAGGAGGTCATCAAGTCCAACCCCCTGCCCAAAGCAAGACCAACCCTAAATCACACCAGCCAGAGCTTTGTCAAGCCAGGACTTAAAAACTGCTAAGGATGGAGATTCCATCACCTCTCTAGGGAACCCATTCCAGTATTTCACCACTCTCCCAGTGAACTAGTTTTTCCTAATATCCAACCTAGACCTCCCCCACTGCAACTTCAGACCATTGCTCCTTGTTCTGCCATCTGTCCCCACTGAGAACAGCGTCTCTCCATCCTCTTTGGAACCTCCCTTCAGGAAGTTGAAGGCTGCAATCAAATCCCCCCTCACTCTTCGCTTCTGCAGACTACATAAGACCAAAACCCTTGGCCTCTCCTCCTAGATCACGTGCTTCAGCCCCCTAATCATTTTGGTTGCCCTCTGCTGGACCCTCTCCAGTATGACCACATTGTTTCTGTAGTAGGGGGCCCAGAACTGGACACAATACTCCAGATGTGGCCTAAGCAGTGCTGAATAAAGGGGAATAATCACTTCTCTAGATCTGCTGGCAATGCTCCTCCTAATGTACCCTAATATGCCATTAGCCTTCTTGGCTACCAGGGCACACTGTTGACTCATATTCAGTTTCTCATCCACGGTTATCCACTGTTCTTGTATAGGCTGGGTTCTCAGAAAATAATTCATTTGCAAGGTATACAATCCCATCCAGTTCCTAAGCAGCAAAAATAAGGGCTATTATATAATTTTTATCTCTGTTCATGTAAGACCCGATTGTTCATTTTTACAAACATGCACATTTGAAGCTCATAACAAGGGGATAATAGTATTGACTGGCTTCAGCTACAGTATAAACAAGTTAGGTGAAACCTTGCCTAGCCCCCAAAGTTTTGCCAACATGCCTCAATTGTGATCTACATCACTATTGATTATTTTAGTCTAGGACTTTCCTGGAATGGAGCTTGTTAGTCATAGACAATTTTGAAGGAGTATGGCAATATATACAATCCCATACCAGGGATTAGTCTGAAGCCACCAAACTCATTTTCTTTTTTTGACCCAAGTCACTTCTAAAAATCAGGTTTCCAGATGTGAAAGGCTTAGTGCATTAACCTCACTGTAACACCCAGACATCTGAAATCTGCTTTGATTACAAAGGCATCTGGTAGCATTGCTATAGTTACAGACCTGACTGAAATGGTACCCATTTCTCAAGCTATACGCTGTCTTTTTACTGGATCAATTCAACCTACTATTTTAGGAGATGCAAAGTTAGATGCTGTAATAGTTTATGAAATCCCATTTCATCTCCGCAGAGCAGACTACAGAACTTGCTTTGGCTGCAGTGGATAAGTTTGGTGGTCTCAGACAACTCTTCATTTGTTCATTCTGAAGAACAAATTATGTTTGACATCACTGGCACTGTCTCCTAAAGGAGGGGATGTAGGCAGATGATCAGCTGGTCAGAACTGAGTGGAAATGGGAATGATGTGGGAGGAAAATCTGCAGAGACTCTTTTTGGTTGTGCCATAGTTTACCACTGGCATGCTTGCCCCCAAACTGATTTTGTACTCTTCCACCGCAAAAAAGAAACCAGACTGTACAGGGTTCCCATCTTTCCATATAACCCAACTCTGTAAACAGACAGCAATATTTTGGAGTAATCAGCAGGATAATTCTTTGTGATACATCCCCAACACAACAGATTTCTTTATCTAAACTATGTGCTCATTCTTTTACTCTCCCAACATCCTGCAGCAAAAATGGAGACCACTGTTGTTCTTTTCAACACTAGCAATTGTTTTATATCCATTCATACCAGGTTATTCCTTCAAAAGCTACCTTTGCAAGGAAAGAGGCTCTTTATAAAGCAAAAGGGGGAATCCCACCTTAAATATCTAGTTTCCCAAAAGCAAGAAATATTGAAGCAGGAGATGTCATAGGACTTGAACGTCAGTTCCGGACTGTGCCTTAACAAGCCATATGCTATTAGCTCCTCCTTTTTACTGAGTACTAAATTGACTTACTAATACAATTTTGTAAATTGTTCCTGTCTCTTACCTTACGGACTCCTAAAGCTGACAATTAGTAAATTCATACACTCCAGTGCATTGTCTTCTCACAGGTAATCCTTTAGGGTATGTCTACACTACAAAGTGTGGAGGCAGGAAAAGGGAATAAGGGAATTTGTGTGCAGCCATCTTGGTCTTGTTAACAAGAGAGCAAGAGTCAGGCTAAGTCTGTGGCCTGACAACGCGAGGTCTGTAATTAGACACTGCCTTTGCCTCTCGCCTCCATACGGAGATAAGGATAGAATGCTGACTCTGGCAGGGACCTTGAGTTAAGGAGCATCTGGGTGGAACTGAGGGTACGTCTAGACTACATGCCTCTGGCGACAGAGGCATGTAGATTAGGGTACCGGACATAGTAAAATGAAGCGACGATTTAAATAATCGCCGCTTCATTTAAATTTACATGCCTGCCGCGCTGAGCCGACAAACAGCTGATCAGCTGTTTGTCGGCTCAGCGCGATAGTCTGGACGCTCCCCTGCCGACATCAAAGGTATTTGTCGACCACCCAGGTATGCCTCCTGGGATGAGGCATACCTGGGTGGTTGACAAATACCTTTGATGTCGGCAGGGGAGCGTCCAGACTATCGCGCTGAGCCGACAAACAGCTGATCAGCTGTTTGTCGGCTCAGCGCGGCAGCCATGTAAATTTAAATGAAGCGGCGATTATTTAAATCGTCGCTTCATTTTACTATGTCCGGTACCCTAATCTACATGCCTCTGTCGCCAGAGGCATGTAGTCTAGACGTACCCTAAATAACTGTTAGCCATTGGCGTTTGTAATGGGAAGGAGACTAATTGTTATTGTTATTATATCTAATAGACAGTATATAAACTGCTTCATAATTGCTTTTATTCGAAGATCTGTCTCGGGGGGGGGGGGGCTTCCCCCCTGTCCGAACCAGTTTTTCCCTTGCTGCAGCTCGTAATAAAACTGCCTCTGGCTACTTGTTGCTTACAAACTCAGAGTGAGGACAATGTTTTCTTCCACAATTTGGTGTCGTGACTCGGATGGCAACGCCCGATTGAAGACAGCGACAGCAGCTGCAGACCATCCCTCTTCACCCCCATGGCGCCAAATGAGAGGTAAGAGACCTTTTGAAATCTCTACTGGGGTGTGGAGGTGGACTGCCTGTAGGGTCGTCTGCTTCTTGTGGGCTCACGCCATCCGAACTTCTTGAATCTGCAACAAGGTCAGACACAAAACGGTTCCGGGGAGGTTGTTTTGTTATCCCCGAGTAGGCCTAAGTTTATGCAGTTCTGGGAACTGCTGTGGTATTGGTGGTGCCGCCCCAGATACGGGAAGAAGGTTGTATTGCGTCCGGGCATAAGGCACCTAGGTTTATGCAGTGCTGGGAACTGCTGTGGTATTGGTGGTGCCGCCCCAGATACGGGAAGAAGGTTGTATTGCGTCCGGGCATAAGGCACCTAGGTTTATGCAGTGCTGGGAACTGCTGTGGTTCTGGGGGGAAACGTGTTGTTTGCCACCCCAAATATGGACGAGGTCCATAATGAGAGATGCATCTAAAAGTGGGAAAATTTCTGTGTGAGAAGCATGCTGAGTGTGAATGTAATGAGTGGAGTGTGAATGCCGCTGCCCAGGTCTCTGAAAAGTAAGCTGATTCCAGCCGTACCAGGGCTCTCCCACAAGGGAGTTCTGAACGCAAGGGGGGTCAGCCGAACCTCGAGACTGAGCAGATATGTGAGGGAGTGACGACTCCCCTTATTTCATGAGCTGCTGATAAGGTCTGACACTCTAGATCCAGCAGACCCCTTCTTTGGAGAGTGTAGATTTAGTTTCCTATAAGCCACTGAACAGACGGGGAGTGGACAGGATGCTCCCCTGAATGACTAAAATGGATGAGGATCAGTCTAAGCATACCCCCCACACTGCTGAAAGACACCCCTGCGTACTACATGTACGTGCATCATGGTCCAAGAAACTGTAAGCATTTGACAGATTGACAGAGAAAGAAATTAAAGCCCTGAGGGATGAGATTGAAGCTCAGAAAAGCAAAAATCCGCCCTGCAGTGAGAAATGTAACTTACACGCAAGTGCACAGCCTCTCCCAAGCTTGGGGGGAATTTGGCCCAACATTACCCCCTATACTCCTCTCTATGCCCAGCCCTATATGGGCCCTTACCACACATTACTGAAGATAGAGAGGAGGCACAGAAGATAATTGAAAGGCATCAGATCTTCCCTTTGGAAGAACGGGCTCTAGTTACAAATCTGTCCGATCCAAAGCAAAACACTGAGTTTTGGAATAAACTTAACAGCTTGTGGGACGTATTCCTCCAAATTCTCAAGGAAGGAATGCCTGCCGACCATCAAGCCATATTGGCCCTAGGCATTTTGGTTGGAAATTTATACACGGAACACAACACAGGAGTAGGAAAGGGCTGCCAAGCAACTTTAGGAGATTCTCAAGCCCTTGTTAGCGAATAGATAACTACAGCCTCTCTGGCTGGAATCGCAGGCTACCCAAGGATGTTTCACAACACACAAGTGGGGGCCGTCCAGAAAAAAAATAAACAGTTAAAACCTTTCCCTCACACACTGTTATAATTAGCTTGAGGGCGTGGGAGGACGTAACTGAAAAGCCACCCTAAAAGCCAACTAGTGGGAATTTAATTTGAAGATGTAATCACTAGAAGCTAAATCTGCCCTAACAAGGAGACACATTCTGCAAAATAAATCTCCTTACAGAGCATGGTTGAGTGATCCACCCCAGAGTCAGCAGCATAGATCAACTGCTGCAGCATGGATGTTATGAAAACCCTATACTGAGAAGTTTAAAATTAGTAATAGTTGACTGCAATAATACACATTTGGATTTACCTATTGAAAAGAATTAGGAGGTGTGGGGGCTAAAGGGAAAGCCCATCCTCCTTACCACATTAATACTGGACAAACCTGTGTCATTGAAAAAAAAAAGGTCATTTAGCAGGAATCAGGACAGATCATAAGAAGGAAAAAGCATGTGAAAGGGGAAGGCAAAAGGTTTGGAGCCCTATGGGCATAGTGGAAGGAATAAGGAAAGTAGGAATACAGTTATTGGAAAGTTAAATTAATAGGAATGAGAAACGTTTTCTTTGGAAGAACGAAGCAAGTGATTTGAGGGTATGTGAAGGTGAAAAATGGACTCTGTGGGAGTGTAGAAGGAATTAAGCGATTGTTGTAATATATGAAGGGAAACCTGCTTTAAAAAGTGACTCCTTGTTTCTTGCAGCCTTTTTCAATAATCCAGGCAAAGAAACAATCAAATTTAACTATTTGGCTACAGACACTTTTGTTAAATCTGCAAAAGGAAAATAAGGAATTCGATTGACACTTTTGTTAAATCTGCAAAAGGAAAATAAGGAATTCGATTGACACTTAACTGGTTAACTGTATAAAAGAATGAAATCTATACATTCAATCCTTAAGGTTAAATTTACTCTTTAAGAAAACAAATCTTTGTTTTAAGAATCCAAGCCCTGAAACTTCACTGTGTCTCTGTTCAAGGCTGAGTTGATAACACTTTTGACTTGCTTTCAAATCCAACATTATATGTGAATACAGGCTGCCTGGCTATTTCAAAGGAATATAAAACACCTGTCCCCTCAAGTAAATTGTCCAAATGCAAACAAAATATTTATAAGCGCCCATTTAACAAAATTTAATGTCAATATTATTATTACTAAGTAACACTGTATATGATTCTTTTCAGGAAAAGAAAAGCTTTTTGCTTGCTGGAACAATAACTGACCAACACCTTGTGCTAAGGAAAAGCATTATAGCTTCACACATTAAGCCTGATCTGTGGTACAAGAGGGAAACTGAGGCATGCCACCGTTGGGGAGGGCTAGCAACTCTAGAGGTAATTCGAGGGAGTGGAAGGTCACGAGTACCGATGAAGCGCCCTTGTTCTCGTAAAGTTGTAGCTCACTCGCCCATGGAAGTGGTAAGGAACTAGCTGTAATTGGTTCCCCTAACAGATCTTAGGCAGTATTTTAAGTTATAATGGGCCACCCTGACGGGGGAAGAAATGTTTTCTTGTCTTTCAGATCATCAGAAAGCGCTGGTGCCAGCTGAAGAAAAACAACAAACAACAACAACATCAAAAAACCATGGTTCTGTGTCATGACATAATAAGTTTGTGTTCTATCCAAGTTTGTCTCTTAATTGTAATACGTATTGCAAATATTGTTGTGTGTAGGATATTGTTTTAATGAAAGGATAATTTGAGTAAAGTAGAAGCATTAATTTAAACCATCAAAATTAATAATTGGGCCCAATCAATTGGCAACTTTAAAATTCAGTGAAAGGATAATAGTTTGGAAATTGTTTAGGCTAGGAGAATGTTAACAATGTCTCCACAGGTGAACAAAAAAGGAACTGGAAGGAAGTAAGGAGTGCAGCACGTGAACAGAAGGACTGGGAGTGGGGTACCAGCCCTTTCCCCCACCGGATTGGTTTTGCTTTAATGGCTACACAAATGAAATATTTAGCTTCTGCAAATTTGCACACCAACCATAAAAGTGGTTTGGCCAGAGATAATAAGAAATCTATAAGTAACAACACGGGCAAGTGGGACATCAGCATATTTAAGTAAAGATGCCCACAACAATGAGGAAACTAGTAACCTCACCATTGCAATAACAGCTACTTGCCCTGCTACTCATTGGTGCCTGATGCCTTAAAAGGCCTCAAGAATTATGGAATTGCATGGGTTCCTATTAACAATTAAACATCTGTGAACCATGCTTGGTCCTATAAAAGAAACAGTGACTCTAGTCAATGTAACCTCCTTCAAGTCACATACATAGAACAAATACACACTAAGGCTACGTCTACATTGGCCCCTTTTCCGGAAAGGGCATGGTAATTTTTGAAATCGCAATAGGGAAATGCGCGGGGGATTTAAATATCCCCCGCAGCATTTAAATAAAAATGTCCGCCGCTTTTTTCCGGCTTTTAGAAAAGCCGGAAAAGAGCGTCTACACTGGCCCCGATCCTCCGGAAAAAGCGCCCTTTTCCGGAGGATCTTATTCCTACTTTGAAGTATAACAAAAAGGGGCCAATGTAGATGTAGCGTAAGGCTGTGTCTACACTGGGCCACTTATTCAGAAAAATCAGCCGCTTTTCCGGAATAAGCTGCGAGCTGTCTACACTGGCCCTTGAATTTCCGGAAAAGCAATGAAGCTCTACTGTACAAAATCAGCCGCTATTCCGGAAAAGCTACGCTGCTCCCGCTCGGGCATAAGTCCTTATTCCGGAACACTGTTCCAGAAAAGGGCCAGTGTAGAAAGCCCAGTAGTCTTTTCTGGAAAAAAGCCCCAATCGCTAAAATGACGATCGGGGCTCTTTTCCGGAAAAGCGCGTCTACATTGGCCACAGATGCTTTTCCAGAAAAAGGGCTTTTCCGGAAAAGCATCCTGCCAATGTAGACGCTCTTTTTCCGGAAATACTTATAACAAAAACTATTCTGTTTTAAGCATTTCTGGAAATTCATGCCAGTGTAGACACAGCCTAATAGCAATGGGGAATACACGGCTTTGGGCCTCCCCTCATTCACACATAATTATTTTGTTTATTGTAACAACATGAACACTACGAGGACAAAGAATACACAGTCCTCTAAGTTAAAGTTTGTATGGAATATTGTGGGAAAGAAGCTAAACACTGACATCAGGCCACTGAAGTTGGACCTACTGACTCCCACTGGGGCTTACCATTTAAAGCCCAGACATAGGTAACCCCTGAGGCATGGCTGTCATTTGTTAAACAATGGCCATTGCTAACATTCTCTCATTTGGATATTATTAACCAGGTCCTTAAGGACAAAATAGAGCCTCCCAATTGTGCATCGTGCCCTGAACAGACCCGTCTCAGAACCAGGACAACTGTCACTGGTCCTTACCTTGGTGATGTTCCACACTGGTATAGACTAGCTGTGTGCTAGACTGGCTAATCAAATTGGCAAGTGCCTGATTAGGCAACGAAGGGGCTTAGCAGATACCATCGCAGATTGGTTTGGGCCTGGAAACTCTGTCAGCAACACTTATGTCATAGCCCAAAAATTGTATGAGAATCCAGGCTGGTAGATGCAGTAATATCCAGTGCCCGTAAAGGCCTAGACACCAGCCAAGCCAACCGATTGATCCTGAATAGTTTGAAGGATCTGTCCAGCTCTGTGTCCATTTCACTAAACCTAACCAGCTATTTGGACCAGAGATTAATTGGATTGTTAATTAATGGAACAAAATTAAAGGTATTAGAAGGCCAGTATTGAAGAATAGTATAGCTTTGACCACCCAGCCCTTATGGTGGTGAGTCCCCATCTCCCCCGTGCCTACCAATGGGAGTGGGGAAGAAGAGAATACACGAGGACCCAAAGGCCCACCTGGACAGGGCATAGTATAACAGTTTGTTTTTGGCCCCTCTGGGGATTCCTCACTCAGATCAGATCAGAATGGTAACCTCCCTGCCTGTACCAAAGCAGGAGCATATAGATAGATCGAGGGCATCGCTTATTCTGAAGGTGTGGGAGCCTTCCTATACCCAGGGATTGTTGCACCCACTTTGATAAGGAAATTTTATGTACCTGCCCATTTAACATCATGACGAATCTGCCTAGGCTTGATGTGGTTGTCTCAGAGAAACAAAAACATCAAGCTGGTCCAAATAAACGGTACCTACTGGTGTTTGACTACCCAGACAGATCACTCCATCCTGCCCCTCTACATATCCGTCTGTGTGCATAACAGCCCCTCGCCTAACATGAGATTCTGAGTGGCACGGCGGAAGTAAGTACCTAGAGGAGGGTTTACTGGCCCTGTAGGCGAAGATCGAGGAATTGGTGGCCAATGCCCAAAGATATATCGGGGCTGGCCGTCTGAGGTACACAGATAGGGAGACACCGTGGACCATGCCAAACACCTACCTCTGCAGCACTCAACCAGGCAGTAGAGGTCAAACCTATAATCATGGGCAGCGCCAGTAAGGCGATGAAATATCTTAAAGATGGAGTTGAATAGTGTTTGTCAAATTATGTGGGAAGTTTCGATTATAACATTTATAACAGTGCTGGTGCTGTACTCGTACTTCCAGACTAAATTAAAACCCCTTAAATTGTATTTAACCTGGTGGCTTAAGGAGAACCCCAAAGTCAAGAGAAAGGAACTATAGGAGTAAACTGAGGCAATCCATGGTATCTTGCTGAGAACTGACAACTCAAACCTGAAAGTATTAGGCCAGCTTGGGAAGTAAAACAGTTCAACAGTTACTGTGACCCTGGTTCCCCTGGCAACCACATTCCAAAAGGGCCTCACTTTGATAAGGCTGGTACCAAACAACCAAACAACCGCGTGGGATTGTTTTTACGGTTTGCTTTATTCCTAGGAAATAACCTTGGTTCCAAAGGAGCTAGCTGGCTTTTAGCTCACAGAATAGAGACTCTTATGTCCATCAGCGAAAGACCGCTCTAGAAAGACCTTTACCAAGTTTTGCTAAAGTGAAGTGCCAAGAACTGACTGTTGGCCAATGCTTCTCACTGCAAAAAGATCCCTCCATCTCGAAATGATCCTACCCCGAATGCTGATAAGCCTCTCTCTTCTGGTCCTGCTTTCCTATCTGCTGGACACCAGAAGAACCAAAATATTACAGGGTGATGTGCTGGTAACCTCTCCCCTGCATGATGCTGAACCACAACTGTTTCAAGAAAAAAAAAGAGGAAAAGTCCGCTCCTCTGACACCGCCAAAGCCCAAAGGTTTCTGACTACAAAAGGATATTAAGAACTGACGTTGGTGAAAGAAGTGAAGTATTGTATATTGCCAAGGAGAAACTTGTGAGAGTGGTTTCGGTTTCTCTCTTTGATCTGGACTCTGTGCTTATGGACAGGTACCATCAGCATGTACCTGCCTTCCCTAATTTGGTTACTAATTATGATATGTTGTATGATGTTACTAAAATTATAGAACAGCCCCATCATAGAATTATATTGGGGATATTAATGATTATATTGCTTTTGCTTATTAAAAGTTTCATATTTGATTGCTGTTGTAAAAGAGGTAGTAATAGAAATAGCTTTTATGTTTGTACTAATTATGTAATGTTTAATGAAAATAAAGGTTTAGAAAGATAGTTGTGCTGTAAGCACAAAAGGGGGGATTTTGGAGGCAGGAAAAGGGAATAAGGGAATTTGTGTGCAGCCATCTTGGTCTTGTTAACAAGAGAGCAAGCGTCAGGCTAAGTCTGTGGCCTGACAACACGAGATCTGTAATTAGACACTGCCTTTGCCTCTCGCCTCCATACGGAGATAAGGATAGAATGCTGACTCTGGCAGGGACCTTGAGATAAGGAGCATCTGGGTGGAACTAAATAACTGTTAGCCATTGGTGTTTGTAATGGGAAGGAGACTAATTGTTATTGTTATTATATCTAATAGACAGTATATAAATTGCTTGTATTGGAAGATCTGCCTCTGAGGGGGGGGGCTTCCCCCCGTCCAAACCAGTTTTTCCCTTGCTGCAGCTCGTAATAAAACTGCCTCTGGCTACTTGTTGCTTACAAACTCAGAGTGAGGACAATGTTTTCTTCCACAAAAGTTCATTTGAACTAACAGCCATTAGTTCGAATTAACTTTGATAGGCACTGCACATGCAAACTGCTAGTTCGAACTTAATTCGAACTAGCGGAGTGCTTAATTCGAACTAGGTAAACCTCATTCTTCGAGGACTAACGCCTAGTTCAAATTAAGTAGTTCGAATTAAGGGCTGTGTAGCCATTTAATTCGAACTAGTTGGAGGCTAGCCCTCCCCAGCTTGCCCTGGTGGCCACTCTGGGCCAAGCCAGGGAAAGTCTTCTGCCCACCTCCTGACCCCGGAGCCCTTAAAGGGCCACGGTCTGGCTACGGTGCCCATGTCAGGTGTAAGACTGCCAACACCCTGCCAGCAGTCCCTGCACCTGGCACGGCACGAGCCAGCCACCTGCTGCCACCCAGCCCTCTGCCTCTTCCCAGGACCAGGCTGGCAGCTCCCAGGAGCCTGCATGGGGCCGCAAGAGGCGGGTGCCCGCCTGGTCTAGTGCAGAGATCGTGGACCTCATTCAGGTTTGGGGAGAGGACTCCAACGTCCACAATCTCCGCACTAGGCACAGGAAAGTGGCCGTCTAGGGCAGAATAGCTGCCAGCCTGGCCACCAAAGGCCACATGCGAACCCAGGAGCAGGTTTGCATGAAAATTAAGTTGGTCCAGTGAGACCCCCAACCCTGAGCCCTGAGCTTAGAACATAAGAACGGCCGTACTGGGTCAGACCAAAGGTCCATCTAGCCCAGTAGCCTGTCTGCCAACAGCGGCCAACACCAGCTACCCCGGAGGGGATGGACCGAAGACAATGACCAAGCCATTTGTCTCGTGCCATCCATCTCCAGCCTTCCACAAACAGAGGCCAGGGACACCGTTCCTAACCCCTGGCTAATAGCACTCCATGGACCCAACCTCAATGACTTTATCTAACTTCTCTTTAAACTCTGTTATAGTTCTAGCCTTCACAGCCTCCCGAGTTCCACAGGTTGACTATTTGCTTTGTGAAGAAGACCTTTCTTTTATTAGTTTGAAGCCTGCTACCCATTCATTTCATTTGGTGTCCTCTAGTCCTTATATTTTGGGAACTAATGAAGAACTTTTTGTTATGCTCCCTCTCCACATCACTCATGATTTTATACGCCTCTATCATATCCCCCCTCCGTCTCCTCTTTTCTAAGCTGAAAAATCCCAGTCTCTTTAGCCTCTCTTCAAATGGGACCTGTTCCAAACCTCTAATCATTTTAGTTGCCCTTTCCTGAACCCTTTCCAAGGCCAAAACATCTTTTTTGAGGTGAGGAGACCACATCTGTACACAGTACTGAAGATCTGGCGTAACATAGTTTTATACTTCCCCTCCTTCTTCCCCTGGCTTCCCCCTTCCAGCTCCCTCCTCCCAGGTTTCCTCCTCCCCTCTCCCACACTCTCCCCCTCTTCTGTCTCCTTTTCCCAGTCTCCCCAGAGGTTAATCCCCCCCAAGTTTTGTTAAATAAAGAGAGTTTCTATTTTTGAACACACGTGTCCTTTATTTTTTACATCAGGAAGGGAGGCTAGGAAGGGGTAAGTGGAAGGAGGTGATGGAGGAATGGGGCACAAGCCCCCAATGGGGAGGACTGGGGTGGCTCTGCGGGCTCCTCGGGATGGAAGCTCTCTTGCCGAGCCTCCTGGATCCTGACAGCCCCCCGATTGACCCCCCCCCAAAACGCTAATTCAAATTAGCTTTTAGGTCTAGATGCATTAATTCGAATTGGCTTAGTTCTAATTAACTAATTCGAATTAAGTTAGTTCAAATTAGTGCTGTAGTGTAGACAAACCCTTACATCTTGACATTTTCAGTCCAGTCTGTTACACAATTGCCTTTTTCAAACAGGTTAGGTGCATAAGCAAGCACCAAAGAAAATCAGATCCTGCTTTCTCAAGTAGTGCAAGAGCATTGAGAGCTGTTCTAACAGTGTATTCCTGAATAGGAAGTGATGTAGCTACAGTGACATAGAGTTCCCAAGGGTTCAGTCCAACCTTTATAATGCAGAACAGTTTATATGCCGTTCTAAATTATGCCAAGGGCTGCAACAGTCACTGGCTGGTTCCAGAACTGGTAGAATGTGTAGCCTATCAAGTTACTTTCCTATCATGCTAATAATATGTTTGTGTTAATTTAGCTTAATTCGGTAATAGTTAAAAGATGTGATGTAAGAAATCTTCTCAAAGCTGCTCTCAGCATTCCCGTAGACTGTTTGTGTTAGCTTGACTGATGTCTGGATTCAGGTGTAATACACTAGGCCTTATTTCTGCCCAAGTTTGTGAAGGTCGCTAATACTAACACAGCAGCACTCAACTCCGTGGGGGATGGCTTTGCCATTAACCCACCTGGGTACAGCTCTGTGCCCTTTCCTAGCTGGGACCAAGACATGTTGGTATATAAGAGTCTAGCAAGAGCCCAAATTAGTGGTCCTGCTGCTTGTACCTGTCTGTGTGCATATGCTGCTTGCCTTCCCCCCACACAGCCAACCACAAATCTGTTGGTGCCCTGCACTGTGTGGCAGTCCAGATGCCATTAGGTGTAGGAGCAGCATAGGTGCAGTACAACCCAGCCCTAAGATGTCTGGTGAGTTGAGTATAACAAGATGGCACTGCTTCTGAATGCACTTTCCAATGAGTGCCATGTCTGCATTACAATCAATTAGAGGACAGGGTTGCACTTGAATGAAAGAACATACATAAGCTCACAGTCCAGGTCATAGAATCATAGGACTGGAAGGGACCTCGAGAGGTCATCGAGTCCAGCCCCCCGCCCTCAAGGCAGGACCAAGCTCCGTCTACACCATCCCTGACAGATGTCTATCTAACCTGTTCTTAAATATCTCCAGAGAGGGAGATTCCACCACCTCCCTTGGCAATTTATTCCAATATTTGACCACCCTGACAGTTGGGAATTTTTTCCTAATGTCCAATCTAAACCTCCCTTGCTGCACTTTAAGCCCATTACTCCTTGTCCTGTCCTCAGAAACCAAGAGGAACAAATTTTCTCCTTCCTCCTTGTGACACCCTTTTAGATATTTGAAAACCGCTATCATGTCCCCCGTTAATCTTCTTTTTTCCAAACTAAACAAGCCCAGTTCATGAAGCCTGGCTTCATAGGTCATGTTCTCTAGACCTTTAATCATTCTTGTCGCTCTTCTCTGTACCCTTTCCAATTTCTCCACATCTTTCTTGAAATGTGGCGCCCAGAACTGGACACAGTACTCCAGGGCTGTGTCCAGACTCAGGGTTTTTTTTGAAAAAAGTAGCCTTTTTTCGAAAAAACTTCCCCTGCGTCCAGACTCAAGCCGCGTTCTTTCGAAATTAATTCGAAAGAACGCAGCTTTTCTTTCGATGGCGGTAAACCTCAATTTACGAGGAAGAACGCCTTCTTTCGAAAGTTCCTCTTTCGAAAGAAGGCGTTCTTCAATGTAAATAGGGCTTCTTCAAAAGAGAGCATCCAGACTCACTGGATGCTTTCTTTCGAAAAAGCAAGCCGCTTTTTCGAAATTTCTCCGTGCAGTCTAGACGCTCTCTTTCGAAAGAGCCTCTTTCGAAAGATGCTTTCGAAAGAGCCTCTTTCGAAAGAGGCTTGCAGTCTAGACATAGCCCAGCTGAGGCCTAACTAGTGCAGAGTAGAGCGGCAGAATGACTTCACGAGTTTTGCTTACAACACACCTGTTGATTCAACCTAGAATCATATTTGCTTTTTTTGCAACAGCATCACACTGTTGACTCATATTCAACATGTGGTCCACTATGACCCCTAGATCCCTTTCCGCCATGTTCCTTCCTAGACAGTCGCTTCCCATCTTGTATGTATGGAACTGATTGTTCCTTCCTAAGTGGAACACTTTGCATTTCTCTTTATTAAACTTCATTCTGTTTACCTCTGACCATTTCTCTAACTTGCTAAGGTCAAGTAATATGGGGTTATATTTTATCTTTTGTCCATGTTGCAACAGGCTGTTTGCAAGATCAGCAGAAGTGGAGGTTAGCAGACTTCTGTGGTTGAGACATGATCTCACCCAGATGGTTTCCAGGGACTGAAAAAGGGGAACTTAAATCTGGACTTTTCACCCACACAGGATGGTAGGGAAAATTCCCTCAGACTCAGCAGTTGTATTATTAAATATAAGTCCCAAATAATTGGTTCAGGCTGAATTGAGCAATTAGTACACAGGTTGTGATAGTTAGGCAACAAATTGACATATATGATAATAAGTTAAGAGCAATGATACATTAACCAATAGGAAAAGAACACTTCAGCATTAGAAACATCCCCCTATTGAATATGCATAAAACATGTTATTGTCAGTGTCACACAGTATAAAAGTGGGACCCCAGCCCAGGGGCGATAGGGAGGAGAAGATGTAGTCCTTGGAATGGCCAGAGTGATGGCTCCTGGTGATGGGTAAGATAATGAGAAGGATGATCGGCTAACACCTAAGATTGTCCTAGAAGGAATGATGTACTTATATGGTAAGGAAATATGGATGGACATTCCGTCTTCTGAAATTGGGGTGTTTGTGACTGTGCTAACCATATTAAATAACTGTAAATATTGTAAATATACAAGAGTTTCTATATTGGGAGTGTTGCAACCGTGCACATCAGGTTTCCCAATTGTATAACTGACTACTGGTCCTGATCCTGGGAGAAAGAACCTGTCAACCCTAAAGGTGGGTAATTAGAATTTAAACATAATTTTAGATCAGGCTACAAAGGGAAAGAGGGATTTGTGAAGCGCAACAAGGTTTAGGAATGTGTCCTTAATTTGCACATCTGAGTAATATGAATGAATGCCTAAACTGAGCAAGTGTATGTACAAATGGACAGTTCTAATCATTTGCACATTTACTCCATCTGCATGCCTAACTTGTAAAATCCATACTCCAAATGTGCCTTGCAAAGAAATTCATGAAAGGATATGTCACTGAACAGGAAACCTACACCCATATGCAGGATGACCGTCCATCCTGTTTTTAACAAGGCAATCCCACATTTATGCCCTCTTGTAGTTGTCCCAATTTTTTTTTTTAAATGGGCAAATTTTCAGCTCCAGCACTGAGCCTCAGCAGCCTCTTGAATGTGGCTGACAGGTGAATGTGGCTAGAGCAAGGCAGCAATTATTCCCTTCTCTGGGACGAGTGCTAGAGAATTTTGTTGAATTTGATGGACACAAGGCTTATTTTTTCTCCCTAGACAAATGCTCAACACTGTCCAGAGAAGTCTTCAGTGACCCTTACATAAAACAGGGACTTGCTTTCGCAAGCAAGCCAACAGCCACCTTTCCGAAGATGGTAGAGGCAAGTGAGAAAAAAGACTCCTTGGTGACAGAAGTTGCACTGTATATTCCTACCCTTCAAAATAATTTAGTCCCCCACCTCCTAGCCAGTGCTGCAGGGCTGAAGCATCACAGAAAAACCTCCCATGGCAGGGGGCTCAGGACAAAGGGCTGTGATGTGGGGGTACTGGGGCTGCCCAGGGAGTTAAGGGTGGTGCTGTTCCAACTGCAGCTCCTCTGGGAGGGTGATGGGGGCAGTAGCTCATCCCAGGGGGCCAGGGCTGCAGTGCCCAGCCCCTTACCCCCCAGCCCCCATTTGATGGCTCCTGGCAGGGCAGTTGTCTGGCTCCCTCAGCCAGTTAGTCTGCCTGAACCTCAGTGGCTCCTTGGGGAGGGAAGGGTCAGGGCTGAGCTGCTTCTTCCCCCGACCCCCATCTTCTACCCAATCTCCTCAAGGACTCAGGTTAATATCAGCCTTTCCAACCCTTCTTAACGACTGGGGCCCTCCATGGACCAGAGTCCTCAGTGTTTGCTGGATCACAACAAAAAGCCTTGAGCCTGTTGAAAAGCAGATCATTTACAAAAAAAATCCTCCTGTCTGTTGGTCACTGGAGGATCCAGTTTGAACTACTTTATGCTAAATTCTCCAGAGGTGGCTTCAAAAGGCTGATAACGGGAGGAATTGCATTAACATATCTTCTCCTCTTAGAGAAGTTATATACAATCTTGGCAATAATAAACAATTAAATTTTTAATACAATAGACCCCGAAGGCATGAAACTTATCTCAATAAGATCTAATTAAATTCAGTAAGGTTTGGCCAAAATATTGCAGACTATTGTTGTATCAGTCATAGGATCCCTCATGGCTTTGCAGATGAGGTACCAACTTTCAGACTAATGGCATACATCTTTTGCTTCTGTCCTCCAATTATGTGTTCCTACCCATTACGCTAGACACACCACAAACAAAAGATGCATATCTCCTCTGGCAATGGGTCTATCACCTGAAGACAAAGGATAGGTAAACCATACAAGTGAAGTTATCCGGGTGAAGATTGTATTATGAAGATATAACTAAAGCTCTGGATAATACACTGATATTAGATATATGGATTAAATTAAATTCCATAAGGGAACTAACATGGTCACAGTAATTAAAAAGGAAGATGTTTATTGGCTGCATTTTGTGAAGACCGGAAGGAAATGATATGGCAGGGATAGGAGGTGACTGCAGTATTCAGTTGGGTGATGATGAAAGCCTGAAAGCACAATAGCTTTAGAAGGCAAAAGAAAGGGAATAATATCTTGGAAACAATGTGGAGGAATAAAAAGCAGACTTGGCAATGGCCTGGATGTGGGGCAATGGAGATATTCATGGGTCACATTTGGACATGATTTAAAATGCAGCTATTTACTAGATTATGCATTTCAGTGGCAAAGTACCATGAGGATTATAATCTGTTCAGACCTTCTTTAAATACCTACTAAAATCTCTGACACATCCTCGCTATCCTGATTAATACAGATGAATGCAGAAAGCATATAAGGAGTGGAAGATGGGAGGGATCAGTAAAGAAATCTTCCTTATTGAGGTTAGAGGATGTAGGGACAAAGTGAGAGAGGCTAAAAGTCAGGTAGAGTTGGACCTTGCAAAGGGAATTAAAACCAATAGTAAAAGGTTTTATAGCCATATAAATAGGGAAAAAAAAACAAAAAAAGAAGAAGTAGGACTGCTAATTACTAAGGATGGAGTGGAGGTTAAGGATAATCTAGGAATGGCCCAATAGTTAAATAAATACTTTGCTTCAGTCTTTAATGAGGATAATTAAGAGCTTAGGGATAATGGTAACATAACAAATAGGAATAAGGATATGGAGGTAGATATTACCATATCCAAGGTAAAAGCCAAACTTGAACAGCTTAATGGAAGCAAATCGGGGGGGCCCAGATAATTTTCATCCAAGAATATTAAAGGAACTGGCACATGAAATTGCAAGCCCATTAGCAAAATTTTTTAATAAATCTCTAAACTCAGGGGTTGTACCATTTGATTGGAGAATTGCTAATATAGTTCCTATTTTTAAGGGGAAAAAAAGTGACCCGGGTAACTATAGGCCTGTTAGTTTGACATCTGTAATATGCAAGATCTTGGAAACAATTTTGAAGGAGGAAGTAGTTAGAGACATTGCGGTTAATGGCAACTGGTACAAATTACAACATGGTTCTACAAAAGGTAGATCGTGCCAAACCAACCTGATCTCCTTCTTTGAGAAAGTAACAGATTTTTTAGATAAAGGAAATGCAGTGGATCTAATCTACCTCGACTTTAGTAAGGCATTTGATACAGTACCATATGGGGAATTATTGTTTAAATTGGACAAAATAGGGATTAATAGGAAAGTTGAGATGTGGATAAGCAACTGGTTAAAGGTGAGACTATAGCGAGTCATACTGAAAGGTGAACTGTCAGGTTGGAAGGTTACTAGCAGAATTCCTCAGGAATTCCTCAGGGATCAGTATTGGGCCAATTTTATTTAATCTTTTTATTGCTGACCTTGGCACCAAAAGTGGAAGTGTCCTGATAAAATTTGCGGATGATACAAAGTTGGGAGCTATTGCCAATTCAGAAAAGGATCGGGATATCATACAGGAAGATCTGGATGACCTTGTAAATTGGAGTGATAGCAATAGGATGAAATTTAATAGTGAGAAGTGTAAGGTTATGCATTTAGGGATTAATAAGAATTTTAGTTATAAGCTGGGGACACATCAGTTGGAAGTAATGGAGGAGGAGAAGGACCTCGGAGTCCTGTTTGATTATAGAATGACTATAGGGATAAGGAGGTGTTAGTGCCATTATACAAGGCATTGGTGAGACCACGTTTGGAATACTGTGTGCAGTTCTGTTCTCTCATATTTAAGAAGGATGAATTCAAACTGGAACAGGTACAAAGAAGGGCCACTAGGATGATCCAAGGAATGGAAAACCTGTCTTATGAAAGGGGACTCAAGCAACTTGGCTTGTTTACCTTAACCAAAAGAAGGCTGAGGGGGTACATGATTGCACTCTTTAAATATATTAGAGGGATAAATACCAGGGACGGAGAGGAATTATTTAAGCTTAATACCAATGTGGACACAAGAACAAATGGATATAAGCTGGCTAATAGGAAGTTTAGACTTGAGATTAGACGAAGGTTTCTAACCATTAGAGGAATGAGGTTCTGGAACGGCCTTCCAAGGGAAGTAGTGGGGGCAAAAGATCTATCTGGCTTCAAGATTAAACTAGATGGGTTTATGAAGGGGATGGTTTGATAAGATAACATGATCTTGGTAACTAATTGACCAGTATCAGTGGTAAATAGGTCAATGGAGGGATGATAGGAGTTACTATAGAGAACTTTCTGGGTGTCTGGCTGGTGAGTCTTGCCCACATGCTCAGGGTTTACCTGATCGCCATATTTGGGGTCGGGAAGAAATTTTCCTCCAGGGTAGATTAGCAGAGGCCCTGGAGGTTTTTTGCCTTCCTCTGTAGCATGGGGTACAGATCACAGCTGGAGGATTCTCTGCATCTTGGGGTCTTCAAACTATTTGAAGGCTTCAATATCTGAGATATAGATGAGAGGATTATTCTAGGAGGGGGTGGGTGAGATTCTGTGGCCTGCATTGTGCAGGGGATCAGACTAGATGATCATAATGGTTGCTTCTGACCTTAAAGTCTATGAGTCTAGAATACATTTGCACACACGTGGAAGAGAGTCTCGGCTACATACTCCTTCACGGCAATCTGTTCTCCTTACCTCATAGAGCGTAATGATACCATTAGTCTCATTTGGAGGCTTCCACTGAACATAGATCTTTTCTTCAAAGGGTCCTCCTTGGATAGATTCTAAGGGAACAGGTCCAGGAACTATAATGGAAAAGAGTGGAAAGTCAGTAACTCATCACAACAGTGACATGTGTATCCCCAGAAGCTGGAGATCTCCCAGCAATGACTCTCAAGCTGAGAAAGCATACAAACTGGACCAAAAGGGAATGTTTTAAAAGACATTAGTACCCATTGCTATTGGCTCATAGAATCATAAGGCTGGAGGAGACCTCAGGAGATCGTCAAATCCAACCCCCTGCTAAAAGCAGGGCTAATCCCAACTAAATCATCCCAGCCAGGATTTTGTCAAGCTGGGACTTTAAAACATCTTGGAATGGAAACTCTACCACTTCCCTAGGTAACCCATCCCAGTGCTTTACCACCCTTCTCATAAAATAGTTTTTCCTAATAACCAACCTAGACTTCATCCTTGACATTGGGGTCCAAAAGTAAACACACTGAATATTAACAACAAACATTCATGTAAAGAGGCTTCTATCTTTGTTTTATCTGGAGTATGGCGTCCAATTCTGCCCCGTCCCCATTACAGAAAGAACATGGATGCACTGGAGAAGGTCCAGTAGAGGGCACCAAAAATTATTATGGGGCTAGAGCACATGATTTATGAGAATACAGGACTATGTAGCACTTTAAAGACTAACAAGATGGTTTATTAGATGATGAGCTTTCGTGGGCCAGACCCACTTCCTCAGATCAAATAGTGGAAGAAAATAGTCACAACCATATATACCAAAGGATACAATTTAAAAAAAAGAACACATATGAAAAGGACAAATCAAATTTCAGAACAGAAGGGAGATGCGGGGGAGGAGGGGGGGAGAGGGAAAGGTAAATGTCTGTGAGCTAATGATATTACAGGTGATAATTGGGGAGGCTATCTTTGTAATGGGTAAGATAGTCAGAGTCTTTGTTGAGCCCCCCGCGTAGAGTGTCGAATTTTAGCATGAATGACAGTTCAGAGGATTCCCTTTCAAGTGCAGATTTAAAAGGCTTCTGAAGCAGGATGCAGGTAATTAATAGGAAGCCTTTGTCGACCACATTGCGTCTAGACTGCCGTGCTGTGCCGGATCAGCTGATTGTCAGCACAGCGCGGTGGCCATTTTTATTTTAATGAAGCTGGGATTATTTAAATCCCCACTTCTTTGACTATGCTGAATAAACTAGTCTAGATGTAGCCTATGATTCTATGATTCTATTGCAGCGTTTCAGTGATCTACTGTACCTAGTAGGGATGTAAGCGAAAGCTTATCAGATAGTTGACTAGTCCCTTGACTAGTCACTTCCTTCCCTATCAGAGGCAGCAAGTGGGGCAGCTTAAGAGCTGGTTCCCCCCAGCACCATCTCCATAGAATCATAGAACCATAGAGCTGGAAGAGACCTCAGAAGGTCATCAAGTCCAGCCTCCTGCTCTAGGCAGGACCAATCCCAACTAAATCAACCCGGCCAGGGCTTTGTCAAGCTGAGACTTAAACAACTCTAGGGATGGAGACTCCACTACTTCCCTAGGTAACACATTCCAGTGCTTCACTACCCTCCTAGCGAAATAGTTTTTCCTAATATCCAACCTGGACCTCTCCTACCACAACTTGAGACCATTGCTCCTTGTTCTGCCATCTGTCACTACTGAGAACAGCATTTCTTCATCCTCTTTGGAACCTCCCTTCAGGAAGTTGAAGGCTGCTATCAAATTCTTCGCTTCTGCAGACTAAACAGACCCAAGTCCCTCAGCCTCTCCTCATAAGTCATATGCTCCAGCCCCCGAATCATTTTGGTTGCCCTCCGCTGAACCCTCTCCAATGCGTCCACATCCTGTCTATAGTGGGGGGCCCAGAACTGGACACAATACTTCAGCTGTGGCCTCACCAGAGCCGAATAAAGGGGAATAATGACATCTCTGGATCTGCTGGCAATGCTCCTCTTAATGCAACCGAATATGCCATTAGCCTTCTTGGCTACAAGGGCACACTGTTGACTCACTGCAGCCTGGCTCAGTAGGGGCGGACAGCTGTTAGAGCAGGAACGAGGGCCCAAGCCCCAGAATCCCCGACCCAACAGCCAGGGAGGGCGTTGCCAGGCCCGCCGGACCCGCCACGGCCAGGCCCAAGCTGAGCCCGACCCAAACGTTAAAGCTCCAGCCAACCACCCAGGACCCAGGCGCTGGACCTACCACTGCAACCCCAGACGCTGACCTGGGAGGTGCCACTACAGCCACCCGACGCTCACCAACAGGTGGCACCGTGGCAGACCAGGGGAGTGACCCAGGGCAGGGAGCTGGAAAGGCCCCAGAGGGAAAGAACCCCCGCTGAGCCAGTGGTGGGAGCCTGCTGCCACTGATAGGGCCCTGGGTCGGGGTTGTTTTTAGTTTTTGACTGGTGTGTGCACTTCATAACTTGCATTTCTTTTATGCTTAAATGTAATTCTTTGAGAAGTGCATTCAAAAATGCCTAACCTGATGGTGGTTGTGATGGGCATATTCCTGCAACCCCTGGGATGGTCAGTACAGGGGCGTCTCCCTGTACTGTCTTTGCCTATAGACACTGTTCCTGCAGCTGGTTGTGGTGACAGTGATGCTCCTGGGTGGGTGGGGCTTGAACCTACAACCTTGGGGTCTGCCTTGACTATGCTTGCTGGTTGTCCTACTGCTCCTAGGATTGGTGGGACTTGAACCCCCCACCCTGCATTCCCTTTGGGAATGCCCTAGGCCCATGCCACTCTAGAACCCATTCCGCTGCTGTTTCTGTCAGAGTGTCCCTTATCTTTCCTTCCTAACGCGGGAGCCAGGTGCATCCCTGGGGTAGATGGTGTTGGCTGTCTGGCTGATCTCGGAATGGGGGGTTGGAAGGACTCAAGCCCCCAACCCTGCACTCCCCAGACAAATGCTTTGTCCCCTAGGACACTCCAGATCCCATCCTGCCACTCTTCCTTCCTTCAGAGAGTCCCCTCCCACACTCCACACCCCTTGGCCCAAGACCAGAGCCTGCACCCCAACTCCCTACTCCAGCCTGGTGAAAGGGAATGAGATTTGGGGAGGAAGGGAAATGGAGTGAGCAGGGTGAGGGGGAGGCCTTGGCAAAGGGGTGGAGCAGGAGCAGGGCCTCAAAGAACGGGTGGAAAGGAAGCTGGGCAAGAGTATTTGGGTTTGAGGTAGATCTTCCATTGCATGTAAATTGAAAAAGCAATCTTGTGGTTAAAAAGGTTGGAGACCACGGCTTTAATTATTTCTTTTCCAAACTGAAAAGGCCCAGTCTTAGGCCGTGTCCAGACTCAGGGGTTTTTTCGGGAAAAGTAGCCTTTTCCCGAAAAAACTTCCCCTGCGTCCAGACTCAAGCCGCGTTCTTTCGAAATTATTTCGAAAGAACGCGGCTTTTCTTTCGATGGCGGTAAACCTCATTTCACGAGGAAGAACGCCTTCTTTCGAAAGTTCCTCTTTCGAAAGAAGGCGTTCTTCAATGTAAAGAGGCCATCTTCGAAAGAGAGCATCCAGACTCGCTGGGTGCTCTCTTTCGAAAAAGCAGATTTCTCTTTCGAAAGAAGCCTGCAGTCTAGACATAGCCTTAGTAATCTAGCCTCATAGGGATGCTGTTCCTTGCCCCCTCATTATTTCTGGTGCCCTTCTTCTACGTTTTCCAAATCCAATATTTCTTTTTTTAGATGGGGTGACCAGATCTGCATACAGTATTCAAGATGTGTGCATACGATGATTTTATATAGAAGCAATGTGGTATGTTGTCTTATTATCTAGTCCTTTCCTAACGATTCCCAATATTCTGTTAGCTTTTAGTTTTTAACTGACACTGCATATTGAGCAGATGTTTTCAGGAATCTGTCCACAAGGATTCAACAATCTCTTTCTTGAGTGGTAACAGCTATTTTAGACCCTGTCATTTTTGTATCCATAGTTAGGATTATATTTTCCCATACATATTACTTTGGACTGAATTCAATCTGCCTTTGTGATGCCAAATCACACAGTGTTGTGAGATCTCTTTGTAACTCTTTGCAGTAGTCTTTGGATTAGTCATTGTTTATCCCTTTTTCAAGAACATTTATGAGAAGTTTAACATCAGTGATCCAAATGCAGATGTCTGCAACACAACAGTCCTACACTTTCTATTCCATTTTTTAAGTGGCGTACCCAGCAATATTTTCATGATGATCTAATGATCCTTCAATTACCTGAATAACTTGATGTGTGTTATTCTTGCTTCTTTTTATAACAGACTCTGGGCTCCAAAGGCAAAGCTCCAAGCAGCTCAAACTGTTGCATTTAAGAACTGTCTCTGGAGTCAGGGCATGCATTTTTAAGCAGAACTCAAGCATGAAATCCAGAGGTTTAAACTACGGGTGGGGGTAATGCCCCCCTAGGCTCCCATAAATGGTGCCCCTGCAGACAGGGCTGGGACTTAAAAACCTCTAGCAATGGAAATTCCACAACCTCCCTAGGTAAGCCATTCCAGTGTTTTTTCCTGATATCCAACGTAGGCACACCCCCCCCACACACACTTCAACTTGAGGCCATTGCTCCTTGTTCTGTCATTTGTCACCACTGAGAACAGCCTCTCTCCATCCTTTTTAGAACCCCTCCCCCTTTCAGGTAGTTGAAGGCTGCTATCAAACCCCACTCGCTCTTCTCTTCTGTAGACTAAACAGATCCAAATCCTTCAATCTCTCCGTGTGAATCAAATGCTCCAGCTCCCTTACCATTTTTGTAGCTCTTCACTGGACTTTCTCCAATGTGTCCACATCCTTACTGGAATGGGGCCCCCAGAACTGGATGCAATATTCCAGATGTGGCCTCTCCAGTGCTGAATAAAGGGCAATAATCTCGTCCCTAGATCTGCTGACAGTGCTCCTCCTAATGCAACCTTAGTATGCAGTTAGCCTTCCTGGCTATGAGGGCACACTGTTGACTCATATCCAGCTTCTCATCCACTGTAATCCACAGGTTTTTTTCTGCCAAACTGCTGCTTAGCCAGTCAGTCGGCAGCCTGTAACAGTGCTTGGGGTTCTTCCATCCAAAGTGCAGGACTCTGCACTTGTCCTTGTTGAACGTCGTCAGATTTATTTTGGCCCAATCCTCCAATTTGTCTAGGTCACTTCGGACCCTATCCCTGTCCTCCAGTGTATCTACCTCTCCCCCTAGCTTAGTGTCATCTGCAAACTTGCTGAGGGTGCAATCCATTCCCTCATCCAAATCATTAATAAAGCTGTCAAACAAAACTGGACCCATTACTAACCCTTGGGATATTCCACTTGATACCAACTGCTAGCCAGACATGGAGCTGTTGATCACTACCCATTGAACCTGACAATCTAGCCAGCTTTCTATCCGTGGTGGTCCCTTCTAGCTTTTTTTATCATGATGGTCACTTCTAGCCTGAACTCCTATGAATCCATCTTCACAAGTGTATCAAAAATAAGCTGTTTGTTTTCACTCTCAATGCCCTTCATAACCTATCTTCACTTATTCAGTACAGTATTGAAAAGTTGACTTCTGCCTCTGATTGGCCCTTGAGGTCCGTTTCTGTTGTTCATATTTAATGTTCAAAACAAGCATCTTTGTGTTTTCTCCAGTGCCCCACCTCATGCTTGGAAGAAAGCTCCCTGTAAACATATACAACATTACATCATCCTCTTTTAAATTCTCCTTTGCTTTGAGCCCTACACAAAAACCTTGACAATGATTGGTTGCTGCTGTGCCAAGACTACTGCTTTTCATGCTTACCAGTACTGTCTTATAAGTTCCTTGTATTGCCCTGTCTGTTATGACCATCTGTTGTCTTGCCTTATACTTAGATAGCTCTTGCCCTGAAGGGTTGCTAATCTTTTCCATTCTCTGTTTGTACAAAGCATCACACATCAGGGTCATGAGACTCCTAAATGACACGATAATACAAATATTAATAAATAATACTTCCTCGAGGAATTCCTCTTGGAATATGACTAGCAGAATCTGGCCTCATTAATTCAGCTTCATAGGTGTGCATGATATGTTAGGATCCATGTGACTTAGAATATCCAGAATTATCAAAAAGTTGCAATCTGGAAATTACAAATTATGTACCAAAATGTGCACTGATTGACAACAGACCCCATGTGGAAAAGACAGTATGCAATCATCTAATTAAAGGCTGCATTACAATGCATATGCACAAAGTGGTAGAATTAAGGTTGGACAAGCAACTGTAAATCTCAAATTTCCCAACTTGAGTACTTGACTCTACAAACTAAACAAAATTCTTTATCACATTTGGTATGTAATTTCCTAGGTTTTTTTTAAGGGAAGAAAGTAAAATTCAATTATATTAACTTGTAAGAAGCACAAGTACCAGCAGGGCTTCAAAACTGAGTTTTTCGCAGTGCAGCACACATTTCTACTATTTGAGCTACTAAATTAACCAGCTTCCCCTACAACAAATAAAATAAGCCATAGGGCTGGAGAAACTTGTCTTTGCCCATAGAGAGTTTAGCATGCAACATTTTCCCAGAATTGGACCCTTCGTTGCTGCCCGCCAGACATAAATATTACTTGAGGTTTCACAGTGCTTTACAGACATTATCCATACCACAAAAAGTAGATAAATATAAATAATCACTATTTTACTTGCCACCTAAGGAAATCTGATATGGAGTTGGTGAGGTACCACCTCCAAGCCCACAAAGCCATTTTTACCAAGTCATTTTCTGCCCAAAAAGTTACTTGGAATTTTAAACCATGGAAAAAACCCTAAACATTTTCTTACCATCCTCTTCAGTCTGTACCACCAGCTCCTCACTCTCCATTTTGCCCTCTGGATTAGAAAGTGCTAGCCTCAACTGGATGGTCATGAAGGGCCGCAGGCCTCGTAAGGTATAGTGTGATGATGTCTGGATGACTTCCTCTGCCTCATACTTCTGCTGGTTAAAGACATACTGGTACTGGACTGTTAGGTTGTAGCTGTGGCAACGGGTCACTGCATAACCAAATGGCTCCCATTGCAAGGTCAGCTGCCGGGAACGAATGTCAACAACTTCCACGTTCTGTGGTCCATGGACTGGATCTGTGCAACAAGTGAAAGAAATGAAAGGGCTTTACTGGAGGCAGGAATCTGTGTATCTAGAGTGCATTTTCTATGGTTCTTCTGCCCCAACTTGCTCTAGTAGCTGAGTGCCTGGCTATCTTTACATCATTGTCCTCACAAAATCCCTGTGAGGTAGAAAAATGCTACTATCAGCAATCTGCCAATGGGGAACTGAGATACAGAGAGATTCAGTGACATACTCAAGAGATCTGAGGTGGGGCACTAACTGAACCCAGTGCTCCCCCCTCCTAATCATGTTTTCTAATCACTGTACATCCTTCCTGCACAGGGAATGAGAACACAGAGGTGCAGTATGAAGGTTTATGAGAATGAGTTTGGGATCATCACCACACTTCACCAGTGGTACTGTTCTCTCTTTTTAACTGCACAGAGGCACTTAGACACTTGGTCTATGATCCTGTACCAACAGTTTTGAATGAGGGATTAGAGTATCCGCTCACCATACCATCATACATTCTTCATGGGACACATATTTATAGAACAGGTACTTCAGAAATACACCTTGACTGGATTAGACTACTTTTTGTATTCCTCCATCTGTGAAGCTAGGTACTTTAAGATCCTAACTTGCACACTTCTTGGAAATTTCACAGAGAAAGAGAAAAAAATTGAAAGTAATGAATTGGAATCTCATACTTTTTGGCAAATACATACATCTGCTGAGACTCTCAGAAGGAAGACGGTATGGATAGAGAGAGATCAGTTGTTGTGACCTGCACAGGATGTGCTATGTTTGTCTTCCTCCCAGAGGACAGAAGAGACTTCATCTGTACAAAATACAAGCTGGTATCCATATTGGAAAAGAAGGTTGAAGGATTAGAGGGCCAAGTATCTATCCTGAGTTCCATCAGAGAAAATAGAGACTTTCTGGATAAAAGGCAGCATTTGATACTGCAGGCACAACATACTGAAGAACCAAAAAGACCAGTGCAGAATGGGGAAAAAAATTGGCAACATGCAACCTCCAGGAGAAGAAAGACAACCCCAATCCAGATAGAGGTAAGTAACCACTTTCAGGCTCTCGGCAAAGGATTTTCAGTGGGGAATACTTTAGAAGAGACCTCTGAGGGAAGGGATCAGGAGACCCCACTGACCAGAAGACATGGGATGCATAATTCTAGGGACAGGGTCTTTAAAACCACCGTTCCCAAGAGACGGAGACAGGTGGTGGTGGTCAGGGAACTCCCTCCTAAGGAAGATGGAGTCATCTATCTGCCATCTAAACTGTGAAATTCAGGGAGTGTTCTGCTTGCTCAGGATGTGACTGAGAGTCTTTCGAGACTGATCAAGTCCTCGGACCACTATTTCTTCCTACTTTTCTGTGTAGGAACCAAAGACATTGCCAAGAAGTAAAAAATAGCATCTTATGGAAAGCTATGATTAACCACCCGAGTTATCATAGGGCACCATTATTTTTCACATATATATATACATGAAAAATTTATATATAGACTAGTTGACACACTATCATAAAGAGGCAGCAGGGGGGAGAAAGGAGGTAGTTCAAAGTGGCAGCATGATATGGAGCCTGGGGCCAGAGCCTACCCAACTGGAAACCCCAGAATGCGATAACCCCGAGGCAGAACCCAGCACATTTGTGATAATACGGCCCCTAGTCCTACTTCTGAGGCCAGCAGAGGAGTAAATTCCTTCTTAAAATCAGAGTCTGTGAGAACTGGGTCACTGCAGAGAGCTGTCTTGAGATCATTAAAAGCTTCTTCTGCCATAGTGGTCCATTTTACAATGTTGGGATCGCGAGCGCTGGTCAAGTCGGTCAAAGGGTATGCCCTGGAAGCGAAGTGGGGAATGAATCTGTGGTAATATCCAATCAGTCCCAAGAATGCCCTGACCTGCTTCGTTTCGGTTGGTCAGGTCCACTTCTGTATTGCTTCCACTTTTAGCAGGGGTTTGGACTCAATGACTTCTTGAGTCTGTTCCAAGCCTATGATTATATGATCTGAACTGCTATGTATTCCCACTGTACAGCTAGGAATTTCCCTTTCCTACATTTCTAGCTCTAATGGATCTCAAGTTATCACAACTTAACCATGCCATGGATATAGAACTCTATATTTCTGTACCTCAGGCCAGTACAAGTTTGGAATAATTATAGGAAACTTTCCTCTGGCAGTTTTTTTCCTTTTAAAATTTTGGTTATTTGAAAGTATCCATGGATCTGGAACCTACATAGATGCTGCAACAGAGGTTAATTATTGCTTGAAGGGCAGGAGAAGTAGTGATATAAGTACCATTTATGAGATGGATATCACAGCTACAGATGTTCTATAAAGTCTCAATGAAGTTCATTATTCTTATTCTTTCAACAGACTCAGCTTGAGGTAAAGATGCATTTGGAAGAATAATTTTCACCTGGCATTCCCAATTTATGTTTACAGCATAGCTTTTGACCAATAAACCTGTACTTTAGAATAGAGAACGAGGGAGAGGATAGTTGTATTTTATCCAAGGAGTGTGGAATGATTCAGTGAATGATTGAGGTGCATCACACCCAAACTTTTACATGGTATTTCTTTGCTACTTGTTAATATTACAACATAATTAAAAATATTTTACCTTCTAATTTTGCCTTCTCTCAATTTCAAACCACAGAAAGACTACTGCTTTATTAAAACAAATAAAAACAGTCACAGGAAAGCAATAGATTTAGAAAGAAAGAGAAATAAAGAAGGGGAAATGTCATCCAGAATGTTGTTCTTCACTTCATAACAAAAACAAAGCATTTCCACCTCTGCTAATATATGAGCAGAGAACACTAATGGCTGGTGAGTTGTATCTCATTGCGAAATCTGTAACACTTAACAATGGGGGCAATAACTACTTTGGAAATTAACATTATATATATATTAAAACAGTGCACTTTAAACACAGTACTAAAACAAGGTGATTTAAAGCATGCAACTATGGTTAATATTTTAAATCTCTCATACACTCATTGCTGTTTTATTATCATTCTTGGAACTTTCATAGCACATTCCAAGAAATGAAAGTTCCAAGACTTGTAGCAGGGCTCTTTGCAAACATTGAAGCCTCAATTCCCACACTGTGAGGGAGACTTTATTCTCACTAAATAGAGAAATAAACTGAGGCACAAAAAGGCTTATGAGACTTGCCCAGGAACACACAAATTTCATCACAGAACTCTAGAACTGACACCTAATCTCCTGCTCCAGCTGTAAGGTAACATTTCCCTAGAAATACACATTTAATACTTTATATTTAATAACAGTTATTTCTGAAGTGAAAATGGTAAATGATGAACAGGATACAGCAGCACTACAGAGCGTGATAGTGGGGGAACTGAAAAAATCTTATCCTCCATTGAAACTATCATGGGAGATAAAGGCAGGCAAAACAATAACCTAAAAGCCACTACAGGCAGTCCCTGGGTTACGTACAAGATAGGGACTGTAGGTTTGTTCTTAAGTTGAATTTGTATGTAAGTCGGAACTGGCGTCCAGATTCAGCCGCTGTTGAAACTGACCAGCGGCTGACTACAGGAAGCCTGAGGCAGAGCTGCTCTGCCCTGGGCTTCCTGGAATCAGCCACTGATCAGTTTCAACAGCGGCTGAATCTGGACGCCTGGGACAGAGCAGCTGGGGCGCTGCCGGGTAGGTCCCCACAGTGCCGCACTTCGGCGCTGCGGGGACCAATCCGGCAGCACCCCAGCTGCTCTACCCCAGGAGTTCCCAAGTCAGCCACTGCTGAAACTGACCAGCGGCTGACTACAGGAAGCCCGAGGCAGAGCAGCTCTGCCTCAGGCTTCCTGTAGTCAGCCGCTGGTCAGTTTCAGCAGCGGCTGATTTGGGGATGCCTGGGGCAGAGCAGCTGGGGTGCTGCTGGGTTGGTCCAGTAGCGCCGAGGAGCGGCGCTGCGGGACCAACCCGGCAGTGCCCCAGCTGCTCTACCCCAGGCGTCGGCGAGAAAAGCCTGGTCTGCTGGGGGGGGGGGGGGGGCAGCAGACCAGGGAGATGCGGAGCGGCTTTTCTCGCCACGGAGGATGCAGGCGGCGGGACCGCGGTGCATCTGGGTGGTCCCGCCTCCCGTGTCCTCCGCGGCGAGAAAAGCCCCGTTCGTATGTAGGGATCCGACATAAGTCGGATCCACGTAACCCAGGGACTGCCTGTATTCAGAAAAGGCGACCAATCCTTTAAATCATCTTCCGTCAGCAAATGTCTTTGAACATTGTAACTCAACAGAATAAAGATCACAGATTGGAGGTAAAGGTGCAGGAATCCAGTCCAAAGACAATACGGGATGAGACCACATGGAACTTAAATCCTACCAGTGTGTTAGGTGGTGCTGTGCTAGAAAAAGTATCATCTTTTGAGTGAGAAATTCAGTTCAAGGCTTAACCAGTTGTCATTTTAAGAACATAAGAATGGCCATACTGGGTCAGACCAAAGGTCCATCTAGCCCAGTATTCTGTCTTCCAACAGTGGCCAATGCCAGGTGCCCCAGAGGGAGTGAACAGAACTGGTAATCATCAACTGATCCCTCTCCCGTCACCCATTCCCAGCTCCTGACATACAGAGGGTAGAAACGCCATTCCTACCCATCCTGGTTAATAAGTAGTGATGGACCTAACCTCCATTAATTTATCTAGTTCTTTTTTGAATGTCCTGCTCTTCACAACATCCTCTAGCAAGCAGTTTCACAGGTTGACTGTGCACTGCATGAAGAGAAATTTCCTTTTGTTTGT